>NC_051292.1:10847678-11494387 GCF_015220745.1 Sebastes umbrosus | reverse complement strand
AAAAAACGCAAGGATGCTCCCTCATTGTTACTAAACTCTGTTCCAGGAAGAATGGTGTGAGACAGGATTAAGTTGTAATTCAATTTAGGGAGATTAAATTCAGTTTCAGCTAGAAAAGGCGACTTGAAGGGATATGCCAGCCAGCAGCAAAACTGGGTTATGCAGCTAAGAAGGTTTTTTTTTTTTCTATCCAATGCATATGCATGTGTACACACACACACACACACGAGCCTCACGAGCCAGCACATTTACACACAAATGCACAAAGACATAAAAATGCACACACTCCATCTGTATTTGAAGTGGACTGGGACCAAAGAGGAATAACTGCCTTTACAGGCTGCCAACTCAAGTATTTCCTTTTCCTTATTGCTCATTATCTTTCAGTTATAAAGACATGGATGTCATCAAAGTGAATGAGGAAACTGACCTTATAGCGAAGGCATTGAGGCATTGGAGTGTAGTATCTGCACTGCTGGACTGCTGAGGCCATGCAAATCCACAAGAATTGTACTACGCAATAATATTGCCAAGAGCTCACTTGTTCTTTTCTTGCCATTGTTCTCCTTTTTTTTCCTCTTGGCCGCTCTTTCTTTCCCTCTGTTGCATTCATCCCCCTGCCTCTATGACCATTTGTCTGTATTCTACTCGTCTTTCTCCCTGTCACTTTGTCATTCTTTCTCATTCTTTGCTGCAATCGCTGATGAATTCTAGTTCATAAGACAAATTTCAAAACCAGAAAAATGACAGCATCGGTTGAAACTTCCATTTGCATAGTGCTTTCTTCCAAGAGTCAGTATTGTTGTCTTTTAACTGTGACCATGATCTTTTTCTAACCTTCAAACACATCGTTAGAGTTGTGATGGAGGGTTCAAAATCAAAATCAATTCAGCACAATTACAGATATTGTCTTATTTTTTATTGCATGCATTCTTCTTCCTTGTCAAAATTGTCGGGGCTAGAAGGTAACACGCAAATTGCGAAACTCTTGCGAGATGGTTAAGGTTAGGCATTGACCTTGAGTAGTTAAGGTTAGGCATTGACCTCTAATAGTTAAGGTTAGGCATTGATTTCTAATAGTTAAGGTTAGGCATTGACCTTGAATAGTTAAGGTTAGGCATTAACCTCTAATAGTTAAGGTTAGGCATTGACCTTGAATAGGTACAGTTAGGCATTAACCTCTAATAGTTAAGGTTAGGCATTGACTTTGAATAGGTAAAGTTAGGCATTGACCTCTAATGGTTAAGGTTAGGCATTGACTTTGAATAGTTAAGGTTAGGCATTAACCTCTAATAGTTAAGGTTAGGCATTGACCTTGAATAGGTACAGTTAGGCATTAACCTCTAATAGTTAAGGTTAGGCATTGACTTTGAATAGGTAAAGTTAGACATTGACCTCTAATGGTTAAGGTTAGGCATTGACTTTGAATAGGTAAAGTTAGGCATTGACCTCTAATGGTTAAGGTTAGGCATTGACTTTGAATAGGTAAAGTTAGGCATTAACCTCTAATAGTAAAGGTTAGGCATTGACCTTGAATAGTTAAGGTTAGGCATTAACCTCTAATAGTTAAGGTTAGGCATTGACCTTGAATAGGTACAGTTAGGCATTGACCTCTAATAGTTAAGGTTAGGCATTGACTTTGAATAGGTAAAGTTAGGCATTGACCTCTAATGGTTAAGGTTAGGCATTGACTTTGAATAGTTAAGGTTAGGCATTAACCTCTAATAGTTAAGGTTAGGCATTGACCTTGAATAGGTACAGTTAGGCATTAACCTCTAATAGTTAAGGTTAGGCATTGACTTTGAATAGGTAAAGTTAGGCATTGACCTCTAATGGTTAAGGTTAGGCATTGACTTTGAATAGGTAAAGTTAGGCATTAACCTCTAATAGTAAAGGTTAGGCATTGACCTTGAATAGTTAAGGTTAGGCATTAACCTCTAATAGTTAAGGTTAGGCATTGACCTTGAATAGGTACAGTTAGGCATTAACCTCTAATAGTTAAGGTTAGGCATTGACTTTGAATGGGTAAAGTTAGGCATTGACCTCTAATAGTTAAGGTTAGGCATTGACCTTGAATAGGTACAGTTAGGCATTGACCTCTAATAGTTAAGGTTAGGCATTGACTTTGAATAGTTAAGGTTAGGCATTAACCTCTAATAGTTAAGGTTAGGCATTGACCTTGAATAGGTACAGTTAGGCATTGACCTCTAATAGTTAAGGTTAGGCATTGACTTTGAATAGGTAAAGTTAGGCATTGACCTCTAATGGTTAAGGTTAGGCATTGACTTTGAATAGGTAAAGTTAGGCATTGACCTCTAATAGTTAAGGTTAGGCATTGACTTTGAATAGGTAAAGTTAGGCATTAACCTCTTATAGTAAAGGTTAGGCATTGACCTTGAATAGTTAAGGTTAGGCATTAACCTCTAATAGTTAAGGTTAGGCATTGACCTTGAATAGGTACAGTTAGGCATTGACCTCTAATAGTTAAGGTTAGGCATTGACTTTGAATAGGTAAAGTTAGGCATTGACCTCTAATGGTTACAGTAAGGTTAGGCATTGACCTTGAATAGTTAAGGTTAGGCATTTATCTCTAATAGTTAAGGTTAGGCATTGACTCCCCCCGCTTTATGGTCTATTTGACTCTAAATGGGACCATAGTTTACTAAATGAACATCATGCTGTATTGAAGAAGACTTGAAACTAGCGATTGAGACCATAAACTCATGTTTAAAACGTTTACTGAGGTAATAAATCAAGTGAGAAGTCGGCTCATTTTCTCATAGACTTCCATACAATCAGGCTTCTTTTTGCAGCCAGAGGAGTCGCCCCCTGCTGGCTGTTAGAAAGAATGCAAGTTTAAGGCACCTCCGCATTGGCGTCACTTTAGAAAGTGAACCGTAATTTCAAAATAAAACAACCCCTTAATGAACTGTCATTCTTGTAGTATGTCATTTTTGATATGTATGGTTAAGTTTACAAAAAGGAATAGGTCCAGAGAAAGATTGCCAACTGGGTTTAAAGAAATCAAGCTTGGCGTTTGGTAAACTGGTGAGAGGATAGTCATTATTCTGTTGTAATGCCCTGTAATGTAGCATCTTTTTTTTCTCTACACATGTCTACCACTATGTCACTCTCCCCCTGTGTCGAATGACACCGAGCTGCCTCGGCTGTCTTTATCTCTGCAAAGACACAACTCTGGAGATATTCTGCCTATTGTCCTGATTGGCAGATATCTCCTCACACACACACACACACCGGGGTTGTCAAGTGGACATGGCCCTATGTCATGTGTGGGGGGAAAAAGGCAACGGCTCAATACTTACATTGTCCACCGCTGAGCCTATGAGAGAGAGAGAGAGAGAAGAATGGAGGGAGGGCTGAGACAGAGGAGTAGATGGCTGGTGGGCAGAGAAAAAAGAAATTAGGAGAAGAGAGAGAGAAAGAGGTAGAGCAGATGGATCTAGACACTTTCAAAATGAGCCCAGAGAAAAGAGCATTTACAGTAGAGCGTGTCGATATGAATGCTAATGCTCCTGGACGTCATTCCCACTCTCACAAATACAATCTTTCTATCTGTCTCTCCCTCTCTTTCTTTCAATTCTATTTTCCTTACCTTGCTTACTCACCCTGAATGAGTGCCATTTCTCTCTCTTTGTGTGTGTGTGTGTGTGTGTGTGTGTGTGTGTGTGTGCTGCCGGCTGATATTGGCTTTTGAGAGTTGTTTTCCCCTCACTTTTCACCTCTTCCCCCTGATCTTTTATCACCACACACCGGCATAAAGTCGCGCACACACCTGCGAGTAGGTTTCAATAACAGATTATTACAGACGCCCGCTAACCTTTCATCCCCGCACACGGTAAAAAAAGACCCTCGCACACACACACACACACACACAAACGTTTATCGATCCGACCAATTTTTAGATCCCCGCAGACTTCCTCCGAGTTTGTAGCCGCCCTTAAATCATTTCATCTAATAACTCATCTGTGTGTGGTCAGCAAATCTCATTTATCACCGTAGCTCGGGTCCCCTCACTGCCATTCTGTTCCACACAGCAATATGGAGGATCACAGAGGAGAGGAAGTGCGCTCATCTTTGCAGAGCCAACGATCCATAAAGCAATATGGGAGTTTATGAGCTCTCAATGTTGTTCAATATAGGGGCAAGTTCAACTATGCAATAGTCCATTGGTTTTTTCCCTCGTTTTGTTCCCTCTCTTTCTGATATTCTTGCACTTGGGAGGATATGAAGTTTGGCCTGTTAAAAATATACAGCAGGTGTATTAAAGGGCATGACACGAGGTGAAATACTGATGATGCTACCACAGAATCACCACCAAGAAAAGATGTAATTGCAATTCCTGAGCGCTAGCATCTTCTTATCCGTTTCTTTGACCAACCAACAGTCCAAAAGATATTCAAACCGGCAAATATCCACGCCCGAGAAGCTGGAACCATTCTTTTTTTTTTTTCTTAAAGAGGACCTATTATGATTTGGTACTTTTCCTCTCTCCTTCAGTGTGTTGTATAGTTTTTTGTGCGTGTAAAAGGTAGCCTAAAGTCCACACCAAAGGTAGAAAGACTGCTCCTGAACTGCCTGAAACGCCTCGCTTGAAGTCCCGCCTTTTCTTCTGTAACGTGGTGATGTCACAAAGTAACATATTTTGCATAATGCCTGCCCTAGCGGCTAGTTTGGCACGCGCTTAAACAAAGCTAGTTAGAGCGGAGCTGGAGCGGAGTCTGAAGAGTTTGGCTAGGTTGACCAATCACAACAGAGTGGGACCAGCTGACCAATCAGAGGAGACTTGGCTTTTTCGGGAGGGGGGGCGGAGCTCAAACAGAGCGTTTCAAGACAGGGGGTGAAAAAGAGGTGCTGTAGCACAGTTGGTATGAGAAAAATAGAGTTTTTTAAACATGACAGCAGGTAAACATGTTCTAGTAGAAACCCAAGTTTACAAGTATGCACCTGAAAATAAGCATAATAGGTCCTCTTTAAATGAAAAAGAAGTACTTTTCAATACACTACAATACAGTCAAGAATGGAGGGCAAACGTATAAAAGACATTTAAACACATTGAAGCAAGAACAAACAACTGACACACACAACTCACAATGTCCCAGACTTTGTATCTAAATTCATTTCATTCACTAGAATCTGTAATTTGCATGTTTTTGTGGTCAATTTAAAGCAGACGGAGCCTCACAGACTCTGTACAGACGAGCAGCGAGCTCTGAGAGTGGAGTAGTTTGACATTGAAAGTGTAAAATAAAGAAAGATATATGGAACTGCTGAAGGATATGCTGATAAAGGAAGAAGTACCGCTAGAGTTGTCAACAATGACCAGGACATTTTCCGATAAAGGACGGAGCGATGTGATGTAAACACTACAGCTTAAGATAAACAGAATCCAACTATGGTATGCAGTAAATTGGCAGAGTACATCTATTTATAACACTAAAGAAAATCTGCTTCACTCCTGTAACATTTCTGTTGCAAAGAATAAGTTTCAATAGGGTTAGGCTAAGCATGTGTAGCGCAATGGAGTTATAATATTCCCTTGCTCCCTTTTAACAGACCAAAACAGTCGATGTTGGCAAAACTGAAATCCAGATTTTTAAAAAGTGAGACCTATTCAAAGTTGAACCGCTGACAAACTTTAATGAGCAGTTTAATTACATTGAGCCAGAACTCCATTCCGGTGCCTACCGCACACAAACCTCCAGTCGTGCCCGCGGTAACGCGGCGACGGTGCCAGCTGAACGGAGCAGATGGTAGCAGGACTGAGGCTGGGGAGGCTCACTGACTGACTGACTGGTGGAAAAGGCTGGCAGGGACAGAAAGAGTGCTTGATGGGTGGAAACAGGAGGAACTAATTACAGTGGTAGCCACCGCATTAGTCAATTGCCATGCATTTAACATAAGCGCTGCACACAAACACAATAATTTACCCAATCTATTTGTTTTAATATCTTTCCTCTTTCCTCATGATCATGAAGATCAGGAGTTAAAGATACCATATTTGTCCTTTTCTAGCATTTTTTTTTTTTGTGTGTTTTTCGAGCTATTACTGTTTCTGTTGTCGGCAATTCAGAACATTTTACAACGACGCATAACGGCAACTTTCTGGCTTCATGCCTGCTTTTGCAAAGCCATTTGGAGCAGTGGTTCCAAAGATCACAGGGGGTGCGCCAGTCTGCTCTGAGGTTGTCAAAATTAGATTTACACATGTCTGTATAGTCAGTATATAAAACTATTTAAAAATATATATTTTTTTGTTACTTCGTAGGCCACATTCTGTTTCAACCAGGGTTGGAATTTAGCACCAGCCACCAGCCAAATGCGTATAAATTATGCAAGTTGCTGCTAGATTTGCTTCACTCCCCAGACAAAAAAAAAACAATGGTAATCTATCGAGTGGCTGGTAGATTTTGGGATCCACCAGCCACAGTGGCAGGTGGACATAAAAGTTAATTTGCAGCACTGGTTTCAACTTGGTATTTGTGCACAGTATCAGATAATATCAGGCTACATTGTATATAGTGTATGTACATTATATATTGTTCCTGACTCGTGTGATCCAAACATTTCCAATAACTCCAAAGTCCAAAAATCAACATTTATTGAAAAAAAGATAGATGTAATAATTCACAACCTGTTTTTATCTAACTAAATATTCTGCTTCAATCCATATTTGTTGGCGTTTAGCCTTTCAAAAACAGCATTTTCACTGCGGTCAAAAACTGTTTGCTTTCCTGCTCACTAAGGGTGTGAGAAAATATCGATCCACACGAGTATCACGATATGTTTTGTGATACTGTATCAATTTTCAATTAACTTCTTAAAAATCTGACATGCCGTTTCACTATTCCATCTTTCGGAGGTTGTAGTGGGCTCAGTTTTAAAGATAACTGAGGAATCCATTGGTACCAACCATGTCATAGCTTGTCGTGAAAGGAGGCTAAATAATGCTCTAAAGATAGGCTAAATTTTGCTTACAGTATTGCAATATATTGAATCGTTACCCCTGTATCATGATACATGTCGTATCGTCAGATTCTTGCCAATACGGAGCGGTCAAGCAGCAATATAACAGCACCATAAATTACATTTATATGACATTCATATCATATTATCATATTGTGTTTCTGCATTCCCTTGGTGAATCCATCAAGACGTCATCACTTTATTTAGTAGCTTTTTCTTAGACACAAGCATGGGGTGCTTCAAGGAATAGGATAGGTTGGGTACCACTGATGTAGAGCAACGTTATTAGTACGTTTTCTGAAGCTCCTAATGGCTGAAATGACAAGTTGAACTCTGTATACACATGCGGTAGTTGTAGTTGTCAGTTCCGTCAGCGGCGGATTGGTAAAAGCATGTCTGCCAGAGGCTGTTGGAAGCGATCAAAGACGTGAGACGCAGGTGTTTCTGCGCTTTCATGGTTGTTGTGTGTGTGTGTGTGGCTAAAATCTACTACTTTCTAATTACCCCTGTCTTCCCACACACCGATAGAGCTGTTTCTCCTCACTATAATATCTTCAAAGTCTTGTAACGTCGCGAGCCCGAGTAAAGTCTCCAAGTGAAACCCTCTGCAAAGGTCAACCAATGCAATTTGAATATCTTTGATTAAACGGCGTGCCGGTGCCAGACCCAGACTGTAGGTCACTGCCTCAGAGAAATGATATCCACCCCTCTCACCCCACTTGTCCCTCCACGAGTCTCCACTCTCGCCGCTCCCTCATTGTCAAGGGTCACGTCTGCACTCTTTTTTCTTTTTTTTTTGCAATTTACGTAATCTCCCGACCCATTCTTTCTCCCTCTGTCCTTCAACCCTTCCCTTTATTTCCCTCTGTTTGTATCTCATATTCACACCATTTTTAATCCCGAAATCCCCCCATGCTGCCTGGAAGTCTCTCCTTCTGCCCTCCTCTCCTCTCATTCTCCATTCATTATCTCACTGATTCTATACAAGCAGTCGTTGAACCGTGCATCTGCAGTCTGGTGTTTTTAGCTAAAACCTCACAAGTGCAGCCAAAGAATCCGAGTTTTCTTGAATAAAAGAGATGTATCTACTGGAAAAAAAGAATGTAATTTAACTTATCTAGGTTAGATGGTTGGCTGACCTTTAAGTATCAAGCAGTGTGGTAGCATACTGTATGTGATCAATGGCATTTTAAAATAATGACTACACCTATCTCCCGATATCATCGCGATACTTGGTTACTGATTCGATACGTATTGTGATTTTTAAGTATTGCGATTCTACAAGTATTGCAATTTGATATCATAAATTTTCAATTTTTTTTTAATTTCAACACTAGACCATGGGGAAAAGTTGAATCATACACTTCTAGGGACTTTTGTTTTGGAAAATCTCTAAATTAATACAGTAAAAATGTTTGATTTTGTGTCTGTATGTAGTCAGAGATGTCCTGAAGTCAAATATGTCAGGAATTATTTGTCAAAAGTCAAAGAATAAAGACATTTCCCTCCAAAATTAGTAGTATTTTCTTTTTAATTTATAAGGGAAATGTAATGTTTTATTCTTCTGGTGAATATAATCCAGTTAATCAAATCGACTTTTAGAATTTGTCATCATCATTCAATGTGCTAACTTGCCCCATACGAAAAAAATTGACTTTAAAGTGTCCATTTTTCTGTCTCTTGTCTCCAGTTTGTCCCGGTACCGAGAACAAGCTGAGCACTCTGTCTGACCTGGACCAGCAGTACCGCACCCTGAAGAAGCTCTACGAGAACTGCGAGGTCGTCATGGGCAATTTGGAGATTACCAGCATCGATCGGAACCGCAACCTCTCCTTCCTCAAGGTACGGACATTGAACTGTTTGTTTACTCCGGCAGATATTCACAACGTCACACTGTATCACAGAGAGAGAGACGAGGACTGAATGATTCAACACTGTGGGGAGGAAATACTAGGGTTTCAGGACCATGGAGAGAGACGGGCAGAAAGCACTGAATGTTTCAGTGAGAAACAGGCTTGTTTCAGCACCATGGACAGAGATAATGGCTCACACTCAGTTTTGGTGAGCAATAACTTGAGATTTTAGATGCTCAAAAAAAAGACAAAATTAGGGGATGTTTCAGCATCTCGGATAGAGAAATGTTGCTTGCATATTTTTGTATTTTTGAAACCTGCTGTTTCTTAAATGGTGATGCTACCTTGCAAGATATAAATTGTACATTAGACAGTTGTGGAATTAATCTCTCTTTAATTGTTCCCACTGTTTCTTGAAGCTCGGCCAAGCACATCTTGAAGCTATCTGTGTTTTAAAGGCACCAGGATGAAATGAACTTATCACTCTCACTAATACAACAAATAACTGAATTTGCATTTAAAGGAACAGTGTGTCACATTTCGGGGGATCTACTGGCAGAAATGGAATATAATATTCATAACTATGTTTTCATTAGGGATGCACCGATCCGGCTTTTTTCAGTCCCGTTTCCGACAGCAATACCTGGGCTTTGGGTACCGATCCGATACCAGTGTTTGATTAATAAGCTCACTTAGCGATGTGACTCGGATCATTCTTTTATGTGTAAGAAAACATCACGCTTGACTTAAACATTGCTCTCCTAACTTTTGTGAAACAAAATGTAACAAATAAATACATAGATATGAATTCAGTGAAATGTTCTTTATTATTAATATAATAAATCAGCAACATGGTACAAATCTAACAGGAATTATGATTCAAGTGTAAACCTTTTAAATGCAGCAACAAGTCGGTCAAAACTTAAACAGGAATTAAAATTCAAATAAATAATGTATATGGTATAAAAACATGGAATTGAATTTAGTAGATGAGCATCATTGTCACCAATATATATAGTAAAAAATTGTTATTACAAGACGTTTTCATCCCAACTCGTCACATACTGACGCTTTGTCATACCCCTCGGCGTCACTTTTCAAAGTAAACACGTGCTTAACGTTGTGAATTTAACAAAAAACACTTGCTTAGGTTCAGGCAACAAAACCACCATAGTTAGGTTTAGGAAAAAAACAACATGGTTGGACTTCAAATTAGTATGTTTGCAATGCGAAAGAGCAACTTAACGCACGGGTGTTGTTGGACACGTGCGAGACGAACGGCGTTACCACAGTTTTGCACTCGGCGGCGCACGTTACCGTAGTCTTGGAAAGGGAGGAGTGAACTGAGGGGGTACTCGGGTGGTTGCAATCTGCAACCACACCGCCACATGTCGCCAAATCCTAACACCTTTAAGTACGCATGTGGCTAAGTGTATTGTAGCAGCTCCTCGTCTGGATTCATTTAATGGCATGACCGTCCTTTGCTTGTTCACATGAGTGGTAATATACATAGAAGAAAAAAAAGGCATTAACTGCTTTTCTTTATTTATATACAGTGAAATGGACAAGGTTACTACTTTATAACTCTCAACAGCGGGATTGGTCCTTTTAAGAGGCAGCTGTTGGCCATTTTTTTCCATTTGTATTCAAGGCCGCTAATGTTGCTGGACCTCTTATCTGGAGGGGTGTTAACAATATGTAACCAGCGATGAATTCAGCATCTTATTCAGAGGACCTCGCGGATATTGATTGAAGCCCTTTGCCGGCAACAATACGGCACTATACGGCACAATGGAGCTAACAATAAGGGGGTACAGGTAGGAATTACTGTGGAAGGAATGTCTGAGAAAGACGCTGCAGGCAAATGAGCAGCACTCTGAATGTAAAGTGCCATTCCTGTGGAACACAGCGCTCTCTTGGGTCTGTCGCTGCTCTCTGAATTGTGTGTGTGTCTGTCATTGCCGGGACAGCGCTTTAAAATTCACTCTCGCTATATAGCGTGTGCGTGTATACTGTACGTGCCACCAGGCGCCATCCCTCCCCTTGCTGTTTAATGAAGTGAGGTGCAGTCTAATTACTGGGCCAGCGCTATCAAATGAATACCATAAACAGTCCCATTAGGCCTAGCATCATTAGGGAAACAATTAGGCATCTGGGGGATTGTTAAGTGGATGTGAAGGGGAGGGGGGGAGTTGTGTGGTTGCCATGGAAACTCTGTCGCAATCACGCCATTGGTCACATGAAAACAGAGAGACCCCGCCCTTATTCATAAGCTGAAGGCGCTATACCGTGAGGATGGTGTTTAACTTTCATTTTTTAATTTTTTTTACATTTTACATTATGAAAATTTAAATTAAATTATGCAAATTATTAATTATTGTAAAAAAAAAAAAAAAAATTTTACAACTTTTCCGCCATAATTATTTAATAGCTTTCTATTTATTCTGCAATTTTAGACATTATCTGCAACTTAAAGCATCACACACGGTGGTTCACGCAAAGTTCAATGTCAGCGTGCACACCCATTATCTCACACCCATTAACAGCTACTCATACCTTCTGAGCTGCAGGCTGGCCGGGGAATGGCTAAGGAGGTGTGATGCAGCCTGGGAGGTACGTACAGTACAGTACGTATGGACAAATGGATGGGCGGGAGTGTGGAGGGAAGGAGTGAGGATATAGAGGAAAGGAGGGAGGGAGCGAGCGAGAGAGAAGAGCTAGAGGGTTGTCACTTTTATGGCAGGCAAAAACAGCTGCTGTGCTAAAATTACAATGTTTAGCTACCGTGCCGCGGGGCTGTGTGTTTGTGTCTGCATATATTTGTGTGTGTAAGGAGAGAGCAGGGATAGGGCGCAACACAGGGCAGAGATGGAGATGGAGATGGAGGGGGGTTGAGGGAGGGCAGGGACAGACAGGAGGACTTTTGCCTGGTGAGATGCTGACAGCTAGATGGATGAGATGGCTCTGCAGCCTCCTCAGGTCCAGCTTTCTTCCAAACCACATCGCTCTGACTTTCCCCCCCTCCCTTCAGTAGAGGACCAGAAATGTGATGAAGTTAGTTTTATAGCCCGGATCTGGGTCAATTTATATTCTCAAATGAGTCTTAGCGTTTGTTTTATTCAGCATAGAGAACCAACATGGGGTGGAGCTTACTCCATTAGGTCACTGTAAAGCAAAGTGCAATTTTTTTATAAAATGCAGTGCTTTATTTGACTTGAATTGACCTTTGATGCCTTCAGCACAGAGTGTTTAATGCTGCTTGACCCCTGGTTTCCTTTCGCACATTTCAAAAAATGACTTTATGACTGTGAACAACACAGAGTGTGTGGCTTTTTATGGCTTTAGTGTAGTTTAATGGCAGATATATATTGAATTACTACACATATAGGAGTCAGAGGTCACAGAGGAGGAGTCTTCAATCCGTCTGATCCAGAGAATAAAAATAATCCAAATCATGATTTAGTTTTTAAAACTCCTCAGAGGTACTTTTGGTTGAGAGATGAAATGCTTTGTGAACACAGGCGCAGGTGTGTGGAGGGCATCGCCGTGCCGCCGCCTGGCACACCATCCCCCTCCCGTCTAGCTCGCTGGCCGCCGGCTCCCCTGGCCGCTATCTGTCTGTCACTCACAGTGACCCATTTCCCCAGAAGCGAAAGCAGGGAGCCGCGCCAAGTGGCCTGCAGTGGCTCGCGGTGGCCCGCAACCAGCTAATGATGTCACCTAGGCTGAAGGACTCTTCATTAAAGCCGGATCAATCTGGCGGCGAGCGCTTCGAAACACAGGGCGCGGTGCCAAGGGCTGCAGCTGAGCGCGCAGGGACGGGGGGGGATGTCCGTCCATGAAGTGAGGAAACGACGCATGGAGTGTGTGTGTTTTTTAAAAGTCTCAAACTTCTCCCCGGAGGGAATTTATCACAAGTTTGGGGACACAAACACACACAAGCTTTCAGCAGTAAAGAGAGATGAATGACACGGTCACCGAGGTGTGTACTCAGTGTCGACATGCAGACGGAGACACTCTTTACAGAGCTTATCTCTGGCAAACACCAGCCGAGAGAGACGGGGGAGAAAAAGAGAGATACTGCTTTCTTTAACAAGCACTCATTTCCAAAACCTTTAAAAAAAACGAAGAGGGGTACCGTGGCTCCGCGAGAGTTCAGCACAGAGGAGAGAAAAGAGACTCCTCACACCAAAGGCTTCCCATTTTCCTTGGGCTGTATTTCAGCTGCGAAATGAAAGCGCTCAGTGATTCTTGCAGCTCAGCTATTCTCAAAGCGTACATCCTCAGAAATCTATTGTGGAGGCACGCGCTCTCTGCTCCGCCGCCTCAATACCTTTGTGTGTGTTTGTACTCGTCGCACGCCGTGTAGATGTTACATTAGCAGAAGTTGAGTCAAAGCGAGGATACAGGATACAGAGGGTAATGGTTGCTTATCTCAGAGCCGAGATGTTCATATATTATGACAAACTTTTCATCCGCGACTTCGTCAGCTCCGGCTAACAGGTTTTTTTTTTTTTGCTGTCCTTGCTCTAACCTGCTGAGATCAGTGTGCTAGTCGGAGATTACTGCTTCCCCGCGTGTCATTATTCAGCACTCATCGGATCAGCTCTCCTCTCTGTCTCGGAGTGTGACTCCGTGCTATTAATTTACTGCGAGGCAGTAATTCAGACTCCACTCTATCACGCTTGTTTCACCGTGTCTGTCCTTCAGCGGCGTTTCATCATACACTCTATGGCCCCCCCCTTCATACTTTTGTGTAAATGGTTTTCCAAGTTTGGCGTGGAAGAACTTGACCCCACCAACTCCACCACCATCAAACACCTTTGGGATGATTTGGACGGCCAAATGCGAGCCGGGCCTTGTGAGCCAAAATTAGTGTCGGACCTCGCTGATGCTGTTGTGGCTGAATAGGAGCAAAATCCCTGCAGCCGGCGTCCAAAATCGTGTGGGAAGTAGAGCGGAGGCTGTTAGAGCAGCAGATTGAGGTTGTGCTTTTGGAAGAATGTCCCTGAGGTGGACTAACTTGTACACAAAGCAGTCCCCCTAGACTGGGTCATAACCAGTTGGCAACCTCCTGGTCTGAGACGTGAAGTCAATGCTGAAGTGCCTTAAACTTGCATTCTTTCTAACAGCCAGCAGGGGGCGACTCCTCTGGTTGCAAAAAGAAGTCTGATTGTATAGAAGTCTATGAGAAAATGAGCCTACTTCTCACTTGATTTATTACCTCAGTAAACATTGTAAACATGAGTTTATGGTCTCAATCACTAGTTTCAAGTCTTCTTTAATACAGCATGATGTTCATTTAGTAAATTATGGTCCCATTTACAGTCAAATAGACCATAAAGCAGGGGATGCTTTGCGTGGCTACATTGTGATTGAGAGGTCGCTACCAAGGCGTTGTCCGGTCTGGGAGTTGTCCATGTTTTTATCTTGCAACTTTAACCCTTTCACAGTGTGTTTTCAGTTCATGAAAGTTAGTTATAACCTTTTTGTCGCCTAAAAATGTATTAATTGGTTGTACTTTGCTCCAACCTCTCGTGTCGCTTCTGGTTGCAAAAAAACAAGATGGCGACCAAAAAAAACAGGATGGCGACTGTCAAAAACCAAGATAGTGACGGCCAAACACCAAGATGGCGATGGCCAAAAAGCGAGATAGCGACGGACAAAAACCAAGATGGTGATAGACAAAAAAACAAGATTGCAAGATGACGATGGCCAAACACCAAGATGGCGACGGACAAAGACCAAAATAGCGATGGCCAAAAACCAAGATGGCGATGGTCAGAAACCAAAATGGCGACTGCCAAAGACCAAGATGGCGATGGCCAAAGACCAAGATGGCGATGGCCAAAAACCAACATGGCAATGGTCAGAAACCAACATGGCGACTGCCAAAGACCAAGATGGCGATGGCCAAAGACCAAGATGGCGATGGCCAAAAACCAAGATGGCGATGGTCAGAAACCAACATGGCAATGGTCAGAAACCAACATGGCGACTGCCAAAGACCAAGATGGCGATGGCCAAAGACCAAGATGGCGATGGCCAAAAACCAAGATGGCGATGGTCAGAAACCAACATGGCAATGGTCAGAAACCAACATGGCGACTGCCAAAGACCAAGATGGCGATGGCCAAAGACCAAGATGGCGATGGCCAAAAACCAAGATGGCGATGGTCAGAAACCAACATGGCGACTGCCAAAGACCAAGATGGCGATGGCCAAAGACCAAGATGGCGATGGCCAAAAACCAAGATGGCGATGGTCAGAAACCAACATGGCAATGGTCAGAAACCAACATGGCGACTGCCAAAGACCAAGATGGCGATGGCCAAAGACCAAGATGGCGATGGCCAAAGACCAAGATGGCGATGGCCAAAAACCAAGATGGCGATGGTCAGAAACCAAAATGGCAACTGCCAAAGACCAAGATGGTGATGGCCAAAGACCAAGATGGCGATGGCCAAAAACCAAGATGGCGATGGTCAGAAACCAAGATGCCGATTGCCAAAAAGCCAAACTCGAGGCTTCAAAACGTCATTTCACAAACCGATGGGTGACGTCACGGCGACTACGTCAACTTTTTGTATCCAACAGCCCAGTGTCCGTATACTTTTGGTCATGTAGTGTATTGGAAAGTCACGTTTTCAGGTCAGATTATTTTCGTATGATTAGTTCCCCGTGACAATCAGAATCCATCTCTGTATTGTTTGGCTCTGTGCTGCAGGCCTTTTTGGGCGAGACAGAGAAGAGACATGTTATTTACATGGAGACAGAGAGAGGTAGAGGACAATGCCAGCACCGAGGTCAAGTGCTCCTCTCTCTCCCTCTGTTCCCCACTCTCTATAAATGTTTCGCACCATTGTGCTCCGCGGCGGCACAATGGCTGTCAACCGGGCCTCTTCACAAAATAATGACACCATGATCCCCAGCGACTGTTGAAGAGGGGCGTGCTAGCCGGTCGGATCGCACAGTTTCATTAGCCTCTGAACCAGCTGAGGAGCTCATAAAAGGTTGGGACTGTCGCCTGGAACGGGAGGCTGTTAGCGTCTCGCGGGCGCCCGGCAGCGTCTGCATAATTACAGCTCTTAACGCCGGGAAAATTAGCACCCTGCTCGCTCCAGCCAGCACCCTGCCAGATCACAGTGGCACTACCCTGATGTATCTTATATCCTGTTAATTGCGGGTTAATGGAGGTGTCCAATTCCAAGAGACGGAAAATATAACATTTTACTTTGTTTTATTTCTTTCTCTTTTGCTCGCTTGCCAGCAGTTGAGTCATTTGTTAGGCAGAAGGGAAGTGGGGGAGCTCTTACTTGAAAAGCGTTTTATTACAGTACATGCTGCTAAAAACAGAACTAATAGGATTCTCCAGTTGTTGTTTCCCTTGTCTTGGGAATTTGTAGAAATAGAGAAACAAAGAGAATCTCCACTAATTCTTCCAGAAGATTTGATGAAAGCGCCTTCCAGCTTCTTAAATGTGAATATTTTCTGGTTTCTTTACTTCCTCTATGACAATAAACTGAATGTCTTTGAGTTGTGGACAAAACAAGACATTTGAGGACGTCACTTTGGGCTTTGGGAAACACTGATTCACCATTTTTCACCATTTTCTGACATTTTATAAACCAAAAAACGAATCGATTAATCTGGAAATTAACCAACAGATTAATCGACAATGAAAATAATCGTTAGTTGCACACCAAGCCGACGGTCGGCCTTTGGCCTAGTTTTTTCTCTGTGTCCTGAACCCTCGGCTCTAGTCTGCCCTTGTCTGGGGTTTTCCGGCTGATTCAGCTTGTTGAATCGGAGGCGGCGCCGACCGGCGAGAGACTTCACTCTGATTAGCTGTTCAGTTTACAAAGCAAAGCAAACAAGTAAAGGCATTTTCCATCGTTATCTCATCTGATCGTCCAGTACATGGGTATTTTCACAACCACATGGCCTTCTGGTATGAAGCTAAGTGGTGAGTGAGAGTGGTGTGGAAAATGATCGGCGCCTCACAACAACGGCTCGTAGACCCGCTGTCCTCGGTCTTCCGGATTTTGAATGACGAATACAGACTACCGGCGCAGAAGGTACGTGGTAGTTGGCCTTCGGCTGTAGTCTTTGCGGTGTGTTCGAGTGCAACTTGTCGCAGTCGGCCTTCATCGCCCGCTAGGTCTTTGATTCAGCTTGGTATGTCCGGGCCTTTTAAGATAGCTTTATGTTGCTATCTTCCATATTTATTTGTAAGACAAATCTGGATATTGTTGTTATGAACTTTATTTCCAACATCAGAAAACTTTTGTAGAAAAATGACATTTGACCAAAATCTCTCATGCAGCGATTGCTCTTCCACCCTCTTCCCCTCCAGCCATACACAGGGACACAAACAAAACAACCAGAAAACATCCTGACGGCTGACAGACGAACACACACAGATCTGTCATTTCCTCCCCTTTTGTTGTCATCGTGGTCGTCCATCAGGCCCGGGCCGCCGCTGTGTTGCTGCGACAGTCCAACACGAGCTAGCGTTAACATCAGAGACATGATAGTAATGATCCTCAAACTGAATTCTGCAGCTGTTTTATCTCACGTTCAGTAGCGAGATTAAGGAAGAGGCAGACAAATATACCATGCATGCATATTGTTGACAGAGTTGACAACTTTTTTTAGCAAAGCTGACCTGTCTCCTGTTGGAGTTGCAGCCCTACAGTTAAGGTGTCGGGGTGTCTTCTGCCCCCAGGGGGGTTTGGTAGGTGGTACGACTGAGACACTGCTCATTATAGTGCTCCTGGTTGTCTCGCTGGAGAGCTGTTGTTTCAATGCAGAGAGCTCCAGAGGAGGGGAGTACCAGAATAAATGCACACATGTTCTTACAGCACACATTATGGAAACATATGCATGTACACACCGACATAAAACATGCACGCTCACAACCAGCCCGTCTCGCATTCAGCATCCGAATCGTCCTGCATCGCCTATTCATGTCTGTGTGTGCGCGCACTCGGCTGCGCGCCTGCCTGCCTGCCTGCCTTTTTTTTTTTTGCCGTCGGCCTGATCAAAGCAGACACGGTGCAGAGCAGAGGTCTCGGAGGTGAAATTAAAGCCTTGCTGCTTGCGCGGCGGCGGAGGGGGGAAAGTGATTACCGTTAAATTAAAAGGTACGACCATAAAAAGCGCGCCCGCGACCGCAACCCTCGCAATTCATCAAAAATGATCCCACGGCGCGTCTTTTGCTTATCAAATTGTAAAATATTGTCCATGACACCGGCGTAACAGGGGCGTAATTAATGCACTAAATCAATTCTGAATCACTCTGCGCAGAGTGGCCCTGCTGGGACGCCGTCATTATCACAAATTATGGTGGCAGATGCACGGGGCCGAGAGGAACGGATAAAGCTCTCGCCGTGTCTTCCCCCTCCTCTACAACCAATCCAGTTAGTTCCCCCACTTCTCTCTCTGACTCAACCGTGTGTGTATATTGCATTTTCCTCTTCACTCACACCTGTGTTATCGCATTACCAGGTGCAAATAGTTTTTATTAGTGAGCGCTATTTTAAAACTTCCTGAAACGATCCCTGTGGTTGACGTGTGGGTTTTTAATGACAACACGCGTGTGTTCGTCTTCGAAAGAGATGAATGTATTGATAGTTTTTATTTCTTCCTTTTTATATCTGAGGATGATGAATACTGAGAGACGAGTCGGCACACAATTCCCATTGAAAAACATCCGTATTTATTGCTTTAAAGGTTATTTACTCCCACACAACTGAAAGCCTTCCCTCATTGAGTGCTCGAGTTCAAATCACACCATACACCAGATCTCTATATGTTTTGTTGTAATCTTTGCATGAGACATTTCTCATCATACACCAGATCTCTATATGTTTTTTTGTACATTTCATGTTAGTTCGGAGTGTGTAATGTAGCTTCAGTGCATGGCTTTACCTTCAATGTCGTTACGGCCACAACTTTGGGTCAAATTTCTGCAGAGAAGAGTGAGGCCAGGCCAAGAAATAATCAACAACAACTTCCCCCGTGAACTTTGTGAAATCTTCAGATCTCAACCATATGCATAGTGACATTATGAGACAGACTGAGATCATAGCTGCAGGATATATTACCCATGCATATTGCATCAAATCATTTCCTAAAGATGTTGTGACGCGCGATTATGTATATGATTTTTTTTTTTGCAGTTGCATATTCCACACAGTGCACGCAGCAAAAAGCGCCTCAATTCTGTAGAGTTTGATTAAAGTGGTGTGTTTGCATATGAACTCCGAGTTGCACATTATGTGCATACAAAACATGTTTGATAGTCTCGCATTGGCACACATTTTTTATTATTCCAGTGGTACGATAGTGGCACAAAGAGAACAAAAGAAGCGGGAGGGAAGTCGTGTTTGCAGAGAGTTGTTTTGCTCGCTTATAGAGGAAAAACATCTGAATTATTATGGAGTTTGGTGGATGATTTTAATCAAATTACCGTCACGTACAACATCAGAATAACATAAATCTACAATGTTACTTCATATTGTAATTCAAGAAGACTTCTTCACCTCCTCACGGCTCTGTTTTCAGGCTTGGGATAATCTAGCCTGTGACGGGAGACTTTGGCCAATCACAGGTCATTTCAGAGAGAGCGTTCCTATTGGCTGTGCTCCGACTGGTGGGCGGTGCTTAGTATTTCCTCAACTGATCTCAACATGGCTGCCAGGTCATTCTCATTTTACAGCTAAACAGTACACTACAAGATGTTTCTGAAAACATTTGAGGAGAGAAATAGGCATTACAGTAACAGAATATTGATTCATATTTGATCAGCGCTGCCTAGTTTGACCGTTTGATCGGCGAGTGATTGACAGCTGCTCAGAGACGACAAGGCTCCAGATCAGCTCTGATTGGTTGTTTTCCTCCGGTCTCTGAAATCTTGCAGATGCCGTTAGGAGCACCGGAGGACACCAGAGGAATATGATTTTTTTTCCAGATTACCTGTCTCATGCACTACTGTCAGGATATAGTGACCGTTTTATAAATCATATTTGCTCCATTTGTCACCACTGCTGCTTTAAGTATGTCCATTAAATGATAATTTATACATCTACTCTTTGATATTACAGGTGGAAATATTGCACTTTTTTTACTACGCTGCAGTTATCTGACAGTTTTAGTTACTTTGAAGATTAATTTTTACATAATGCAAACAGTTTAAATAATCTCCATCTTGCTTTTCATAAAAGTCAATATTGTTTCAAAACAAGTAAAAAAAAAAAAAAAAAACTCAGAGCTGTGAGATAATTTCTATTTTTAAATCAACTGGTTTAATTATTATTATTTTTTAGAACTAAGTGTTTTTTCTTGGCTCATTTTTGAAAACGCTTAAAACAAGTTAATTTAAAAATATATTATTTAAAAAAAAAAGGACTTTTAGGAATCAATAACTAATAATTACTTTGCAAGATGGAGATCTTTTGCAGTGCAAAACATCAAATTGCACATCAAAGTTTCACCTCAAAACCAGCTGCAACATAAAAAAGGTCAATACCTATATAATAACAATCCTTTAATATACACCACATATTATAATATGACAAGCTGATGATTATCTTCATGCTTATATAAACCAGCTCATACTGTGTGAGTAGGCTACAACCACTAACAACTGGATTGCAGTCGATGAATTGTGCTCTAAATGTCGCTCTTAAATGGCATTAGGATGAGTGTGCGTCGAGTGTGGGTTAGGGTGTTGGCATTTTTAACAAGTGGGACACATTTACCTTCATACCAGGTGGCGCTTGAACGTGCACTTAAGTGCTAAACACCCCAAACAGCGTGTTATCAGCGGTATTATACGTTAATACCAGTCTGCTATTGTTGTCCTCTCAGCTCCCGATGCAGCAGTAAGAGACACTCGTGGTGTTTGTCACATCTGTGACACCGGTCCTCACCCTTGGCCCCCCTTTCAGATATAAAAAAACACATCTTAGTGGCGGATTAATTTATGGGTGTGTGTAAATTGTTTCACCCCGACTCCTTTTTTAATATCTGCCTCTCGCAGCTGGCTTTGGGGAAAAATGCAGCTCCCACCACGCTGAGCGGAAGGAACAGATTGCGTTCCTCGGTGACATTTACACCGTGTATGTGTGAGTGTGACTCCGTATGTGTACGATATATATCTATGCGTTATGCCACTCATGATGTCTTTGTGAGCCCCGTCTCGTAGTTAGTGTGTTAGTATGGGATGATTGAGTGACCCTTTGTCCAGGTTTTTTTGTGTGGAGCAGTGGAAATGTTTCCAAAGAAGTTGATAAAGATGTTTGAAGATGTAACTTTTATTTCAAAGGTCACTGTAATAAATGTCTTAAAGGGATAGTTTGCGTGTTTTGAAGTGTATGAGGTACTTATCCATAGTCAGTGTATTATCTACGGTAGATGGCGGTTGGCACGCCTCCAATTTGGAGAAAGAGACGGGAGTTACCGACACGGGATGAAAGCAATGTACTGCTGTGGACAGGGCAAGCAGAAAAACGTATTGTAGCCACCTAAAAAAATCAATATCAATTTAAGTGTAGCCGTTATCTATGTTCTCGCCAAAGCAACCAGACTCCATTGAAAAAAACTGTAATTTGTCATTTTTCAACTCCCGTGAACTTTCTTTCTTTCTTTCTTTCTTCTCACCAGACTCCATTGAAAAAAACTGTAATTTTACCTCATTGAACACAGGGGTTGTAAAATTACTGTTTTTTTCAATGGAGTCTGGTGGCTTTGGCGAGAGCATAGATAACGGAACTGAAGCCGTTATCTATGCTCTCGCCAAAGCCACCAGACTCCATTGAAAAAAAATGTAATTTGTAATTTTTCAACTCCCTTGATCTTTCTTTCTTTCTTTCTTTCTTTCTTTCTTCCTTTCTTTCTTCTCACCAGACTCCATTGAAAAAACCTGTAATTTTACCTCATAGAACACAGGGGTTGTAAAATTACTGTTTTTTTCAATGGAGTCTGGTGGCTTTGGCGAGAGCATAGATAACGGTTTCAGTTCCAGCACTTTAGTCCGGACTGAAATGTCTCAACAGCTAACGGATGTATTGGCATGACGTTCCTGGTCCCCAGATGATGAATGCTAATGTCTCTGAGGTTCCCGTGACTTTTTCATCTGCACGTCAGCATTGTCATTGTGGGAATATCAGCCTGATAGTGTTAGCATTTAGCTCAAAGCCCTCATAGAGCTGCTAGTCTTGTTATTCTTTAGTTTAGCTGCCTGATTGGAGCTTACAGGCCAATTATGTCAGCTCAGCAAAACAATGTAACGGTTTAAGAGACGAGGCAAAAGCAGCAAAAAAATCACTCCAGGCAACCACACAGATCCACCCAGAGCTACTAACACCATCACCTCGCCTTCTCTTTCTGTCCTTTAATGGCTGTAATGCCATTAGAGTTGCTGTCAAGTCCGTCCTATTCAGATAGCAAACACTCATCTCCTATACTCCTCAACTGGCACCTCAGGAGTCGGTTACATACCGATAGAAAACTTATTCCATGCATTTTCATCCTGCTCAGTAATCCGCTCTGCTCGCCGATGGCTGGAACAAAAAGCACGCCTCTTTATTTCAGGACAAATCCCGCCACAAAGTTACAAACATTATTGTAAAGGTAATATATTACAGTTTAGTTTGGCTCTCTATAGGGGCTCCTGATCCAGCTGGGATTGCAACCAAAAGCCCCAGAGCTGAACAGAACAGAAAGCTGCAGACATGTATCTCTCAGATCTTAAATATGTAATATAAAGAGAAGCCAAAACAAGCCTAGAAAAACAGGATTTCATATATATATATATTGTTTTATAAGGGACAAGACAGGAGGTGGCTGAGTTGCTGAGGAAAGTTAGAGCCGGAAACAGATCACTTTCTAGACTGCCATGTTTGAGCCAAACTTGTTGGGTCAGCCTGTATATGCAGCTCTTTAAAGGGGACATATCATGCTCATTTTCAGGTTCATACTTTTTTATTTTATTGTATTTTGGGGTTCAACAAGAACATGTTTACATGCTTTAATGTTCAAAAAACACATTATTTTTTCTCATACTGTCCGTCTGATTATACCCGTATTCACCCTATGTCTGAAACGCTCCGTTTTAGCGCCTGTCTCTTCAAGCCATCCTTCCAGAAAACACCCAGTCTGCTCTGATTGGCTTGCGAGGCGGTATATTCTAATGAGCCTGCATGTGACATAGGAAGGGGAGCCAAATCTGAATGGCTTGTTGAAACTAAGTCGTCTTATTTCACATTTTTGGAGTTCGGTATTCACTCCAGATACCCAAATGTAGGTGAGTTTTTCAGGATACGTCCCCTTCAAATGTCGCAACAAAACAGAAACCACATCCTTGAATCTGTCCGTCATGCTGTCTTCAATATGACACAGAATGATTATTGGTAGGACTTAATGTTATGTCAGCATGCCATAACGCCTTCTGACAGGTGTCCAAACACACCGTGGGAGATCCTATATGAGTATGAATGAAGATATAGAAGTACAAATGCCTTAGGCCTCCATAGTGATGAGCTTTACCCCCCTACAGAGAAGGGAAATTATTTTTTTTTTTGCCATTGCTGATTGGCTAAGATGCCATTATATATGCAACAGGCTGGGAAGCAGAAACCACTCGGCTTCAGACATTTTCCCTCCGTCTTTTCACTTAGCCAGGTAGAATATTAGACCTCAACCTCGCTTTGTGCTGTATATTATGACATACCATAATTGAGCAATCTTGTGTTGTAACTGTCATGTTTCATGTGTGCTTTATCTCAGATTTCATTATGCAGTCAAATTGATTTATATTGCCAACCCACCCCCTCTAAAAGAAACACATGGATGTCGGCGTGTGCACGCATGGACGCTTCTGTAACATTCACATATCCACAAACAGACACCCTGAGGTGCGCGCACACGGATATAACACACACCTCGCGCCGCCACAAATCGGGACATCCATCTCCGATTAAGGCAATTTGATTCCAGAGTAATGAAGTAGTTTAGCGCTGAAACGTGGTGTGCTTCATAACGGCTGATGATGCCACTGCCATCGTTTTCCACTGAGGCAAAATGGGTGACAAATACCCTCCCTAGCCAATACACACATATACGCCCACACTTTATAAAGAGACAAGACAGATCAAATCTGACGTGGCTGTAATCAGTCCCACAGCTGCTTGGTTACCTGGCCTGAATATATTTGTAGTTTTTTACAGTTTGTGGGAAAATAGGGGTGTAAGAAAATATCAAAAATATCGAATATCGAGGTGTTATGTTTTATGATACTGTATCTCAAAAAACTGTATCAATTATTAATAATAGTTTACATGCAAAGATGAACTCAGTCAATACTTAATGTCATTTGTAAAGATATGCAACCTACTGCATGTAGGAGGGTGTAGTAGCATTTTGTGATACTATGGTGCCCCGTGTGAGGCGAAGTATGATTTACGACCTCTTATAACACAATCATTACCTGTAACTTCTATTTCCCATACATTCACAACCTTCCACGCCAGGAATCCATATGTTTTTGTCTTCTTTCCCGTCGCCATAAATTGATTATCCAAGCAAAGTCTCGCATTGTCTACCGATGGCTGCATCCTAGCTCTGCACCAGGGCCCAATCATCAATCACTTGGAAGGGCCGTTAAGCACCTTTTCTTCCCCAGAGGAGTGAACTGACACTGGGCCTCGGAGGCCACTCAGCTCCCCCTTTCTTTCCCCCTCTCCCTGGAGTCGCCAGGCCCCCCCATGCAGCACATTGGCCCCTCCCCTCAGGGTTCCTGCCAGCTCTCAAAATCTCTGTCCTAAGCTGGGATGACCATGAATAATGAGGGACTTAAATATGAGATACAGGAGCTAGGTGCTATAGGAGATAACATGCCTCTCACTTTTTTCCCTCCGTAGCTACTGTCAAGCGAGCAGAAGCCAGCCTGTGGCTGACGTGCACTAGCTTTGTCACATAACTGCATTATGTAGGGTCCCCAAAGGCTACAGCATAATGCGATACGCCACGCGACTGTTGCTGGGTTGCTACAACAGCCTCGCCTCATGAGTTATGTATCGGTGTGTTTTTTCCGCTGCGGCTTAAGCGTCAGATACTGTACCCGCACTGTCACTGCTTTAGCTTTGCCTGCTAATGTGCAGCAAACTTTCCCCCTTTGGTAATTTTAATTTCAGAGTCAGGCTCTTTACTGTAAATGTGTCTTGACAACACAGACGCCTCACGGACGCCGCTCATGAAACAGGCCTATATGAGATTGTCGGGCTGTCTGAGACAATAAATATCAGCGCCGAAAGCCAGTAGCACAGCTGCTGCTGGAGGCACACCCCTGGAAACACACACTAACACACACACACTCGTACCACTGTGTCATCCCAAAGTCATTGTCAACACTAGCTGGCAGTATTGAAACTGAAACATGTCAGTGTGGGCGTCTGACTCTGAGAACTTGCCTAAACAAGTCCAGTGGCAACTTGAGAAATTGTGATCCAACATGGAAAAAAACAGTATAACACGTTTTTTTTTTTCACTGCATGTATAAATCAATATTTTTAAATTAAGTTTAACATACTAATTACTTAAGGAAATTGCATTTGGAAGGTTAATTTCCCTCCTCTTGCACCAGTTATCAAATTTGCTCTCCTCTCTACTGACTCACCATCTAAATTAAGGAAGTGAGGAATAAAAATACTTATTATTTAACAGATAATAAAACTCACTATTGATTAAGTGGAAACACCCTAGATCAATTTGGAGATTTTGGGCTGTTCTGTTTCCGTATCATGTCTTTAAAACATCCAAAATACACATTTAGGTGTTTATTTTATTACTTTGTCTGTTAGCGTCTGTAGATTTCTCCTAAATTCACCAGAAGTTAGTATTAGATAATGCCTCATTTGCATATTTAAACATAAAGTTTCAGAAAATAATTGTCTTAATGTAAGTATTCAACTGGGGAAGTTTCATGTTGATATGTATTAGTTCATTTTTGTACCCTATTCACCACCAAATCTCCAGTAGCACTTACATACACCAAACTTTCCAGTTTCCTTCCTATCTATATTCTGAAGCTTTTTACATTTATAGTCTCATTCATATAACATTTTTGTTCCTAAAAACATAACGGAAATTGATTTTTTTTTATGGTTGTTGACAATTCTGTCTGATATATGGAATAATAAAAAAGAAAAAGTCCCCTCTGTAAAAACCATTGACTCTAATATGAAGACAATGTTCAGATTGTAAAATGTTCTGGAAATGTATGAAAATTAGCACATGCTTAATAAGTGAATACATCATCTGCATATCTAAAAATACAATTTCAGAAAACTTGTAATACAAAAAAGAATTGTCTTAATGTCAGTAATCAACTGGGGAAGTTTCATGGTGATATATATTAGTTATTTTTTTATTCACCTTTAGTGTTTTCAAAATGTATGAAATTTTACACTTTACAAAAAATCTATCTATCTAATTAATGAACTGGTAAAGTTTCATGGTGGTATCTATTTGTTACCCTATTCACCTGGGGTGTCTCCCTTTAAAATTAACTTCCATGAGGCTTCCTGGTATGTAATCATAATCACGGTATAACTGTGAGAGTCGATGCTCCTCCACTCACAGCCCTCCCAAACTGAAAGTCTTTTGATTGAGCTGAGCAAGAACAAATTAACTTTTTCCTTTTTCCCTAATGTGCCGGCGGAGAAAGCTGAAACACCTTAAAGGGGAGTGGATTTCAAACCGCTCTGCGCCACCGACATGAAAAGTGGTGTGTGGGTTCAAAACGCTCGCTCGTCCCCATTTGATGTGGTTTCCATTTGATGTGAGCAAAAAAAAAAAAAAGCCCCGCCCTCCCCCCCTCCACCTGCACACTTCTCACCTTGTTGATTCATCTCACAGGAGTACCTCAGGGTACCATCAACAAACTTGAGATGTTTCGCACAAAAAAAAAAAAAAAAAGCCCTGCACAAATACCTGCACAGAATGACTCAGTCATTTTCACGGTGACATTTCATGCAGCTGGATTTTCATTTATTTCAAAGTCAATGGCCCTCCTCTCAAAGAGCCTTGATTTTTTTTTTTTTTTTTTAACAGGATTTCTCAAAAATCTTGAATGTCACGCCCGAGTGCTCTCAGCATACTTAGCAGCCAAACAGTCGCACGAGGTGAAGGAGTGCATGCTGCTCTTACGGAGCTCATTGAAGCGAATTGGTAAACAGGTCCCTGCCCGCCCATTGACTTTGCCGCCGCGTGGAAGAGTCAGATTGCGCCGGTCGGATCAAACCGTCGAGGAGTCGGCGGTGTTTGCCGCTGACATGCGCCGCTGCACTCTCCTTGACTCGCTGGCAGAGTGCTCTATATGTATGGAAATGAGCCATAATCACCATAATATGTGTCCCATCTCTTGTATTTTATAATGGTGTCATTATACTTCTTTTTTTTTTTTCCCTGCGTGATGCCTTTTTCCTCCTTCCTCCACTCCTTCTCCACTTCCTCCCCCGTCCTTCCTCCCCCCTATCGCTCCTTCTCATGCCATCTACCTCATTTACACTCTCACTCATCCAGATGACAGGAACAGGTGCACTATTAATTATGCTTTGAAATATATCTCCTCTGTGCTCCACTTCCCTTCCCCTTATCATTCCTGCAAAATGCTCCACCGCACCTCCTAACCCTAAACTTCTCTCTTGTTCCTTTTTTTTTAACTTTCTACGCTGCCACTTTTCACCTAACGTTTTGTACCCTCGCCGTCTTATATTTGCATCCTACTCTTTTTTTTTGGAGATTACAACTTCATTATCTGGAGGTATCAAACTGTTCCCACATGTCCTAACTATCTCATTATCTCAACACAGCAACTTACCAGTTTTGTAGCGCGTCGTGTTCGCTATCCCGAGATAACAATTGAATTACATCGTTATCTCAAGGTATCAAACGTTGTTTTCTCATGAGCACGACTTAAATATCTCATTATTTTGAGATAACAAAGCTCTTTTTTTTTTTTTTTTCTTCTTCTTCTTCTTCTTCTTCGTAGATCCAGCCGCTTCACCCCACTGCTGTTGTTTAAGAGTCTATCCAAATCGGCTTAGCCTGATGAAAGCGACGCTGTCAGAGGGAGAGACCAGAGTAGATTAAATTTTAGGAAATAAATAAGAGAGAATTAACTCCGTGGTGGAAATAAACCCACTTGGATAGAGCATAATGTTGGATCACAACAAAGTACAAATCTCAACATAACAACGTTCTTTAGATTGCGATAGTGAGACGTACAGATGGGTGACAAATTAAATCAATATAAAGGCTTATTCTCAAGGATTATCCAATTCAATCTCCACTTATTTCTTCAGGTTAGTCCTTTATTTTTTCCTTCTGTACATTTTACAGCTCTAGGATAATAGACGTAAAAACAGAGTGAAAGTACATTTACTCAGATACTGTAAGTAAGTACCTTTTAGAGATACTAGTAGGGACAAATACTGTGGAATTTCACTGGTATTGGTATTGATTACTACATTTCTGTTATCCTTAGTGCTTGTACTTTCAGGTTAAATAAGAAAACATACAATAAGTAAAAAAAAAAAAAAATGCAATGTCATAGGTTAAACCTGTAATTTCCAGCCTTTTTGGCTTGTTACCCCTAACAAAAAAAAACAGTGTTTTGTCGGGGCCCCTCATCGTATTTCCGCTAGACTTCTCATTTGAGTAATAGTCAAGGCCAGGAGAGGTCAAATTGTGAAACGATATTTCACAAAGAAAGCAAAGATTCAATTCAAAGTCCATAAACTGAATACAAATTTGTGCAGCAGAAGTTAGATTTTATTCTCTCCAACAGGGGTGGTAGAAGTACTCAGGTATTTAACGTATTTAAGTAAAAGTTGTAATACCACAGAGTGTTCCAAGTAAAAGTTTTAAAAATGTACTTTTTTTATACCAAGTATTTAATATCAAAATATACTTTTAAGTATCAAAAGTAAAATTACCTATTTATATAATAATAGCCCATTTCTGACTGATGTATATTTGATTATAATAACTGATGTATTAATGTGTACATCAATGTAATATTAAGCAACGGGCTAATTTTTATTTTATTTTATTTTGTTTTTAAGGCTAATTATGCTAATTACCCCCCCCCCGGGTCTTATTGATATAATAATATAATTATGTATTTGCTGGATACATTTTGTATTCTTAATCTGAATCTAGAGATTAACTAAAGTTAAAACATAAATGTAGTAGAGTTAAAAAGTACAACATTTTCTTTTGTAGTGGAGAAGAAGTATAAAGTAGCATCAAATGGAAATACTATATCGTAAGTATCTCAAAATTGTACTCTACAGTACTTGAGTGTACCGTCCACCACTGCTTTTCAACCTCATTAATCATCCCACGACCCCTCCGATTATTCCTGTGAACCTTCGGAGGGGCCTCGACCCCCAGGTTGGAAACCACTGGATGTGCGACCACGGCTGCTCTTTGCATCCACACATTTTTTTTTATATCTTCCAGTAATAAATAAGTCCGGATTCAGGTTTCGTAGCCTCAAAGATCATGTTTTCCTGCCCTTCTTATTCATCTTGCATTCTCTTTGAATGTGTCAACCTTGATCCTCTTGACCAACGGTCCGCATGAAGAGGTGAAAACAGATCTGCTGGTGACATAAAAGGTGAATAATAATAATAATAGACGTGTCCAGATGGTGAGGCGTGCAGCAAACCTCTCTTAATTCCTCCTCTTAAATTCTCTAATGCAGCGTTTTTTCCTCTGAATCTGGGATGAAGCCCAAAGGCGATTCTTGGGAGAAATTTGTATGCAAATCTATCGGCTGTGTTGGCAAGGCTTCCCTGAGTATCTGCAAAGTAAGTTGAATGAAGAAATTATAGTAGGCATACAGGCGATTAGCCTAAAAACACCATGCAGTTTGGTACATTAGCTTACATAAGTGTCTGTTAAGGCGTATTTGAGTAGTAATTCGAGGTTCCTACTAGTCACTTTTCATCTTTAATCACTTCTGCTCTTACCAACTGAGTTAGGTCTCAATTGAACTAATACAAGTGTTTCCAATTCTTGGTTGATTTCAATCCTGGCTTTGATACAAACATTCCTCGCCAAGCGCCGGGGCGAGTACGTCTCCATACGATGAAACATTTCCACATATCTGGAGGGGTTACAGGTGCCGGAGCGCCAGAGCGCACCGCAACTCACAGCCTCATTTCAGGCTGTTTCCAAGACAGCGCAGCCGCCTTCTATCACGATTATGTTGTTCGGAGCAGATAAAGCACTTTTGGCTCCCGAGCCTTGGCCCCCGCGATGCAATGCATCCTGGAGATGCAAAAGAGCAATTTACCAACATGTGAAATTCAAATATTTTTCGCCCAGAGGTAGAGCGGAAGAAGAAAAGGAAAACGAGCCTGCCGGGACCCGCATAGGATTCTGTTTGACTGAGTGCTCCGCGCTAGGCCGCTAATTGCCTGCGATTGATGGAGAAAAAAAAGCGCTAGAGGAAAAAACACGTTAAACTCGCGATGCATCATGGGTAGCTGACCTGTGTCGACTAAGTCTCGTCTGTGCCTCGTGGCGGTGTTTTTTCTTTGCGGCGTAGGTGGGGGTTATCGGAATATCTGAGGCTCGCATGTGTGTTCGCGAGTGAATTTCTGCCCCTTTGTGGCTTTCACAACAGAGAAAACACTCCATCAGAGTCAAGAATCAAAAGATTCAGCTGAAATCTAAAATAATGATCTGGACTTGTGCCAGAATAAAGATTTTGATGTCACCCCCCCCTCTTTTTGCCTCTAATGCCACGAGCTAATGGTCATTTTAGAGGAGGATAAAGGGAATGAGGTGTGCGAGCTATCGAGGGTTCACGCACCTTGTCGCTACAAATTAGCCCTCCCACTCACCTTGTTAAGTGTGGATTATTTTTGAGAAAATACAAGAGAAAAAGCTGCCTTGTTAAGTCTGAGCACATCACCCACAAGGCAGCGGTGGGCAGCTTCTCCGAGTAGCATCCTTCAGCTTTTCTGTGTTTGCGATTCCGAAACGGAGCGCTGGTTGATGCGAAGGGGGAAATGCAGGTGCTTGTGTTTACTTCCCTCCGGACCTCCCTCCATCCCTCCCTTCCTCCTTGCTTCCTCCCCTCCTCCGGCACGGATAAATATTGATCTGGAAAAGCTTTCGGAAAGAAACAATTTATGGGCGACGGGAAGGAAATTAAACGGTGTCAAAGAAAATGAGTGAGAAAAGGCAGAGTAATCCTTTAATTGAATTAGGTAAATTACAACAAAAAAATCCTTTCTAAGTCTTGTTTTTATTCTTTCTTATGCTCTGCTCTCTCTCTTTCGCTCTCCCTCGCTCCCGCTGGAAGGCTTTCCTGCGGTTGCTAAGCAACAGGGAAACAGTTTTTCCTTGGTTTTGCCAGCGGGTCCCGGAGGCTGGCAGGGAGAAGGGGGCACAGTGGATGCACTGTGGAGGCTGCCAGCTAGCAGCCGAGTGCATGCCTACAGCTGGGTCGGGTGGCGGAGCAGCCCCCCACCCCCACGTCCCTAGTCATAGCGCCCCCTGGTAGGCACCTAGGGGTTACGGCGGAGCTTATGATAGCGAGGCACCCCGGCCCCCAGCAGTAAACACAGGGTCACGGCGGGGTCAAAGTGTTGAAACGGCACGACTTCCAACCACGAGGGCCGGATCAACAAGGCCCCCGGAGAAGAGAAGCTGTGCACTTTATTTTTAGAGTTGCTCAAAGTTGCACAACTCTCAAACATACATGAACTCAAAAAACATTGGACAGAAAGTGATTTCGCTGAGGGGGTTTTTGACAGGCAGTGGAGTACCTCACAATAGAAATCCTTTTTGCAATAAGTATGCTAATCAAAGCCTCGGCTGAAATGGATTCTACTGCTCTTTTATTATGTTGTTCTCGCACTCTTCAGGTGATTGACACATTGTAATCTTGCTAATAAGCACCTCCACTGTCTGTTTTCCTTCCCATTGTGTTAGCGCTACAATAAGCCAACTTGGCAGGTGCGCGTGTTTGCCGAGCGCTCGATATAGAAGCGAATCTCGGTTACCCGTTATTATCCTGAAAAGCAGGCCCTCCTCACGCTGTGTCCTGACTGTCAGTCTCCACTCGCGTCCCCCAAGGGGTCAGCAGCCAATCAAACCTCGCATTACTCATTCCCTCCCTCCCTCCTAACCAATCATCTGGCCTGTCGCCGGTCATTAGGATGTCTCTGGAGCTGCTTCAGAACTCTTTTCCTTCATCGCTGGACATTGAAAATGAGAGGTTCTTATTTAACGAGCATTGAGAGTTTGAAGGCTCGACGGTGTTGCTTGGTGCTGCTAAAAGTACCAAATTAAAAAAAACTGTTAAAGCCAGCTCTATTGTGTTCACTTGTGGGAAGCCGGTGAGGGATCATATCCTTGTTGCTGCGCTAGAGACCCCTAATGGTTGTCTTAGCACCTCACATGGACTCTGGAAGCTGTAGGGGAGATTATATGAATCTCTGAGACAGTTTACAAAAAGTAGCAGTCACCGTGATGTCACCCCTTGGTTTGTGGACTGCCGTTTTGAAGCCTTGAGTCCGGCATTTTTGCTATCACCATCTTAGTTTTTAGCCGTCGCCATTTTAGTTTTTGGTTGTTGCCATCTTGGGTTGGCCGTTGCTATCTTTGTTTTTGGCCGTCGCCATCTTGGATTTTGGCTGTCGCCATCTTGGTTTTTGGCCGTCGGCATCTTGATTTTTGGCCGTCGCCATCTTGGTTTTTGGCCATAGCCATCTTGATTTTTCGCCATCACCATCTTGGTTTTTGGCCGTCGCCATCTTGGTTTTTGGCCGTAGCCATCTTGATTTTTCGCCGTCACCATCTTGGATTTTTGCCGTCGCCATCTTGGTTTTTGGCCGTCGCCATCTTGGTTTTTGGCCGTCGCCATCTTGGTTTTTGGCCGTAGCCATCTTGATTTTTCGCCGTCACCATCTTGGTCTTTGGCCGTCGCCATCTTGATTTTTCGCCGTCACCATCTTGGATTTTTGCCGTCGCCATCTTGGTTTTTGGCCGTAGGCATCTTGATTTTTGGCCATCGCTATCTTGGTTTTAGACCGTCGGCATCTTGATTTTTGGCCATCGTCATCTTGGTTTTAGACCGTCGCCATCTTGGTTTTTGGCTGTCACCATCTTGGTTTTTGGCCGTCACCTTGGTTTTAGACCGTCGCCATCTTGGTTTTAGACCGTAGCAATCTTGGTTTTTGGCTGTCACCATCTTGGTTTTTGGCTGTCGCCATCTTGGTTTCTGGCCATCGCCATCTTGGTTTTAGACCGTCGCCATCTTGGTTTTTGTCCGTAGCCATCTTGGTTTTTGGCTGTCACCATCTTGGTTTCTGGCCGTCGCCATCTGGGTTTTTGGCCATCGCCATCTTGGTTTTAGACCGTCGCCATCTTGGTTTTTGGCCGTAGCCATCTTGGTTTTAGACCGTCGCCATCTTGGTCTTTGGCCGTCGCCATCTTGGTTTTAGACCGTCGCCATCTTGGTTTTTGGCCGTAGCCATCTTGGTTTTTTGCAGTCACCAGCTTGATTAATGGCCGTCGCCATCTTTGTTTTTGGCCGTCGCCATATTGGTTTTAGGCCTTCGCCATCTTGGTATTCTCATAGACTTCTATACAATCTGACTTCTTTTTGCAATCAGAGGAGTCACCCCCTCGCGTATCTGCAAAAAAAAAGACAAGAAAAAAACGCAAACAAAACTGTTGTATAAGCCAGTGTTGAACCTTGTAAGCAGATCTGTTTCCTCCCCTCACACACACACACACACACACACACACACACACTTTTAAATGCAGGGTTCTAATTAGGCTTGTCAGTGGCGGTTCGGTAAAATGTGTTAGTGTGGCATTTAACAGCTGTCGCATGTGTGTTGGTGAGTTTCTGTGTGTGTATAAGAAAGCTCAGGCTGCTGTGTGAGTGACTCAGATGAATATTGCATGACCACAGAGATGGCGTTGTAGCAACAAGGGAATAAGTTATGTTGTCGAAGACACACACACTTATATACATGCACATACACACATAAAGCTATCTGGCAATGATGCGGTTTGTGAAGACGAAGATCAATCTGCTGCCAGATTGATTGACGGGGCTGTCAGCTATAAGAGGTTCTTTCTTCTGTGGGGCTTTTCTCTGTTGATGTGATAACACAATGCTGTATATCATTGACCTTTAACCCTCAAGTTTTTACTTAATTTCTTTAGAAATGACCCTGAGATGAAGAGCATTCTCATAAAAAATATTCAGAAATTCAAAGTGCTCGACTTGGTGCCATCCTTCAGCCTGACTTTGCAGTTGAATTAATTCGCCTCATCAAGTGCGTAACACCGACGTAATCAGCCTGATTTTTAGTGACTTTTGAGAAGGTCAATTGATGCACGATGAGGCAGATAGTTGAGGTCTGCCATGTTCTTCAGCAAGGCACACTGGGGCTCTCTATTTCTGCATATTATGTGTGTCTGACTCAGGCATTCAGCCAAGGCCTTTCAGCTTGAACCGACGCCAAATTATTTTTCCTCTCTTAGTTTTAGGTCTCCGAGGGATCCAATCACAACCTGACTGCGAGTTCCCATAATGATGCCTTTTAACCTACGGAATATAGAATCTAATACAAACATACTTTATTTCGATTTGGAAATATTGTTCTGAAAGGTATGATCGCTTTATTGGCTCTACAAATGCCATATTTGCTAGTATCATGGCCCCTGAAGCTTTAAAGAACTGTAATCAGAGGAGAAGAGTAATCAGTCCACAATTGAGCTGACATTTTAATCACTTTGGACTGTGTGTCCAAATCTTTCATGGGCTTGACATTTCAAAATGCAAATAACATGCTCCGTGCACAGAAAATGAGAGGAACGTATTATCTAATCGTGAACCAGGAAATATAAAAAGTGGTCATGTTGGGGTGGATGGGTGGGTCAAAAAATACCGGACTTTCGTGTCCCGTGTGAAACCAGAAGTCAACGTTGATTTATTTGTCACGTAACTTACATACTTAAATTACGCCACTTCTGTAGTTATTTTAAGCCAAACCTCGATCTTTTCCTAATCCTAACCAAGTCGTTTTTTTGCCTAATCCTAACCATGTCGATCTTTTCCTAAGCCTAACTAAGTAGCTTTCTTACCTAAACCTAAAAAAGTTCTTTCCTGTGAAGACGGAAGTTTATTTTGAAAAGACTGTATGCATGTAACGAGCGGAAATTGACACGTGTTGCTGGACATTCGTAGGAAAACAAACCAAAAAAGGGGGAATTCTTTTTTTTGTAACATATCATACCAACCGTTGTATGAGAATATGTTAGAATATTATATGTCCAGGGCTTTTATTGTGAAAGTTAAGAACGAAAGGAGTTGATCTGGTGTGCGCTGCCTTTGTTAATGTTCAAAGGAGTAATAAAGTTTGCCGTCTTGGTTGGGACTTTCATAACTATAGGCTCAACTCAACCTGTTACGCACAACGTGATTGGTTAATGCCTTTATGCACGGTGCAAAAGCACAGAAATGCCTAAACACCTCTGTTTTTATCATATTTTGTGTTGTGTTGGGAGAAATGTTTTCCTTGAAACCTGTAGTCATGGAATCAGAGGTACATGTTAAATATACTCTTCTTCTTTTTCCCACACAGTCAATCAGAGAAGTAACCGGCTACGTGTTGGTGGCTCTCAACCAGTTCGACTACCTGCCACTGGAGAACCTGCGGATCATCCGAGGCACCAAGCTGTACGAAGGTCGCTACTCTCTGGCCATCTTCCTCAACTACAGGCGGGATGGGTACTACGGCCTGAGGCAGCTGGGCCTGCGCAACCTCACAGGTCAGGATGATTGTTAATGGCATGCTGCATGACCAATAAGCCAGTGTAAAACTTGTGTTTAACACATCAAAGCACCACCAAATCACATATATTTTAAAGTCATTTTGATAAATCATTAGAGAAAAATGCAGTATAAACTCCCTCAGTAGATGGATATGTGAATTAGGGATCCATTTTTCAGCACCCTGCAAAAAAAACATTGCCTTTTCCTGAGCTAAAAATGCTTCTGTTTGACTTGTTTTTACACCCACATGTACAGCTTTAATAGGCCTTTTTTAATTAAGTCACAAAATTGGAACTCAACTTTTGAAGCTACGTATCTGCTACACTGGCAAATTAATCTTCTGTGTGGCAATATAGAGGGATCAAATGTCTGCGAAAAAGTCCTGTTTTCCCATTAATTACATTTTTGTTTACACACTCAAAAATAGGCTTCTTTCATAGAGTAAGTTTCTGGAAGTGGTTATGTTTTATGTAACAGCTGTTCTTTTTTTGTGTGTTGTTGTCATGGGAGAGGGCATAAGCTAAAGTGGATTACATTTGTAAAGGGTAGCTTTTGTCTGCGTTAACTTTATCTTGGTATCAGACCTTTGAGTCGTGACCTCGGCATCAGTTAATCTTTGCCATTTTGGCGTTGGAGTCACCTTTCAACTCCAGTCAGAATAATAGCGGCAAACACTGTTACAGGCTTTAAAACCATCTTTTAAAGTACCTGATGAATCATATCTCCTCTCAAACAGCTATACATGTAATTCTCACAGATTTAGCTGCTAAAAGGTTCACGTCAGGAGTCAGGTGTTGCCTTTTTGTCCCCTTTCTTGGCGTTGTCATCACCATCGCTCGGGGAGAGAAACGCAAGCCGTCGCGGGACAAGCGCTGGCTGAGGGACAACTGTCACATACAATCTGAGGAGAAGCAGTGGAGCTCAGTCAGGGTCACTCTTTCTTCTTTGACAGCATTTTTTTTGCTCTATTTGATGCCGTACCGTCTGGAGTGACAGGGAGGATGGTAAACAGAGAGAAGCTGTGATATGGGACGGAGGTCAGGAATGTGTTCCAAGAAAAGATGACGGCGTCCAAGGCTGTATGAGACGGTGTCAGCACTTGAGGGGATGTACTGAATGTTTGAACTGAGTGAGTGAAGGGAAAAGGTATTGCAGGAAAACAAAGCATGATGTCTCAATCCTCTCCTCACTTTTCTCATTTAGAAAACTTACCACATAGTTTAACTCCTTGTAAGCAGAGAGTGGGACGCCGTTTTCAGTCTCTACACGACATTTTCTTTCTCTCATCTTGTCGGATTTTGGAGGGAAATTCGCTGGATTTATTCATGGCAGGAAAAAGCAGCAAAAGAGCGCTGTTGTTCCAGCACGAATGGAGCTTAATCTTTTAAAGCGTCTCACAAGATCCAACGGACAAAAATCATGTCCAACACGTATGTCCTCTAAAGTACAGCCAAGGAACAAAGACGGATGCGCGGGAAGCTGCCAATCCTCCTGACAATTTGTTCATACCAAGGTGTCAGATGTAATTTGTGAGCTTGTGATTGCTTAAAAATGTAAAAAAAAACGCCACATGTAGCACCTTTATGATTAGTTTTTGCAGAAAAGAGTGCCAGAGAATGAGACAAGGAAAGGGTAGCAATCCCACCGTGGGATGACCACGTGGTTTGTGCCCTAGACTGCCAAGCCACCAGAACGCCTGTGCTGCATCCCCTCCCCCTTTCTTTGTTGTATTTTGCCCGAGGCTTCTTCTCTGGCATCGATCTGCCCGCTTTGCACCGCTCTCCTGTGGGCATTGCAATTCATCCTACATCCATCCTGCGATTCCTCCTGCAGGCGATTCCGTGTCAAATGTTTCACAGAGGAACCAAATTAATTTGAGTGTAAAACAGAAGTCCTGTGTCTTGGCAGTCCTTGACCACCCTTTGTAACTTTTTGGGGAAATCAAGCACGGTGAAGTCTCGGGGCGTCCGCGACACTGAAAAGCCGTCAGAGAAAAGTTGGACAGCGGAGATTCATCCCGGGCTCTGATGCCATTGACTTTGCCGTAGTGTTTTCGTGATTGATGGTGGGGGATCGTGACAGATTTAGTGTAATAAGCAGCGTTTTATGGAGTCTGAACACGGTGATAAAGGACTCCTGAGAGTTTTAAGGGCATGCTGACACCTTAAGCTGGTAAAACAGTAGGGCGCCTTCCATTCTGACCACCCCTACGCAGAAAGGGAGGCCCAAGTGGACCTTTATCTCTGTCTGACTCATGATAGATTGTTTTCTTCCCTGACTCTCTCTCTCTGTTGTTCCTCAAACTGCACTAACGAATGCTTTTATTCTGCGAACCCAAGACTGCCACAAATAGTCATCATTTGGACAATTGTCCCTCCTGTTATTTCATGAGAAACTGCTCGAGTGTGCTCATCTGTACTTGGAGGTATTTAATTTCCAGTGAGGTGAAAATGTTTCATGATAGGTGTCCTTCTCAAGCTTCCAGGGTTGAGGCAATGACGCAGTTAGTGGAGAAATGTGCTGTTTTTCACCTTATATATATATACTGTACCTATATATATATATATATATATATATATATATATATATAGTAGAATAACCAACCGGCTGAAGTCCAGCAGTACATTTTGTGAAACGATCAGGATGTTTTTCTTTATGTAACCGGAAAAGGCACAGTGGAAAATATAAGCGAGGTATCTTCAAATAATCCTTTCTGGGTGCAGGAAGGTATTCCTTGCATTATTTATGTCCACAATGCATAATCTACATCTCTGAATATTTCCCTGAAACTTGTGGAGACTCGTAGACTCAAATCTACCACTGTGACTGCACTCCACTGTCTGGCCACACACATCTCCTGTTTGAGTGCATCCTCAGGACGGGTGCCTCACATCGCTACCCTTTCGTCCATACCCCTCTGATCCCACAGCACCCCGACGCTGCAATTAAGCCGGATCCACCCATGCATATGGATCAGTGCTGTTCCTCTTGATTCCCTCCACTCCTCTGTCTGAAAAAAAAAATCTCTCTTTTAAATAAACTCACAACTAGGCCAGCGGATTATTCTCTTCCCAATGATAATAAGGAAAGCTACCGTGCTTTGGATTCATTGTGTGAAATGTACTTATTTGTAATTAATATTGAAGGGGTGTACATGCCCGGGTGAGAATATTCCTCGCTGTACATTAAACAACAGCCTCACCACTGCTTTTATCCCTCAGCGGATTCACGACACAGTTGGAGTCCATAGATGGCATAGAATTCCATTTGGATGCGGAGTTGCATACGGCGGTGCAGTCTAGTATAGTACCAGGGATATACTATAGTAATCTGTGTTAAAGAAAATCCCCCTGGTATCGACTTGTTCGGCCTCCCCCCACGATGCTCCTGCAGCTTCTTGTAAGCCTTAATAACCCAAAACACATACACAACACATGGACTCCGCAGTGCTAATTACCCCATACTGCGCAGCAGTGGCGATAACGCCAACCATAAGACTCTCAGAGCTGATGAGGTGGCGTGTATGAAATGGTTTTCGCAATCCCCCCTCTTTCTTTCCTTAACTTTTGCTTTGTTTGTGAGCTCTTTGTTTTTCTGTTTTTTTACGTTTTTCCCTACCCAGTGAAATTGCCCATTTGGATGGGCTCCAAATGGCTCAGCGTGCCCCAAAGAGAGCTCCGGCTCCAGCTTCCCATCTGGCAGCAATGCCCCCCCCCCATGCTCGTGTGCAGAAAGCAAAACACCGGCTCTGCCATCCCCCCTTTTTTTTCTCTCTCTCCCATAACCTCTCCGCCTTTCTCACCTGTTTTGCTTCCCTTAATGCTCACTGGGACTGTAGCGACACCGCCATGATTCCACAACCTGGCAGCAGCCCAGACATCCCCTAATTTAAAGCTAATAATTTACCGCCGCTGTCTCGCTAATTGCAGCATTTTTGTGAGTATTTTTGAATGCGTTTGGGCCAAATTACCAACAGCAGCTTGCTGCTGAGATGAATTGATTAATAGACTTCATTATAATTAACCCCATGTGCGTTTTCATATTTAGAGCATGACTATTGATTTACCGGCTCATAGTCACTGTGCTCGGCTAAATCAGCAAAACAAATGGGAGATTTTTCTTCGTGTTTAAGGAGATTTGCAAAGTGATGATGGCGGGGGGATTAGAATAGCTGTGACTACATCACACTGATACCTACAGCAGTGTCGAGGCATATACTGTAGTTGTTTAGCAGGAGTGTGGACTCAAGTTACATGACTCAGACTTGAGTCAAACTCGAGTCACAGATTTGATGACTTTAGACTCGACTTGACAAATTTAAATTAACGTTACTGAGCGCCAGTTGGCACCAGTTACCCTGTTGTTAAAATGACATGCCATTTGGTGTGCCATTATGACTTGTTTAGGACTTGAAACTCTAATTCCAGGACTTTTGAATTGACTTGGGACTTGACTCAGGACTTGCCAGTCTTTACTTGGGACTTACCTGTCTCTACTTGGGACTTGACTCAGGACTTGCCTGTCTTTACTTGGGACTTGTCTCAGGATTTGCCAGTCTTTACTTGGGACTTACCTGTCTCTACTTGGGACTTGACTCAGGACTTGCCTGTCTTAACTTGGGACTGGCCTGTCTCTATTTGGGACTTGATTCAGGATTTGCCTGTCTTGACTTGGGACTTTACTCAGGACTTGCCTGTCTTAACTTGGGACTGGCCTGTCTTGACTTGGGACTTGATTCAGGACTTGCCTGTCTTGACTTGGGACTTGACTCAGGACTTGCCTGTCTTAACTTGGGACTTGTCTGTCTCTACTTGGGACTTGATTCAGGACTTGCCTGTCTTGACTTGGGACTTGACTCAGGACTTGCCTGTCTTAACTTGGGACTTGTCTGTCTCTACTTGGGACTTGATTCAAGACTTGCCTGTCTTGACTTGGGACTTGACTCAGGACTTGCCTGTCTTAACTTGGGACTGGCCTGTCTTAACTTGGGACTTGCCTGTCTCTACTTGGGACATGATTCAGGACTAGCCTGTCTTTACTTGGGACATGATTCAGGACTAGCCTGTCTTTACTTGGGACTTGACTTAGGACTTGCCTGTCTTGACTTGGGACTTTTCTCAGGACTTGCCAATCTTGACTTAGGACTTTCCTGTCTTTACTTGGGACTTGTCTGTCTCTATTTGGGACTTGACTCAGGACTTGCCTGTCTTGACTTGGGACTTTTCTCCGGATTTGCCAATCTTGACTTAGGACTTTCCTGTCTTTACTTGGGACTTGTCTGTCTCTATTTGGGACTTGATTCAGGACTGGCCTGTCTTTACTTGGGACTTGCCTGTCTTTACTTGGGACTTGACTTAGGACTGGCCTGTCTTTACTTGGGACTTGACTCAGGACTTGCCTGTCTTGACTTGGTACTGGCCTGTCGTTACTTGGGACTTGCCAATCTTGACTTAGGACTTTCCTGTCTTTACTTGGGACTTGTCTGTCTCTATTTGGGACTTGATTCAGGACTTGCCTGTCTTTACTTGGGACTTGACTTAGGACTGGCCTGTCTTTACTTTGGACTTGACTCAGGACTTGCCTGTCTTGACTTGGTACTGGCCTGTCTTTACTTGGGACTTGACTCAGGACTTGCCTGTCTTGACTTGGTACTGGCCTGTCGTTACTTGGGACTTGCCAATCTTGACTTAGGACTTTCCTGTCTTGACTTGGTACTGGTCTGTCTCTATTTGGGACTTGATTCAGGACTTGCCTGTCTTGACTTGGTACTGGTCTGTCTCTATTTGGGACTTGATTCAGGACTTGCCTGTCTTTACTTGGGACTTTCCTGTCTTTATTTGGGACTTGATTCAGGACTTGCCTGTCTTTTCTTGGGACTTGCCTGTCTCGACTTGGGACTGGCCTGTCTCGACTTGGGACTGGCCTGTCTTTATTTGGGACTTGAGTGCAAAGACATGAGACTTACTCGTGACTTGAAAAAACGACTCGGTCCCTCCGCTGTTATTTAGACACACATTGATACAATAAGGTTTGATTTAGCTGCACCAATTGTCTTCAGTAAATATTGAATTAAAAAAAATCTCAACACAAGTTTGAGCTCCTTTTTTCAGCTCCTTTTTTTTTTTTTTTTTTTTCCAAAGTAGCTTCAGAAGTGTCATAAAGGCTGAATTTGATCTGTACAGTAAATCCCCTCAGTGGAGAGTATAAAGATCCAGCACATCAAAGATATTATACCCTCTGCTTATTTGAAAAAAGGGCACACACACCTAAAAGGAGAATCCTCCAGCACCGCGGCTCACATGGAGACGGCTGACTGATGTCGGCTTTTTAATGCAGCCTCCATTTTTCAACTTTTTTTGCACCTCACATACAACTCAAATCGGCACTTAAGAGGGATCCGGCCATATTTATATATATATCACTGTCCGTTTTGAGGAAAAATCCAGATACAGAGTGAAAAAAGAATTGTGTGTGGAGTTTGTATTGGAAAAAACCTACTTCCAAGGCCTCTTTATTTAACATAAAGCTTGTGGTGTGATCTCCAAAAAGTGGTGTAATTACAGGAAGATCAAATAGAGCAAAAGCGGCTAATGCTAATACCCGCTCTCACTCCGGACTGTTGTGAGGAAGAGGGGCGAGCGGAGGGGATGGGGCCCATTAATAATGAATCCAGTGTCATCATTAAGGCGGCAAATGATTAAAACATATCTCCCAGCTTCAAACGCTGCTTTTCTACCCCAGAAAACGCTGGATGTGCGAGGCGAGCGAGCCCTTCAGTCTGCTTGTGAAATAAAGTTTAGCTTTTTTTCTTCTTTCATCTTTACCCCCCTTTTTTCTTGTAGTGTTGAAAAAGCCCAAAGCAACCAGCATCCGCCTTTTTTTGAAAACAAAAACCAGTGTTATGTAATGTAATGCAACGTGTAGATGGGCATTTGAGATATGAACTTTCATGCCAAGCTTTGTTGCACATTTCTGGGTATACTCCCGTTGTGTCTCTTCTGAGGAACAGACTTTCGTTAAAGAAAGGTGACATTCATTGACATGCAGACGCACGATGGGACGCCATGTCTGACTCCGCGGTTTCTTTTCTCATCTCTTTATTTCCCCGTTCTTGCACCCAGAAGTCATTGTAATGCCGTGCCCGCGCTCGGTTACATCAGTGTTGTGCCGCCTGCGCTGCCGTTGGTGGTTTTTGTTTAAACCCTTTGACGAGAAGGCCCAGGGGGCTCGGGGTTTGTCTCCATTAGTGGCTGAGGCATGTCTGGAAGGAGGGCAAAATGATCTCTAATGGAATGGTAATAGTCCCCCAGGGCAGTGTGTCTGCTGCCCTGTGCACCGTTCTTTGATGCTAGGGTTCACTCTCGCCGGCTGACACCAGCTGACCCCGGCTGACCGAGCTTCCTACACACCTGACACAACCTCCAGCGCACAATAATGGCCCTCGCTCCATAATACTGTGCAACATGGCAGATGAAAAGCCTCCCCTATCCTGTGTTATATGTCCAATCATGTCTTTGGGGAGTTAACACGGGAAAGTCTGTAAGCAGTTCTAATAATGTCAACAACTCGCGCCCGAGATAAGCTCAGCCAGCCGCCACAGAGTGAGTCGTCACTTCCACTTCTCAGCGGCAGAGATCGGGGAGTGATGATAATAAGGATATCTTGTTGCAGTAAAGTGGGGCAAGCACGTTCAAACTGTCTCCCTGAAATAGCTCAAAATTTCATCATGTCATGCTCCGAACCGAATGGAAGGTTTATGATGATGGCTGGGTTGTCAGGATGTGCAAGTTGTAGGAAAAGGAAGCTAATTTCAGGACAAAATGTCTCAGCTTAAATGGCCTTAAGCAGCCAAATAGAACAAATTATGTTTAAAGAATTTAATTTGCACTGTTTTGAAATGTTGGCTTCTCAAATATTAGGTAAATAAACTGATATATTTATGAACATATCCTAAATGTACAAAGGCGTATTAGGGCCATTGTAAGTAACAAAACAAAAGATTTAAATGACAGAGCCGGGGGGGTTAATAGTCTGAGAAAAAAACTCTGAATTTCCAAAATAAAAGTCACAAATTTACAAGAAAACTTGGGGAAATAATGTTGTGTTTTTTTCATTTTCAAGTTTAGGTCAACCTGATGACTTAATCAAAAATATACTATGCAATCGGATTTAGCATTGTAGAAATAATCGTGATTTTAGCCCAAAATTGACGTGCATTGAGCCTATTCAGACAAAAAACAACATATTGATTTGAGTTTTTTTTCTTGTAAATGCATTACTTTAATCTCGGAGAATATCCATGATTTTTTTCTCCTAAATTTATGAGTTTTTTTCTCACAAATTTATAACTTTATAATCTCAGAGAATATTTAGAAATATTTTTTTCCATTAAATTAGATTTTTTTCTTGAAAATGTATGACTTTATAATCTTAGAGAATATTCAAGTTTTTTTCTCTCAAATTTTAGGACTCTAATCCTTTTTCTAGGAATACTCCACCCCCCTTACGCCGTCGTATAAATGTGGATATACAAAATTGAAATAAAAGCAAAAATAAAAGTCACTAAAAACATATCAAATGTTTCCAGTAACAGTCTGAATGCAATAATTGCACCCTTAAAACTGTACCCAACAACGTGTCTAATCTAGCTCAGACTCAGAGTGGAAGTGGTGGGTGGTGCGGCGGCGGCAGCGGCGGCTGAATGAGTCAGCATTTCCACTTAACAGAAACCCCGCCTAATCAAACCAAATAGCCGTGACTTCATCAAACTTGCTCATTAGTGCTGAATTCATTTTTTCGGGAGATTAGAATTACTTGTGACCAGACTCTTATGTTCCCCTTTTTAAATAATTGTGGTGTTAAAGAGAGCAAAACCTCAACTTGTGTAATTCAGGACAAAATCCAACAAGGCTTTCCTCTAGTTTCTCTACAGATTGGGGCCACATGATGGTTATGAATCCCTTCTTAAAACCAATTTGATAACCCAAAATCCTGCACTGTCATCGAGCTAAAAAACAAGCCTCGTTTTTGGTTGGCATTCTGATGATGTGAGGTTTCCGTTTGACAGTAATTATATTCAAAGCGTCTGCTTGTTTGTCTCGCCACGAGGCACATGCTCCCCCCCCTGACATTGCAACATATTTGTATGCTTTGGGGGCCTCTGGAGAAATGAATAGTGTACGCTTTCGCACTGTGTTCTCTCCCAGGCGTCTGCGAGCTGCTTGACTTTGGCGAGTTTTAATGACATTTTCTGGGGTCCATTATGTTTTTTAAGTGCCCCGCCTCAATCCCGAGCCCCTCTCGAGATCCGTTGTGTAACTTCCACTCCGCGCTGCGAAACCATTTGAGCAATCATTATCACTGATTCATATGTGTACACTGCATCTGTGGAAAATAAGCCAAAGGTTGTCAGGTGGGGAGGGGGAGGTGGAAAGGGAGGAGCGGAGCTGGACCGGCTCGCAAAACCTCACACTAAATATACTGTAGAACCAGATGGAGGCAATTTACCGGTCATAGTTGATTTGCTGGTGCGTGTCCGTGTCGGTGTGTCCCAAATTACCCGAGTGGAGGGATGAGTGCTGCAGCTCTGTGCCAGAAAATGACAAATTGCCCATTTAGCCCATTGTAGGTGTCAATTTTAATGTAGAGGGTTAGCTCTGTTTTCGACACTTCTTAAGCATTTTGCTCCGTGAAAATATGTAACGAGTCCGATTTTGAATTACAAAAACGCACGTCTTGACGAGCTTCGGTGTGTACGCTTGCGCACACGCGGCTCTTTTTTATTTTTTTGTTGTTGGTTTCCTGGACATTTAATAATAGCCCACATTTCAAGTTATGTGCTCAGCTCCTCAGCAGTTTTACAGTCTTGATGGCTCCCCTATGATCCACTCATAGTGCCCTCTAAATTTTAGTTCGATGTTCTCAGCTCAGGCAATTGTACCAAAAACACTATTTCCAGCACAATAACTGACTGTCAGGGCAGCTCCACTGTGAAACACTGCTGTTGTAGAAAAACAACATGGGACAGCAATTCTGGAGTTGTTTGTACTTTGAGACTGTACCTGGCAATTTATTTGATGAGTGAGTTGCTTGACCTCTGGGTCACTGAGACCTATTAAAAGCTCAGTATCAAACTTCAAAAACACATGACCGGTAAAAGTACTTTACTTTCAAGCTTTTTTGAGCTTGTGGTTTTAATTGATTTTCAAATCTGTCCAATTTTTTAACTTAAAGAGGACCTACTATGCTAATTTTCAGGTGCATGCTTGTATTTTGGGTTTCTACTAGAACATGTATACGTGCTTTGATGCTCAAAAAACACTTTATTTTTTTCATACCGGCTGTGCTGCAGTGCATATTTCACCCTCTGTCTGAAACGCTCCGTTTGAGTTCCTGCCCCGCCCTCCCGAAAACCCCAGTCTGCTCTGATTGGTCAGCCGGTCCAGTCTGTCGGGATTGGTCAACCGAACCAAACTCTTTGGACTCCGCTCCAGCCCCGCAACTTTGTTTGAGGGCGTGCCAAACTAGCCGCTATAGGCAGCTATTATGCAAATGTGTTACTTGGTGACATCACCACGTTACGGAAGAAAAGGCGGGACTTCAAGCGAGGCTTTTCAGGCAGTTCAGGAGCAGTGTTTCTCCTTTTGGCGTGGACTTTGAACTTTGTAACTTTGCAGATGTTTTACATACACAAAAAACTATACAACACACTAAAGGAAAGGGAAAAAAGCATAACAGGTCCTCTTTAACAAAAGTAGGAATTTAAATGTGAACTAAATGTTACTAAACTGATAACAGCTTCTCTCCACTAATCCCCCCACCGACACATACACACGCACCAGCGTCGGTCGCCGGCGACCGCCGCCGTTCGTTACCTTGATTAGCATTCAGCGGCGCTCTCATCTCTTTGGCTGGCTCTTTTGTTTGCCCGCGCTGATTGGAGGGCCTCTGCTTAATTTAGATGCAGGGAAGCGGTGACAGAAGAGGGCTTATTAGGGCTGTGAGCCCATCCCGCCTTAAGTGCAGAGTCTCCAGTTCCATTTTCATTTGCCTCCATTATTGAATTTGCTGGCTTCTCATTCGCCCTGATTGCATTTTGTGTCACCTCTAAAAAAAAAAAAAAATTGGCCTCCCCCAGAGGTACTGTGACACTCGGATGGGAGTCTTCCGTTATGATAGTAAAGTATGAGGCAGACAAAAGTTTAGAGATTGACACTATGATATTCTTTTTTTAATTATAAATTTTGAAGGCTTTCTTTTTTTTCTTACGTCTGAGCCAAAAGTCTATAAAAGTTTTCGGTAACACTTCATTTTACAGGTCCTCAAATTGCATGGTAATAAGGTGATAAAAGGTGATAATAAGAAATAAAATATTTGGAATTACTGCCAAATTAGCCCAATATTTGACTCCAAATTTATCAAAAAATACTTTGTATGGCTGTCTTGACTTGGGACTTGACTCTGGACTTTTATTATTATTATTTTATATCTATTATAAACATTATTTAATCATTATATTCAGCTATTTCCCCAATAAGCAGTAATAAATAGCTGTTAAGGAAAAGAATACAAAGTTAATTGACATGCTTTATCCCCATATCTGCTGGTAAATAGATGATAATTAGCAAATAACTTCTTTGAATCATTACATTAGCTACCAGATTACATTTGTGTAGACAATAAGTCACACAACGGTGAGATTTGTGCCTGATCAGAAGTGTCTTCTATTAGTTTTCCACCTCCGATGAAGAGCAGCCGCTTCTCAAGCCTAAGGGCCCTATTTTAATTATTATATGCTATTTTTAGACTTATTAAATCATGTTTATAACGATACATTTTGAGGTAAATATTGGGGTAATTTGGCAGTAAATCCAAAGAAATTCCAAATAGGTGACTTGCTAATTATCACCTAATTACCATGACATTTGCGGACCTGTAAAATGAAGAGCTACCAAGTTTTCCTAATCATGATGAACTTGTGGTTGTATTTTGTTAGGAGAAGGAAAGGAAGTGAGGAAAGGAGAGAGGTAGTGTTTATGTGAGGGGAGCGTGACAGACGGGCGGAGCAAGAGTGGGTAGATGAAGAGTGATGGCAGGGATTCATTTAGCATCCATTTGAAGTAAAGAAAAAAAAAAAAAAAAATGAATGTCATCTCCGCCTCCACCTTTTAGCTGCCTCCTCCAGCACCTACACAGCCTCCATAATCTCCTAACGCGAAGCATTTTTCATAAGGATTCATCGCAAAACAATATCATTCGAGACTGCGAAATTTAATCAGGGGCTTTAAAACACAATTATGGTTATCGGGGAGGACACGGCGGCGGCGGCGGCGGTGGCGCTCGGGATCGTGGGAGGAGGAGCGGCGGGGAAGATGGAGGGGGACCTCCCCCGCACTGTCTGCGCCCTAGCGCTCCTCTCCCATTTGTCACCGAGCACAATATCTCTTTGGCTGGCAGAGCTAATAATGGAGAAGTGGGGGAAACGGGACTCTGGAGACCCACCTCCGCTTCGCCGTGAAGATCAGATAAGTTCTCCTCAAGTCAGAGGCCCCCCCCGAAGCCGCCGCCGGATTCGCTTGTAAGGCTCGTATCATTTATAAAGACGCGGGCGCGCCCCGTTTGACAGCTTTTTAGGGTGTGTGAATAATACAGCTCTTTATAAAAAAGTGCAACTGCAGGAGCAGGATGTTTTCCCCCTAGCCGGGAAAAGGAACGCCACTTTGCACTCATGAAAAGTTCATTTCATTTTGGTCACTCGTACCCCCCTTTCCCACCCTCACCCGCCCCCTTTTGCTGATGCTTTGCTTTTTTTCACGCCTCGAGGCAAACTAGTCGCCGTTTTCTGTCTCTATTATCTTGGCGATCTGCAGCCATTTATCTACCGGCGGCTTGTTTGCAGTCTGGAGACTTAACAGTTATTCATGGGATTTGAGAAGTCGTTTTCACTTAAGCAGCTACTTTCTCAACAGCTTCTGTGTTTTTTTGTTTTTTTTTCTTTCCCTCTTTTAGAGTAAATATGCTTGGAGGCACTGTACAGTGGAGTGCTTCACAATTACACACAGAGGGTTTCCTAAGAGACCGACTGCTTGTTTTCCAGTCAAGTCATGTGTTTACCTCAAACCACGGGGGTTTTTTAGTCTTACTGTAAATTGGCTGCGGAAAAAGAAACTTTATTTTAATTACGGGTCTGATTTCGGCGCACGCACTCCTGACCCCGGCGCACCAATTAACCACCTCATTCGTGCTCTTTCGCCTTCTCCAGAATTCCCCCCAGGAAATTGCACCATGCATCTTTCTTTCTTTCAGGACATCTCTTTGTTCTCTTTTTCTGCTGAAGTGTCGTTCGTTCACGACCGCGCATTCCGGCCGTGAGATGAAAGAGACTTTTACACGAGTGCGGGGAACCGGCGCTTTATTGTTTGACTGATCTCGTTGCCCTCGCATGCGCGTGTGAAGTTCAAAGTGCTTTTGTGAAAAATCCTCGAGACGGATGCCGGTTGGCAAGGCAACTGTTTTTGTGTTATTTGTTTTTGTTGATGTCCACCAATTTTTTTTTTTTGCTCATTCCATCTGCAGGCAACAATTTTCAATCATTGGGCAAAAAAATCCTTAATAACCTTTCAGCATATTGTAATTCAAGTGTTCTGAGAGACTTCTGCACCTCCTCATGGCTCTGTTTTCAGGCTTTAAAAAAATCTAACCGGAAACTTTGGCCAATTTCCTCAACTTGATCACAACGTGGCTGCCGGGTCACAAACTTCCTCTTTTTACAGGCTAAACAGTACACTACAAGTAGGGATGCACCAATCCGACCTTTTCAGATACCGATAGCGATACCTGGGTTTCGGGTATCGGCCGATACCGAGCACAGATCCGATACCGAGTTTAATTGATAAGCTTTATGCCTCACTGTTTTGGAAGTGACTGGGATCATTCCATCATCATGTGTAAGACAACAGGCTTTCCTAACTTTGTAAAAGAAAATGTAACAAAAAAATACATAGATATGTATTTACCGAAATGTTATTTGGCTATAATTAAAAAAAATAGTACACCGGCAACTTAAAAACGTACGTAAAAAACATTTAAAAAAATAAATAACGTAACTTAAAATGTAAAAAAATTTAAAAATTTAAAAATAAAAAATAAAAAATAAAAAATGAAAAACACAAAACAATGTAACTTAAAATGTAATTTTTTTTTTAAACGTAAAAAAAACGTAAAAAAAAAAAAAGGAATGTAACCAATCTTCAAAATTAACAGGAATTACAATTGAAGTTTAAACCTTTTTAATGCAGCACCAAAATGGTCAAAACTTAAACAGGAATTCAAATTCCAGTTTATAATGTATATAGTATTTAAACATAGAATTGAACTGAATAGATCGGCCCCATTGTCACAGATATCCAATCCAGCTATTTAAGTCAGTATCGGCCCAATATCCGATCTGGTATCGGTGCATCCCAAACTACAAGATGTTTCGCGAGTGATTGACTCGTGGCTCTCATAGACGGCAGCTGGACGGCAGACTCCAGATCAGCTCTGATTGGTTGTTTTCCTCCTTCTATCCTGCAGATGCCGTTAGGAGCACCGGAGGACACAGAGACACGTGATGTTTTTTTCACATTAGGATGGATATAGTGACCGTTTTATAAAAATAACTAATCATATTCGCTCCATTTCTACCGACTGCTGCTTTAAAGGCGGTAGTTTCTATACATGGTTATCCACATTTTTATCAGGGGGGGGGGGATTGAAAAATCGCAGCAAAAAAGCACTCAAACCTCTCCGTCTCTCTAACTTTACTCCATTGGCTCTCATGCGAGTCATTATTTTCCAGAGTTGCAGATTTGTCGCAGTTGTGTAACGTTCATCGGCGTTCCCCGAAGAGGTCGCACTCTAAGAAAATGAAGGCAATTTGTTTCATTCCCCAGTTCGCCACCTTCTGTCATGCCATCTGTCTGCGCCGTGTCACGGGTTACGCAGAGCACCGGGAACCCATGCATGCAAATGACTGCAAAGAGCTCGCACACACCACCCGTAAATCCTCAAATAAAAGCTCTTCAAATAATGCCCCGGCCTGCTGGGGCCCCAATAAAGGCCCGCGTAAAACACAAACATTTGTGGGGGGTGAAATGACTTGGCCTGATGTGGTAGATTCAATCTACATTTCCACTGCATTAATTCCTTCAGCACAACACCAACCAGTCATGCCGTACTCACCGTTCAGTTGAGTTCTAACAATTCTCACTCATTTAATTTATTCCCTTTGGTTCAAAATTTGCTGAACTTTTTAAGCCAGTGAAACTCAAACACTTCCTACAGAAGTTTCACATTAAAAGCCTTAAAAAAAAGCGAAGATTTCCAGCTTTCGATGTGGCTGAGAGGCTTCGCCGGGTGCTGGGAGACTAAAATACCTTTGAGTATACGAGCGTCTGACGAGAATACAAAGAGGTTTTACACTAATTACCGAAAGCTTGATCATTAAATGGAGTGCAGAGATTGTAGTGTGTGTGTGGAAGCTCTTTCATGCATTTACATTTAAAGTTCTACCAGGAAGGCAAACAGAAAGGCTTTTAATGTGAAACACAACAGCAGGATATTATAATTATTGACAGCAGCTTAACACCGACTAGAAAAAAGGGTAGAAAAGAAATTAAAGATTAGATTAAATTAAGGCTGTCAATCGATTAAAATATTTAATCGTGATTAATCACACATTTTTTCATCTGTTCAAAATGTACCTTAAAGGGAGATTTGTCAAGTATTTATTACTCTTATTTTCGTTTCATATGAAGAGTTCTTCCTCATCTTGGGTTGGTTGGGATGCCTCCGCTTGCTGTACTTCACTCTCCTGCTCCACATCCTTTTCAACATGACCTTTTCAATGACTTCTCATTAATGGCAATACATTGGATCTTACTGAGATCATGAAGAAGGTGCATCTTACTTAGGTTTTTATTTTGGCGGGGGAAAAAAATTGGTAAAAAAATCCCAAACAAAGGTGCTTCCGTTGGGCTTCCTACGTTTCCCTCCCAAGCTCTGAGTGATTAATTGGCATTTAAGAGGTAAATCCTCGGCTTAACGCTCACGCTCTTCCTACAAATGCGAGGCTTTGTCGACCTGATGAGGCAGAGATTCTTTTTTTTGCTGTTGGACAGCCGTCGTGTGTCCGTGTGCAGCGCTTCACATGTTCACCAAAGAATTTTAGACGACTAAAAATGTACAATTTTGTCTGCTTTCTGATGAGCTTTCCCGTGCTTGTATATGTGTGTGTGTTTGTAAGTGTGTGTGTGTTTGGCTGAAGAGAAAAAGAGGGTACCCGACTGTGGAAAGAAAGAGTGATCATCTCGATTTCTCTGTTCCCCGTGCTCAGCAAGTCGGCCCATCAGCGGAGTGAGAAAGCACATTTGGTGGGGGTGGTGGCGGCTGGGTCTGAGGGGTTGGGGGGGGTGGAGGACGACAAGGATGGAGAGATGATCCTAATAAAAGAGAGCAGAGTGGATGGCCCGAACGGCCCCGCACTCTGCTTGAGTTGTGTGATACGTGGCAATAACGACAAACGCATGGACTCATCAGTCGAGGACGGATCACCATTATGGCCTTATTCATCAGCATAATTAGGGAGAGAAAGAGATGTGGGACAAGTGGCTAGCAGCACTGATGAAAGCTCATCAACGGGCTCCCTATAGAGCTATGGCCACTGATTGGTGCTGGGGCCATCATCGCCTGGAAACTACTCCAAACTAGGGGCTCTTCGCTCTGCTGAACGACAGTAAAATGAACTTAATTGGCTTGCAAAGGCAACTTGGCACAGGGATCATTTTTACTTCCTTAACAATCTGTGCACTGATTGGCCTGTTCTCACTCTTCTGAGTGCGTATGATGCACAACGCAAATAGATATTTGAATCTTCTACCACATTGCCTCACCAAAACCTTGAGCTTTTTAAAAACCACCACAAAGTCGGTGGCTTTTAATTCTTTTTCATAGCTGTCAATAATCAACTGTCACGGGAGTATTGCCAAGGCATTCTGACTGGTCCTTCCTACGTCAAAGATCTAGAAGAAAGCCCTTTTGTTTGTTATAGATGAAAGTGGCAGCTAAGTGCAAAATGTGAATTATAATTGTAACACTAAGGGTGTGAAAAGGTTAACCAGTTCCCCAACATTATCAGGTTTCTTCAAGTGTTAAGTCATTAATTTCAGACCAGTGTTTTGCCCTTTAATTGGTTAATTTATCTACTTTAATGGCAGCATACAAGCTTGTCTCAGTTGTATTTTAAATAGTTTACATTTAATTTTTTTGCAATGAAGTCCCCTCTTTTAGCAGGAGGCCTTGTTGCATCAAGTTCCATAGTGCCAAATCACACGCACCGCCCTTTATATGGAGCGTTGGAGCAAGGCAAAATTGTAGCATCGATAGGACGGGATGACACGGAAGAAAGACATTAGATGAAGTTGTTCGTTCATTCGTCGATTCATTCCGTTTTATTTGATAAACGACTTCTCCAACCAAGTGATCACCTCATATCCCACTGCACAGTCCCACATCTAATCTAATCTCTGATTCAACACGACACTTCAACTTTCGCTTGGTGAGATTTTTTCTGAGACACTTTCTGCCAAGAGAGATGTAGCAAAAAAAAACGCTCCACAAGAAACAGTCTTGAGCCAAACATGACCTGAGCATATGGCGGCCGAGCCCTCGGCAGCGTAAAACGGGCGTCGCTGGGGAACTGTGTCACCCCGGCGAAGCACCCGGCGGAAATGGGTATCAAAAGGGAGGACGGGAGTCTTTTGTGTGATATCAGTTCATTTTAAAGGCGACAAAGTTCATTAAAGCACATTTTTCCATCTATAGTGTAGGAATTGAAAGAAGCAATGAGGAGCGAGGCGCTGTGATAAGATCCATGGTAACTAAATAGGTTTTACAACATTGCTCTCATTCAGCTCTTATTCTCTTTGGTCAACAGAGATTAAATTAACAAATGTGCTACAGCGAAGCTCCGTATGGCAATGTAGAATTATTTAAAGCACACACATTATCTTCAGCATTATAAAGGCGGAAATCTGCCTCATGTGCCACCAACCAAATACCAGTTAGAAGCACAAATAAAGCCGATTCTTACATTTTAAGTGCAAAAGTTAAACAGAAGTGCCACCTATTTGTCTAATGTTCCATCTGCTGCCATTGTTCGGCCCTCAGCAGAGCGGAAGCTTGAGTTACGTTTAAGTCACATTTCACCAACCGTGTCTCACAACAAAATTCCCGTACAACTAAACTGCAATTATTTTTCGAGGGAAACGTATTTTCTCCTGGATTACGGCGCAATTTTAAACAGTTTTCAACACGTAATTAATGTTGTAAATTGAAACAAAACAAAACCACAGCAAAACTACTTCGTTAAGTTTAGTAAAAAGCATCATGATTTGGCTGAAAATGTCTACCACATTGAAGCAAAACAACAAAACTACTAGTACTACTTTTACTAGGCTTTTTTGTGAGGGGGTCTTAAAGAGACAGGCGCTAAAACAGGGCGTTTCAGACAGAGGGTGAATACAGGTATGTTCAGGCAGACCGTATGAGAAAAAACATGTGTTTTTTTTATATTAAAGCATGTAAACATGTTCCAGTAGAAACCCCAAATACAAGTATGAACCTGAAAATGAACACGATATGTCCCCTTTAATGACCAGTACCACAAGCTCATATTTCATTGGACTATTGGAATAACTTAGTGTTTGTTTATCTTTTCACTTCATGAATAAGATTTTAAAAAAATTGTACGTGTGTTTGACATTTTTCCCAATGCATAGCCTGGAGAAGTCCACATAAAGTCTGCATAAGGGTGCTTCTGAACTTGTGTACTATGAAGTTCACTTGAGGCACTTCAAGTCTACGATTTAGCGAGAGTGAATGCATCCTTGCTTTTAGAGCTACAACTCAAGAAGCTGTTATTAAGAACATTTGGAAGTATTTTTTTAATCTTAATTAATTGTGTTAACCTTAGCAATAACCTCTCTCTCCCATGCTCTCCTCATATCTCCCTCTCCTGCTGCCCTCTCTGTGTCTCACCCCTCCACCTCCTCCCTTTTGCTCTGATGCAGGACAATAGCTTTTATGACTACCTCGTAATTCACAGCTTTGTGGAGGGCGAGGGGATTGGGCGGAGGGCGGCGGAGGGGGGGATGTAGTGGCGGATGGTCGGCTGTAGATCTCCCGACCTGATGGGAAGATCGAAGCGTGGAGGTGGGGGTACTAGAGGGGAGCGGGAAGGAGGGGTAGGCGGTGGCGCAGGACTGTCTCGCGTTAATGAATGACCACCCGATGCTGGCTTGTCATCCCGCTGGAAGAGTTAGTGCCCTTGCCTGGATGGACAGCAGAGGTGGCAATTTGTCTCTCAGCGAGCAGACGGGATCTGGACACAAGCACTTAAAAGAGCATTTGGGACAGCGCTGGGCGGGTCGAACGGCGAGATGGCTCCCCATAAAACAGCAAAATGGATTTTATCTGTCATACCTTCAAATGTAGAAATTATGACTTCAAAAAAAGTTGCCGTCTTATTTTGTCACTCTAAAAAAGTTTAAAATGTTTCGAAAACAAAATCCAGCTGTTGTTGCGTTCTTCCAGTCAGGTGTGGTAAGAGTTAATTGCTGAGTGAAGGAGAGCTCTTACCCATCATTAAGTGTTCAGCCATGTCGAAAAGACGCCCAAACAAATGCCTGGTCTGAGCTTTGGCCAGACTACAGTGAACTTCATTAAAATAGCTGTCTTTGTGAGACTGTGTGGGTGACCCTGTGTGTTCCATGTTGACTTTTTTTGTTTTTTTACTGTACTAAGTTGTGTACATGTTGGAATAAATTTGCTGTCTCCTTTGAGGAGTGACAGCCGATTAAACTGTTATCAGGTCATTAAATGTACGTTATCAGTGTTTTTAAGCCTCATAGATGTGGGGCAGTAGGGCCCTGCTACACCCACTAGTTTTCATCTTTTCATATGGTGGATGACTGAAAAAAGGAATAAAAGAAAACGACAGCGACCTAACTAGCGTAGTAACTATGACAGGAGTAAAACACTGACCCCCATTTGATAAGATTTTGTACCAGAGTCCCCCATCTAATAGGATTTGTGCTTTTAGATATTTTATTACACAAAGTGAATGAAACCCATGACCAAAATAGTCATACATTCTCTCATTGTTTTACTCATGGATGGAATTATAGTGAATAAATGATTCCCCTTTTTGCTGGGGACTCCCTGGAACCCTTTCAAGGACCCCTCGGGGTCCCCGGACCCCACTTTGTAAACCACTGGTATAGACAGCGTCAAACTCCATATGGGGTGGAGGTTCAGGGTGATGGATGGGACACAAAACACAGCCGCTAAATTCCTTTCACCCAGAAGGCCAGGTTTTGCATCCATTGTGAAACCAACACTGTGTAGTTGTCTTTGTGTTCACATCCTGAAGTTTCACTTTCACTTTTCAAACTTAGTTATTTTAAGCCATAGCATGATCTCTTCCCCTGAAATTAACTAAATGGTTTTGTTGCTTATACCTAAAGAAGTCGTGGTTTTGTTGCCTAAATGTAAAGAAGTTGTAGCTTTGTTGCCTAAACCTAAAGTTGTTGTTTTGTTGCCCGAACCTAAAGAAGTTGTAGTTTTGTTGCCTAAACCTAAAGTTGTTGTTTTGTTGCCCGAACCTAAAGAAGTTGTAGTTTTGTTGCCTAAACCTAAAGAAGTTGTAGCTTTGTTGCTTATATCTAAAGAAGCTGTAGCTTTGTTGCTTAAACCTAAAGAAGTTGCAGCTTTGTAGACTAAAACTAAGGAAGTTGTTTTGTTTGTGTTCAAAAAGTAACGTTTCGTTCAGTTTTACAACGTGTTAGAAATGTTGATTTTAAGTTTTGCTTTCACTTTTACAACATAGTAAGCGTAGCAGGCCCCTACTGACCCACATCTATGGTGCTCATAGCAACTGATAATGCTTATCGAATGGCCTGATAACAGTCGAGTTGGGTGCGAGTGAAGTGGCACTTTCTAGTGGTGAGGGCAACAACAAAGCCATGAATCGTGTCAAGGTGACTCGAGGGGAAACAGGATTATAATCCAGTGCTGGGTTAGAGGTAATGCGCATATGATCTCTCATATCTCCTCTACATCATTAATATGCATATTCAGTATATCGCTATATATAATGTCAGAAATCTGTTGAATCTGGGATGTCGCTTGCTCATTTCAATAGTACTTTTGAATGACATCGAAGCGTGCTGACAGTGCAGTCCACATGTTATTTGACTAAAGCACAGCCCGTCTCTTTTTCCACCCACCATCTATGAATGTAAAACACCCCCCTGATAAATCGTCCATTGTGACGGGAACATGATTACATGAAGCCGCGGCTGTAGGCCATTCAGCGGGCAGACGGAGCGCCATGTCACCTCTAAGAGGGCTTTGAATAAATGTCCCCGTCTCTACCAAGGCTCACTTCCTTAATCAGGGTGTCGGATGGTAATGATTAGCTTCCTGCGCGCGCTCCTCAGCTGCTGAATCGTCCGCATAACTCATACTCTGTTAATAATCTGCCTGGGGAGATAATACCCTTCTTTACCTTCAGCTAATCCAGCCCTGATTTGAACCACATTGTTACTTTTTTTATATTAAATTTAATTTATTATGACAAGTACTTTCATGGAATCCGGCACTACTTCATATTCAAGGAGAAGGGGATGCGATGTGATTGTATCTAAATCCCTCAACTAGGTTAAATAACACAGTCAGCTGGTGTCCCAGAGAGACACTGTTGTTTCTCTTCTGCCACGGGTCACGGCTTGGGAGGGGGGGGGGGATTACTGCAGCATCATTTCATTCTGTGTCCATATCCAAAATCTGGATTAGTAACAGGGAGAGGGATTAGAATTTATTATCATACTCCATGCGCAGGCATCTGTTAAGGGCACTGGTCCTTGAAAAGAAACATATTTTTGCTATTAAGCAAATGCTGGACGAGGAGTGTGCCTTTGTCTTTGGTGCTTCGGCTCTCAGTTTGATAGAGCGATGCGGAGTAGGTCAAGAGAGCTGTGATCTCTTATTTTCTCTGAGTCCGTTTGATGAGTCGGGCCTGTTGTGAGCCAAGAGAGAGCACTTGAAGATAATAGTGGAACAATACAACATTGAACGTGTTCCAAAATGCTTCTTGTATTTTACTCTACAAACACAGACTGTATTTAAAGAGTAGACGTAGTCAGCGTGACGTCACCCATTGGTGTGTGGACTGCGGTTTTGAAGCATCGAGTAGTGCATTTTGGCCGTCACCATCTTGGTTTCTGGCCATGACCATCTTGGTTTCTGACCGTCGCCATCTTGGTTTCTGGCCATCACCATCTTGGTTTCTGACCGTCGCCATCTTTATTATTGGCCGTCGCTATCTTGATTTTTGACCGTAACCATCTTGGTTTCTGGCCATCCCCATCTTGGTTTCTGACCGTAACCATCTTGGTTTCTGGCCATCACCATCTTGGTTTTTGACCGTTGCCATCTTGACTTTTAGCCGTCGCCATCTTGGTTTTTGGCCGTTGCCAACTTAGTTTTTGGCCATCACCATCTTGGTTTCTGACCGTCACCATCTTGGTTTCTGGCCATCACCATCTTGGTTTCTGACCGTCACCATCTTGGTTTCTGGCCATCACCATCTTGGTTTCTGACCGTCACCATCTTGGTTTCTGGCCATCACCATCTTGGTTTCTGACCGTCACCATCGTCACCATCTTGGTCTCTGGCCATCCCCATCTTGGTTTCTGACCGTCACCATATTGGTCTCTGGCCATCCCCATCTTGGTTTCTGACCGTCCCCATCTTGGTTTCTGACCGTAACCATCTTGGTTTCTGGCCATCACCATCTTGGTTTTTGACCGTCACCAACTTGGTTTCTGGCCATCACCATCTTGTTTTTTGACCGTTGCCATCTTGACTTTTAGCCGTCGCCATCTTGGTTTTTGGCCATTGCCAACTTAGTTTTTGGCTGTTGCCATCTTGGTTTCTGATCGTCACCATCTTGGTTTCTTGCCATCACCATCTTGATTGTTGGTCGTGTCCATCTTGTTTTTTTGCAAGCAGAAGTGACACGAGAGGGTGGAGCTAAGTACAACCGAAAGCTGAATAAAACATTTTTAGGCGAACCAAAAATGTTAATATTAACTTTCATGAACTGAAAACACACTGTGAAAGGGCTAAAGTTATAGACGAGAACACGGACAACTCCCAGACCAGACAACGCCGTGGTAGTGACCTGTCCATCACAAGGTAGATGCCCTATAGCATCCCCTGCTTTTGGTTTCTTTCTTTCATTCTTTTTGGTAATTTGACTCTAAATGGGACCATAATTTACTAAATGAGCATCATGCTGTATTGAAGAAGACTTGAAACTAGCGACTGAGATCATACACTCACATTTACAATGAGGTAATAAATCGAGTGAGAAGTAGGCTCATTTTCTCATAGACTTCTATACAATCTGACTTCTTTTTGCAACCAGAGGAGTCGCCCCCTGCTGGCTATTATAGAAAGAATGCAAGTTTAAGGCACTTCAGCATTGGCTTTACTTTTCAGACCCAGAGTTTCCCACTGTCTACAAGCAGAAATCAATGAGATGTAAATACATCTGCTCTCCACCTATAGCATGAGTCCCTCTGAGAGAAACTGTACACCAGTCTTCATTTATCAAAACGCTCATTTTATGAACAGTAGCTATATATATGTCCGCTCCCGATAACAATTTCAGTTTTAATTAACACAACAAGTATCCGGTGTCTTCCAGTGACATTCAAACTCATTAGAGCTAAATTACATTATTTAATACTCAATGCATAATTAGGAATTTACACCAGCGTACAGTTTGGCGTTTCTTTTCAAGGCTGCTTCGTTTACATAGTAAGAATCCATTTACTTATTTTTTTTTTCTGCAGCAGTTCTTTATGAAACATCATTGTCTTTGGACATGGCATTGAATTACTGTGTGCATTTGTCAATAGCATTTATCTTCATGCTCAGATGCACTTCAGGGAACACTTTATGCAGCGTGGTACTTTGAGACAAAAGGAACGATGGGAGTTAACCTTGAAGTATTGATTTCCTGCCATCTTGTACATGTGCTATATATCCACGGCTATGTGCTCATTTCTCTCCTTTCTCTTTCTCTCTCCCTGTGCAGAGATACTGAACGGGGGTGTTTATGTTGACCAGAACAAATTCCTGTGCCATGCGGACACCATCCATTGGCGTGACATTATCAAGAACCCCCAGGCGGAGCTGCTGGTGGTGCCATCCAACAACAGCAACCTTGGATGTGAGTAGCGCACGTGGGTGGAAACCAGTGGAACCAGTAGGCATGCCAACATGCTGTAGAAGCACACACACACACACACACACACTCACCCCCCACCACCAGCAGCAGCTATCTCTTTTTATTCATTCCGTTTGCCTGGCGGCCATTTGGAAGCGAAATCACATAGTGTTAGATCAGCGTGTGAACCTTTCCATTGTAGTGGTATGGTCGCGGCTCTGCAGCGAGGCCCATGGAGCCGCTGTCTGCTGTGCTCTTTTTAAATCTCAGTGAATCTGACAGCTGGTTTGAAGCTGCCCACTTCCCTCTCTTTGCGGTCCCCGCAGTCCCTCAGCTCCCCCCCCCCACCCCCTGCTTTGGACATAACAGGCGTCGCTATCCGGCGGACATTCGGCGTCAAACTCTCTCAAACTTTTCCTGCACATTTATAGACAAGCGTCTTGCTCATTTCAAGACGGAGAGAAGTTTCTCCGTCGCCCTCTGTATCAAAAAAACACGTCAGGGTGGGAAATGTTGAGCTTCTTTGATGAGAAGGCGATGACCTTTCTTTGCTTGCAGACTGAGCCCGAAACACAATCTGCATACTCGCGACATCAGCGGGGAGTTTAGACGTCGTGGTTAAAATAAAGGGTTTGAGAAGACACTTTTAAGTACAATATGTGCAAAACACTTTTTTTTTTTTTTTTCTATTTTGATTAGATGGCACTGATGGAGGAGGAGGAGGATGAAAAGCAGCAAAAAGAACAGAGGAGGTGGGCCAAAAAAATGACAAGAGAGCGAGTGGGAGTTGAGGTTGCCAAATTGGGGCCCTTTGCCAAGCCGTAGTTAGTATTTAACATTAACAACCCCACAGTGGGAGTGGTTGAAGGGGCCGGGTGACAATCTGCTGTACTGTTCCACTTACTCTGTAATTAACCCGTAGTCAATTAAGCCTTGATGATGGGCCACTGGCAGATGAAGGCTGTTAGTGCTCTGTCAGGTCCCACTTTGCCTGTGCGAGCGCCTGATGGAAGGGAGTAGAAGCCTGTCTTTCATGCTCCTGTTTTTTCCACAGGCCACAAGTCGCTACAATGGCTCCCGGGTCTATTGTGGGATGAGCGTAGGAGATTCGACAGATCCGTCACCAGTCGGGGGGGAAGTTTTAAGGCGGTGCGTGACTGGACGATTAGGCGTTTTTGCTGCGTGAGGGGGCTGTGTGTGTCGACGTGTCAAAACTACATCTTAAGTTTGCTGAGGAGTTGTCTGTGTGTGTGTGTGTACATGTGTGTGTTCTGCAGGCAGACGCTGTCATCGCTCATGTAACGGACGCTGCTGGGGCCATCAGGAAGACCAGTGTCAAACCTGTGAGTATGCAAACACACATACAGTTACCATGGAAAGCCCGCTAACTATGGTGGGACTAAGAGGGCATTACAGAAACTGACTTAAAGGGCGAATCCATTCTCTTTTTTTTAGGTTTTAATATCATTCTGTAGCTTTCCAGTGGTGTTCCTTATGTATTCAAATTTGAACGTTCAAATTTGGTCAAAGTACGTAGCGTCAAAATGTTATTCTCCCTTCTAAAAACTTTTTTCCCACGTGACCTGATGTAGTTTTCTGCATGATGACGCTGCTACATGTACAGTATATATACATCCTTAAAGTCAGTGTATTAACGTTACATACAGTAACCTTAGATGACGACATGCTCCCAGTTTGGAGAAGCAGACAGCTGTAGCAGCATGGAAGCCGAGCAACGTACTGCTGCGTGGACCATCTGACCGCCCTTTTCTGAAGGGGAACTAAAGCCGTTGTGTCGCTGTCTTCAAACCCACCAGACTCCATTCACAAAAACAGTCATTTTACCTCGCAGAACACGGGAGTATACTACAAAAAATTTCAAAAAATCCAATCGCCTAGTTTGTAGAACCCTCTGTATTTACTGAATGGTGGGAGAAACTTGAGGATGCTGTACAGTCTGCTTTAAAATAATCTATAATCTGTTTTGACACAGATGTTTTATTTTTGGGCTGGGTGATCACATCTGTTTTTTATCTTTTTCTTCTTATTCTATTGAGCGCAAATTTCAAAAATCATGTTTGAGTTCAAGAAAATAAATAACGCTGAGAGGATTTCTTAGAAAAACGTGACAAAAAAGTGATGAAATGAAAAACAAAAGTGAAATGTTAAGTTCTCTGTTTAATTGCCGTTCTACCCGTGTCGTCAAAACCCAGAGAGGAACTGGCCTGTTTTTCTCAGACTAACGCAGACTAATACACTACAGCGCCTTGTTGTTTTTTTTTTCACTACTGCATCATTATGTTCCCAACACAGCAGAGAGTGAGCACAGCAGTTTTTAATGCCTCAGCTTCAAGCTCCTGCTGACTCGCTGGCTGCTCCGTCTCCTACTCTACCAATAATGTGTGGGAGGCTGTTCTTTAGCACAACTTTGATGCAATAGGTACGAGCCACATCCAAGTATTTGTACTGTACTAATAATACTGACTAATACAGCTTCCCTTTAAAGTCGAAATGCAGGAAATGGAGTTCATATTTCAGTTGGCATAGCAACAAATACAACCAGGCTTTCGGGGAATTATCAGCGCAGTTGGAAGGTGTCTCTGGCCAATCGGTCCGCCTGGCAGAATACACCCGTTGTGCAAACACAGATACGGCGAATCAGGGAGGTCCGTGAACTTGTTTTTTCAAACTTTATTTATCCGGGGAAAACCAATTGAGCTCGCTCCGGCGGCATCCCACTTCAGGTTGGCGCCTCGGAGCTGCCAGGCGCGGTTTTCAGCCTGCCGAGCTGAAGCCGAAGGATAAGAGGCTCGTTCAAGGTCACCTCCGGAGCAGCTGCTCAAAGAGGCGCCGTGCTTTTTTTTGAAGTGCATTCAAGCCGGCGACCCCCGTGGTCACGGACCCGCTTGTCTGACCTTTAGGTTTGCCGAAGCCCCTCATTTGTTTCAGACGATGTTTGTGTGGTTGCGAATGTGTGTGTCAGACCTTTAAAATGCTGTCTTCTCACTTCCTGGGCAGTGACAAAGACGGTGTGTGCAGAGCAGTGTGACGGTCGATGCTTCGGGCCTTACGTCAGCGACTGCTGCCACCGCGAGTGCGCCGGCGGCTGCTCGGGCCCCAAGGACACGGACTGCTTCGTACGTCACACACACACACACACACACACACACACACACACACGCTGTCACCCTCTTTATCACTCCTTTAACTTTCTTTCCTTTTTACTTTCTCATTTCTGCCTCACACACATCCCCCTCCATCATCCCGTCTTTTGTGCACCACCCGTTTGTCATCCTCGCCCGCCTGAAAATGATCCACTTTGTTTACCGCCTGATAAATTGTTTGTCATTTTACGGCGGGGCTGTAAAAGTCCTTCCGCCGCGGCGCTCCTTAAAAGAACAAATTGGTGATTCAGTGTTCCAATTAGTCCCCCTTTTATCACCTCAACGTCTTCCTGTTTCGCACACCCGTGCGCAACCGGGCCGGGGCGCACGCCGACAGAGATGATATTGTAGTTGTAATTCACAGAGAGGCTCATCCAATTCAATTACCGCCGGCGCAGCCTGTGGCCGCACACATGACAAAACACTTAAGAGGTTTATGGGGAAAACATTTCACCATTTAGATCATGGCTGTGGATCAATGGCTCCAATTTTTCTGCCATTTCGGGGGAGACAAGGGACGGTTGCGCGGTCGCGATCCGGCGTAAAAATGAAATGCTGCCGTAATACTCTCACTCGCCGTGACTTATGTGAGGAAACCACACACCCCTCTCCCCTCTCCTTTCTCGCTATGTTTCACTCCATGCATGAAGTCATAGCCTCTCAGCTGACTGTGTGCTCTCCGCAGGCGTGCACCAATTTCAACGACAGCGGAGCATGCGTGACCCAGTGCCCTCAGCCGTTTGTGTACAACCCCACGTCCTTCCAGTTGGAGCACAACCCCCGAGCCAAGTACACCTACGGAGCCTTTTGCGTCAAGAAATGCCCACGTAAGTCTGCTTCAACTTCTAACGCCACAGTTTACTGTAACATTACACCGCAAGAACACAGATGCTCATTATGACGCTCATAATTAAGTTTTATAGATGGTGAACCGGTGTCCATTTATCCTCTTATCTATCCTGAAATAAGACTCCAGACAATTATCACAAGTCAAGATAAATGACTCAAACGCAAATAAATTGCACATCTCAATCAACTAGTTGCCATCTGTTTCAGCTTCTGGCATCTGAAGAGCAAATTGCAGCTCTTTTCTTTTCGCAGATACGGAGTCAGAGTGCAGCGGTAATCCAGCGAGCATGCATTAAAAGTCAAGCTCCGTCAACAGATTGCATATTCAAGTCCCACTGATCATCAAATGAGCATACACCAGTCGCACTTTTCCAGCGCCGCTCCCAAGTACTAATTTGATTCATTACTTTTCCTGAGCAATATAGCCCTAGACCATTAGTTTTGATCATTATACAAACGTGATTAAAATACAATCAATTTCTCGCCATTAGACGGGGCCTTCTAGGAAATTGTTCCACGAGTAAATGCTGCACTTTGATTTCTATGATTTGGGTATGTGACATCATTTATCATTACCATATCTCTACTATGAAACAACTGACTCACACACCTTCTCTGTGTCCCCGTCAGATAATTTCGTGGTGGACCACAGCTCCTGTGTCAGAGCGTGTCCCAGCAACAAGATGGAAGTGGAGGAGAACCGCATCAAAATGTGCATCCCCTGCACCGACATCTGTCCTAAAGGTAAACCACGGGATGGTATCAAGAACACTACTCCTTGTTGGTTTAATTTGACATTATTTGCACATTACATGACTGGTCAAAAACTTACTTGGTTACTTGATATCCTGCTAAACATTAGGGAACAAAAAAGATGCAGATTTATTTAATTGTTTTACTTTAAAGAACCTGTTTCTCAGACCTCATAAATGCTTGTCACCATTTGTGTGGCCATTTTTCTGTTGCTAGCTAAGTAGAAGGATGACTTCCACATATATAATCCCGCCTACAGAGCTCTGATTGGTCAACTAGTTTTCCAACCAGAGGAAACTGCTGTCAATGGTCACAATCATAGACTGTTTACGAAGATGGTCGACATGACAGCTCCCCAAAAGTGAAGTCAAAACATCTCAATCGCCCCCTGCTGGCTGGCTGCAGTATAGGTCATAAGTCCCGCCTCCTCTATGGTAGCGGATGGGACATGGGCCAAACTAAAAAATCTAAGGACACGTCAAATACATTTTCTGCCATTTTAGGCAGTTCTTATCACGCTGATGTATGTTCATTTTTCTAATAAGTTTAGTTTAATGATTTATGTGCTTTACTGTAAAAAAAAAAGGGGTGTAACGTTATGATTGACAGCTGCTTTGAGTGAAGTAGTAACGCAGCCAGAGGCTCGTGCATTGTACGAAAGAGGAGATGTAACTTTAACTTTCCATAGCCGTGATTGTCGGTTTCAAACATAGACTGTAAATAAACATTTTTTATATATGTTTCATACAGTCACTTTCCATTTCGCTGGCTAGCTTAGCAACATTTTCCACTGACTTAGTAAGGCAGACACACAGATTATGAAACACGAATCACGAGTCTGTGTAAGAGAACATGCGTCAGTTTGATCATAGTATTTTTTAGAGATATTATGGTTAAATGTTGTGTCTTTCTAGCCAAACCAAGCTAACGTGGTGCTAACGTAGCAGCTAGGTGGCTCACGCTAACAAGCTGGCTGTGCTCGGCTCGTGATCGGATCAGGCGGGTGTATGGGCGAGACCTTGAGACCGCGGCTCCAGCGACCGCTCACTACTGCGCGGACTCTGGCTCCAAATGACGTCACCAGCGTAATATGGCCGCTCCCGCAACCAGGATATTTTGGTTCACTTTCGAACAGTGAGAGGAAGTGTAATCCATCTTTATATACAGTCTATGATCACAATATACTACGATTAGAGGTCAAATGTTTGAACTTATCAAACATTACTGGTGTGATTTTGTTCAAACTTGAGAAAGTGTAGCGTCAATGCTTTTTGTCCATGCATCATATTGTTTGGTCTGGTGGTTGCGCTATAAGTACGTGTCAAAGTTTCACACTTTGAGTGACTCCTAACTGCCATCGTTGGTCCAATTTTGATGAAACTAGGAACGATGATGCATTCCGCCCGCATCACTCACTCAGAAACTGGTGACTGTTGCCTTGTGAGATTGTCACATTTGTCTCAGCGCAGAGACACACTGACAACAGACAGACGCTTGGCCACGCTTCAGTGAATAATGTGGATAATTTCCACATCAATGGGATGAAAATCTGGGTTTTTATATAGATATTTATTCCTCCCGCTTCCCCCCACTTCCTGGCCTACTGCACTGCATTTACTGTATGTACAAAAGCTTATGCAGTTAAGCCTTTTTAATCTAATAGCTTAATGCTAACAGTGATGATACTGGATCAACAGTAGACCACAGGATTTATTTAAAAAAGCTTTAAAGGAACTGTAATTTATTTTTAAGCGAGCCATTTTTGATATTACACAAAAAAACAGCTTCTATCATAAAATACATAAAGTCAATTTTATGCCAGATGTTGTTGATTTCAAATGTATGCAGTCATGTCTTCAAATATTCCGTATGCATGTTATGTATGTATCTATGCATTATTTAAACGGATGAACTGTGGTGAACCTTTCTCATATTACTGCCGTGAATATCCACCGTATTACTCATTACATATTGGAGGATGAATATGACAAATATGGCTTAAATGAAGGTCACATGTTTGAACCCCAACCACAGTTAATTAACATGAAATGGTCCCATAAGGAGAAACTGCTGCTACCTGCTCAGTAATTACAACTCATTTTGCGCGGGTGTCAGCTAAATGGCTGAAAACGTTCTAATGTGAAATTAAACTGCATTGCTTCAGTTCAATACGGCGGATTAGCCGCTTCATCATATTGTTCGCACAAAGGTAACTGATCTGCCCTTTTCTCTTCGAAAGGGAAGACAGTGGTGTTTTCCTCCGGGCTCCACGTACGGAGCCCACCATTGATTGGCTAATCTCTTGATTACATCGTCACGCAGCGGGGAGGGGTTAATGAGGGATAGCCCAAGGAACTGGGGGAAATGATAACAAATTAACATTTCAGATATGGAATTGGCTGGTATAAATCACTATCAAAAACTGGTTACACCACTTAATGCAAGCCTTATTCATCATCCCCTCCGCCTCTGTCAGAAATACTTGGCTCACACCAGAACCGCGAGTGTAATTAATGCAGATGTAATGAATTCATTATAGGGAGGAATTGGCTGTGGATTGGCCCGTGCTTTCATCAAAAGAATTCCAATGCATGGAGAGGGGCCGTGGCCTTGCCTCTGCACCAAAGCAGGGCTATATGTTCATAAAAGAGTGCAAATAATTAACGTGACAAATAGCTAATAGTGGTTCTTCAAGATGAGGTCTTTGCTGCACAAGGGCACTTTGGATATACACTACAGTAGGTAATTCATACCTAAAGCAACTTGAATTATGTATAATTGTGCATTTTTTTTTTTCTCTCAGTGTGTGATGGCATAGGGACGGGCAGCCTGCAGACAGCTCAAACAGTGGATGCCAGCAATATTGATAAATTTGTCAACTGCACCAAAATCAATGGCAACCTCATCTTCCTCATTACAGGCATTAAAGGGTAAGTGACAGCTTGAAACCTCACACACACACACACACACACAAGGCTTTCAGAGGTTTTTACTCTAATTAAATGGAATGCTAACTGTGTGAGATCGAGCAGCATGAAACTAAGAGAGGTAGGTGTGCAAATGGACTGTTCTCCATTCATAACCCATTGTGATTCTTGGGAAAAAGCAGTTCACTCTATTCAGTCAAAAACCACTGTCAGAGTGCCCCGAAGCCCTGGGGATAGAATGATGTGTAACTATGAATGTCACACAGCGCATTTGGGACTGACTTTGGTATAATGAACATTATTTTCTCAATTTTGCCTTCAGCTTCCGAGTGTTCTTTAAAGGGACAGTTCAGCCCAAAATCAACCTGTAGTACTATTTATCAATCTAGATTGTTTTGGTGTGAGTTGTTAGAAATATCGGCCGTAGAGATGTCTGCCCTCTCTTGAATATGTAAGGGATAATACCGTACAAGGTGTCCATTATCAGGAATTAATGGACGACGGGGAGGCCAGTTTTCATGCGTTTTGCAACCAAAATCAACACCTGAGGGTTTGCTAATACCTGGAACAATCATTACCATCCCATACGGTTGTTATGCAATGGAAACGTTGTTCTCTACTCCAGTAAATAGTAAGAACCTTAGCTACGACTTGGCAACAGGAGATATTTCAAGTCCGCTCAGCTCATAGAACCCTTTGGCTCAGCTATGAGCCAGAAAGCTAATGCTATGCTAGCAAGAGTCAAAGTTGATAACATTACGTCATATTGAAAAATAGTAGCTATAACTTGACAGTTTGCTAAAAACATGACTACTGAACTACACCCACCAAATGTATCACCGTGCAAAAGAAAGCGTGCATCTACTCATGGACGAGAGGCTAGTGACAGCGTGAGATAAAAACATTAATGGCGTTGTCATCTGCATAGCCGTAACGTGAGCTAGCTCAGTGGTGCTAGGTATCTAGCTGTATCAAGTATATGCATGCTTCCTTTTGCGCGGTGATACGGTTGGATTATCTTGAGTAAGCAGGTCATTATTTCTGGAAAGAGACATTGCTTTTGAGTTTTTCAAATATATTTTTTCGGCGCTTCTAGTTTGTTTGTTTTATATTCGAGTGAAGGAAGACATCTCAACAGCTGATATCTCCGAAACTCAGCAACTCACATCAAAACAATCTAGATTGATAAATAGCATTACAGGTAAGAGGAAAAATATTTTTGATTTGGGGGTGAACTGTCCCTTTAAGAACTGTTTTATGAATAAGGTCATACCATAGCAATATATGAATATATATTTGTTATAAAGATATTATTCACTTTTCTACTGCTTTTTTTTCCTCCAGGGACATGTATCATGGGATTGGACCTCTGGACCCCGAGCGTCTCAACGCGTTCCGCACTGTGAAGGAGATCACAGGTGAGACTCCCTCACTAGGGTCACCTTGGAAAAAAATTGGAAAACAAAACAGTATTATTATGTGCTGTGTGTGTGAATGATGTCGCCTCTGAGGCAGTAAAAGAAAGCTTTAAGGGAAAAAGTGGAAAAGCTGATTTTTGTCAGTGAACTCTAAAAGGTGCTCTGGTGGATATTATGTTATTGTGTGTGTCTAATAGTTACACATGCTTACAGCAATGCGCTGCTGCTGCTGCTGTGTGTGTGTGTGTGTGTGCATGCTTGAGTGTGTATTTATTCATTAACTATTAGAGGCCTTAAGGGATGAGCAATACCTCGTATACAAAGCCTTTTGTCATATTAAACTGCGACTTGCAGTTGAGCCAAACAGCTAATGGAGTGAAACTGCATTTTCATAATGAAAACCCAAGCAATAAGAAAGAGCAATGGCCTTTCTATCCCCGCCATTTCCTGCTCTATCCCTTTAATGTCATTTCCACACATCCTGATTTGATGTAATCTGTCATTAAAGGCAAGTGCAACCGGACAGATTGTGCAGATTATTAAATCCATTCTTTTAATTAGCGAATATTGTCTTCTCCGAGCACATTTTGTACAAAGAATGGGTTCTTAGTTGAACTTCATAGCGGCGGTGCAAACTCCATGACGAATGACTGAAGGATTCTTTTTATTTCCTCACTCACGGTTGCTTATGTTCCTTCATCAAATACACCCAACACTCCTTTTCCCCTTTCATTTTCTTTTCACCATTTTTGCTGTAAATAACTTGAAATAAGTTTATTAATTATGCTCTTCTCTTTAGGTTTCCTCAACATCCAGTCTTGGCCGGAGAACATGACAGATCTGAGTGTTTTTTCGAGCCTGGCAACCATTGGAGGTAGATCTCTTTACAGGTATGTCTTCATGTTACCGCATCGCACTTCAGACACAGATTTGACATTATCCGACTTTCCCGGTTAATAAATAAAGCATCCTAAGTGGTACAGCAAATTAAAACAGCATTGTGAAAGTGTAGAAAGAAACTATAGAGTGCTGCAGGAATGAGTCCGGAAATGAGTTTTCATTGTAGCACTTCCGGTTCCCTCGTCCGGAAGTCAGTGGATTTTTTGGATGGGATTTTAGTTTGAAATAAGGTCTGTGGTTAACACAAGCTGAAGAGTTTTTAACATTTTGTTGTTTGCATTGATAAAATGCATCTATAAATATCCCACTCGTAAATTTTGAAGCCTTTATGTGTCTTAAAAAAGGCGGTTGCTAACAAGTGGCTAAAAGAGACTACTAAACATCATCATGCGACCGTGGTGTAGTTCGTTTATAGCCTAATGTTATCTTTTTTACCTCTGGCGATTGCATTTGCACTTAAAAAATCATAAAAGTGGTGTTCATTTGTGAAGATTATCTTGGTGAACAAATCGTGTAAGATTCATATTTGTTTGCCGCAGAGCTTATTTTTTGTAATGATCTAAAATCCAATGGAAAAATCAAATTGGCTTTTTGTCAAGGGAACCAGGACGATGCTAACTTCCCGGTTGGCCTACAAAAATATGTCATCTCTGGAGCACTCTATTAGGATTCAAGATTAAACTGTAGGCTGACCGCCTGGGCTGTCACTTAGATTACATTACATGCGTCAGTGTACTTATACGCAGATGACATGCTCATATTATTATAAGCTGTCTTTGCTCAGAAAGACCCGTATGTCTCTCTTTCTTGCTGTTTTCCTGTGTTTGTATGGCTACTGTCGAGGCTAATGAGGCGCCGGCCCGTGTTGTTCTGCACAGAGGCTATTTGAAGCGTTGCTGTCACGCAGCTTTGATTAGCCCCGTTTTGATAACGGCTTCTGTGTTCGCTTTACAAGTGGCTGATCCGAGGGATAGTGCTGGCAGAGTCAAAGGAGATCCCGCCTTGTAAACGCTAGTGATGAACCTGTAGCTCAGCAATGTTTCATGCAGAGCTGGAGCATCTTTCTCCTTTCTTTGTTTCTGCTTTTCTTCTCAATTTTTCCCACTTTACTTCTTTTAAAACTTTGTCATTCCCCTGTCATGCTCTTGTGTTCACCCCCCCGTCCTCTCTATCTTCACCTCTACATCCTTCTTCTTTCTCATAATCTCTTTAATCTCCTTCCCCTGCAGTGGAAGTGGCATTTCTCTGCTGATCCTGAAGCAGCGTTGGATCTCCTCGCTCCAGTTCCAGTCGCTGGACGAAATCAGTGCCGGGAACGTCTACATCTTCAACAACAGCCGCCTGTGCTTCTACAACACCGTCAACTGGACGTCGCTCTTCAGGACGCCGAGTCAGAAAGTCCTCATCCGCAACAACCGGGACCCAAAGGAATGCAGTAAGTAGTCTTCTGCTTACTTACTTACTTAAATCTGCACCCTCTGAGGGTAGTTTACACAATATGGCAGCATCTTTAATAGGGCTGGGACGATGCACCTATCTCTTGATACTATCACAATACTTGGGTGCCGATTCGATAAGTATTGCGATTTCTAAGTATATTACTTGTGTATATATATATATGTATAAATGTATTTCAAAATCGTAAAAAAAAAACACATAACAGGATTTCTTTTTACCATGTTAACAGAAAATGTGTTATTGGGAGCTTAACACCTATTAGTTCTCCTGTTTGCTTATTTTCTTTCCTATTAGCCCTCTAATTAATCCCAAACATAGATTCCCCGCATATCTCTGCAAATCCAGCTCCAGCCCCCCCTGACATCCTTACACACTAACATGCCCGTTTCCAAGACGACCGTGTCACTGGCGTCTCTCGCTCCTTGGCCATGAAAGCCCTTATTCAGCTCCCGGCGAGGAAAGTGCTTAATGCGTCATGCACAGAGGTGGATTAAGCTCACTGCTAGCCACGGGGGAGTGGACACCTGATGGAATGATGAATAGTCTACATGTGGCTTCAGCTGCAGATGGCGGAAACTGACCACATAGAGGGGGAGGTATAATACTCGGGGGAGCTATATTTTTGTAATTAATTGCAAACGGTGGTACCATTTTCTCTCCTTTTGATCGACACGTGTGCCAGTAAAGCTCACTGTAAGAAAGACAGAGATAACTAGAAAACAAAAACACAGACCGCCGTGGTTTTTCTCGTCCCTGCCAGGCTGCGGTTGATATCATTAGCCAGTTAATGAGTGCAGTGTGTGTGTTAGAGATCGATCGATAGTGCCTTACACAGGCCTCTTCATTAGGCTCAACCTCCCCTGTCTACCATTGACTGCTCGGCTGTTGACAAAGGGTTTCAACCCCCCCGCCGGGCGACACTCCCGGGGACGTGTGGGTGTCACTCACAGGATGGAGGACACGCCGGGTCCGATGAACGGCATCGATTGTTGTGGTTCGACTGGAAAAAAAGGGGCTTAGGGTCCTGGTTGGGGGCGAGGTGTGGGGAATACCAATGCTTACTCACACAGCTGGGCAGCCCTCGGCTATAGACCACACATACCCGCACACTAACGTGCACGCACACATGCAGGGAGATGCACGAACACTCACTTATCTCCTAAGTATGAATACAGAAACACACACTAGATTAAATTGTTCATAATGAAGCATCATTAGATACAGAGATACCAGAATAATCTATACACTGTATCGTGTTTCCAGTATGCTTGAATTACATCATGCGTGTGGGTGTGTATCTGCAGGCTCCAGTAGTGTGCATCTGTGCATGTATTTGTATGCCTCCGCGGTCGGAGGCGTTATGTTTTTTGGGTTGTCCGTCCGATACATTCTCGCGATATCTCAGGAACGCCTGGAGGGAATTTCTTCAAATTTGGCAGAAAAGTCCACTAGGATTCAAGGATGACCTGATTCCATTTTGGTGGTCAAAGGTCACTGTGACCTCACGTCCGTCCCATTCTCGTGATATCTCAGGAACGCCTTGAGCTGATTTCTTTAAATGCGGCACAAAAAAATAAAAAATAGTATCGCGATATTCACTATTTCCGATGTTTTCTTTACACCCCTAGTGTAAACACACTCAAGACACATTGAGGACGCATTGAGATCGGATCTTTCAGACCACATTCAGAGGCACATATGGCCACATTCTTTTAGCAGTGTGTACGCGAATGTGTCCTGGGCCACATTAAGGACCGCCTACTCTACTGGCGTCCTGCTGGGATCCGCAGGGTCTCTGGGCTCCTCAGGTGAATAGACCGGCAGACTTCTTCTGTCGGTACTGTATTTTATTAAAATATATCTATTCTATAGGCGACATATCTACAGACTATCAGACTAGTCACAGGAAGTGCATTATTATCGGAGGTGTACGCTGCTGTTTCCTGGCAAAGGCGGCGGAGGTCCATTGGACCGCCGGTACAATAACCTTATATCTTGATGTTAATAAAATGTATCCAAATTCACAAATATGTAGGATGTTACTACTGACATTCCTGTAATATTACGTCACAACGTCTGCTGTATTAGCCGTGTGTTTACTACGTGTTTATTTGCAGATAGAGCGGTGAAGTGACATCGGATCACAAGTGGTTACTGGAGACGCAGACGCATTTTTGGCCATAACTCAAGAATTTTGGACAGGCGGATATTCTAGTTTATATAAATGTATTGACGTCCTCTCTCTCCACAGCTCAGCAGCAGATGGTGTGCGACGGGATGTGTTCGGACGACGGCTGCTGGGGCCCGGGGCCCGACCAGTGTCTCTCCTGCCGATACTTCAGACGGGGTCGCACCTGCGTGGAGTCTTGCAACCTCTTCGACGGGTGAGTAGTCCGATACACAAAAAAGACATTTTGATGCATTCTGAACGATTTGTCCAGTTTGAGCTGATCCGACACAACCCCCTGAACCTCAAAAAATGAGCGTTTTCCTGAATGTCAGATCCTGATGCTTTCAGGAGACTGCATTAATTCTCAGCCACACATGACGAGCAGAGGAAATAAAAATCAATTTAAACAGCTCCGATGCATGAGAATGAAGTCAAAACATTCTCAAGGGCTCCGGAGGAGGAGAGTCTAATTGCAGATTGGCATGAATTTAATGAGATGAACCAATAAGGAATTTCACTCTGTGAACAGTTAAAGGAACATTTGGCTGCATCCATAGTCCAAAACCAATTTGAATATATTGTTGAGGTATTATATTTTATTACAAATTGCCCATTTGGGCTGACAGACAAGAGTGTTTACCGCTCTGAGCCGGGGAAATGACTGACATTTGCGACAAAGGCCCTTTGAGTGTCCTCACAATCCACTGATGTTCTGTTTTCAGTGTGAATAATTGCATTCAGGTCATCACTTGGTGCCGCCAAGAGGCACATCAAAAAGATCACCGCCAACTCACCTGGGGAGAAACATTCCTTTGTAGACGTAGTTTCCAGCCTTTTGTGCTGCTCTTGAATGAACGAGGAGATGTTGTGAATCAGAACACTTGAAAGCATCCATCTAAAATAAGACCGTACCGGCAGCAAGATAAATATGACTTTTCTTGCAAGCAGTGATGTCAAGCTTGTGTTCTCCCCAGGGGGGGGGAGAGAGGAGAGAGTGCACGTGTGTGTGTGTGTGTGTGTGTGTGTGTGTGTGTGTGTGCGTGCGAGAGCGAGCAACCCTCGGTCATGTTGACTTGTTGCCGGTCCTTTTTCCCGGCACCGTTTGTGGGAGGGAGGCTTTGAAGTTGCCGGGAAAAACAGCTCACAGCGAAGGCTTTGAAGAAGACTGGTGAGGATGAGACGCGTGGTAGGGAGCTGCTGAAGCACACTTGTTTCCCATACTGTAAATACAGTCAGTCACTGTGATGCATTGTAAGTAGCGTTCGACAGGCCCACTCCTCGCTTTGGCGCCGCCGGCCTGAACGGTGGAATTGAAATGTCCATAACCTAAAGGTTCGCCTGCTGTAAGACGTCACCGTGTATCTTTGAGATGGAAACCTTGGATAACCTGTGTATTTTCCCCCCCTGGTATCTTACTACTATACGCTCTTTGTCTCAATACAAAACTTGATTTGTACAGCAAAAATGTGTAGCCTGGAGTTAGTGACACATACTGTAGTCGGTGTGCTTGTACCCTTTATTTAAATCTCACAGTATATTGAGAAAATAGACCCTATTTACAATGTGACTGCAACAGGACATAAAAAAGAAGAAAGTGAGTCAGAAGAAGCTTTAAATAAGATCCTTAAAATGTCCCCAGAGATTAAAGTTTCAGCCTTTAGAAGAGTATTAAATGAATTCCAAGAATAAGCATGAAATGTAGTGGTGTTTTGTCCAATTTGGGGTTACATAACTAGCCCTTTTAACATAGAACACAACTGATATGTTGCCCCCTTTTATCACCGAGATACTACGGCTGTCAATCAATTAGAATATTTAATTGCAATTATTCGCATGATTGTCCGTAGTTAATCGCAAATGAATTGCACATTTTTTAACAAGTAATACCTTAAATGGAAGATTTGCAAGTATTTATTACTCTTATGAACATGGGAGTGGGCAAATATGCTTGCTTTATGCAAATATATGTATATATTGATTATTGGAAAATCAATTAACAACACAAAACAATGACAAATAGTATCCAGAAACCCTCACAGGTACTGCATTTAGCGTTAAAAATATGCTCAAATCATAACATGGCTGGCGTGTCAGTGTGCTGACTTGACTATGACTTGCCCCAAACTGCATGTGATTATCATAAAGTGGGCATGTCTGTAAAGGGGAGACTTGTGGGTACCCAGAGAACCCATTTTCATTCACATATCTGGAGGTCAGAGGTCAAGAGACTCCTTTAAAAATGGCCATGACTGCTTCCTCACCAAAATTTGGCGTAAGTTTGGAGCATTATTTAGCCTCCTTTGCGACAAGCTAGTATGACATGGTTGATACCAATGGATTCCTTATTTTTTTCTAGTTTCATATGAGCCCTAAAAATCGCAAGTTGCATTAATGTGTTAAAGAAATTAGTGGCGTTAAAACGAATATGCGTTAACGCATTATCATCACGTTAACTTTTACAACCCTAACTAATACTAATACAATAAAGAATGGTACCAGTGTTCATTATTATCAGAAAGAGAGGACAACAGGATACAATATCTGATTTTATAACTGTCACTAGTGATAAAGTGGCGGTATACTTTATCTCAGGATGTACAGTATGAGGCATGGCTGCTGCACATCTAAATATAACATCCTCCGTATCTAGTACACACAGAGAAAGAGACTGTTTCAGCACTTTCTTTTTTTAAAAGACAGTAAAAAACAGAGCATGCTTCAACACAGACAGTCGGGTATGAACGTGAAAGTAATTCTGTCCTCCATGATATTTTTAGTTTGGAACTGATTGAATAACACTGCCCTGTAACGTGTAGAAATCAAGTCTGGTCAATGTCCACTTTCCAGTGCGATACATATTTGTTCCTATCAGCATTTGTCAAGTTTTAGAATAACTGAACGTGGTGCACTTATTTTCTATGGGACGCAAGTTAATTGCAAAACAAATTAGTTTTGTCGTCACCAGGTGCTGACAAATGTCTGCACAGGATGTTATCACTATTGTTGTCAGCATGATTTCTTTATTATATGAGCCCAAGTTTATACTACAGGTACAAACAAAAATGTAATTTAGATTGTTGGAGAGGATGGCAAGTTACTTATTTACACAACTAGTGCAGTGCCCGTTCGTGACCTTGCCATTTGGAGCAGGTCGATTCCCGGTATTGCTGCTTGCAGCGTTGTTATTGGGCGTGGCCATTCGGAGCATGTGTCTGTTTGAAGTGAGCCGATTGCTTGGCCCGAAGGGAGAGCTGCTTGCGGTGTTGTCGAAAACCAAACATCGCTCATTGACGTTGGGGAATTGATGAAGAGTCAAGTTAGTATGTCCAGCATCAATGCTTGCCTCGCCTCGTCTGCAGAACCCTGACGCCCTGCCCTTGCAGAACAGAACTCCGTTCACTTTTTATTCAAAGTTTGCCAAGTGTGAAGTGGATCGAATGACTGGTTCTCGAGATATGCGAAAGACACACGGACAGACAGAGGTTCCTTGCTTTATAGTTCGATGCTAACGAGCAAGCTGCTTTCTATGCTTGTGAGTGTTGTTTTCCGTGACAGTACGGTATCATCTGCATAGAGTGTAATGTTTCAGCGGTATCTTACAGTCTTATGAATGATTGGTTCCAATATCTTGCGTTGAGTTACTGTATATGAGATTCTACTGTATGTAGCATATTGACTTGATATCTGCCTCTCTGAATCTATCGTATTGGACTGTATATCTCTACACAATTTAGTGTTAGCTCATTAAATATGTTTCCAAGTTGGCGATTTTAAAGATTCCTCAGCTCGCCCTCGTTATATGTCTCCATTCTTAATGAGGAAAGGCACTAATTCCCTTCAGTTTATACATCTGTTGAATAAAACAAAGGAGGAGCAAAGGAGTGCGAGAGGGGAAAAGAAAATGGCTGAGACGGTGTCCACTGGGGGAAGGGGGGGAGGAGGAGGAAGGAGGAAGCGGATTAGGGAGGCGTAGAAAGTGTTTAATTAAAAAAGTTGCTCTGGTGGGTTGGCCATGCTCTGGTTTGCTGGAGGTTTGGAGGTCTGAATAGTAGCCACAGTCCTGCTTAAATTCCTGCTAAAACAGGGCTAATCCCTCATCAGGCCATCCCCCGATGGGGCCTTGGTGCACACTTCCAGCCGTGAAGGGGGCCAATCAGGAGGAACGGCTTTGACGGAATGGAAATGACCCTGGAGAGCGCCGCTGCCGAGGTCTTTGTCTCTCCTCCATGTATTTTTTTCCCTTCCTCAACCAACAAAAGAGATATCTCTCCACTGCCGGGGCCCTTTTCTAAAGGATTCCCCTGGACAGAGCTTCCAGGAGAGGAATCTAATTTATTTTGGAACAAGGGGGAAAGAAAGACGAGGGAGAAATGTAAAGAGAGCGATGGGAGTTTCCTTTGAGTCCAACGAAAATATTATTAATAAAAAGACACTGTGATACTGTATGTTTGGATGCTTAAGACGAACTGCTGCGAACACGACGAACCATTCGGACCATTAAAAAAATGCCCCGACATTAAGGCCTCTGCGAATATAGTATTTTATCGTCGCTTTTATGGCCCTGTAATGTGATACGGTGCAACTCGGGAGTGTCTCTTTTCTTGTTTGAGGCTTTAAGAAAATCTAAAAGGTTTTCATCTAATATTCACCACATGCATATAACACACAAACCCGCAGGAGATCGGGATTTTTCAGTGCAAGATCACATAAAAACAGCTCACTGTTGAATCTTTATTCCACCCTAGTAGCACCGCATGCAAATACAAACAAAACTGCACACAGAGAGTCCCTCTCATTATCTCAGCACTGTGAGAACGGGGGCTTGTTTTTTTAAACTGGGCGAATCCTCCTCTGAGGACGTCTGTCCTCTGCATCGGCTGATCGATGCCTCTGATGTGAAAAGTGTTTTTGATCGGCGGCGGGTTGTTATTGACAGCGGCCATCCTCCGCTCGCCTGAGACGCCACACTTCAAAAGCTAATGCGCTGATTCGGACACAAACAAAGGGAGAAATATATAGATCGGGTGCATCCACACACATGTGAGGAGTTTGGCCTGAGGCGCTGTGCAGCTCATGGCGGTGTAATTGCAGTGTATAAACCCAATATTGAGCTCTATTGTTTGCCTCGGTTCCTCCAGAAGTCTAAGTGGGAAAACAAAACCATCATGAACTACATGCACTGTTCTAACTGGCTAAATGAAGAGGCTGGTAAAGCTTCTACCAGTGGCACAAACTGCAGTGATGAAAAGCAAATTTCTCTGACTTATTTTCTTCTTTCTTGCCTGCCTTAGGCTTTTTTCTCTGTACTATGGATACACCGATCCGACTTTTTAAATCCCGATACCGGTACAGATACCTGGGCTTTGGGTATCAGCCGATACCGAGTACCGATCAAATACCAGTGTTTAATTAATCAGCTGTATGCCTCACTGTGTGGAAGTGACTGGGATCATTCTTTTATGTGTAACAACAATAACATCAGGCTTGACTTAAACATCACTTTCCTAACTTTGTAAAACAGAATGTAACAAATACATATTTTTTTTTATTTTATTTATACAAATTGAATTTTTCATTTATTATTCAAATAATATATCGTACACCAGTAACTTGTTAAACATTTCAAAATTAATGGAATTTATATTTATTCTTAAAAATAATAAATCATTCACCAGCAACTTGGTAAAAATTATTCAAAATTAACAGATTTTTTTAATTTAATATTAAAATGATAAATCGTACACCAGCAACTATGTAAAAATTATTCAACATTAACAGAATTTTCATTTATCATTAAAATAATAAATCATACACCAGTAACTTGGTAAAAAAATCTTAAAAAATAACGGAATTTGTATTTATTATTAAAATAATAAAACGTACACCAGCAACTTGGTAAAAAGTCTTCAAATTAATAGGAATTACAAGTCAAGTGTAAACTTTTTTAATGCAGCAAAAAGTTGGTCAAAATTTAAACAGGAGTTCTAATTCCAGTATATAATGTATATAAACATAGAATAGAATTGAATAGATCAGATGTCACCGAAACCCGATCCAGCTATTGGAGTCAGTATCGGCCCGATATCCGGTTCGGTATCGGTATCGGTGCATCCCTACTTTGTACCTCCCACTTCACCCGAAGCCAACTTCTATCCATGCCCTCTCCCTGGCCCCTCCTTCCCTTCTCTCACTCCCTCCCACCAGCTCTCCTTTCACTTCCCTCCACGCATCCCCTCGTGTTTGCCCATGATTTAAAAAGCTGTTCATTATTCATGGGCCTTCTCTGTTAGCATATTGACCATACTAAGCCTTTAACTTGATCAAATAGTCTTAGGCAGCGAGCTGCCCTGCGTGCCCCGCTGCCAGAGGGCACTCCAGCAGTCAGTGCAATTAGGAATCGAGGAGATGGGCACGAGTAAATGAAGCTTTAACCTTGCTCTCTTGATGCTGTATCACATGTTGGTTTAAAATCAAAAGGCTGCTATGTACAGCTTGTGCTCATACGCACACAGCATACTTCAAAACCTTCTCTCAGCAGGCTCTTAATCAATATTTCAATGTGGGTATGCTCTCAAATCTATAATACATGCACCTCTATCTCTATTTCCCTATTACTACCAGGGAAATGCGCGAGTTTGCCAACGGATCTGTGTGCCTGGAGTGTGATAGCCAGTGTGAGAAGATGGATGGGAACACCATGACATGTCTTGGCCAGGTAAGAATCCTCTTCAGACACCCTCAAACTTCCTTTTCACTTAATGACACTAGACTTTTCACTTTTCGATTAAAACCACCTCCTCTCATTTTTCCTGCTCAAGATAGTCCCATATCTTTGTGCGTGCTGAAGTGGATTTCCAACTTATTTTTGTGGGAGTCTATCTGTTTTTTTGCGCGCAGGATTTCAGAAGATATAAGTGCTGTGTTTGCAAAGGTGAATGGTAGGTTAATGGGAGGAATGATAAACTACCTTGGCTACTTTAGGAGGCATGCTTTTGGCAAGCACACACACACACACACACACACACACACACACACACACACAGTCAAAACAGCAAAATGAGATTAGTTTCTGACCTTCCCGTAAAGTCACTTTTAGAGTCTCGGATGTGATCACACCACGAAATGTTAGAAATTCCCTTAAAATGTCAGCAGAGATGCACACAAAAAAAACATCTAAAAAAAATGAGGCATCAATACCAGTACCCTTAAAGTGATACTGATACCAGTAGAGTACTTCATTGGAGACCCATCATGTGAATGGAAGCTGTGTGAGAGTCCCACTGGCTAGCTCACGGAGCTGTTTGTTCAAATCACTCAACGCTTGCTCCAAAAAAAGAAAGCTATTGTAATTAGGGCTGTTGGCTACCGGATGTCCTTTTTTGAACATTTGAAGCTTCTATTGAAGTTATCGGATGAAGCTTTGAATGTCTGTCGTCATATTTTATGACGTCATCACCCTTAAAAAAAACATACAAAATTCTCAATTTGAATAAAAGTGATACATCGGATTACATTTTTTTAATTAAATCAACTTTCTTTCATTAAATATAACTCGTCACTTTCATTTGATTGCTTCTAGACCGCCGCGTTAATACAGGTGCGTCCTTTGTGTGCGTGGCAAAGGGTCATGAAAAGGCTAAACGCCAACAAATATCGATTGAAGCGGAATAGTTTGTTAGTAGGGCTGTCAAAGTTAACGCGATAATGACGCGTTAATGTAATCAATCTTTCAGAGGTTGTAGCGGGCTCGGTTTTGAAGCTAGAGTGAAGTTACTGGCATCATATGAAACTAGAAAACCTAAAGAAAAGAAGGAGGAGCCTAAATAACGCTCCAAACTTGCGCTCAATTTTGGCGAGAATTAACTGTCATGGCCATTGTCAAAGGGGTCCCTTGACCTCTGACCTCCAGATATGTGAATGAAAATGGGTTCTATGGGTACCCACGAGTCTCCCCTTTACAGACATGCCCACTTTATGATAATCACATGCAGTTTGGGGGCAAGTCATAGTCAAGTCAGAACACTGACACACTGACAGCTGTTGTTGCCTGTTGACTTGAGTTTGTTATGATTTGAGCATATTTTTTATGCTAAATGCAGTACCTGTGAGGGTTTCTGGACAATATTCATCATTGTTTTGTGTTGTTTATTGATTTCCTATAATAAATATATACATACGTTTGTATAAAGCAGAATATTTGCACACTCCCATGTTGATAAGAGTATTAAATACTTGACAAATCTCCCTTTAAGGTGCATTTTGAATAGATAAAAAATGTGATTCATTTGCGATTAACTATGTACAATCATGCGATTAATCGCGATTGATATATTTGACTACGTACATGCTGAAAATCAAACATTTTTACCGTATCAAGTTTGATATTTTCCAGAGTAAAAGTCCCTAGAAGTGTATGATTCAACTTTTTCCCATGATCTAGTGTTAAAAAAGTTAACAAAAGTCGCAATACATATCGAATCGGGCACCCAAGTATCGTGATAGTATTGAATCAGGACAAAGGTGAATCGTCCCAGCCCTACCTTTTTTTTTTTTACAAATGTATGTCTTCAATTGAATACCACAGACCGGCGAACGAGCACATCTTACCCTTTATCCTTTAGGGGTCGTGAGCCAAAAAAGGTTTTGAAGCGTCTGCTCCACCGCCATACATAATTTAACACAACATTACAGAAAGTTGTATTGAAAAACGCGCCGCATGACTTATTCTGCGGAATTTAGTAGTTTAGTGTGTGAGTAACCTTTTATGACTGTCCCGTGGAGAGAGACGAGGAGGGAGAGAGAGAATAAGAGATGAAGAGGGAGGGAGACTCCTCAAGGATGCACAGAGAGGCGGCTTGACTTTGAGATGCTGGTCACAGCTGAGTAGTAAATAACACCGGAGTCAATCATCCGCGGGCGCCACCGCGCACACAAACACACATAGCGCACGCAAGCATGCACACACACACACACACGCGGACATGCAAAGTGAGAATAATGTTTATTGATGGCGTGTGTCTCAATGTGTCAAACTGTGAGAGGCTGTCCATCAGGTCGCCGCGGTCGTCATTAGCAACGGAGCGCGGCGCCAAAACTCCCAGAATACAACATTTTTTTGCACAATTGTAAGTTCACAACATAAACACACGGTCGCACACACACACACACACACACACACACACACGGAGAGCGCTACCCATCTTACTTATTCATGATCCCCGGCGCAGCTGAGCCCGTGCTCAGTCACCACTTGTCATCTCCATCACATCGGATGTGCCGCGCTTTGACATGACCTGATTCCTTATGCGTTTTGCCAATTTGAGCAGGGGGGGGCGCCGCGGAATACACTCTCGGCAATTTTCGCCCGACACATTATAAATCGCTGAATGGGATTCACGCGGGTCCCGGCCCGGCTCGGTTGCAGGAAGTGAGCAAATTGACGTGATTCGCCAGGTTTGAATTTGATTCTATTCTCTCCTCTCATACATTTTTCTTGCTTTATCCCATTCCATCCCCCCCTAACTGTATTACTTCACCTCTTTGCCCATTATTTTGTCCTACATTTCTCTCTCTCTGTTGATTTCTTTCCATCTCACTAATCCCTTTACTCTTTTTCTTTATTCCTCCCTTGTCCATCACCTCCCTCCCTCCTCCTCCCTCCTCCTCTCAGGGCCCGGACCAATGTGTAAAATGCCTCCACTTCAAAGATGGACCCAACTGTGTGGAGAAATGCCCCGACGGGTTGCAGGGGGCCAACAGTTTCATCTTCAAGTACGCCAAGGCCAACAACGAGTGTCATCCCTGCCATGCCAACTGCACCCAGGGGTAAGTGAGGGAGAGGATGCGTAAAGATGCGTGTAAAGATTTCAATCGTTTGCTCGGACTTTTCCTGAGCGTCTCTCTTTGGCTCGGGTGCTTTTATGCTGTTAACCCTCTGGGACCCACAATAGTCTTTTTTAGGGGGGTACAGGTGGTCTTTAGGGGGAGATAGCAGGTCAACGGTAGATGTCACGTAGAAGCGGTGTACATCATGTGAAAGCTGGGAACCTGAAGATTAATTTGAGATGCTGCTCAGCACTGTTGCGTCAAGGCCCTAGGTCTCTAGTTTGTTATTGTAAAGTTTCATGAGCTTCTTTCCCGACATGACAGTATGACATGGTACCAATAGATTCCTTAGGTTTTTTTAGTTTCATATGACACCTGTGGCTTCACTCTAGCCCTAAAACTGATCGCGGGCGGTCTCGGGGTGTTAAAAGCGTCGTGACGACACACTGCTTTGGACGTCGGCCGCCTCCCTCCCAAGGAGAGAGAGAGGAAGAAGAGAGAGAAGATGACTTAATCTCGACCTGTAGCTGGCTTCTGGTGGCGCTACGTTCAGGGGCAGAATGCATTGACCTTGTAAGGCCATGTGGCGTATTGTGTATATGAACTATAAATGAAGGGATGTGTGCAGAGAGACAGTAGCTTGAGGGGAGAAACGAAACCATGGGGGGGGGGGCTGGTACAGCGTGGAAATGTAAGATAAGGAAGACACAAAAGTGAAGGAGTACAGCAGGTGGATGAGGCGCCCGAGGTTCTATAGGTGTTATGCCGGCTGCAACAAAAGAGCATCCCCGACACAAACTAAAACATCTGCTGGAGGAAAAAGTTCACTCCGTAAAATTAGTGGTAAGACAAATTCTGCAGCATAACACCCCGTATATGCACTGGAGATCCAGAAGGTCCACATGTACCTCATTATAGAGTGTTATTGTAGCTACAGGACAGGAGTTCTCTCTGTGTGGCGCGGCAAACAAAATAAAGAAATTGACTTATTCTGCTTACATCCCAGCAATAAAAAAAGAAAGGTTGCTGTACTCGCTGTCAGAAAACAGTGAGGTTTTATACCTTGTTTGGAACTTTACACCAACAGGAACAGTTGTTACAGTACCGTGGAATTTCAGCGGTATTGGTATCGACTACTAAATTTCCGTTACATCCGTATTGCACAGAGTCAGGCCGGCTGTTCGTACGCTGTGGATGTATGCGCCGACGAGGCTTGGTTCATGTCTTCATCCTCTCCAGCCTGTTTCTTTTAAAGTCAGCGTGGCAGCAACTTTGAACCGGAGCTTTTGGACTTTTACTTTCTCACTAAAACCTGGAGGAGCAGAGCATCAAGGAAACAGCAGGGCGGACGGACGCAAACTAAGTTAGAGCGCCGAAACCTAGCAACAGGGCCGGAGATATGATCCGAGGTGGAGAGGGGACTTATCGTACTGTCTGCGGCGCAGCGGGGGGTCATTTTATTTTACTGCAGCTCGCCTCTAAGTGTTGATAATGTCAGCGCAGAGTGAAGACGCTCTGTGAAGAAGAGGGAAAGACAATGGGTGTGAAAAGAGGGTAGAAAGCAGAGGAGAGGAGAGAATTCATAAGTCTTCCCATGACAGCTTTCGCTCACACACCGCTCGTTCATGACACTGTGAACACTAATCTGTCGTTGGCATGACAACACCTCCATCATGCTTTGTCATCTTACTCTGCCCTCCAGTGCTCCGGATTCACACCAAGAAAGGGTATTTGAGGCGAAGTGAGACATTACAGAGGTCAAAGGTCAGCGTCAGGGAACAGAGCAACACCCTTGAAGAGTTAGCATCTTGCTAAAAGACACTTCGATGCAAACGATTAGACCAGAAGCCTCATTACGCCGCCTCAAAGGTTTTCAAACCCCAGAGAGGAAGGGGGAGTTGAAGGGGAGAGATGTGAGGATGAGATGCCGCATGAGGTAAACGGGACTGGTGCACAAAAAAACGACAGGAAGTTGGTTATTGTAGTTTGGCCAGCTGACACAGTCAGCAGTCGGAGCTGCAGCAGTGGCGGGGAGGCCATTAAACCTGAATGCTGCAATTTGCGTCGCACTAAGACTTTGAGTGACTCATTCAAATCTGAATACACAGACGTGAAACATCAACATCTTTAGATTCAGTGTGATTTGCACTTTCCATCTCTGATTCCATCACAAATAAACGTCCGTAAATCCGCTTAGAAATCAGAAAAAAGGAGCTACTCCAGAACTTGCCTTAGAATCATCAAGTTTTCTTCAGTATCAAAGTAATCCAGTGTTAGTTGCTTGTACATGCATGGGTACATTGCCGACAGGAGCTGCTAATAGCTAATTCGGCATACTTTTAATTAGGGATTAGGGGGAAAAATCGATACAGCATATTTTGCATGGCAATATTGTATCGATACACAGACATCGAGTAGCGGGCTCAGTCTTACAGCTAGAGTGAAGATACTGGTATCATATAAACTAAAACGTATTTATCTAATGAAATATTCTGCTTAAGTCTATATTTGTTGGTGTTTAGCCTTTTAAAATAACATTTTCACTGCGGTCAAAACAGTTTTCTCTCCCGCACCCACATTTTATTAAGGGTAGTCTAACAGCAATCTAACAGCACCGTAAATTACATATATATAAATAATATGGCTGTCGAAGTTGACGCGATAATAACGCGGTAATGCAAAATCGTGCCACGATTGCCACTAATTTCAGTCAGAGGTCAAAGGAACCTTTTGAGAATGGCTATGACAGATTTTTTCTCGCAAAAATATAACGCAAGTTTGGAGCGTTATTTAACCTCCTTCGCGACAAGCTAGTACGACACGGTTGGTACCAATGGATTCCTTAGGTTTTGTAGTTTCGCAAGTTGCGTTAATAGGTTAAAGAAATGAATGGCGTTAAAAATAAATTTGCGATAATGCATTATTGTCACGTCAACTTTGACAGCCCTAATTAATATTTTCTTTTACTAACATTACATAATTACGCAGCTCACAGCCATATTTAGCATTACCAAAATTAGATAGCTAGGGCGTTAGAAAACGTTAGTGTGTCGTCTCGAACAAAGTTAATTTCCTCCTGATTTGTCTGATATTTTCATTTTAGTGTCAGAATGTTAGGAAGATATGTGGCTTGTGGGTCCAAAATGGGTCCAATGTTTACTTTGGGGCGAAAGAATCGGTTATAATCTGTGTTCACGTTCACTTCTCCTATTGGAGTTATTAATTAGACCTGCCGTTAGTCTCCTAAATGGGCGGGGCAGTGGCGAAACCCACGTGACACAGATACAGGAAACTAGATTTCAGTGCACCGTCTCCTTTGCGACTATTATCAAAAAGCATAAGAGAAGAATATGCACTATACCTGCCCCATGATGGTTATTGTCACAACTCCTTTGTTCTCCAGGAGGGAAACTATGTGGCTCATGCACACACACTCAAACACGCATCCACGCACACACACAACGTTGCATACAGACACTGATTAATCGCTAATTAGCTATTTGGTGCGCCATTTAATTGACAACGAAGCGACTTTGGAGGAGCCACAGTTGTCACCAATTTAATTCCAAAGTTGGCCTGCTCTCCTAATTTGCTGTGTAATTTGTAGTGTCTTGTGTGCTCGTGCAGCTCACACACACACACACACACACACACACACACACACACACACGCGCACACACAGAGAGGAGCATTCAAAACCCGTTCTCCTGTGTCTATCCTGCTGTTCAAAGTCCTCCACTCAAGGAGCTAGAATTAATGAGCAGCCAGCTCTAATCACTTCCTGCTTACCTATTGCAAAAAACACCACTTGTCACTGATCGGCGTGTTATCAGCACTGCGTTCCAGCGGCTTTGATTGTCGAGATAGTGAAAGAAAAAGAAGTGTTTGGAAAGGAGGTAAAGATATTAAAGACCCTGAAATCAGAGCCAAATTGACATTAAAGCTGCAAGCAGAAATGAACGGGCCATCGCATCTCCCCGGTACTGGCAAAACGCCGATGGACGCGGCCAGGCACAGTGAAACTGGAACTCTGCTGGGTACAATGACACCTACCACAACAGCAGATTTGACAAATGATGCTGGAGTTACAACAACTTCCTGTTTCATGGCGAATGGCACAAAATGGACGCCACGCCACGCCACGCCGCGGCAAGGTCGTTCAATGAAAACTGAGGATTTTAATAGCTTTTCATTGTTAACGTCTTTAGATGGTCCTGACCAAATTTCAAGTCGATCTGATTAAATCTGTAGGACGAGTTTGTTAAAGTCTGTAAAACGCGAAAAATGGGCGAAAAATGGCACATTGAGTTCTAAATGGCTGACTTCCTGTTGGGTTTGGGGCATACCTCCAAGGGGCTTTTTTGTGCGTCTCCACATGTTTCATCTGCCTACCAAGTTTCATACACGTAGTTGAAACCTGAACGAGGGGCTCAATTTTTCCAACATTTTAGTGGGCGCTAGCGAGCCATTTTGCAACACCCGAGACCCTTAAAATAACAAAGTTTACAACCTAATATAACGTCTTCTTTCAGGAAAAAAATAGCTGAAAGTCACTGTGATGCTCCACGTGGATAGTGAAAGGGAGATGTGACTGTGTAATGTTAATTTCCCCAAAGGTTTATCACAGCATTTTGTTTGGAAAATGCTCCCAGATGCTGCAGAAATGTTTTTCCCAGTCCTAAAAAAAACTCCAGAACAACACGTTCCCACCCAATCGCTTCTCCTCCCCGTCATGTTGACGAGCGGTCAGCCGTGCTCGTGGATTCAATTTTCCACCGGTCCCCGTCCAGTGACAGCTGATTGACGTGGAAGAAAGACAACGCGAGGTTTACTCATAACCTGTCCCTGATTTAATGGATGATCTCTCTTGGTTTTGTCTTCCCTGCAGGTGCGTCGGGCCGAGACTCCAAGATTGTGTCGGGATGATGGACAGGTAAGAGATCTCAGGGTACATTCGTAATGTGGGGCTGGGAGACCACCATCAGATCCTGCCACTACTCATTAAAGTTCCTCATGATACTCATTAGTCACTTTTGTGTTTTATAATTGATGGATGTTTTGTTCTGGTCTGAATCTTGTGGGCTAATTTGTGCCACTGTTAGCATTCAATATGTGTCAATGGAGTGTCATTCTAATTATGAATGAGAGGGAAATAATTCAGCTTTTATTTGATTTTAATGTTCAGCATTTAGAGTGCTACTTTTATTTGAATTGAAAAAAATCAAATATTGCAGACATGTACTCAACATAATGGTACAGAAAAACAAGGATATGAATTTAAAGAAAGAAATACAAATAATAATGATAATTTAAAAAATAGAATTTAGGGATAAAATAATTTAAAAAAGCACATTATTCTTCTTTTTCACCATACATTTTGACAGATTTATCACTTTTGTTAGGGCGTTTCACAAGCCAACATTTAATCTGTTATAATCCAACTCTTGTGCGGTTTGTTTGAGCGCTGCAGAACGCAGTAATAGAACTCTGGTGCGGACCAAAACAACCTGTCCGAGACCGCTAACGAGAGGTGGTCCAAGCGAACCCCCAGTGCGGTTCGATTGCAGTAAGAACATAATCCGACCCAATTGCAGGAAGTGGACCAAAACGCAAAGGATTATGGGGTTGCCTGTGTGGGCATTTGTTGAGATGGACACAGGTTAACAACAGGTTAACATGAGTGGGAGAGGACTGACCTGGACTTCTGCAGAAGTCTGATGTTTGCTTGACATCTGGGCTGAAGAGACAGAATATGATAACAGTGCCATTTTAAACATCTGTTAAGATTTGAAAAAATCTTTTTAGCGATATATTCTTTAAAAACTCACATAAAAATCCACCGAAATTGGGGGTAACTTGTGTCACTTTACATTTATGTATGTAAAATTCACTATATATAATCAATAAGTCAACCATAAATTCAATGCTAGATTTATCGTTCTGAAATTTGTAGTGACACTTTTGACCTAATGATTACACAATATATAATCATTCAATCAAGTCCAAAAGGTAAGTGAGTGTATACAATGGTAACATAAATGTGTTATAGATTCTGGTTCACGACTATTATGATAATTTAAACAGGCGGAAAATCAACAAAAGCCAAGTAGACTTAAGAAAAAGTGTTTATCGGAACAGCCACACAGCCTAAATAGCCCGAAGACACAACAACAACAGCTCCATTAAAAATAACCATAAAAACAAGTGATCTTTCCAGCAAATTCAAAAGAGTGACAAACTCATTAAAACCGAAACCAAACCAGCGCGCCCATAAAAAGGAGGTCTTGAGCTGCTTTTAAGCCCGGGAAACAGAAATGAGACCCTTTTTAGTTCCCTCTGGTCGGCTTCTGCTGAGTCTCTATTCCCAGAGTTGTTCTTTTTTGCTCTTACAGTGGCATTATTCCCCCGTCTCATCTGGTGACCCCCATGTCGCTCGTTCTGCTGTAAACCCTTTCCTCCTAATTGGAGAAGCCCTTTCCCTTGTCTCCTCTACCTCCTGCTGTCTTTTTATTTTTCCCTCCATGTCTTTTAATCCCCCCTTACATTACATGTTGTTTCTCCTTGTCTCTCTTCCCCCCCCCTCTCCTCTATTTAATCCATTCCAAACTGCTGCATTACTATTCACCACATGGCTGTATATCTCATTACGTCCAAACCCACAGCCTCTTTGTAAATTTCAAGCTCCCCCCCTTCTTCGTCACAATCGATATGGCGAAAGCCGCGGCACCTTGCTCCGCCATACCTCCGTGGTACATGAGTCTTCCATTAGCTGCTAATGGCCTTTACTACTAATAGAGTTTTGGGACTTCAGGTAGAAGCGGCTGCTATTTTATGCGACGCGGTTGTGTTTCCAGTGACGATTCTGGAAAAGGATAAGAGAGTAATAGAAGGACAGAATTGAGTGGTGGCGTAACAGTAGACACAAGTGCAAGAGGTATGTAAATGGCAAAAGCATTAGTGGCATCATTAGTGAAGAGAAAGAGCTTTTAACTTCCAACCTTTAGGCTTGACTTAAGCAGATCCCCCCCCCCCCTTCCCCAGAAGATTCAGAAGCAATTTGTGAAGGATTGGCACTTTTAATTTCTCATTTATTTGGAGTGATAGTAGAGGATGAATTATGCTGGGAAGCACGTATGAATTACATCAAAGCAGAAAACTCCAACGTCAATTGCAATGCTGTGTAAAATTAAGGATTTTCTGAATGAAGTTCATTATACAGTATGCCTTATACTGCTCCCTTATAGTTCTATGTTTCACTTACCAGAGGCATTATGTTTCTGGGTTGTCCATCCATCCGTATGTTCGTTCATTCTCGCGTTATCTCAGAAACACCTGAAGGGAATTTTTTCAAATTCGGCACAAAAATCCACTCAGACTCAAGGATGAACTGAGTAGAATTTGGTGGTCAAAGGTCACTGTGACCTCATAAAACATGTTTTTTGGCCATAATTCAAGAATTCATATGCTAATTATGTAAATTTCACACTATGTCTAGTAGGAAAAAATTATGAAGTTTGGACAGACATGGATGTAAACTGCAACTTGACGGGTTGGAGGAGGTTTACAACTACGAGGCGAGATTATTACCTCCGCCGAGGGGGTTGTGTTTTTGGTTTGGTTTGTTGTTTTTTTTGTTAGCAGGATTACGTTGAACCTACTTACCCGATTTTCATGTAAATTGGTGGAAGTGTGTAGCATGGGCCAAAGAAGAACCAATTACATTTTGGAACGGATCCAAATCACGGGGCGGAAACACGCATTATTTTGCACGTCTTGGCATTGTCGGCAGTCTGCACTCTCCAAGCGCCCTTCTGGTTGCTCATTGCAGACCAAAATCAACTTCAAGTTTTGAAACTTGAAGTTGCATGAGCTGTTACATCCAAGTTATAGTACGTCTCCACAACCTCTGTCCTTTCCACGCTTCCTATTCGTAGTCTATGTAAGCAGCCGTGCAATGCATTCTGGTAGCGTAGCGTTGCGATTCAAGACACAGACCGTCATGTTGGCCGCTACTCATTTGCATTAAGTTGAGGTCTAGGCTACTTTATCTCAGTGCCTTTGGAAACTCCCGGAAAACTTTTAAACAAAGCCATGTCGATCTAAAACGAAGACAGATTCAACAGCTGCGTGGCTTATTTCTCGCCTAAAATGTTTTCAGAAATACTTTTTCCGGTGAACTGTTGTCATAATATACGAGAAAAAAGGCTTCCAAATGAGCCACAATGTTGGTTCTGGTTTAAAAGCAGGAGTAGCCGCCCAGTTGGGGAAAGCGTTCGTCCAATGGCAGCCCATGAAGCATCCAATGCTGGGATGCGAGGCAATCACGTACCAATTAGAGATGACTGGCTGAAATATAAGGAAATCCAGTCCAATGTAGCACAAGCTTTAGTTTCTCCACCAACCCAAGTATTAAGACCCTCAAAGGCTTTTCTTCTGACCTGTGAAAGCATCTCTCTCCATCTTGTAAAAATGAGAGAGGAACGATAAATAAGCAAAATGAAAAGAGCAGAAAGGAGTTGAGGGACGTTGTCACACTTCCAACAGACATTTGAAGGCTTCTTGGATGGTTGTTGGTGGAAGAATGGTCGACTAGATTTCCAGCATTTCTTAGCTGCACATTCCAGCGTCTTAGAGGGTTAAATCTGAAGTGGGAAGAATGTTTTTTTCTGGTACGACAGCAGGTTGGAGAATTCGTCAGCATTCAGCTGAGGTTTGCACTTTCTTTCAAAGTGCCTTTTGGTTTCTTAATGTTTCAGCAATGTTAATGTTTCCTCTCCCCTCCCCCCCGTCTCTACAGGACACCACTAATAGCAGCTGGCATTATCGGCGGCCTATTCATCATCGTCATCCTGGCGCTCAGCGTGGCCGTTTCTGTCCGACGCAAAAGCATCAAGAAGAAGAGGGCCTTGCGGCGCTTCTTGGAGACGGAGGTGAGAGGGGTCGAGGTCACAGCAACAAAAGTTTTTCCTTAAAAATCTACAGGATAATGCTGTTTTTCTTTCACTGTTATCTTGGAGTTCATTTTTGTGAGAGGATACAGAAATGTGGAATAAATTAGCGACAGCTTCGGGGTTAGTAATAGCTTTGGACAAATTACCGCAGTATAATGAATTTTATTGATCCCAGAGAGGAAATTTGGAAACGCTTCCTCAAAGATGCCTACTTTACTATTAATGTGACAAAAAAAATGAACCAAGGCAACGTTCTGATTTAGAGTTTGCTTAATTAAAGTAAACAATTAGTTTTTCTGCTCGATAAGTACTTTTCCCTTAATCTCATTATTTTGTTGGTGCGGGGCGTTCCCCACTTTCTTTTGAGTTTGTTTGAAAAAGTTGCAGTGCACTTTTCCAGACGGATGCCAACCAAACTAGACTCATAAGCAAACCTTGAAACATTAAACCTTGGCTATGGTACTTAGCCAAACCACGCATTGCGCGGACGGTTTTAAAGTTATGCACGACCGCCATCGGCCATCGATCTGGCCTTGGAGAGAGGGTTCATTTCTGGGAAGCATTAGACAGACTTTATATTCTAAGGAGAAAGTCAAAGATTGAGGTGTAGGTGAGTGCAGGGTTTATGTGTGCTCCGGTTGACCACCTTTGTGCTGCTACGACACTGTTTCCTGTGTGTGGCCCGGCAGTTATGTCATCACCGCAGGTCCGCTGAGTGGCCTTGCCTATAGGAGTGAGGCAGGCTGCTTGTCGGTCTGCATTAGTATAATTTACAGGTAGAGGCAGCAGTGTTATAGACAGCTGTCAGGCAAGGAGACGGGAATTGGAGGAGGGCGGCCATGGGCAGTTTCTGCCTCATCCCGGCCGCACACATCCATCTTAATCAGCCGGGCCCTGTTCCGACAGCCTCTCGACTCGGAGGGAAGTCTTCAGTCCGAGCAGATTCGCTAATGTACTGTCACAGAGAAGGAGACGCTGGGGGAGGATCAGGCTGGAGGGGGATCTTCTTGACCCCTTTTGCATCTCCCCCGCATAAACTTGACTGATTTTTGCTCCTTTCAAAGCTCGACTCGATACTCCACCAGGAAAACGTGAAATATAGCCAGCCGTGTCAATTTCCCCCATCCTCCAAGGGGACCTAATAGGGTGTTAAAGTAATTAGACACAATAAAAGGTTGGCCCACAGGTCAGACAGAGCGCTCATTAAGAGCAGGTCATGGGTTCAGCCGTGTTTTAGTGTCCCGAGCATGACACCGAACCTGCCCGGTCTTTGTAGGTCATTCTGTGTAAGAGCATTAGCTGAATGGTGAGGAGCAAAGCTGTGGATAAACTGTTGAAAGCGTCATTACCTGACAGTTACGATTTGTGCCAGCAGGGGAACTTGTGGACTCATGGGGGGAACCCCCTTGGTCCTCATGTTTGAAAGAAACGCAGCAAAAGTGCCCTCTTGGATGTTCCTATGGTAGATGAAAGTGCCCACTACAGTGTCCTACCAGTGGAGAAAAGAAGATAAAGTGCCCCCTAAGGTGCCCTTCCAGGAGAGAAAATGTGATAAAATCCCCTCTAGGGTGCCCTTCCAGTGGAGAAAAGGGGATGGAACGCCCTCTAGGGTGCCCTTCCAGTAGATAATAGATGATAAAGTTCCCTCTAAGGTGCCTTTTCAATGGAGAAAACATGATAAATTGCCCTCTAGGGTGCCCTTCTAGTGTAGAAAACGTGACGCAGTGCCCTCTAGGGTGCCCTGCCAGTGGAGAAAACATGATGAAGTGCCCTCTAGGACGCCCCTCCAGTTGAGAAATGTGATAAAGTGACCTCTAGGGTGTCCTTCCAGTGGGGAAAATGTGCTAAAGTGACCTCTAGGGTGTCCTTCCAGTGGAGAAAATGTGATAAAGTGCCCTCTAGGTTGTCCTTCCAGTGGGAAAAATGTGGTGCATTACCCTCTAGGGTGCTCTTCCAGTGGGGAAAACGTAATAAAGTTCCCTTTATGGTGCCCCTCCAGTGGGGAAAACGTAATAAAGTTCCCTCTAGGGTGTCCTTCCAGTGGGGAAAACGTGACGCATTACCCTCTAGGGTGCTCTTGCGGTCGAGAAAACGTGATAAAGTTCCCTTTAGGGTGCCTTTCCAGTGGAGAAAACCTGAAAAACTGCCCTGTATAGTGCCTCTCAGTAGAGAAAATAATTCATTTTGTAAATATGTGTTCTGTAATCATCATTTTGTATGACTTACTTTGTAAGTAGTGGTCATACGCCTCGACTAAGCATGATTTTCTTTTGCAAGCACTCATTTTAGAAGTTGTCGGCGTCTTCACACCTCTCTGGAATTTAAATTCTTCCCTATAATGCATGAATATGTGCATTCACACCGCATGCATACTTTGTGCACACACACAGAAACTCCTCTTCCCCTCCCCTGTTTACTTTCCATCTGAACGCCGCGCTCCACTCTCACCTTCCCCGCATACTAAAAAACCCGCGCTCCGTGCAGCCTGTATATATCGCACTTTCCACAGGCTCTTTTCCTGGCTGATGAAACCGCGCGATAGGCTTTGGGACGGCCGGCGAATGTGGATTCTCTATTCAAAGTAATAATAGAGCTGAGTGTGTGAATGGAGATCAAGCTTGTCTGGGTGAGGGGATTTGGGGGACAGCGGAGGCTCAGGGACTCCCCTCTCAACTCTCTCTCTCTCTCTCTCCCATATCTACCGTAGCTTTTTTGGAACAGAGAACTCACCTCTTGTGTCAGACAGGAAAAAGATGCCTCCAGTGCGAGCTGTCAAAACGTGATCTGAGCCGACATTTACATGTGTGAAGGCTGTTGCGCCGCGTTGACTTGCAAAAACACACAGCTATTTGATTTAATATTCTCTTCTTTTGCGTCCTCACCTTCCATTTTTCCTTTTGTGTTCCCACATTTTTGATCTCCATTTATCCGTCTGTCTCCCTGGCGAACAAACACTTTATTCTTCTATCTTTTTTTAACTCCCGTCTTTATGTTTTTTTGTTGTTTTCCCCTGCTCTCTCACCTTGAGAGAAACATACACTAATGTGAAAAAAAATAAGAGTGTCACGCTGCAATGCCTCTTAAAGAAGCCCCTTGGAAACAAATAGCTTTGCTCGCAGGGAGAGGCAGCACAAACAGCAGAGTCCCCTCGCTGTTGCGGCGCGACCCCGGGCCTTGACTTTTGACCCCGGTCCAATGAAGCAGGACTAATGCACTTGGAATCGCCCTCCCTCCCGTCCCCCCCCCCCGAGGTCCTCTTCCAGCTGCTTTGTACAGACGTGTGTGCCGTGTGAGTGTTTCAGCACCACGGGCTGCGGACAGCTCTCACGCTGCTTACATGCTCTCCTCTGCTCTCTTACAAGAAGGATTTCAGCATTCAGGGGAGCTGGACAGCTCCCGTTGTTCGCTCCGGGGCCCGGCTGGCTGAAACGCAGGCACGGGACGGCATTACAAATGCATGGAGCGATGCAGCCGAGCAGTGTTCAGATATACCCAACCTCATGTTCAATTTAAGTCAAAAGACGCCACATATGTCAGGTTGAATATCACAGAGGTGTGAAGGTTTCCAGCAGATACAAAAGATATGTAGCGATTATGGAACTTAGGGGCACCTCTTTATTTCATATTATGTCTCTCAGTCCTTTCACACAAGACAAGGAAGCAAATAGTACAGCTGGAAGTGTGGGTGATATGTTAAAATTTGGGTATTGTTTCTATTGTTTATGATCAGCAACATCGGATGGGGCAAGATACCGGAGACAATCAGACCCGGTTCAAATGTATTTGGTAGAAAAACATTTAATTATTACTATTAAACATCCATCACAGTTCACAACTTATTGACCTGCTTATAGTTTTGCATGCGACACAGTTTCCCCGTGCAATGATGGATGATTACCGGTTGTTTACAGATTGTCTAAACCAGCGGTCCCTTAGCTCCAGTACTGCTCTACCTGATTATCTGGATCAGGTCTGTCCCAGCCAATCGGGAGCTAATCAGGTGCAGGCAGAGTAGAGAGTGTTCGGGCTCGGTGCCAGCAGTCTAAACACTCCCTCTTTCTAGCCATGGGCCCCATGGCTGTACTTCAGGAAAACAGCTTCAGCTACAGGCATTTGTATTACTGCCAATTCCAGGTTCTTACATAGGAAGAGTTCCACAGAAATCCATGTTTGGTAACTAAGCAGTGCAGTAAAAGACTGCTCTTTAAATGCAGATAGTGGAGGACAAGTGAGTTCATTGCTGCTGGGATGGGCTCGCTAATACCGAGAATGAATACCCTCGCATACTGATAAGCACGCTCTCCCGCTATCATGCACAAATGGTCTTAATGAGCTCACTCGGCGCCATTGTGGTTTCCAAAGTATAGCACAAGAATATTTTACCAGGCCATCAAGATACCTCGAATTGTGAGGGAGCAAATTAGACCAAATCTCATGATTAGAAACTTCATTATTTCCCTCAACAATTCCTTTTTTTTGTAAAGTTCTGTATTCGTAGAATAAACAGGAACAGTAGTCAAAATATTAAAGGTCCCACATCGTGCTCATTTTCAGGTTCACACTTGTATTTTGTGTTTCTACTAGAACATGTTTACATGCTGTAATGTTAAAAAAAACACAGTATTTTCCTCATATCGTCTGCCTGAATATGCCTGTATTCACCCTCTGTCCGAAATGCTCCGTTTTAGCGCATTTCAATGGAACTGTGACGTAATTGCGTCGATGGGCAACAGTTTGAGTCCATGTTCACTTCCTGTCAGCTGATTCACAAACGCTACAACTGGAAATGAACTGGGAACACATTTAGAATGTTTACGTTTTAAAACTGTGAAATCGTGTATTTGTGACATCACAAATGGACAGAAAACCTGACGGCTTGTTTCAGAGGCACAGTTTCTGATACGGGCTGTGCGCGTTTCTCTGTGAATTGAGCGTTTCACAGTATTTATGTAGCACTTAAACCTGCTTTATGATAAAAAAAAAGACATGACAATCTCACTTTTTACAATATGGAACCTTTAAAGTTTAATTGAAATACAAACATGCATAGATACCAGCCTCGTTCCACACAATATTATGCTTTAGGCAAAAGCTTGTGGCATGGAAATCTTGTTTCCCCTGATTGCAGTTAACACATGTCGAATTTTATATGTCAACATTAAAGTGTATACCCGTGGGCCCGCAGTACGGCTCTATGTTTGAGGACATTGTTGACTTACTCAATACAGAATAATTCTGTGAACGTATTCCTGCCCGAGGCTCGAACATACTGCTTATTTGTCCAATGAAGCATCCGAATCCTCCGCTCCGAGCCACCGGTGAGGCTCATTTGGCAAAGGCAAGGTGCATTATTAGCCGCTAAAATAAAGTGGCGTGGCGAGAGTGTGCGAGTGAGAACAAGCTCAGGAGAGTTTTGTAGGCCACGGGTGTGCATCTTATTTAATAGACCTCTCCTCTCCTCCCCTAATCAGTCCGGTCCTGCTTTGTCCTAATGAAACAATAACAGCTACAGCCTGTCACCATCTGCTCATACCACTGCTCCGTCATTCTCCTCCCTGCGTCTCTTTCCCAATCTCTCCAGTCCTCTCTACCTACAGCGTCACTGGTTTTCACTGTATGCACCAACAAACGGATGCAAATGATGCTCTTTGGTCCAAACACCAGGCTGATATGATGGATGTGAGCAACGCTTGACCTTGTTGTAAATACAGTCGACAGCCAGTGCTTCTGTGTAATTTAATACTTCATGTAATGGGCTCATTTGAAGGCCTAACACAACCCCCGTCACTTAATAAGTCACGTTGGTCACCCTGGGTTACCTTGCCTTATGCCTGGTTCACACTACACCACTTTAGCCCTGATTTTCCACTCGCCGACAGTTTTTTGAGCTCCCCACATGAGCCAAGAGGCTCGCCGATGCATCGCAGACGCATCGCAGACGCATAGCAGAAGCATCGCAGACGCAACGCAGGCGCATCCCATATGCACCTGTCGGGGAGCTACAGCCAATGAGAGTGCAAGACACGGGTTGAGGCGAAACCTGGCGGACCAAAGTTGTTGTTAAATCTAGATGAAGTGGGCTACAAATAGTAAAGACGTATGGAAACAGGCTATTTTCTGGACCAGCGTGCCAATGACAACATCAACAATGCATGACTACTGGCACGGTATTAAGTCACTTACCGTGTCACCTCTTGCGTGTTTTTTCGTGACAAATTGTAGTTTGGAGGCCAGACATACTCATCAGGAAGTGAAGCCAATGCTGAAGTGTCTTAAAACTTGCATTCTTTCTAACAGCCAGCAGGTGGCGACTCCTCTGGTTGCAAAAAAAGGAGTCAGATTGTATAGAAGTCTATGAGAAAATGAGTCTACTTCTCACTTGATTTATTACCTCAGTAAACATTGTAAACATGAGTTTATGGTCTCAATCGCTAGTTTCAAGTCTTCTTCAATACAGCATGATGTTCATTTAGTAAATGATGGTCCCATTTAGAGTCAGATAGACCATAAAGCAGGGGATGCTTTAGGGCGGGGCTATCTTGTGATTGACAGGTCGCTACCACAACGTTGTCCGGTCTGGGAGTTGTCCGTGTGTTCGTCTTAGAACTTTAACCCTTTCACAGTGTGTTTTCAGATCATGGAAATTTATTGTAACATTTTGGTCGCCCTAAAAAATTCAGCGTTTTGGTTGTATTAGCTTTCGGTTGCAAGAAACCAAGATGGCGACGGCCAAAATGTCGAACTCGAGGCTTCAAAACGGCCGTCCACAAACCAATGGGTGATGTCACGTCCACTTGTTATATGCAATCTATGTGTTTGATCCCACCTGTTGCTGGTCAGTCATTTAGTGTGAAAACCAACAACTTAAAGGCCCCTGATTACGCCGTGCTTGACCAATCAGAATCGATTTCTCCCCCCACCCCTACTATTTTGTTCTGACGATAAATCAGCTTGTGAGTGCACTAAATGACTCAGATGGAGGTTTTTCACCATTACATGATGACTGAGTCGCTGCTTCCTCCTGTCATCTCATTCACTTCTCCCATCGCCCATTTATCCCTCGTCCTCCTCCCACTTCCCCGTCTGCTGCCTCACTTCCCGCGGTGACATCCCAGCAGGCTCGCGCCGCGCCTCCGGGGCCCCAGCCATAACAACGGCCATTAAACGGCGTGTCATTGCCGAGCCGCGGGGCAATGTCATCCGTTCTGCCGCGCGGGGCCCCCGCCAGCGGGCGCGATCGCCGCTCCTATTGTGCTGATGGTTTTATATCACATTAAGGAAGTGCTCGTACGGCTGACCGACTGATATATGGGCTCATTATATTGTTTGATGGCCGTGGTTGAGCTGGGTGATTATGGCGCTGATAAACGGCGGCGAATGAGGGACCCGATAGGCTCATTAAGACACGTATCGATCGGCGGTATTGACTTCTCGTGTGTGTGGTCGGATATGCGCTTCCATCTGTGTGTGCTGTCAATATTTGTGAATCTACTGTACATGTATCTGCATGTGTTAGTGTGTGTGTCTCCTTCCCCTTCTGGCTCGGATCGTTCCCACCGCTCGGTTACAGGTGCCAGCTCCTGCTCTTTTATATTTAGTAGCCGAGGCTTTGTGGAGCGGCTAGTGGCGAGGCGGGTGGGTGGCCGGCCAGCTGCTGGGATGCTGCTCAGTGTCAGCTGTTGCTGGCAGCCAAGGCAACGCGGAGGAGGGCCTGTCATAACCTTGAATTGGAATTGTTTTGTATGTGCACAGCTGGTGAGCCGCTACTCTTTGTCGGCCCGTGATAGCAGCTGACGCCAGACTGTGATTTGTTTAGCGCCGCGGTCCACGTTTCAGTAACTGCCAGATCCGACAGCACCTCACGTTTCACACAACTGAATTATTTGTGTTTCATAAATGCAGCGTGTGTGTGGTGTGTATTCCAAAATCATCACTGTCAGGACGGGGCAGTCGCTGTTTTTTTGGGCTGTTTTTGTTTTTTTCATCCTAACACAGAAACCTTGATGTTCACCTTGCACTTCTATTTTCCAAGACGTATTATTTTAAAAGGGGGACGATCTCACCCCTGCTGCACACTCTTAAGAGAAAATGTTTTTCGCCTTCAGAGTGCCAAGAGCGTGGGGTTACAAATATTTGGCTTGAAGCTAAAAGAAAAGGCACGCTGGCTCAGGGTTTCACAACAAAAGCAAAGAGGAGTGTGTTTATGTTTTCTTGGCACTATTTGCAATTCAGTTTTCGGGCTAAAGTGAAGCTACATATCATATGAAGCTAGACAACCATAATGAATCCATTGACAGCAACCAAGTCATGCTAAATTTGGCCTCACTGTATAAAATGACCTGTGGTGACCTCTAGGATAATCACAGCCTCATGAAACTTTACAGCCACAAACTAGAGACCGAGAGCATTCAGAGGATGGATGGCTTTCCTTGCTAGATTGATAATAAGGGGGTTTCTGAGTAGAGTTTCCAGAACAAAAGTGCTCGCCATCTAATCAAATGTCAAAGGTTTTTGATCCCAAATCACAGCATGGCTTTTTCTACGTTGTTCCTCAAGGTCTTGGTGTCTTAATGTGGTATTTTGGAGGGATTATTAATCATTTTTATCAATTCTCGAGTGGTAAAAAAGGGTTAAATTTAGCAGCAAATCTGTGTAATAAATGGTATCAACCCCAAAACTGCTGCAACAACTTATGATACATAACAGAGCATGGGAATGGAAATCAATGTTCTAAGCCCTTATACACAATTTATTTTAGATAAATAATTCATGTTTATTTCTGATTTATGACTAGAACAACTTGACACACAGTGCGTGCCGAACTGCATCTCAAATTAATCTTCAGGTTCTCAACTTTCAGATGATGTACACCACTTCTACTGTTGACCTGCTATCTCCCCCTAAAGACCTCCCTGTACCCCCCCTAAAGAAGACAGGTCTCTTGTGGGTCCCAGAGGGTTAATAAACAGTCTACATGTGTCTTTTGTCAGCTGGTGGAGCCCCTGACGCCGAGCGGAACGGCCCCTAACCAGGCCCAGCTGCGAATCCTGAAAGAAACCGAGCTGAAGAGGGTCAAGATTCTGGGATCTGGAGCTTTTGGAACCGTCTACAAGGTCAGTCTGTATTTATTGCCACGTCGGTGGGTACATAATTCACACCCTCCTCATCCCCCTTTCCTCCGCATTATAAATCACACATCAGTGAGTCAGCGAGATGGCATTGAAGACACTCAAGCAAAACGCTTCTTTCGGTGCCCCTCGCCGCGAGTCGGAACAACCCCGCCTGACAACCTAAACAATAAGCATAAACATTTCCCTTTGTTTCCTGACAGACGTGAGCCTAGGGCAGCTCAAGGACCTGGAACGGAAACCGCTGTTTGCTTGCCAACTTCGCTGCCCTTGGCAAAAAGATTATTCACAGCACCCCGGAAACTCATTGAATAAATAGTGCGTTTTCAAGCAGCGCCTTTAAATTCCTCTCAATTACAGTATTGATGGGCCTATTTGCTTTTATCGTCCATATTTTACTACAATTAATCTGCATACATCAATTTATAGCCATATTATGATGTTGAGCTCTTTTGCCGTGGCGCCCATACAGTGAGTAGAAGTGCTCTAATCTGAGGACAGTAGCCATGAAAATCCTCTGCGGGTGTTTATGGTGATTACTTGTACATTTTCAGGGCATCTGGGTCCCGGAAGGCGAGACGGTGAAGATCCCAGTCGCTATTAAAATCCTCAACGAGACCACCGGACCCAAAGCCAACGTGGAGTTCATGGACGTGAGTATTTACGCCCGCGACAATTTGTGTCCACTTTTTGTGTGCCTTGTCGAAGAGATGTCATTTTGTGGGGATTGTGCGTCCGGCGGTAAATCCTTATACGAGAGTACGGTAATAAAGTGAACTCCACTGTGCTGTATACAGCCAGGCCCGTATTGAACGAGACTCCATTAAAAAGCAGCACTTGTTTATGAGATAGGGCTTTTATTGGAGAGTCCAGGAGTGATAGAAGAGGAGAGAGGGAGCAAGCTGGGGAGTTTCCGACTCTTCCCACCTTATCTTCGTCACCTCTCTCCTCCTTTTTCTTCCCCTCCACCTCTTTTACCCATCGTTCTTTTTCTCACACCGCAATTTACTTATCGCCAAAAAAGGCATAGCAGTTCATCTTCAATGTTGTTTTGGATGTTTGCCCAGCTGTTTAAATCTCCTGCACCTCTTCATCTTAACTAACCTCTTTCATCCGACTCTCTCGCACACACAAACCAAACAGAGTAAAACAACTCCTGCTGATTTTTATTCTAGTAAAAAAACTTCATTGATGTTCTTAAGATTATCAATTCACGTTTTATTTTTCTTCGTATTTGACAGAAAAAAGCTTAAATTTCAAATTTATCAACTATTTTGCGATCGATTAATCGTTTAGGTTATTTTTTTCAATCAAAAATGCCCAGAATTCTCCTGGTCCACCTCCTCAGAAACAACATATAGAGCTTTGGTCAGATAAAACAAGCACATTTAAAATGTCACTTTGGGCTTTAGGAGTCCCTGATGGGTATTTTTTAGGGGCTGTCAATGGATTAAAATATTTAATCGCGATTAATCACATGATTGTCCGTAGTTAAATGGGATTAATTGCAAATTAATCGCACATTTCATTTTTTTCTGTTCAAAATGTAACTTAAAGGCGCACTCAAACGTGAGAGTGACGCCGCGCGCAAGCGTTCCCAAGCACCTATTTTTCAGGCTACGCTCCGAGATAAAAAATAGTAGAGCTGTCAGTCGAATAAAATATTTAATTGCGATTAATCGCACATTTTTTATCTGTTCAAAATGTACCTTAAAGGGAGATTTGTCAAGAATTTAATTCTCTTCTCAGCATGAGAGTGGGCAAATATGCTGCTTTATGCAAATGTATGTATAAATAGCGCGATTACTTTGATCAATATTGAGATCACGATTATTAATTGATCTTAGGGACAAAATATTGTTATCACACTCTCACATTTAAGAAACAGAGCACTGTTTTAATTTTCCATTTTGTGCTTCATTCCTACTAGTGTATGAATCTTTGCACAAAAATAAGACTGGTCACTTATTCACAGTGAATGTCCTAGAAGCAAAATCAAATTGTACCAAAAAAGATGCTCAAATCATAACATGACAAACTGCAGCCCAACAGGCAACAACAGCTGTCTATGACTTGCCCCCAAACTGTATGTGATTATCATAACTTGGGCATGTCTGTAAAGGGGACACTCGTGGGTACCCATAGAACCCATTTTCATTCACATATCTTGAGGTCAGAGGTCAAGGGACTCCTTTGAAAATGGCCATGACAGTTTTTCCTCGTCAAAATTTAGCATACGTTTGGAGCGTTATTTAACCTTCTTCAAGACAAGCTAGTATGACATGATTGGCACCAATGGATTCATGCGATTTTTCTAGTTTCACATGATACCAGTATCTTCTCTCTGCTCCCGCTACAACCTTAAAAACCGCAACTCTGACTTTATCTAGATGATAAATCGACTGATTTGTCTTATTACTGACGCAACGTGGCTATTGCCTCCATCTTCCATTTCCCTTTTCTGCCCAATTTTCTCCTCTCCTCTTCTGTCCCTGCATCTTCCTCCTCTCCTCCTCCTCCTCCTCTCCCGTCTCTTCCCTCCTCTTCCCCCTGTTTCTCCCAGCGGGAGTCTCTGTCCATCCAGAGCCAATATGCTCTGTCTGCCGGCTTGTTAAACAGCAATCTAAAGGCAGGCTCACGCCTCGCCACTGGGAAACTAGCCACTGGAGTGCCAGCTCCAAACACACTCGGAAAAGCCGCTCACACACACACACACACACACAACCAAACAGCGCACGCTTTACAACAAAAAGGCCCCCCAGGTGGTGGTGGTGGCGGCGGCGGCGGCGGCGGCGGCCTGAGAGGCTGCAGGCTGATTTGCTTGTGTTGGCAAAATATGTGAATTTGAGTGAGCGGGGTTGATTATTTAAATGCAACAAAAAAAAAGGCTTAATAGTGTGCTAATTCAGTGTGTTCACATGCATATGCTTTCACACACCGGTTTTTGCAGGGCTCTGCCAGTCCGTCACACAGTGTGTGTGTGTGTGCTAGATGGGAAGGGAGGGTCAGCCGGCAGTAATGGAGGTCAGCGCTCAGGGAGATGAGAGAGAAAACACACTCGCGCACACACACACAAGTCCTCGTAACGTTTGCGAGGAGTTTAGCCGGACGTAGTTTACGAGTCGTGGGTCTTTTGGGGAGAGTAAAAAGCGCTCTTTTTCTGCCGCCACACACTCCACGTTTTCTTCCCTGTCTTGATCCCGAGGCGTGAGGTGTGCCCGGCGTAGAGTTGTATAATGTCGTGGTGGTTTGGGGGGGGGGGGAGCAGGTGGTTTTATGAAGTGGAGATGTAGTGGCACTACCTTGGGCCGGGAGGCTCTGTTTAAATCAGGGCACTGATGGTGCCAAAAGCCTTTCTATGGCCTATTGCACCCCTTCCTCCTGTTTAGAATTAATCTACTCACACCGCCACCCCTCTCCCTCTAAGCTCATTCTTTAGCACCTAAATTTAAAAAGGCACCTCATCTATCTATCAGCCGCCCCTGGGGCCAAGCCTGGATATACCCCCTTCCCCTCCTCCACCCTCCACCCTCCTCCTCCTCGACCATTTGCTGCATGCACAGACAGCGAGAGAGAGGAGTGTGTCCTTGAGTGTGTGCGCGTGGAGTGTTTTAGAGAGCTGCCAAGTGCGCGAACGCGCGAGAGAGAGGAGACGAGGGGGAACGACTGAAGTGAGTGTTTTTAAGCAATGACTCCGAGTGCAGCTTCTGCTCGGGCCCCGTAATGCATATTCACGCCGGCCACGAGTATGAGCCCTCGCCATCATAACACTTCATCACCACCACACATCCTTCTGCTCGCAGCTCCGCAATAACAATTACCCAACGTTGAGTCCCAACTGTTCAAACCTCTTCGGCCATCTGCTGCGGAGAAAGAGATGAGACAGAAAATGCATTTTACACGCCGTATCAAAAACCGGAGAGGGAGAAATCAAACACGCGGCAGACACCCGTATTAGACTTGCTGAATATGCACCGCTTTCGCTCGCATTGCGGCGTTTCAGCGTGTCGTCGGTGCAACATTTTGAGAACCTCTGTGTTGTATGCATGTTAAAATATAGATGAAAAAGGCTGCGTTTGTGCAGCTTTGAAGAGGATTTCTGCAGGATTTTCTCGCACAGTGGGAATACTCTGTGGACAGATGCTTTGCATGCAGATATAGTCATCATCTAGCAAGGTCTTAATTTATGCATCCAACTCCACCTCCTGGAGGAAGTCTTTGGAATACAGCGCGGTATTATCCATGGGGAACAGATGCATGGACAGACACAATTCTACTTAAAAGATAGTAACTAATACTACTTGATGAGTAGAATATCTATAGCAGGCGGATAGATGGCGGTCAACACGCCCCCAGTTTGGAGAAGCAGACAGGAGTTATCGCACGGAAACCAAAGCAATGTACTGCTGTGGACGGGGCAGCGGCAAAACAGTCACCTAAAAGAATCAATATCAGTTTAAGTGTACGCTATATTTCAAATATCTTTGCCAGTTTACCTTGCCGTGAGACAGCTCTACAGTCTATGTTTCCAACGGGGAACTGAAGCTGTTATCTATGCTCTCGCCAAAGCAACCAGACTCTATTGAAAAAAACAGTAATTTTACTTTACAGAACACGGGAGTTGCTGGTCTACCGCTTGCATCGATCAGTTAGTTTGTTTGTGTTATTGTGTGACTTTGGTTAGTTCGGATTCACCAAAGTCACACAATAACACAAATACACTGACAGATCGAGGCAGCGGTAGACCAGCAAACCTCTGTGTTCTGTGAGGTAAAATAACTGATTTTGTGAATGGAGTCTGGTGGCTTTGGCGAGAGCATAGATGAATACAATGGCTTCAGTTTGCGGTCGGAAAGAGATGTCTGACGGCAAGGTAAAGCGCCGAAAATATTCTAAATACAGCGTACACTTAAGCTAATATTGATTTTTTTAGGTGGGTAAAATATGTTTTGCTGCCGGCCCCGTCCACAGAAGGACATTGCTTTGCTTCCATGCTGGTACACCCAAACTATCCCTTTAACTACAACTCCCAAGGTGCATTTTGGCAAGAACATTTTCACAACCTTACTGAGCCATGAAATGCAGCAGTCTTCTTAGTCCCTCTTTGTCCCCCTCCTCCCCCCCTCTCACCCAGGAGGCCCTGATCATGGCCAGCATGGAGCACCCCCACCTGGTGCGTCTGCTGGGCGTCTGCCTGAGCCCCACCATCCAGCTGGTCACCCAGCTCATGCCCCACGGCTGCCTCCTCGACTACGTGCACGAGCACAAGGACAACATCGGGTCGCAGCTGCTGCTCAACTGGTGTGTCCAGATCGCCAAGGTAAGAGACAACAATCGGGTTAGGAGAGGGGCGGCATCTGGTGGCGCCGTAGCGGGGTTGTAATAGACATCATGGGTTTGTTTTGATGTCGCATGAGCCAGAATGCGACGGATGGTGACACGTAGAGGCTTTCCAAGTCCAGTGTCGCCACACACAAGCTCCGATATTGGCAAAAACATGTTATTATTGCACATTTTTATTTAAACAGCTTTCAAAACAGTTTCAAACTGCTTTCACAATGTCCCTGATCTGTATGACCTTTCGGTTACTAACTCAGGTTTTTTCCTGTAAGATCTACGCATAATGTGTGCTGCAAAAAACATCAGAGAGCAGTGTCATTTTGCGAACAAATACCAAGTGTTTGGGTCTATTGTTGTCTTCCAGCTCGCCCCCGTTGATCCTAATTATCCTCACTGCTTGACACACTGATCATTTCCACAACCCGTCACAATGACATGATAGGCCACTGACTAGTCTGCCTTGAACTCCGTCTCAGAAGCACATCACCAACACGCTTTATTCTTTCAGGGGGGATAAGTGACGGCGCAAGAAATTAAGGAATTAAACACCCGTTCCTCCGCTACACAAACACAATCTGCACTCGGAAATCGTGGAAACAGCAGTAAGGCTTGAGATATGGTGTGTACTTTTGCTTACCCAAAGAACATTTGTGTTTTCTCTGCAAATGAAGTCGACGCAGCCAGACTGCTTGATAGTGTAACTGCTGGGGGAGATTTAACTTCTCTGAGTTATAACTCCGGGATGGCAGTAGGGTGCTATTACATGATGCGCAGGCAGACATCTGCTGTGATAGGGCTGAGTTACCACTGGCACTGATTTTTCTAGACAAGACAACAACTGTTAATATTCTACAAGAGATGATTTTGTGCTCTCAAAGGTTGCCAGTTTGCTAATCGATGTGTGGTTCTACCCACTGAGGTTTCCTGCTTCCAGTGCAGCTATGCCTCCAAGAAGTGCTTGTATAACATAGACTATATACTGTATAAGAAGTGGACGTAGTTACTGTGACACCCATTGGTTTGTGGACTGCTGTTTTGAAGCCTCAAGTTCGTCATTTTGGCCGTCGCTATCTCGCTTTTTGACCGTCGCCATCTCAGGTTTTTGACCGGCGCCATCTAAGTTTCTGGCCGTCACCATGTTGGTTTTTCGGCCGTCACCATCTTGGTTTTTGACTGTCACCATCTTGGTTTCTGGCAGTCGCCATCTTAGCTTTTGGCCATCGCCATCGTGTTTTTTTGGCCCTTGCCTTCTTATATTTTGGCCGTCGCCATCTTGGTTTTTTTGCCATTGCCATCTTGGTTTTTGACAGTCACCATCTTGGTTTCTGGCTATCGCCATCTTCGCTTTTGGCCGTCGCCATCTTGGTTTTTGACAGTCACCATCTTGGTTTCTGGCTATCGCCATCTTAGCTTTTGGCCATCGCCATCGTGTTTTTTTGGCCCTTGCCTTCTTATATTTTGGCCGTCGCCATCTTGGTTTTTTTGCCATTGCCATCTTGGTTTTTGACAGTCACCATCTTGGTTTCTGGCTATCGCCATCTTCGCTTTTGGCCGTCGCCATCTTGGTTTTTGACAGTCACCATCTTGGTTTCTGGCTATCGCCATCTTCGCTTTTGGCCGTCGCCATCTTGGTTTTTGACAGTCACCATCTTGGTTTCTGGCTATCGCCATCTTCGCTTTTGGCTGTCGCCATCTTGGTTTTTGACAGTCACCATCTTGGTTTCTGGCTATCGCCATCTTCGCTTTTGGCCGTCGCCATCTTGGTTTTTTTGTCATTGCCATCTTGGTTTTTGACAGTCACCATCTTGGTTTCTGGCTGTCGCCATCTTCGCTTTTGGCCGTCGCCATCTTGTTTTTTGGCCATCGCCATTTTGTTTTTTTGCAACCAGAAGTGAAATGCAAGTTTATGGCATTGGCTTCACTTTCCAGACCCCAGAGTTGCACATTGTTGTATAATTAAAATTGCAGTCAGTTGTTTCACTGGTCAAGCTAAATACTCTTTGTATATGCTCTACTGCAGACCATTCATCCATTTATCACAATGTCATTATATTAACCAGTTATAGCATTGCCATGTTGCAGTAACGGGAGGTAGAGACTTATGTAGGACTTACACTTATGGAATTTATACATAACTACTTTGTGTTTCTTGAGCAGATTGGACAGCTACCCAATATCACAGATTGCGAAGTCTAAATGCAACCAAGACTGTCCCCTGTGATCATGGCTGCTGAAGAGATGCCGAAATTACACAGAAATTAGCCGTAGTTCTCCCCGTCTCGTATAAAGAGCTGGAGAAAACAAAGCAGCTCCGGGGATTTCAAAACCATGTGGTCGTACAGTTGTAGCGTTCATCTGATGAAATGATCTGTGTGGGTTGAGGGAGCAGCAGATTTGCATCTAGCCCAGGAAAACCAAGACAGATGGGATCAGCTTTGTGATCTGACTAACAGAGATGCATAGAAATGGCTAATTGTAAAGTGTAGTGCGTTGGATCTGGATTTTATCCTGATATGGACACTTCTAACATATAAATTGCATCACAACAAACACGTTTTAAATGTTTCTAATTGTAAGGAAACATGTTTTTTCTTAAAGTTCTTCATAGTAACTTTAAGCCGTATTGCTGGGCCCGCGGCAGGGAAGGGAGGCACAGGAGAACCAGAACCAGGACTGAGCGGGGCAGACTGTCAGACCCTGCTGCAGAAAAATGAGAGGTTTTCTAAAGGGACTCTGGTGCTCGGAAACACTACCGCTTTTGTCCACAGGGACCGCCAAAATCCACACAAAATTAACTTTAAAGCTATGATATTCATTCGTGGGTTTTTTTAGGCATATATCTTGATAATGCAAGACAATTTAAAAGAACGCTCAATAGCACGAGACAACCAAGACAGTTGGAGTCATCAGCTGTTCATAAGGCTTCATATGAATTCCCCTTTTACGCCACACTGGTGTGATACATTATGAAAGCTGTCTTTTCATACCAGTTGTCAATGTGTTGCTAATGTTGCTGCCATGAAATTACAGTAAACCCATAAATTACACGTTCACAAATGACCCGCTGTGCCATTCTTCAGATAATTTCCTCTTTCTAAAGGACTCCCTTATCAGTCAGACTACTGGAATTGATCCATATTGGTCATCGTTAAAGGCAAAACACTCGCTTGTTTCATCTATCTGAGTCAGGGATGGGGGGGTTATTGTGGGAGGTCTTAACCCTTTATTCCACTATGATGGATGATTTCCCAAGAGCTTGAGGAGCAGGTTACTTAAGCAGGTACTTATTGCCGTAATTGGATTCGATTTCACCTGTGGCGGCAGGGGGGAAGTGTCAGTTTCTTAGTGCTCCTATAAGTGAGAAAGAGCAAGAGGGAGGATTATTCACAACTGTCCTCGACCCACGCAGAACTGTGACATTCAATTCTACAATAGTTTGATTGGGTTTGACTGCAATTCCTGTTTTGTGACTAGTGTGGGTGAAGGTGCTCGACTGATTGATTGGAAAACTGATAATTTGTTTTTATTGAGTGAATTAGTGAATCAATTCAGTGGAATCAATGGTGTTTCTTATGTTCCTACTAGCCTCTGAACGACCTGTCCTTTCCATTATTGCCTAAGCTAAACTACACCAAACTGCTCATGGATGAATTTGATTAAATCTGATTCCACTCCTTACTAATACAGTTATATATTCCCAGTTACAGCAGAGAGTCCATTTAACAGTAGGCGTTTTGCAGACCACACAACCCGAACTCATGGAGCTTAATCCTCCCAGCATTAAAGTCAGATAGCTTGGTTCTGTTGTATCAGCCTCTTGGATCCTCCACCACATAGCCCCAAGATATTTTTCAAGCCAGAAACATTCTCTGCGGTGTGTCCATGAGCATTAATGCGTCCTCTCCATTCATGTGTGCGTCTCTGTGTCTCGGTGTGTATCTGAGCACATGCCCCTGTGTGTTTGGGCGCATGTGAGCCGAATAAATAACTGGGAGCCCTCTTCTCTGAGTGATCTTTGCACTCTCAAGGTAATGACGGGGAACCTGTCCTCCAGGAGAAGCGGCATCCTTCGGAAGACACACAATTTTCGAGCAAAGGGGAGAATAATTTTCCCTTGGTTCTTCAGTTGGCTTTGAAAAGGGGGTTGTTAAGATAGAGGACGGAAGAGAGGAAGGGAGGGAGAACATGTGCCAAATAATAGAGAGAGAGAGAGAGAGAGTGAAAAAAGGAGATCTTTAAAGCATACTGAGGGTCATAGGATGCAGTGGTTACATTTATCTAAAGCCCCTTATATTAGTAGAGGAATTATTGACGTTCTTAAAATAAAGGAATAGTTGGGGAATTAGCTTTTTCACCTACTTTCAGAAAATTAGACAAGAAGATTGATAGCAGTCTCAGCTTATGAGAGTGGTACCAATTTTCTCATCCAATCCTTGGCAAGAAAACTATCCCTTTAAGTAAAAGAAGCAATGCCACATTTAAGATAACAATTACTTGGACAATTTTGCACATATCTGCACAAACCTCTAAAAACTGCAAAGCGCTTTCATTTGAATTCAGATATATTGTACATATTTTTTATAGTATTGTTTGTATTTTTATTGTGATTTTCTTCTATTCCATATTTATGTTTCTGTACTTACTTTTATTCTAATTTAATTTATTACGTTTATGTTATGCACCATTACAGCAAAGCAAATTTCTTGAAAAACCTACTCGGCAATAAACCTGATTCGGATTCTCAATAACAAAAATCAGAAAATCTAAAATTTCTTTTGTTCCTTCCTACAATTTTAGTAAATATTTTTGATAATGAGGGAACCATCAAGCAGCCATTGTTTAGCATTTTCAGTGAGACTAGTCGACTGTAAACACAGAGAAACCCTCCGGTTGTCGCGATCATCGCGCTCCATCACGACGTGAATCAGAGAATGTAAACATCATTACTTTGCTGTTAATAATCTCCCTCCATAGCCTCCTATTCAGTAGCAAGAACTCCACAGTACATCACAAAGAGAATGAAAGAACGTCAACACAATTACTTTGGGATATAGAACTGAAGCACAGCAGGGGCCTGATAATGTTTGACGCAACAAGTGGAATATTTAGTACTTGAGTGAATGTACATGATGAGTACACTCATTGTAGTGTGTTTACCCAGAGAGAAATAATGAAGTGCGTCCACGCTGCCAACCATCTGAACCAGGCGCAGAGGAAAACTCTCTGTTTTCCTATTTCGCCATAATGTCGTGGCGGTTTGCCAATCCCCCGCCATCGCCACAACAACAGCACAAACACCGGCCGTATGTGGGCTCTGACCCGGGCAGGTGACCGCTGCGCCGCAAATTGATTGGCCGAGGCCTGTCGCCAGGCAGTGACTCTTCATCACTGAGTGTTTTGGGCATTGAGATAATGGCTCCCATTAATCTCCAGCCACACTCAGGGCTGCCCCCACTCCCACCGCCGCCACACACACACACACAATGAGTGACGCCTGCATCGCGGCACACACATTCACATTATACAGGACACACACAGAGGGCTCTTTAGTTCTCTGTGAATGGCTCTAATTTATTAGGCTCCATCTTTACTTCCTTTTTTCTTTTTCTTCTTTTTGTCTCCTTTCCTTTATTTCCTTTCCTCATGTGTCGTGCCCTTTCCTTACCTCTTTTTTGCTGTCCCTTTTATTCCCTTTCATTTTGTTTCCTTTCCTTTCCTTTCCTTTCTTTCCTTTCATTTCCTTTCCTCCATCTACATATAAACATATCCTTTCCCTTGTATTCCCCTTCTTTCCTTTCCTTTCCTGTCCTTTCCTTTCCTTCCTTTTCCTTTCCTTTATTTCCTTTCCTCATGTGTTGTGTCCTTTCCTTACCTCTTTTTTGCTGTCCCTTTTATTCCCTTTCATTTGGTTTCCTTCCTTTCCTTTCCTTTCCTTTCCTCCATCTACATATTCGCATCTCCTTCCCTTTTATTCCCCTTCTTTCCTTTCCTTTTCTTTCCTTTCCTTTTCTTTCCTTTCCTTTCCTTTCCTTTCCTCCATCCATGTTTAAACAGCTATGTCTCCTTCCCCTTTAATTCCCCTCCTTTCCTTTTCTTTGTTTCCTTTCCTTTTTGTCTTCTTCTCTTCCCCTTCCTTTCGGGCGGCTGTGGCTCAGAGGGGTAGAGCAGGTCGTCCACCAATCGAAAGGTCGGGGGTTCGATCCCCGGCTGCTCCGGGTCACATGTCGATGTGTCCTCGAGCAAGACACTTAACCCCAAATTTCTCCCATCGGTGTGTGAATGAGTATTTAGATTAGATCCTGATGGGCAAAGTTGGCACCTTGCATGGCTCTGCCATCAGTGTATGAATGTGTGTGTGAATGCTGACATGCAGTGTAAAGCGCTTTGAGTGGTCGGAAGACTAGAAAAGCGCTATATACGGTAAATCCAAGTCCATTTTCCTTTCCTCCGTCCACACATGAACATATACGTCTCCTTTCCTTTTTTACAAATCCGCCCATTTCTCTGTTTCCATGGCGCTCAGGTTAACGGAGGTCAAAGTTTGCCCTACATCTCCTTCTACATTACCCACCGCAGGCCACATATCCTCAAGTGACCTTGTGTGTTTGTGTGTGTGTGTGTGTGTGTGTGTGCAAATGTGTATGTGGTTGTAGAAAACTAGGAATTTCTCAGTGCCCCCGTTCTCCGTCTCTCTCTGCATCTCCCTCTTGTCTCCATCTCCTCTTTATCACTCACTAACTGATTCTCTCTTTCCCTCTCTCGCTCTCACACACACATATACAGCGTATTTCTTTCATTAGGTTTTGGATTATTAATGGAATAATTAGGTTTGGGATGTATTTTAATGAACAAATCAATCACTGAATTAAATATGGGATCGGAACTGAGTGTATGCGGGGCTACGGGAGTCTTTTAATTTGGCTCCCCTCTCCCCTCCTCTCCTCTCGCTTGCTCTCCCTCTGTCTTCCTCTCACAGCCTCTCTCCTTCAGGCTCAGTATAATGAAAGTAGAATAGATTCGGCAAGTCGCTGTCCTGCCGGTGAAATGATTGGCTTTGGCAGTGAAGCCCGGGCTGGACGAGGGTCTTGATTGGTTTTCGGTGGGGACGGCTGCTTGACGGGGGCTTGTATCTAGGCCACATTGGGGCATTTTGGTTTGGTGAGCAGTGATGGAGTCGAGCGCTCGGTATAAACATACCCACCGGCGAACTCGTCGGACTGACATTAGCGAGACATGCCCTGCAGGGAAACCCTCCAGTTAGAGTGTACGCTCTGCTGTCATGGCGGCCCTGGACGGCGTTTTACAGATTGACAGGGCTAATGATGGCGCTGAACACTGACCTCAAATAATTCTTCCAAGGTGAGCTAAATACTGTACTGCCAAAGCACGGCATGATCGTTTAAACGTACAGTACATGCATTCAGCTACGTGTATGGAAAACTAAGCACATATTTTAAGAATGATGATGATGAGAAGAAGGTGATTGACCTCCCTGTAAAATGGAGTGTGCAGGGTCTGAAATTAGCACCCGCCACCCATCAAATGCGGGTAAATTGTTGGCAGTGGAGGATAAAATCATCAAGACATCCAGCACTTTGGCAGGAAGGGAAAACGCTAGAGATGGGAATAGAGAATCGGTTCCTAGTTGACCAATTCCTTGGCATCTCATGCCTTTGTGACTATCGATTCCTCTTATTGATGCTTTCCGACAGTTACGCATGCACAATGACGCAACGGCATACACAAGCTGTATCATGTTTCAGTTTGTTTAGGCACTATCACTACTAAACCTGAGGGGCGCACCCTATTTTGTCCCTGATAAAGCGACACTGTGAACAACAAATCTGTGTTGAAATCAACAGGACGAGAGTTAGTAAAGTTACCTGTTAGAAGTCGCTGGGCAGCACAGTCCTGCTCGGCCAAATAACGGAGCTACGAACGTTAACGGATGTGCCATTGAGTTATATTATGGTGCGTTCAAGCTCTGTTCAGTAAAATGAGTATTGTGCGAAGGTAAATTCTAACTTTATCGCGATGTGTTCGAATGTAATCTCGTAAAATTACGTTTTTGGCGAGACACTTGAATGAATTCAGTTGTTTGAAGGAGATGTTTTCACAGCAATATAAAACAGATATTATAAAGAGAGGGAATTATGACCTGTTTAACGACCTAACACTAGCTCTAAGCAGCTTATAATGCATCATTAAAACTACTGATGCCGAGATTCTTTTGTAATCAGTTCATGAAACTTACATTTTGGTCGCCTAAAAATGTCTTATTCAGCGTTTGGTTGAACTTAGCTCCGACCTCTCGTTTCACTTCTGGTTGCAAAAAAACAAGATGATCATTTGATGTTCATTTAGTAAATTATGGTCCCATTTAGAGTCAAATAGACCATAAAGCAGGGGATGCTTTAGGGCGGGGCTACCTTGTGATTGACAGGTCTCTACCACAGCGTTTTCCAGTCTGGGCGTTGCTGCCTGCACACACTCAAATAAACACATTTCCTTTTCCGACCAAATCAGCAGACGTCTCCCCCCCACTGCTTCGTCAGGGAAAGGAAAATCTGGGGACCTTTAAATATGACTCCCAATCTTTGGTCCCACACTCATGTGTTGATATGGACGCACACATGTGTGCGCTTCGTGTGTGTTTAGATTTGCGTCCCGCGGCGGCTCCCCCGGAGATGCCACCCCGATGGCAGGAGATCCAATCTGGCCAAGCTTAGCCCTCCGTGTCACTCGCTTCCCTGCAAACGCAGCTCCGTGCTGAGCAAACACATCTCGCCTGCACTCATTAGCCGAGCCTTAACACTTCTTCCTCGTCCTCTCCCTCACTCCCTCCTCCCCCTCCCCCCTGCACATGTCCTTCATCTTTCCTTCCCTCGGTGGAGGATGGATTCCTGTCTTTGAATCAAATCGCCTCACTGTCCTGCGCTCCTGTGTCTATCATGTCATTGCATCACAACGAGAGGGACGTCTCGATGGACTCAACATGCTCATGTATATTTAGACATTTACACGGATGCACTGATTTGCACGGACTCGCACACTTTCATAGGCTACTGTCAAAAACTAAGCACAACTACAAGCCAAGTGTACCGTTCTGTAGGCCTATAAGGCAAGTACACTTCGACTTTTCTGCATACTTGTCAGCATGAGCCAAGTATACTTATGTATACTTTTGTTAAGTATATCTCTGATAAGTACATAAAAAGTAGTATACTCTCTTATTTTAAGTTTAAAAGAAGTATACTAATACTACACTTGAATAAACTTATTTTACGGGGTGTCGTAGACCTATATTTGCTAGCGAAATACCGATCATGAATTTAGATTTTGTTCAATCAGAATGTCAACCATGTGGACGTGTGGTACTGAAACATGGCATCATATCAGTGGACTTTTCCGTGTCAGCATCACCTTGGTTCGTCCCTCCATGCCCCTTGTGGCACCCCAAGGACTCATTTCTTCCCGCAACACATTGTTCCTCGTCTTTGTCTCCTATAGATTGCCCTCATACATCTTGAGAGGCTCTCTCTCGCCTGGCAGGGCCTTCTAAAGACACATGAGAAAACCCCGAGAGATACTCATTAAGCATCTCAGAAGAGCCAGGCGTACATACATTATGTTTGCAGTAGTGATTGTATATATTTACATATGAAAGATTCCACAGAAATATGCTGTGATTCCACTTTTTATTTTCAAACGGCATACTGTAGTTCAGATAACGGTGCCTGTTGCCATCCTGTAGATGCGAGTAAAAGGTGCTATTATGGCAGGAGTAATTAGCTATAGAGTGATGAAAACTGCTGCGAACTGAAAGGCAATTATGAATATGAAGGGAAGAGTAACATGACTCCTGTCAACAACGTCCATTTATGATGGCGTTAATGGCTGATGAGCGAACACGACGCAGCCTGGAGGTGATACATGTTTTTCACCTCGGCGTATTTATTATTGACAGGTTGAACATGTGGAGGCTGATGTGTGTCAGAAAAACATGAATGTATGGATGAATAGAAGTTGATGGAGGTGTGGCAGTTCCTAAACCTCGGTTTTAATGCAGTTTTGGGAGGCTTAAGTTAGAGATTGGTTCCATTTTGCATCCATATTCATTAAGCTTTAAGTCTAATTTATCACATTTTAAGTTCATTTTTGTGACTTAAAATGGATAAAACCTATTTGGTTGTAACTATAAAAAACGACATCAATAAATGAATCCTGACCTTGGCAATAGTAGTATGAAAAAGCAATCCCACCTCAAGGTCTGTTTACTTGCCATTTCCAAAGCTTTTAACCATCCTCTTCAACAGATGATGTTTGAATTTCAGATCAATCTCTTGACTTGAAAGATTCTTGTCCGTGTCGGCTTAAAGTTGAATGATCAAAGTTCGTTCTTGACCTTAGAAATAGTAGTTTGGTACAACAATCGCAACTCAAGGCCCGCTTACTTGCTTTTTCTGTAGCTTAAAGCTGCATCTAGCGGTGAGGTTGTAGATTGCAACCAGCTTAAACTCCTCCCATGTCCAATGGTTGCGTCTGAAATTCCATAATAGCATGCTATTTAGTATGAGATTTTTTTGTATGTCTGAAACCTTAGTATGAAACCAATAGAACGTGAATTGCATACTATTTCTGTTGAAATATTACAGTATGCAACGCTGGACACTACAGCGGCATAAATATCCCACAATGCAAAGCGGTAGTAACGACAACATTCACAATATTAACGGACAGCTCTGTAACGTCGATAACGCTTCAATTTAACTGTAAAAGATTTGACTTTGCTCGGCGAAATATATATTTTAAATAAATTCAGACTTTTGATTCACATGAGGTCGGCACGAGTTACCATGGTTACACGTCTCCAACCGGCAAGGAGGCTCTCAGGAAGTCAGGATGTAAACTACTGCTCAGTGCTTCCGAAAAGCTATATACTGCTGCTTAACTATGTTGTAGTACACATAATGAGTATGTAGTGCATAGTATGTGATTTTGGACAGAGCCTATGTCCTCGTTGAAATATTATTGGATATTTTACATACTTCACTTGTGCATATAAACTGAAAATGCTGTTAAATGGCGAGCAACAATGATAAACCGTGAATGACTGATGTGTTCAGTGCCACCCTATACATTCACTTTTCTTTTATTCCGCTCTATATTTCCTACTGAAACACATTAGACTAAGTTATAGTGAATTTAATACTGTCAGCAAGCTATACGGTAGTGATCCATGTTCAGCACTTCATTTCCCAGGGGCCTTATTAATAATGCAGTCCCACAATTCTTGGCATCTCAGAAGCACATCACGCCGTGATTACCAAACAGTGCAGCCCATAATACTATCCAACATCATAAAAAAACACACAAAAAAAAGCAACTAATGTGCACCCTGAGCAGTTTTCCCCTTCCTCCGAACACATTCACGGATTCTTCGGCACACACACACACACACACCAGTCCCCCAGGAGGACGCACATGTCCCTGCTGACGCAACAAAACGAGGAAACAAGGTGGAGGGAGGAAGTGGACGAGGTGATGAGGAGGAGCGGGGCGGCGGAGGGGATAAGCCCCCCGGGTCTTTCTAATTATCTGTAAGGATCAGCAGTGCTCAAGGATGCATAAGGGGATGGATTTGACTGCCAGATCCACTGGGTAGGGAGGCCTGATTGGATCAGTCACCTCTCTGCATACACACCCGTTACGCGTGACGCCTGGAGCCGAGGCTCATTAGACACAGGCATATGCACGCGTGCAGGTGGGCGGCGGCGGCGGCGGGAATTCGCGGACGCAACTCTGCATATGTTTCCGCTCGCTGCATAAAAGTTCTCTTCTTCGATCATCAAGTCCTGCAAATGTCATTTTAATAACACAACGATAATATAAACTTGGGCCAACCTCAACCGTGCAAGTAATCATTAAAATGTTAAAATCAATTCTAAAACGTACAGGTAACCAATGTAGAGATGCTACAACCGGTGTTATGTGGACTCTTCTGTTGGATTATGTTAGCGGTCTTGCTGTAGCATTTTAGTTGAAGTTGATGTTGTGTTGGGTGAGACAGGAATAGAGTGAGTTACAGTAGTCTAAACAGGATGTAATGAAAGCGTGGATGACCATTTCTAGATTGTTAGGAGATCAAAAAAATCTAATTTTTGAGATATCCGAAGTAGTAAAAAACTCCATTGAATGACGAATTTCACCTGTTGGTCAAAGTTAAGTCTGTTATCAAAGATAACACCAAGATTTCTGCACTGGGTTTTGATGCAGCAGGACAGAGAACCTAAGTGAGGGAAGAAGTGCTCGCTAGAGGAGTCTGGACCTCTGATAATGGCTTCAGAGGTTAGCTAAAGAACATTTTGTGAAAGCCAGTTTTTAACATCAGTGAGATAGGATTGTATTTTGACCAGTTGTGTCATTGGAGTCAAACGAGACGGAGTCATCTGCATAAAAATGGATACTAATGTTATGCTAATGAAAGATTTGACCTAGAGGTAACAATATAAATGGAGAATAATAACGGGCCAAGGACTGAGCCTTGAAGGTACTCCTTAGGATAAGTGGGAGGAGGAGGATTTAAAATCCCCAATGACCACACAGAATTTTCTGTTAGAAAAATAAAACCGATCTAAAACCGTCCCTGAAGTGTCCAATGTTTAAGACGTTCAATTACATGTCAACTGTATCAAAAGCTGCAGTAAGATCTAAAAAAAAAAACAATAAAACAAGTCATTCCGTCAGGTTCCAAATCATGCAATCATCTTGATAATCGCAGGAGTATTATATACAAACAGCATGCAATAATGGAGGGTTGTTTGTGTGCCCACGCATATGCAATCGTGAATCTATATGATTTGTATTAGCAGAAAGCTGTGTTTTACACACGTGGTGATGTCAACAGAACAATTTGTCCCCTTCCCTATCAGAAGTAGCAAGTGGGCAGGTCGAATCAAGTCCGACGGCTTCTCACCGCCATAATGATCCGCCGCAATTAAAAATTATAACTTCTCAGTGTCACAGCAAGTAGTAGGGTAAATTACAGGCATCAGCGTGAAGGTTGAGTGTACGGCCCGGCGCTCAGTCAGTTGAAATAAGGATCCTCTTCTTTGTTTCTTTTTTTTCTCCTCTCCCTTCTCTGTATTTGCTTCACCTGTCGCACTCGGAGGCTGTCGATGAAACCCGTCATTACCGTCCTCGCCGCTGCCCACAGCCTCATCACAAACTTCACTTAATTGATGGTTGGGCGGCGGCGTCGCCCGGCAAGGACGTTTAGACGCATGGCCGCAAATGTCATCTTGTTGTCGCGGCTCATCATCGACTTGTTTTAATTTGACTTTAAGGAACTTTCTATCACCAAAATGTGTCAATGAATCCGACTGATTTCCCCCCCTTTCTAATTCCACCGCAGCAGCCAAAAGATTATTGACATTTGCTCATGTAAATTTGCCAGCAGCGGCCTTTTATTGCCTGCACAGTGACATTTTGGAGGGATCTCTCCGTCCCACAGGGGAGATCACGGCGACAGAGCTCAGATAATTCTACATTCGCCTCCCTCTCTTGAGGTGGAGGTAATTAAGACGCAAGAAGACATCAAGCGCCGGTTATTGTTGTCCGTCATTGCTCTTAAACTCCGCTCCCCACCGAAGGGGAATCTCGCATTCTCATCTTCCACACTCATAAACACACAGCTCAGGTTGATAGATGGCTGCATTTTTTTTTTTCACTGTGGTTCCAGAACGGCAGAGCAAATGGGGCCTGCACCTCCCGACTGCTGTGCCGCCACTGTGTCTGTCGTTATACGTGTCACATTATGTCACCTGGATCCTTCATCAACCATCCCGGTGGAGATAATTCGAGACACTATCTAAACGTCCTTTTTCCCCCTTTTGCAAATTGCTCGACGTGAAGCGCTTTAAATTTGTCGCAGAATAAAATGTGCATGGATGTACACATGATTAAAGAGGAGGTGCGTCTGGACTCTTCCATTTCCTCTCTTTCTCTCACTCACACACGCTTCGCAGGCTGCCAGCTCGGCCTCCCCATTCTATCTCCCGCGCAGCACACGGCGCGTGACAGACGACCACCTGCGCCACCTGAGTGGACCCATTGTGCGCGCTCCTTATCGCACCGGTCCCAGTTCTCGGCGTGCGGACAGTCCCATATTGCTCGCATTGTTGCCCATTCGGCTGGGCTGCGGGGGGGGTTCTTTTGCGGCGGGAGATGGAAGGAGGAAGGGGGGGCGGCGCACCACATGCGGCGCTCTTATCGCTCCCTGTGGAAACAGGCACCTCACCTTCTGCTTTAAGAAGCTCAGCATGTTTTTCTCCATCTTCTCTTTTGACATGAATTTCCAAATAAACTGTGCAAGCACCCAAGAGTTGCATCATTAAAACAATTTAACCGCTGATGGTTCCCACTGCTTCCTCAAAAAGCATGTTGCCTGGCAACAAACACAGGAAAAAGTTCATGTTAGCGTGTAGCTGGTGTAGGTAACATCACAGAGATCTGCTGAAGACCTGAGTTGAATTTATTACCTGCCGTACTCCATCATGCCCGTCCTCCTCTTCCTCCACTTACCGTCCAACTGCTCTCCTTTTATACCCAGCATCTTTTATTCCACAGCATCTTCCTCTCCCGCCGAGGCGTACCGCTCCCCGCAGCTCCACGCTACTCCACTCTTCTTTTTTTTCATGCCTGGTTTCACCCTCTTGTTTTCCTCCATTACTGAAGACTTTAGATCTTTAGTCCTCTGCTATAGAGAGAAGGTGCTAATGGGTCGCCGACCAGCCGTGACCCGGTCTGTTGCGTGCTTTAGAAAACTTTTTAGTCTCTGTAAACAATTCAGGACCCTGCAGAGATGAGAAAAGACCTTTAGTGTTGTTTAAAAATGCGATTTGATCCTGCCTGGTAGCCGGCGTCGGGTCAGACGAGGATAAAAAGGACTCGCAAAGTCATTTAGCTTAACTCTTAAAAGGAGGAAACAAGCAATTCAAAGCCTTATTTCCTCCGTTCGGTGTCATAATCAACCGTTGTCTTGGTAACGCAGGGAGCCGTAAACACTAAAAGTGAGCACAGACATTTAATAGCTAGACAGGATGTTCTTTAGAGATATCTGCAACGTCATTTTGCTCAGTTCAAACTTTAATTTTTAGATATACTTTAGTAGGGGTCAAGCAATGAGCGGGGGTATGTGAGCCATGCTCACTTTTGCCTTGTTACGACTAGTCAAAATACAATTGTGGATAACTCTAACGTTAATTCCGGATAGTGAAGCTTAGCTATTAAAAGTTAAAACGGCTTGCCATACATGCGTTGGATGTAAAGATGTCTATCGCATTAAGTAGCGTGGTGGTGCACCAATAGTCTGGCTAATGAGTGACACCGCTGCTGACTTGTCCTAAAGCACACTGTGACTCTTGCAAAGGTCTTCGCTAAAACAGCTCTTGAAAAGTTCCATAAAGTACAAAAAAGTGCTATAGTAGCACTTCACGCGCTCCAGGCTTAAAACATACCCCGGTGTCATTTGTGATGTGCAACAGTGCTGCTGGGTCCTTAACCTTAATGCTCCAGTGTAGCATGTGGCTGTGAGAGGCTGGGAAAAGCTCTCAGGGGACTTTTCATGTCGGGTTCAAGTGGGTGTTTTTCTGGAAATGGAGGCCTTCCTTGAACTGGACAGATGTATTTAAAGCTGCTGCTGTTGTTCGTCTGCTTCTGACATCATGTCAACATGAACTGATTCCACTTTGAGGCGGCTAACCTACCATCCAAATTAAATGACAGTATGACAAAATTTAAACACAAAAGATTCATTCTAAAGGCCTTAACACACCGGGGGAGCGTGGCGAATAAACAACAGGAAAATGGGGCTTTTATTGTGAAAGGTAAGAACGGAAGGAGTGGATCTGGTCTGAAAATCAAGCCAAAACCAAGCACCGCCCACCAGCCGGAGCAAACGTTCTCATTTTACAGCTAAACAGTACACTACAAGATGATTCTGACAACATCTGAGGAGAGAAATAGGCATTACAGTAACATAATATTGATTCATATCTGATCAGCACTGCCTAATTTGACCGTTTGATCGGCGTTCACGAGCTTCGCAAGCAGTGATTGACAGCTGCTTCAGAGAATCCTCGGCTCTGATTGGTTGTTTTCCTTCGAGGGCGGTGGAATCTTGTAAATGCCATTAGGAGCGGCAGAGGAACCTGATTATATCACAGATTATCAGTCTAATGTAGTATACTGTCAGGATATACTGACAGTGTGAGCAAATGTGACAAAAAGTCATTTTTATTAAAGTTACCAACCGCAGCTTTAACATTGTATTTTAGCTCCTTTCCCACGAGGCACGAGCTGTCAAGCTCTCGTACAAAAAGCAAAGGTTCTGCTTCAATAACTTGAAAAATTGGGACTTTTATAGGTACAAGTTCTGAGCGAATGTAATCAGATGCCCTTGAAATCCTTGCATGCTCGCCGCCACCTTCTTTTTCTTTCTCCAGGTGACCCTTCCAGCGAGGTCGCATGTTGCAATTTCAACCGTTCACCGTCTCACGGTGTCGCAGACTTTAAGATGCACTTCTGTTAAGTCCACCGGGGCTCAGGCCTGTCTCGCTGCAAATTCAGCAAGCGCTTAAGGGCTCTGATGGGAACTTTAGGAGCCTTTGTGTGGACTGTTAGTGTCTGCTAACCTGCAGACTTTCTAAAAGAAAGCATAAGTTATAGCTTTGGTTACGTCAACAGATGATATTACCCCTGTGCATACAGGTGTTTTATTGTACTTGTTAGGAAAGAAACTCACACAAGATTTCCCTCCTATTTTTGTACATCAAAACGTATACATCATCCTGCCTTTAAAAGGTCAGCCGTAAACACACACTTTAAACTTTGAGTGCAGCAGCTCAGTGGAAAGTTTGGAGTGGTTGCACGGCTGCAATTGTCGCTCTTCCTCCGAGGCAGGCGGCTTTGCTTTCTCCGCAGAAAAATAATGGCAGAGAGAGAGAGAGCACAAAGTGATTTTGCCTGCCGGGCATTCGCTATTCATTCAAGCTGTTGCTGCAGTTAGTAATTTAACTTTGTTTGGATTTTGTACAATTTCCTCAAACAGAGATTATTCATTCATTTGATGGCCAACATGCATTAGTTTAGTCCCTTACCATTCCACCCTCTTTTTTTAGATGGGTAGGAGGGTACAGGGAGTCTTTAGGGGGAGATAGCAGGTCAACAGTAGATGTCACATAGAAGTGGTGTACATCATCTGAAAACTGAGAACCCGGAGATTAATTTGAGATGCAGCTCAGCACTGTGTGTCAAGTTGATTTAGTCATAAATCAGAAATAAAAATGTAAAATTCCCATGCTCTATTATGTTTCATAAGATGCTGAAGCAATTTTTGGGTTGATACCATTTGTTACACAGATTTGCTGCTAAATTTAACCATTTTTTACCACTTGAGAATTGATAACAATGATCAATAATCCTTCCAAAATACCACATTAAGACACCAAGACCTTGAGGAATACCATAAAAAAAGCCATGCTGTGATTTGGTATCAAAAACTTTTGACATTTGGAGATTTCTGCAAGAATTGCATTTTTTGGCAATCGGATGGCGAGCGCTTCTGTTGTGTAAACTGCTCAGAAACCCCCTTATTGTCAGTCTAGCTAGGAAAAGCCATCCATCCTCTGAATGCTCTAGGTCTCTAGTTTGTGACTGTAAAGTTTCATAAGGCTGTGATTATCCTAGAGGTCACCACAGGTCATTTAATACAGTGAGGTCAAGTTTACAAAAATGGTCTCACTACAATTAAATGACACATCATTACCACTGAATACAGTTGGGCTCATTGGATCCACAAGAGTCTCAGCTTGACAGTGATACCCAATTTATGTGATTCAAGACTGTTTAGGGACCCCAGTATGCAGAAATATTCAAATACACCATTTTAGAATAGGAGACAATAATACATTTATACTGCATGTGATTATCATAAAGTGGGCATGTCTGTAAAGGGGAGACTCGTGGGTACCCATAGAACCAATTTTCATCACATATCTTGAGGTCAGAGGTCAAGGGACCCCTTTGAAAATGGCCATGCCAGTTTTTCCTCGCCAAAATTTAGCGAACTTCATAGTGTTATTTAGCATTCTTCCCGACAAGCTAGCATGACATGCTTGGTACAAGTGGATTCCTGAGGTTTTATATGATACCAGTATCTTCACTCTAGCTTTAAAACTACAGGAGATGACAGGCTGATATCTACCCGTCAGTCACACACCGGTAATATTGTGTATTGTTGTAAAAAAGGGAGGAACAGAACAGTGATGTCGTTTACCAAACATGGCAGGTTTAATTACTTCCCCCCTGCAAGTTCCTGTATGATCTACAAGTTATGTAATCACAAATTATCCAATTCCACTTCCATTTCCAAGGACCTCGGGACTCCGGGGATTGTAACACTTAAGCAGTGTTAAAGCGGCACAATCAGAGAGGCCTGAAACCAACGCCGCCGCCGCCCCTCCCTCCCACGTCCTCCGCTGGGACGCCGGTGTTTACCGCCCGGAGTGGCTGGAAATTAATTGGCTCCTTGAGCTGCTGTACATTCGCCCTGTCAGTGCGATGGCTTCCCCTCATTGCGCTGTCACTTTAAGTCGAAGTGTATTAATGGACTGTGTGGGCCATTGATTCCTAATTCCTCTCGACGCTGACATCGGGGATAAATATTGCGCGGCACGGTCGTCTTCGGGCTTATTGTAATCAGCATTGTTATTGATCGGCTGCCCGAACCCCCCCAGAAGTAATCTATTTTAAATACACTCTCAGTAAAAGCGGGGGACCCAGCATTGTTGGCGAGGAACAAGGCGAGGGGACTACTTTGGAAAAAAAAAGAGCGACACAGGATAAGGAAGTGTCCCGAACTGCGGGATAAAAGAGAACATCCAAACAGACTGACAGATAGAAATATTACCGAGAGTCACGAGGAATGCTGGGTGAAATATGTCTTGTCTCGGCGTATCGGTGGTCTCCGGGTGGTCTCTGTCAGCGCGTGTGTGTCTACGCGTCTGTCTCCGCGAGGCCGGCGGATGATGGATGAGGGCTCCGCCAGCGGCGAGCCAGACGTCGGCGCGATCGATTTATCCTCACATTTGTCTGGTAGGAGGAGGAGGAGGAGGCGGCGGCGCGGGGCGACGAGCAATTCAACACCTCGATATGTGCCCACACACACACACACATATATATATATGGTGTTTTCACTGTAAGTATTTTCAAATGGACAATGATTCGCCAGCGGAGGCGTGGGCCTTGGTTTGAAATCTTTCATTGTCTGCTGAGCACAATGACTGCCTCCCTCCTCATCAAGGTGTTTTTATTGATCCGGGCTGCAAAGTGGCATCCACTTGTTTAACATCCAGTCTAATGCACTTCAATTGGCCCGGCCTTGCCTGTCTGGCTCAGAGGAGAGAGGAGTGTGTGTCCATGAAGGCGTGATGACACTTGTGTGTGAGGGAAAAGGTGACATGTGTGTATTATTTTTCGCACACGTGAGGTTTTTGAGTCCTTGCTCCGTCCAGCCCATTGAACAACGGATTAACACCGCAAAGCAAACTTACCGTTCTCTCTCTCTCGCTCAAGGTTTTGTTGTTTCTTCCCCCCGTTTACTTGCTTTGCTCGTCAGGTGTTCATAACCAACGTTAACAAATTGGAAGGACACGCATTGTTCTCGCTGCCTGGCCAATCTTGAAAATGGCCCCAATTACCAGGGGGGACGAGGAGGCGACATGTCAGAGACCCAATCTCAGTTATGACAGAACACGATTACACTTGAGTCGGGACAAGAAGTAGACGCTGATGTTAACACACTTTTATAGCCTGTTGTATCTTCTAGTTGTGCTTGGTCCAGTAACAGTGGAGAGAAATACACTCGGGAGATAAGCATATTGTCCCAGCCCTAATTGAAAGGCAAACATTTCTAATAAGGAATTGTCTGTAGTTTTCACCCTGCATCCTGTGACTGTTGACGTGGTAATAGTGTAATAACAGCTGAAATGTTCTGTACTTGGAGTCCTTGATTCGAGAGGCTGTTCTGCTGCATTTTTCACTTGTCAAAAGTTAATATTTCTGACTTTTCTGACATCTCTGGATTGCTATAAAACCTTCTGTCTCCTAGAGTCGTATATATGAGGTATGATAACGATGAAAGATTGAATCTAAATGTTTGGTGGGTGTGCGGAAATGATGATGACAGTTATGACAATAATTTTATGTTAGGGCTGACATTTGCCGCATCGACGATCTCAGACTGCTGCGATCACGGGATATGAAATGATAAACGGCTTCAAGAGAAGATTCATAGTCGTCTCACCTTTCTCTCCTTCTCTCTCTCTCTCTCTCTCCGTCTAACTCAGGGGATGATGTACCTGGAGGAGAGGAGGCTGGTCCACAGGGACCTGGCGGCGCGGAACGTGCTGGTGAAGTCGCCCAATCACATCAAGATCACCGACTTCGGCCTGGCGCGGCTGCTGGACGCCGACGAGAAGGAGTACAACGCGGACGGGGGCAAGGTTGGTGTAAGTGGAGGCGTGAGCATGTTTCGGTGTGTGTGCAGGACTTAACCCAGCAACCTGACAGCGGTTTAACACACAGGGCAGCTTTTATAAAAACAGTTGACATAAGTAGTAAATACTGCAAACAGAAAGTAATAAAACAAAAGGTCTTTGCTCCAGGGCTTAAGTATTTGTGTGTCTCTGAATGTGTGTGTGCATCTATGTAGCACTGTAAAGTCTGACTTTAAACTAGTAAATAAGATTATAATCTACTTTAAAATTAGTAAATAAGATTATAACCTACTCAGTTTAGTAAATAAAATGTAAAAAATAAATAATTTTTTTTTTAGTATTTGGTAAATTAATTGTCAAAAAATAAAGACATTTTTGTTGAGTATTTAGTATATAAAATGTCAAAATAAAGACATTTTTGTTTAGTATCTAGTATATAAAATGTCAAAAATAAAGACATTTTTATTTAGTATTTAGTATATAAAATGTCAAAAATAAAGACATTTTTGTTTAGAATTTAGTATATAAAATGTAAAAAAATAAAGACATTTTTGTTTAGTATTTAGTATATAAAATGTCAAAAATAAAGACATTTTTATTTAGTATCTAGTATATAAAATGTCAAAAATAAAGACATTTTTGTTTAGTATCTAGTATATAAAATGTCAAAAATAAAGACATTTTTATTTAGTATCTAGTATATAAAATGTCAAAAATAAAGACATTTTTGTTTAGTATCTAGTATATAAAATGTTACAAATAAAGACATTATATATATATAGTATATATATATATATATGAATGAATGATAATTGCCTTATATAGTATATATATATATATATATATATATCCTATATATATATATGTACAGTATATATAATGTATTAAAAAATTATCTTTTTTCCAATTCTTATTTTTTTATAATTTGTATTATGTATTATTTTTATTATGTTTAATTTGCGAACATGAAAGTGTAACCTCAGATCAAATCAAAAAGAAGATAGTTTGTCTTTTCCTATTTCTCATCAGACATTTTCGATTTGGAGATCTTAACAAAACAGAAATGAACGTATTCGATGTGTCATGCAGTGACATCTTTACCAATTGCAGAGCTGTGTTGGTCAGGCAAAGTCTGGTGAACTTCAATAATATACAATTTAGAAGCACTTCATCCAAACAAATAATGCTGCCTCACTTCCAATCAGTTTGTTTTGTTTGGGGACCCGGACTACATTAATCAGAAGCCCCTTCTCTTTCCCTCGCTTGAGACTTGCTGTGCAAATTGTCCTGATCAACTCCCTTTATTAAATTGGCTTGTTCATTGCTGCATCTGTTCAGCTGGAGGCCTGAAGGTAGCCACCGCATCTTGAGTTGGAACTGTGGGCAGATAAAGAATAAAGTATTTTCATGAATACGACCATCTGATTGATTTGACTCCATGTGGGTATTCGCCGAAGCCTTGATGAATGAGAGCTGTTGTCAGCAGATATACATGTACGCCATAAAAATAGATGCGCCACGAGAGATAAATCAACAGAGACGAAGGTGGAACACATTTCCAACCTGAAGCATTTCATTTCCCCTCTTCCTGTTCATTTCCCTGAAGAGCGAGCGCGTGTGTCAGGCTGTATTTCAAATGACCGATACATGTGTGTGCATATGTGCGTTCACACGCAAGAGGCCAGATAATTGCCTTGTTCAGTGGGCTCTGCGGCTGAAAATTCCCCCCTACAGTCAATATGGAAATCATATGGCAGTTAGGAAAAGGGACGTATGCCGTTGTCCTTGTCAGGAATGTCAAAGGGTTCGTTTTTATTACTATCTCACGCACTGCCTGCTGTAAACCTACCGGCTACCGAGATAATGGGAGACAATTGGCCAATACAATCTCATTTAGTAGCTTAAAAAGCACGCTCGCTATTGATGGTCCCTGGGTTGGACTGAAGCTAATCAATCACGGTACTTGAGTAATATTGATCAAAGCAAAAGGCACCGTCGATTCGCCAATATCTCACAAACGCTGGATTAAAAGAAATGGCAAAATAGCATGATGGAAAATTCTTCATTTCAGGTGTAAATAGATAGCTTCTAATTCACATTTTCCAGCTTGTTTCAAGTCATGACAGGCAAGTTCAAAGTCAAGCCCAGATTAAGACAGGCAAGTCCTAAGTAAGTCCCATATTAATACAGGCAAGTCCCAAGTCAAGACAGGCAAGTCCCAAGTCAAGTCCCAAGTTAAGACAGGCAAGTCCGGAGTATAGTCCCAATTCAAGTCCTAAGTCCAGACAGGCCAGTCCCAAGTCAAGTCCCAAGTCAAGACAGGTCAGTCCTAGGCTAAGTCCCAAGTTAAGACAGGCAAGTCCCAAGTTAAGTCCTAAGTCAAGACAGGCAAGTCCTAAGTCCCAAGTTAAGACAGGCAAGTCCGGAGTATAGTCCCAATTCAAGTCCTAAGTCAAGACAGGCCAGTCCTAAGTAAAGTCTCAAGTTAAGACAGGCAAGTCCCGAGTTAAATCCCAAGTCATGTCCCAAGCCAAGACAGGCCAGTCCTAAGTAAAGTCCCTAGTCAATACAGGCAAGTCCTAAGTCCCAAGTTAAGACAGGCAAGTCCCGAGTTAAATCCCAAGTCATGTCCCAAGTTAAGACAGGTAAGTCCCAAGTCAAGTCCCAAGTCAAGACAGGCAAGTCCCGAGTTAAATCCCAAGTCATCTCCCAAGTCAAGGCAAGCAAGTCCCAAGTCAAGTCCCAAGTCAAGACTGACAAGTCCCAATAATGTGAGACAATTGGCCAATACAATCTCATCTAGTGCCTTAAAGAGCATGCCTCGCTATTGATGGTCTCTGGGTTGGACTGAAGCTAATCAGTCACGGTACTTGAGTAATATTGAGCAAGGCAGAAAGCACCGTCGATTCGCCAATATCTCACAAACGCTAGATTTAAAGAAATGGCAAAATATCATGATGGAAAGTTCTTCAATTCAGGTGTAAATAGATAGCTTCTAATTCAGATTTTCTAGCTTGTTTAATCATAAAACCCTCATCTTTATGCATCCATACCTCTCTCCTCAGATGCCCATTAAATGGATGGCTCTGGAATGCATCCACTACAGGAAGTTCACCCATCAGAGTGACGTGTGGAGTTACGGTGGGTGCTGAATGTATTATCTGTATGTGTGGACGTCACTGTCTGTTGTGCTCACATCTGTGGGAGGAAAGAAGTCAGTGACCTGAAATCCTGTTTTCCTTTATTTGCATTTTTATCTTTCTGCTTATCTTGTTGCTCTCTGGCTCTTTGTCTCACCTCCCCGTCTCTCCCTGTCCGTCTTGTCCTTATCCTCCAGGAGTGACCATCTGGGAGCTGATGACATTCGGAGGGAAACCGTACGACGGCATCCCCACGCGGGAGATCCCAGACATCCTGGAGAAAGGGGAGCGTCTGCCCCAGCCGCCCATCTGCACCATTGATGTCTACATGGTGATGGTGAAATGTGAGGAAACACACGTACACACACTGACAAACCAGACGCGTATACAAAATCTGGTTTATAGGTATAGGATGACGGAGTGGTATCCATCTTCCAGAGGTGGGACCAAGTCATTGTTTTGCAAGTCACAAGTAAGTTTCAAGTCTTTGCACTCAAGTCCCAAGTCAAGACAAGCAAGTCTTGAGTCATGTCCCAAGTCAAGACAGGCAAGTTCCAAGTCAAGACAAGCAAGTCTCGAGTCTTGTCCCAAGTCAAGACAGGCAAGTCCTAAGTAAAGTCCCAAGTCAAGACAGGCAAGTCCTAAGTTCCAGGTTAAGACAGGCAAGTCCCAAGTCAAGTGGGGCAAGTCTCGAGTCAAGTCCCAAGTCAAGACAGGCAAGTCCCGAGTCAAGACAGGCAAGACCCAAGTTAAGACAGGCAAGTCCCAAGTCAAGACAGGCGAGTCTTGAGTCAAGTCCCAAGTCAAGACAGGCAAGTCCCAAGTCAAGTGGGGCAAGTCTCGAGTCAAGTCCCAAGTCAAGACAGGCAAATCCTGACTCAAGACAGGCAAGTCTCGATTCAAGTCCCAAGTCAAGACAGGCAAGTCTCGAGTCAAGTCCCAAGTCAAGACAGGCAAGTCTCGAGTCAAGTCCCAAGTCAAGACAGGCAAGTCTCGAGTCAAGTCCCAAGTCAAGACAGGCATGTCTCGAGTCAAGTTCCAAGTCAAGACAGGCAAGTCTCGAGTCAAGTCCCAAGTCAAGACAGGCATGTCTCGAGTCAAGTCCCAAGTCAAGACAGGCATGTCTCGAGTCAAGTCCCAAGTCAAGACAGGCAAGTCTCAAGTCAAGTCCCAAATCAAGGCAGGCAAGTACCAAGTCAGACTACCAAGTCCCAAAGTCAAGTCCCAAGTCAAGACAGGCAGGGTTCCCAGTCAAGTCCCAAGTCGTAAACTTTGAGTTTCGAGTCCTAAACAAGTCACAATGCGCTCTTCACCAAATGTAATGCCATTTCAACAACAGAGTAACAGGAGCCAACTGGCATCTCTGATGCTGTTGGAGTTAAATCTGGTACCGGGTAGTTGATCGTCTTTGTGCGCACACTTTTTAAAATAACATACTTTTAATCTTTGGGCTTTAATCTTTGGGCTTGGGGGAAGTTATCAAGTATTTTCAAGTCAAATGGCTCAAGTCCAAATTAAGTCACGAGTCACTGGTGTTAAATTCTAAATCTAGGATGCAAGTCTTTTTGCGATTTTGTCAAGTTTAGTCTTAAGTCATCAAATTTGTGACTCGAGTCTGACTCGAGTTCACACCCTTGTAATCTTCTCATCGAGCTCTCGGCAAGAAACCAAATAAACATTTTTCCCAAAATGTCTAACTATTCATTTAACTGAGATGAAATAACCAGATGTGAATGTTCATGTTTAGCCATTAAATACCTGAAGAATACTTTCAATCACATTGATACAAAAATCCTCTAAATGCAATATCAATAACAGTCGATGATAAAAAAAAAACATTACCTACAATGGCCTAATACCTCCAGAGATATTAAAGATAGTACCTTAGTATAAACAGAATACAGGTACATATTACCAAATTGTACATCCATCCATCAAATAATTTGAACATTAAAGTTAGTCATCAGTGAAATAGAAAAAGCATATCACCCATTTGTAAACATAATTGCCTCAGCTACAGGTGGCAGCATTAAAGACAATGTTACAGAGCAGCACACTGAGCGTTGTGGAGCCCATAATCTTATTTTTAAATCATGTTTATACACCGCTCCGGCTCAGTTTGAGGTGTCACAGATGAGTTGTGGTTTAATAAAAAGGGTTCATATTTTTAATATGCATCTGGTAAGGTGTTATCTGAGCTCAGGGGCTTCGACTCAAGGCTGGGAGAGAAGTTGATATGTAAAGAGAAAACAATCCAGAGGAAGAAACTAATGAGACGCTGGTTTATGGTCTGCAACGTGCGGGCGCTCGTCCTCGCCGGGGACTCTGCCCACATCCTTGTTCGTGTCATCCTCCATCTGGACCGCCACACCTCCCTCCCAGCCGACGTACCTCAACTCGTCCAAAAACCCGCCTCCTCTTCATCCTCCCCAAATTCTCCCATCTTGCGCTCCCTCCCCCCCTGGCTGGATTCAGAGCCCTGGTTCTGGTGTTCATGGCTACGGAGGGATATACCCTCCCATATTTCCAGGAAACGGTCCAGACATATATGCCAATCCATGCTATGAGATCTGCCAGCTGACGGCTATTTGGCGATCCTTTTCCTCGCACCAGTCTGGTCATCGCTCCACCCTGAACCCAGCTATGGTGGAGTTTCTGTCTTCTGGTAGTGGCGGAAAATCTCATAAAAACTTCTCCCACGCCGACATTTCCCCCCCCTGCCATTGCAGTTCTTGGGTCTTTTTTTGTTGCACAAATATTTTATCTGCACTATGAATATGCTTCTTATTATTGGCTGCTTGTATCTTTATGAAACTTATTCTACTGGTGCGCCACGCAACAGCAGCGAGCGCTTAAAAATGCCAAATGTGTTGAAAGAGAATGATGTGATCCAGCTTGAAGCTCGATATCAAAACATATTCCCATGACGGAGAAAATGTTAATCCGATCCGAAATGTCATGATATCTAATTGTTCTTTTTCCAAATGAAAAACTACTGCCAATGGCTTTTGACAGCACAGAAGCAACCATGAAAGCCCCTGCAGCCATTTAGCCTCATAACAATGCCAACTGATTTCTGTCTTTCTCCGCTGGAGGAGGAGAATACATTTTATGTGCTGTGTAAAATGTGTGGACAATAATGTTATAAATGTCGAGGTCAAAGGGGATTCCCTTAAAGGGATAGTTTAGGTGTTTTGATGTGGGGTTGTATGAGGTACTTATCTATAATAAACAGGAGTTACTGCACGGAACCAAAGCGATGTACTGCTGTGGACTGGGCCGGCAGCAAAGTGTATTTTAGACACCTACAAAATTATCAATATCAGTTAAAGTGTACGCTATATTTAGAATATTTTTGATGGATTTTTGGGGGACTGAAAAGCCATTATGTATGCTTTCGCCAAAGCAACCAGACTCCATTGAGAAAAACTGTAATTTTACCACGTAGAATACAGGAGTCTCCAGGGCCGGCTTAAGGCATTGGCCATATAGGCGGTTGCTTAGGGTGCCACCTTCTGGGGGGGGGCACTGTTATCCCTGTAGGCACCCTTCCTCATTTTCTTCATTGAGGTAAAAAAATTAACAAATAAATAAAGAAATACACTTTTGACTTTTGTTTTTAGTGGTCGGAAGACTAGAAAGTCCATTTACCATTCTTTCTCACACCAACAATATCAGGGACCAACTGTTTATTTATATTATAATACAGTTATTTATGTAATATATATGTGTTATTTATGAAAACAAAAAATCATAACTTTTGTCTTAAAACCATTGTGATGTCTGATGTGTGTTGCGGTTTACGGGGTCAGGGTTCTGGGGAGCTGAACCCTAACCCTAACCCTAGAGCAGCAGGGGGGGACTCAAAATCCAAATTTCGCCCAGGGTACCAAAAGGCCTAGAGCCAACCCTGGGAGTTGCTGGTCTGCCGCCGCCTCGATCAGTTAGATTGTTCGTAACACAAACAAACCAACTCCCGTGTTCTGCGTGGTAAAATTACAGTTTTTTTCAATGGAGTCTGGTGGCTTTGGCGAGAGTGCAGATGGATACAACGGCTTCAGTTTTCCATCAGAAAGGGCTGTCTGACGGCAAGGTAAACCTGCGAAAATATTCTAAATATAGCGCACACTTAAACTGATAGTGATTTTTTTAAGGTGGGCCTTTGTTTTAGGTGTCTAAAATACGTCTTTCTGCTGCCCCCATCCACAGCAGTACATTGCTTTGCTTCCGTGCTGGTACTGCTGTCTTTTTCTCCAAACTGGGGGCGTGCTGACCGCCATTTACTGTAGGTAATACACTGACTATGGATACGTACGTCATACAACCCCACTTCAATAACACCTGAACTATCCCTTTAACTTGCATGGGGGTTCACACATAGTCCTGATTTATTAGTAATGTTGAGGGCAGATTCTCCTGTAGTCAGTTTATCCCCTCTAATGCCGAGCAGCTTATCCCACACACACACCACAGGCACACAAAAGTTCCAGTGTACGTCAGCTCGAGCGTCACGGCGGTGATCAGAAATAGCCAAAGCGGGTCAAGCTCTGAGTCAAACTAGCAGGGAGGGTCACAGCGACACACCGCAAGCCAGGAGGAAGCTCGGCAATTGGCCGCATTAATTCTAATTACATGTTGACTGAGAGCCGTTGTTTGTGATTTGGTGCGCTGTCACACGGCGTGCCCCGCCGCCTCAGCGCCACCCCAATAAAGATGAAATGGAGTTTGATTGCTGGAGTAATTGCACCTCATTTAGGTAATGTGCCTGCGTGGGGCGCTAGAAGCGGAAATGAGATAAAGTGAGTGAAGAGTGTGGCAGGCAAAGTGACAAGAGAGAAGGTCAGGGTTTGTTTAAGGGGAACTTGGCTTCAGATCGACAGGAGGAAACATACCACGGACCGCATGAATGTAGTGAGGATGAACTATTATTTCTTGTCAGTGTGGTAGCCACTACATTTGAAAGGAAAGTGAAATGAAGCAATTATATTCTGCTGGTGATCCGCGGAACCTCCCTGTAGGATTGCTAGAGGCACCCAGACCTCACTGTTGTAGAATATGTAATGCAGACGCTGAAATCAGCAACTGTGTTTGCTTTGCTGTCTAATCTGAGCCGAGACACCACCTGGCCTCTCACCTCACCTGCAGGGGGCTTGCTGTGTTTACTGCAGCTGTGGCCTCAGGGAGAGAAAAGACACTTTTCCCTCTACCTTAATAACTATCTCCGAGTTGCCCTTGAGCAAGGCATGAATGTGTGAAACTTTGTTAAAGTGAACACTTGCTCATTCAGCGTTTTATTGTATTTGCTACAGAACTTCAATATGCATTCAACAAATATCGCCATCTTAAAGTGATAATCTCGAAGATTTTCATTTAAATAAATGTCTGTTAAAGGAACAATGTGTAACATTTCAGGGGATCTATTAACAGAAATGGAATATAATATTCATAACTATGTTTTCATCAGTGTATAATCACCTGAAACTAAGAATCGTTGTGTTTTCGTTAGCTTAGAATGAGCCCTTCATATCTGCATACGGAGCGGGTCCTCTTCATAGAGTTCGCCATGTTTCTACAGTAGCCCAGAAAGGACAAACCAAACACTGGCTCTAGAGAGAGCCTTTTGCGTTTTTACGTTACCTGAAGGCCACCGTAGTTCTCCGACACGCTTGTGAAACTGCGGTAACGTGAGAGTGCAAAACCGTGGTACCACCAGCCGCCGTCTGACTTTCGTTGCTCCTGAAGTATTGTTATTATGGTAAGGATGTTCTCTGAGCGAGGTGAACAGCGTTACCACGGTTTGGCACTCGACGGCTCACGTTAACGCAGTCTTGGAAATGGAGGAGTGAGCGGAGGGGTACTCAGATGGTTGCAATCTGCAACCACACCACTAGACTGTCTTTCACACCCATGCAATTTCCATATACAGTACACATCCTTAACGCCCTACCCTTCTCCATCTTCCTCTTTCCCCTCCCCAGGCTGGATGATTGACGCCGACAGCAGGCCGAAGTTCAAGGAGCTGGCTGCTGAGTTCTGCAGAATGGCCCGGGACCCCCAGCGGTACCTGGTCATCCAGGTGTGTTTGCCTCGACAGACTAGTCGGAGCACTCCATATAATAAGGCTCTGGTTGTTTTCTGTGGGTCATTTTTGAGTACACCATCCCGTTAAAAGTAATCCCATTGTTGCGCTGTTTAGGGAGACGATCGCATGAAGCTCCCCAGCCCCAACGACAGCAAGTTCTTCCAGAGCCTTCTGGACGAGGAGGACCTGAACGACTTCATGGACGCCGACGAGTACCTGGTGCCTCGAGGTTTCAACATGGCTCCTCCGTCGTACACGACCAGGCCTCGCGTCGACTCCAACAGAGTAAGGACACACACTGCTGCTTTAAAAACGACATTTCAAGGTGGTCAAAACTGCATGTGGGTACCCATAGAACCCATTTTTCATTCACATATCTTGAGGTCAGAGGTCAGTCGGTGGCGTTATTCAGCGTTCTTCCTGAAAAGCTAGCACGCCATTGTTGGTACCAATAGATTCCTGAGGTTTTCTAGTTCCATCAGTATATTCCCAATACAGCCTCCGAAAGACAGAATAGCGGCCGGGCCGTCAGAGGGCTTAATTACAAGCCTTCAGCTATAATGAAATACTTTAATATAATAACACATCATATCTCCTTAGAAAATTCTTTCGCTGATTTAACTTTAACCGCAAAATCTAATATTTTTTTTTTACCTCTCTGGTCAAAAGCTCACTGTCCTCTAGAAGTGCTCAAGGTGGTTAAGAACTTCTAATACACTGATGATTTTCCTCCGCTAATGGCTCACCTCCATCATTTCCATCCCCGCCGTGTGTGGCTTAAACCTCCCCAGGCCCCCCCGGTTTCATTACTCAGAGCTCCACGAGCAAATAACAGACGCTCTCTTAAAAATGCCGGCCACCGTTTACTAACGGACAATCGGCTTGTTTGCTCTGCAGCGTGCACCGCGTGCTGCCGGCTCTTGCGTCTTATGCACCTTTTACCCTCCGCGACCTACCCGGCTCTTTGTTCCCTTAACGAACAAACCCCAAAAAGAAAACACATCCTGCGTGTTCAAGGTCAGCGCCTCTATCATGAATTGAAACTCCTTTGATTATGCTGAAAAGCCCACACAGGGAAGTCATTGTTAAGAACCAGCGACTTTGCCACGGGAAGTTCAGGTTCCGCAGTCCGATACAGACGGTTATCTAATCTGGGCTGATTCGCTCTCACGCTCGTACTTGAAAAGAGGAGCGGATATAATGACCGGCTTTGAAGAAGGGATGAACAGAGAAGTTTGGAGGAGGGGGAAGTTGATGCAACGGAGGGAATACAGTGGGAGTAGGTTGACAGATAAAACCTTTTTGTTTGCTGTTTGTGTTTTGTAGCTCTGCTTCCTGTAATTGCCGCTGCAGTTGGCAAGAGCGTCGAGGAGAAGGCCCGGGTTAAACAGCCCCCGGCAAGCCAACGCGGCACCACAAGAAGCCCTTTGCTTCACATGTCATGTTTTGTGTTTTCTTGTGGGGGGTTTTTATTCTTTTTCAAGGTTCAGGTGTTCGAATCGTGGCTCTGCCTCGCTGCCCTTTCGCAGTCCCCTAAAGGCTGATGACTCCACTGTCAGAACTTTGTTGGAGAATAATACCCTCAACAGGCAGCCGCACGGGTTAAAAGTCTCACTTCCTTCGCCGTAGGTGGCGCACAAACCGGCTTAGACTGACTCAGACTTGGCGAATTTGTTGTGTTTCAATTGAACTATAGACATCTTTTAGTTTAGTTTGTTCAACAATATTCCATCTCTTTTATCACCAAATAGCTGCACAGTGTCATACAATACATGCAGTGGCGGATTAGGGTGCAAACATTTCACATATAAGAATATACAGTGTAAAGTGTAGAAGTTCAAACAAAACAAAACTAAATGAAAATGGATGAATATTAGTTTATGCCAGAGATTCGGACACCAGGTTCACACCAGAGGGGCGAATTATTCCGTTTTCTTTCATGGGAGTTAAAGGTAAAATCAAATGTTTAACATAAAAATGCTGTTGCAATGTGAGACAAAGTCTTTGAAACTCCAGACCCCCCACTTTGATTTCGAAATCCTCCCTTTTTTTAAGGTCTCAAGGTTGGCAAGTATGCCCCTTAGGCTGCAGCCAGGACCAGCCTGTGCATTAATCCACCCCAGAACACAAGCATCAAAGTCCCCCCCGTGTGGTTTAGAGCAAACAGACAGACAAATTGTCACTCTCCACAACCCTCTCTTTGCCTCAGAACCAGTTTGGCTATCGAGACGGCGGCCCAAACCCCGCAGAGGCTTCCATGGCGGGCGCCCAAGCCTGCGCCAACCAGGAAGCCGCAGGCGGACCGGGTCCAGCCCTCGAGGACCAGCGCTGTAACGGGAGCCTGCATAAGAAGAGCCTGAGCCAGGCTGGCGGAGAGGACAGCGGGGGCCAGAGGTACAGCGCCGACCCCACCATCTTCTTGGGGGAGAGGGCGACCAGAGGGGACACCGACGAGGACGGATACATGACGCCCATGAAGGACAAGACCTCCTCGGGTAAGTTCATTTTCCAGAGCACCAGTTAAAAATAACTCCAGGTAGAAAGTCTGCAGCCCTGCAGGGCATTGAAAACATTTTAGGAGTTGTATTTAATCCACAGCATGGTGTAGATAATACTAAACTTTGAAATAAGCTCATTATCATCTATAAAACACCAATAATAAACTGCCATAGACATAAAAGTTGCTCTACACCGCAATCTTCTGTGCTGCTCCACAAAGAGAGAAACACAATTTAAATGTAAAACGAGTGCATCCTATATGTACTAGCACACCTCTTCTCTGTTCTGTCATCTCTCCGTTCATTCACAGAGTAAATACGATCTTCTGTAGTATATCCCGCCTGTCATTTTGCCTGTTCATTTCACTCCATTCCATTGATTAAAATTCCGACCCGGTTTCCGTCAACGGTGTATGTCAGCTACTACACAGTCATGTTTTGCCTTTGATCATAATTCAGTCCATCAGCCGCGCTCTCGCGCTACCGTCTTTGATTTTTGAGCAGCTCAAAATATAACAAAGCCCGCAGCAAAATGCATCTGATGCAATGTCAAGGAGCGGAAGAGTGGGCAAAATCAATAGGTTTCGCACCCCACTATTACAGCGCTTGGAAGCAGCAAAGAGGGGTCATTCGCTGGCATTTTCACCCCCGGCAGATGGAGTTTCCCGTGCCAAAGAACTGCTGGCATGTTGCCCGTCTTGTCCTGAGTGGCCGCCATTATCATCTCCATGTTCTCGCCTCATTAGCGCCCGTTCTCTTACTCTCTTTCATTCCTTTTGTTTTCTCGTCTCTTGATTTGATTTTTTGTTTATCTGTCTTATTTACTTCTTTTCTCTTCTTCTCCACTTTCCCTTCCCTCCCTTCCTCCCTTTTTCTGATCCGTGCTGCAGAGTATCTGAATCCCATTGAGGAAAACCCGTTTGTTTCGCGACGTAAGAACGGGGAGATCCATGCCTTGGATAACCCGGGCTACCACACCACACCCAATAGCCAGCCCAAAGGAGAGGACGAGTACATCAACGAGCCGCTATACCTCAACACCTTCCACAGCCCGTCTGATCTGGGCCTGGAGGCCCTGAGGAGAAACGGTCTGCCCCTACCCAACCAGCCCCCTTCTTCAGGCTCCCACCTCCCGCTTACTATCCAGACCAGCCTGCCCCACTACCCCCTCCCCGCGGCACAGCCCTCTCCATCTGGCATGCCTTGCCACCACGGCCCGCCGACCCACATCCTCCACGGCCACCACACCATCAAACCCGCAGGACAACCTGGCAATCCAGGTGGCGGACCCGCCAACCAGAGCCAAACGGGAACTACTGCCCAAGCCCAGGTGTGCCAGTCAGGCGCCGTGTCCACTTCGGCCACCATCGGGCACGGCAGCCTGCCGGCCTACCAGATCCACGCCACCACGCACTCGGCCGGCATGCTGAAGCACGCGCTGGCGTCAGGTAAAGTCAGCGGGAAAAAGCTGAAGGTGACCTTTGACAATCCAGAATACTGGCAGCACAGCTTGCCTCCCAAACCGTCCAACCAGGCCGCCCCCGAGGGCGCCCAGGGCGCCCAGGGCGGTTCCACCAACGCCAAGCTTTTCTATAAGCAGAACGGACACATACGGCCGGCGGTAGCTGAAAACCCAGAGTACATGTCTGAGTTTTCCCTGAAGTCTGGCACCGTCTTGCCGCCTCCACCCTACCGCCAGCGGAACACTGTGGTCTAAATCGTTCCACTTGTTCCTCAATGTGACTCTCGCCTCCAGCAACCCAGACATCCTCTCCGGTTCCACTGTTCCACGCAGCGGGGAGCACCACAACCAGAGCCCCCAACTCTTTTCCAAATAACGTGCCATCTGCTGTAGACTGTAGCGATATCAGGAGGTGGACCGAACCAAGCCAAGCAGACCCAACTCCCGCACCTTCACTATATCCAACCCAGTCCATTTCTGTCCTGTAGATAGAGACTCCATGTCACTGAGAACGTGAAGGTTACGGTACTTTTTCGGCGAACGACGGACACACAGCAGTGGACGCGTTGTCCCAGCGAGGTAGACCGCAATGGTGCCAAACGAGATGGATTCGGCTTCCGGGGACCTGAACTCACTGCAACGGACACACAGCAGTGGACGCGCTGTCCCAGCGAGGAAGACCACAATGGCGCCAAACGAGATGGATTCGGCTTTAGGGGACCTGAACTCACTGCCAGCCACTGCGGTGTCAGATTCATGGAACAAGATGTTTTATTATTTTTCCAGTATAAAAGTCTGAGGATGAACAATACGCTTCGAAGGGTTTCTGAAATAAGCAAACAGAGATGTCAAGATGTCTTGTTTTGTGAATGACCTTGTAGAGTGAAGCAAAATATGGAGGAAAATAGACTGAGAGGGTTTAGCCAGGACTTCCAGTAACATAAAAGACGGAGCGCTGAAAGCTCATCAATCATATTCAATGGTTTTTGCCTATAGGATTATACCGTCCATCAAATATGTGAAACTCATCTCATCTTTCTACTGTAACTGTGATACTGTGACGGCCAAAACTACAGTGTACGACCACGGACTTGCCTGAAAACACAGATCAACCGCTGTTTTGATGTTTTCGGTTGCTGTCTACTTGGAAAAGCTCATCAAAAGCAGCCTTTTTCCGAGCCAAAAGGGGATAAGGGGGTAAAAATACACTGTAATCATTTTTATAAACACTGGTTGCAGTGCTGAGAAGATGGATTTTTATACACTGGTTTCCCCATTCAGACCATGAAGCTAACTTGTAAAAAAGAGTGTGTTGCCACAAGAGTACAGATTCCTGTATCTGCTGAATAGCGTGATCCAGAAAGCAGCCGAACTCAAAATGGTGATTATAGAGGCAGAGAGTGAAGGGAGAAAGCGAAAACAAAAATCTACAGAGAGGGGAGGGAGAGTTCATACAAACCGCCTAATGAAGACCTCGAGGAATGAACAAGACAGCACCAGCAGAGCACAGGAAAACCAGACTACTTTTTGTGTGTGTTTATGTCAGTTTGAATGGAACGAGTGCGTGTGTTGTTCACATAATTGCCAGTTTGGCCCCATATCTGTGGAAAAAGAGTCAGTGATGACATGGTCGACAGTTCTTCAGTACCGCTGCTAACCAACAGTAAACTCAACGCTGGTCCGAACTCAAAGGTTTCCACCATATGACCGCTGAATCAAAAGCTCACTGAGTGGCCCAACGGCACCAAATTTCTGGGAGATTTTCATCATTTTAGGTGATAGCCTTGTTGTCCTCCGTTGGATTGGTTAAAGTCCGGAACCTGAGGCTTTATGAAGGATCGCTTGATGCAAAGAAAGTGATGGTTTTACGTTTTTTTAAAACTGTCACAGTAGCTGTGTTTCCATTCACATATTTTTATTTATATTTCGAAGTATCGCATTTGAAAAGCTGTATGGAAACGGCAAAGTTCGTCACAAGTTTTTACGCTCACTTGAGGTGGTTTTTGCTTTTGTCGAAAAAGAGTTGATGCGCTAAATTGATAATGGAAACGCCTTTGTTGAATAAATTCTGATGTAATGAACATTTAACTCAAATGAAGTCGCTTCTCCGATCTATATTTATATTGTCTTTGTCTCCATACAACATGAAACTTGGCCAATACTAGCTGACAGGAAAGAACAATTTAAACTTGCCCAATTGAAACAAATTCCTGAAGACCTCTCTCCATTATTCTTTGGTAGATCGGCCAAGCCGGCTCGTTTTGTTTCCGGTTCGCAACCTCTACTTCTTCTTCTACTTGGTTTACTTGCGGAATACAGCCATGCGTAAAGCCTATATTTCCAACTTCTGACCAAACTACGCTGTAGCCAAGTTTATTCGCTCCAAACTTTACACCAGTTGATGGAAACGCGTCTAATTCGCATTTCTTTTTTTGCAACATTTCAAAAGATGGCTTATAATTTGCTTGACATTGAATGGAAACATGGCTAGTGTTCATTTATAAGGAACATGACTGTTTTGTTAGCTTGGAACTAGTTCTTATAAAGGTATAAATCCAACCACTTTTTCTCTGGACCTACGCCTCTCTATGGCAGCAAATTTGGACCCAATACTGGTGTCCAATTTGTCCATTCATTAGTGGCACCTTGTAAATCAAGAGCATGTTGCAAGCCTGGTCACCCTGCAGTAGTGATTTATTTGGTTTGGTCTCAGGTGGCGAAGCGACCTGCACAATTTTCAACCATTATGTTATTTAATTTAGACAAATAATCACCAACAAAGATCAAAATCACACCTGTGTTCCCATTAGACTGCCTTTTAACCCTGTTTGCTCTTTGGCTGCTCCAAACTGTTTGATATTTTAAAGGACCTTATTGCCGAGAAGTCAGATCTGTTCTGGTCCTTGTCTCCTAGAAACTATGTTTATACTAGGGCTGTCAATCAATTAAAATATTTGATCGTGATTAATCACATTATTGTCCATAGTTAATCGTGATTAATCGCAAATGAATCACACATTTTGTATCTGTTCAAGGGAGATTTGTAAAGTATTTAATACTCTTATCAACATGGGAGTGGGCAAATATGCTGCTTTATGCAAATGTTTGTATATATTTATTATTGGAAATCAATCAACAACACAAAACAATGACAAATATTGTCCAGAAACCCTCACAGGTACTGCATTTAGCATAAAAACTATGCTCAAATCATAACATGACAAACAGCTGTCAGTGTGTCAGTGTGCTGACTCGACTATGACTTGCTACAAACTATGTGATTATCATAAAGTGGGCATGTCTGTAAAGGGGAAACTCGTGGGTACCCATAGAACCCATTTACATTCACATATCTGGAGGTCACAGGTCAAGGGACCCCTTGATGCCAGTTTTTCCTCGCCAAAATTTTGCATAAGTTTGGAGCATTATTTAACCTCCTTCGTGACAAGGTAGTATGACATAGTTGGTACCAATGGATTTATTAGGTTTTCTAGTTTTATATCATGCCGGTATCTTCACTTTAAGTTTAGAACTGAGCACGCTACAACCTCCGAAATATCAAATAGCGGCCGGGCCCGATGGCAGCTCATCGGACTTTCAAGAGGTTAAAGAAATGAGTGCCGTTAAAACAAAGTTGTGTTAATACGTTATTATTGCGTTAACTTTGACAGCCCTAATTTATTTACAACTAATTTGCAACAGCAAATATGTTTAGAGGAAAAAAACGTGCCGCCCCAATCCTTCTGTTGCCTAAACCTAAACACATTCAGGATGCAAATTAGGGCTGGGTGATATGGAGAAAATCAAATATCACGATATTTTTTGACCAAATACCTCGATATTGTAGGGTTGATGTCGATATAATATCGATATATATACTGTATTGCCCAGCCCGAATGCAAACTGTGGTCTCAAGAGGCCTGCGCTTTGTACGTGAACATAATCCAGAGATTACATAACTGGGAAAAGAAACCAGTACTATACAAACTTAATTTCTCGGAGACATGGTTGAACCTACAACTAAATGTTATCTTCGTATTTGCTACAATTTTTTTTCCATCGTAGTTTGTTGGTGAATTACCTGACACCTTATTGCTATTACTATTGTTGGTAATTTAGATGAGATTGTAAAGTCGTCATTGTTTTTTTGCTAGTGCAGCTGTATCTTTTCCCAACACTGAATTAGTAGTCTGGCCACTGTTCCACGATGCCTCTGATCCATCAACACTTAGCGTCTCTTCTTAGTCCAGAGTGACATCATCCCAGCTTTCCTCTCGATACCACCAATAGAGTGCCCCTTTACTCTCGAGAGAATTGTTCTGACCCTCGCTACTGATGCCTCTGCAGGCAAACTGCCAGTCAATGCTGCTAAAAGCGCTGGTGTTTAACAGCCATTAATACTTCCGCCAAGCCATACAGGAGACCCGTGGGTGGGAAAACACCTCAGAGCTTGCCAAACGTCAAAGATCAGGAGGTGAAATGGTTTGCGTCAGAGGTCATCTTTTCTAAGAATCACATTGTAGTTCAATCAATGTAGTTCCTGAACCTTTAGTTTTTCCAGCCATTATCTGTTGAACGTTGATTATTTAGTCATTCTGCCCAAGCTGTTTTTTCTTGCGTCGGATATTTATTTGGTGTATTTTAAAGCTTCCTCTGTGTGTGAAAGTGTTGAGTATGTCCTCCCCATGGAGCACTTTGATCAAACTCGCGGGTAGAAAGGAAGGATTTCCACCCTTCGTTACTAAAACGTTCAACTTGTTTATCTGCTCGTCTGCCACTTCAGAAAGCAAAAAAACGTCAGAGGAAAGGTGCAGGAGTTCACGAAAAAACACCTTTTAGGTGGTGCTGACCAGCTTTGAGAATGTTTTTTCTTTGCTACAAACAGTATTTATAATGCTGCTTTGATGATATCATGATTATTTAATGAAGGAGTATTTTGTAGTCCCTTTTGGAGCTCTAATTCAATGAAATCGAGACAGCATTTAATATCACTATGAAATATTTAGAGCGTGTTTGAGCTTGTTTACACTGAGCGATGGAAGCCAAAAACTGGGTTTCAAGAAAAAGAAGAAAAAAAACGGTGGTAGAAAGAAAAACACGTCTTGGTTTCTGTCTTGTTTGGCCTAAATTATACTGCGGACCCAAAATATGTGAGATAGATTAGACTAAAACACAGATGAGATGATGTTCTCGTGAGCACTTCAGAGCATCCCGCTTTTAATTGAATCTTCTCAAAGAGTTTGTCGAGAAGTCGTGTTTTTGTCATCCAAAGGCCTTGGTTACCTGTTTTTTTTTCTTGTTTTCTTTTCATGGAAGCAATCATTTTTCCTCTCTACCGACTAATATCTCATTTCCAACATATTTCGCCTTGGCATTGGACTGTGTTACCTGCTGCTATTTGTCTCGGCCCTAGACACTGCCGCGGCTCGTGGCAGTTCAAGAACGCACCATGGCAACCGGTGTTTAAGACTGATCACTTTTTTTATTTCCACTTTTTAACCGTTTCCCTCCGAGCCAAGGTGCAGAGGCATGTAGCCATGATCCTTCAATGTTTCAATCTCTTCCATATAGGATAATGTATAGTACAATATCACCTTGCATGGTACCCACAGTGAGTGTTTTACTGCCCTCCGCCTTTGTATCTCCTCATTGATGACAGTATTATATTTAAATTTCAGCGTTTTTTTTTTTACTGAATTCAGTAGCACAAACTGGGAATCCTTATTTCTGACATCTCTCATGTGTTTTATTGTTGTGTATAGTTCCCTATATAGTCTTTTAATAGTTTTCCATGTTATCCAGGATGTTTTTCTTCTTGAATCTTTTTTTTGTCGCACATTATATTTGTCATTCGCGCAATTTCTTTCGTCGTCCGCATCTTAATTGCACAAATCATTCATCATAATCAGTATAAATGTACAGAATCTTTGGGGGTTTCCCTCCAAAAAACTTCTCTAACACACTTCAACAACAAATGTGAATAGTATTTTTATAAAGCACTGAAAATGGGGCCGACGTGGTGAATTTGTAAATAAGGAGGCGACGCTTTGAATTTATATGGTCTTCTCTCTCCTACCGCTGTTTTTTCTCCCGCTTATAACAACTTGTACAAAAAAAGAGCCGTACATATTTGCTTTATGTAAGTGACTAATGGGAATTTGATTTTTAAAAAAGTGCTTGTTGACCCTTTTTCTCATGTGAAACTCTTGTGAAGCCCCAGAGCTTTGTGGCTGTCCTCATGTAATGTTTCAGTTTAGGTGAACACTGTCAAAGTGGTGGTGGTGGGTGGGGGTGTATCTCTGTTTCACTTCCCCATGCCTGCCACATTTCATTTGTCACTCAGTAATGAGAACAATACCTTCTTTTCCTCTTTATCTCCCCCTCTTTCTAATACTCGTCAAACTGAAACCAGTGCTGCCAACCAACCTAGATAAACTGTGTTACCTTTCTCTGCTTACTTTCTACTGGAAATATTACTGAGCCACGTCCTCCTCCTCCCCTTACCCTGAAAGGCAGAGCACAGCCTCCACAGTACATCCTGTTTTCACTTCATTTCTGATTTGTTTTGCATGCTTTCAGAGGAGACGTAACTCCTCCTCGCCTAGCTTCCCATACTGTCCCCCCTTTATCCAAGACGGTCACTCTCTCTCTGAGTTCTTTGAAACCATACCCAAAGCTTTATATCATAGAAATACCGTTCCTCATGTTTGTTACATGAATCTGTCAAAAGTATATTTTTAATTTAATATAAATAAAGATTGATTCAGTATGTGTTGCGGTGGTTTTGGTGGTGATTTAGTTGTGTGTCTTGCGACTAAAAAACACAGCACTGTCTCCTGAAAGTGACGCTCCCATATAACTAAATTGCATTCTCAATTACATTTGGAAGGAAACATATTTTGTGGCGTATTACGTTTGTCTTTTAAACCTAACTAAGTAGTTCTGTTGCCTGAACCAAACTACACAAGTAGTTTTGTTGCCTAAACCTAACTAGGTAGTTTTGTTGCCTAAACCTAACTAAGTGGTTTTGTTGCTTAAACCTAACTAAGTTATTTTGTTACCTGAACCTAAGTGTTTTTTTTGCCTAAACCTAACTAAGTCATTTTGTTGCTTAAACCTAACTAAGTGGTTTTGTTGCCTGAACCTAACTTAAGTAATTTTGTTACCTAAACCTAACTAAGTGGTTTTGTTGCCTGAACCTAACAAAGTAAGTGTGTTGTTCAAACCTAACTAAGTAATTTTGTTGCCAAAACCTAACTAAGTGGTCTTGTTGCCTACACCTAACTAAGTGGTTTTGTTACCGGAACCTAACTAAGTAATTGTGTTGTTCAAACCTAAGTAATTTTGTTGCCTAAACCTAACTAAGTAATTGTGTAGCTTAAACCTAACTAAGTGGTTTTGTTGCCTGAACCTAACAAAGTAAGTGTGTTGTTCAAACCTAACTAAGTCATTTTGTTGCCTAAACCTACCTAAGTAATTGTGTTGCTTAAACCTAACTAAGTGGTTTTGTTACCTGAACCTAACTAAGTAATTGTGTTGTTGAAACCTAACTAAGTAATTTTGTTGCCTAAACCAAACTAAATAGTTTTGTTGCCTAAACCTAACTAAGAAGTTTTGTTGCCTAAACCTAACTAGGTAGTTTGGTTGCCTAAACCCAACTAAGTGGTTTTGTTGCCTGAACCTAACTAAGTAATTGTGTTGTTCAAACCTAACTAAGTAATTTTGTTGCCTAAACCAAACTAAATAGTTTTGTTGCCTAAACCTAACTAAGAAGTTTTGTTGCCTAAACCTAACTAGGTAGTTTGGTTGCCTAAACCCAACTAAGTGGTTTTGTTGCCTGAACCTAACTAAGTAATTGTGTTGTTCAAACCTAACTAAGTAATTTTGTTACCAAAACCTAACTAAGTGGTCTTGTTGCCTACACCTAACTAAGTGGTTTTGTTACCTGAACCTAACTAAGTAATTGTGTTGTTCAAACCTAAATAATTTTGTTACCTAAACCTAACTAATTGTGTTGCTTAAACCTAACTAAGTGGTTTTGTTACCTGAACCTAACTAAGTAATTTTGTTGCCTAAACCAAACTAAATAGTTTTGTTGCCTAAACCTAACTAAGAAGTTGTGTTGCCTAAACCAAACTAAATAGTTTTGTTGCCTAAACCTGACTAAGTAGTTTTGTTTTGTTATGTTTCAATTTACAACATTAATCATGTGTTTAAAACGGTTTAAAACTGCAACAGTAATCTGGGAAAAAAAATCTGTTCCCTCAGACCGTATTTTGGTTATGCAGTTTAGTTGCATGCAAAAGTAATTTTGTTGGAGACAGGGCTGAAAAAATAACATCTAATGAGAGTTAGAGTTGGATCCAAACATGTTTGCAAGAGGAAAGTTGTGGATGTTCTTTAACACACTTGCTGGCAAGAGTAAACAAAAATCTTGAAGGGAAAATTATCTCCAAGTAAGGCTGTTTTTGGAGAAGGATTATACCTTATGTTTAGAAAAATACCTTTATAATTTCTCCTGCTTTATGGAAAAGCAGCTCCATCGGGGAGTGTAACCCCAGTAGGGATTCTGTGTCAAAGACACCTCAGCAGGGGAGCTCTGGAGCCCTAAACCCGGATCCCCGTGCTCGACATGCTGCCCGTAAATAGAGCAGAAACCGAAAGCCCCCCGTTCGGTTGCTCTAATGCTCACTCTAACAGCTTTAATAATCAAATTTAACAGATGGTGTCTTTAATTAAGGCGAGAAGTTCCAGCGTGCTTATTTTGACCCAACTTCCCCGAGATCAACATCACAGAAGTTGCACTGGAGGGCGAGATTCTGCAGCGCACCACACTTTCATGCTCAAAAGGACTCGCAGATGAAGACCAGCTGCATCAAAAAGCTCCGCAGTGTCCTCCTAGCCTCCTCCAAAAAAGAAAAAAGCCCGCCTCAAATAGGCTAATGTGTGGATGCAACATTTTGCTCTCGTTTTTCCCCCTCGCCCCGTGCTGCGCTTAATCCGCTGTTTACCCAAGTGTTGGTTATGTAAACTGGCGTAGGCAACATCGTTTGCTATGCAAGCGCTCCTCCATTGCTGCTGCATTCCCAGGCTTTCATTTCAATCATAAATAATACAAAACTGTCCAATGGCAGAATATGAGCTTTCTGAAGTCGCTGCTATTAATACTAATAAGGCGATGGGGTGCTTTAAGTAAACACTGTTTATGAACAGAAATCGCCCTCCTTTCTTTTCCTCCTTTTTCCCCTCTCTTCTCTGTCTATTACTTCCCTCCGAGCGCTGAGACTCAATTAGTAAGCACATCTAGTTCCACCATAGTAATTTATAGAGGGGGCTTCTGCTGCAGAGCAAACCCTGTTCCAACTATTTCCAGTTATTCAAAATCTATATCAGGTCTGCCTGCTTGAATCGCTGTCAGAAAAATTACGCGTCCCATTTTCTACGTAAAAGGGAATTTAATTGATACTCAGTCACTCCCTTCCTAATGTTGGACCCGCATAATAGACAGATTATCTCGAACATTAAGCACACTTCCCGACAGGACTTTGCACATTATCACCCGCGCCAGACAGCAAAGGGGGGAGGTCACTGTTAATTCGGCGGCTGCTGTAGAACCATTTGTCATTGTGTTACAAGTCTCCTTTATAGCCGATCTTCCCCGTGAAGCCTGCTGTCGCCGCCAGGAGATGGGGGTTCAGCCCCGTCCCGGAGGCCTGTAGCAATTATACTTACAGCTGCCCTGTACACCTGTGACATGGCTCGGTGATGACAGCTCATCGCCGACACACCGCTGCTGTTTAATTGCAGCGTGTCACCTTGACGGTTTTGCCCACACACCGAAGAAACAAGGCGAGTGTGTGAAATGGCTCCACAGGCTTGATGATTCTTTTATATTACAGCCTAGAGTTTGACCGCTGTGTTTAGAGCTGCAGTTATTTCATCTTCTTTCTCCTTCAGGACTCAAAAATAGCTCGAGAAATAGAATTTTAGGCCACAAGACCGAACTATAATTCTCTACATAAACTGACATTTTATATCTTCAAGGGTGTATTTATTTCATGACCAGGGGAAAGTACCTTAAAATGAAGAATTACTCCACTTAAAGCTAGGGTTGGTAATGTTGATAGCTGGACAGCTGTGAGTACTAACGATAGCCATGTTCGTTGTTTACATTCATAATGTTATGTTTACGTTCATAATGATCATTTTGGGGGATTAGTTTTGGAGGGAGGCCTGAAGCGACAGCCTGTCAGTGTTGCCGACTTGGCAATTTTCTTGCTAGATTTAGGGACTTTTGGAGATAGTGCTGCTAGCTACTGTCATTGGAAAAGAGTTGGCAACACTGGGCTGGGTTTTTCTGTTGGATAATTTTAAAAATCTAGTGTACCCTTGCTGGTTTCTCAACATTACCAACATAAAAAATACAGCATCATATCAGTGAGCTAATATACCCTCCTGAGGCTATTGTTAATAATGCCTTCAAACAAAAGTCACAGTTTTATGCAGGCAGCAACCTCCGGGGTCTGAAAAGTGAAGCCGACGCAGACGTGCCTTAAACTTGCATTCTTTCTAATAGCTCTAATGTCTTAATCAGTGTTTGGTTGTACTTAGCCCCACCCTCTCGTGTCACTTCTGGTTGCAACCAAGATGGCGACGTCCAAAAAACCAAGATGGCAACGGCCAAAAACCAAGATGTCAACGGCTAAAACCAAGATGTCAACGGCCAAAAACCAAGATGTCAACGGCTAAAACCAAGATGTCAACGGCCAAAAACCAAGATGTCAACGGCTAAAAACCAAGAAGGCAACGGCCAAAAACCAAGATGTCAACGGCTAAAACCAAGATGTCAACGGCCAAAAACCAAGATGTCAACGGCTAAAAACCAAGAAGGCAACGGCCAAAAACCAAGATGTCAACGGCTAAAACCAAGATGTCAACGGCTAAAAACCAAGAAGGCAACAGCCAAAAACCAAGATGTCAACGGCTAAAACCAAGATGTCAACGGCTAAAAACCAAGATGGCGACAGCCAAAAAAACAAGATGGCGACAGCTAAAAACCAAGATGGCGACAGCCAAAAACCAAGATGTCAACGGCCAAAAACCAAGACGGCAACGGCCAAAAACCAAGATGTCAACGGCTAAAAACCAAGAAGGCAACGGCCAAAAACCAAGATGTCAACGGCCAAAAACCAAGATGTCAACGGCCAAAAACCAAGAAGGCAACGGCCAAAAACCAAGATGTCAACGGCCAAAAACCAAGACGGCAACGGCTAAAAACCAAGATGGCAACGGCCAAAAACCAAGATAGCGACGACCACAATGTCAAACTCAAGGCTTCAAAACCGAAGTCCACAGACCAATGGGTGACGTCACGGTGACTACGTCCACCTCTATATATGGTTTCATGCATTTATATGGCATTCTTACGTCTAATTCAGTGATTTTTCTATTCAGTCTTTATTTATATACATATTCTTGCTCTTACTACAGCCCCACGTACAACCCGCTGTGCCCAGTTACAGTTGCTAAGCTATGATCGGACAATTGCTGGCTCAGGGAAGGGGTCTATCAAAAGGTCGTTTAGCTATTCATTTATTCAGTTGGTCAGTCAGCTAGTTGTTTGTTGTTTTATTTTGGCATCATATCACCTATCAATTGCATAAAAATCCTCTTTCTTAAAATCTAAAAAAGCTGTAACAACAGGGCTGATTAATCTGCTGCTTTATTCTACATCTCTTCATCATGTCAACACTAATTTGACATCATTACTCCAACACATTATGTAGCTCTTTTTTTAACTTCAGACAGTATATTTACATTCTAATAACACGGAAAATGCTCCTGGTGTCGGCGCCCTAATGTGCAATTAAGTTGTGTCCATTATGTTGCTTCCATAATGTGGTTAAAGATACGGAGCATAAATCACACTTATCTCCCACCATGAGGCTATATCTGCCCGATAACACGCAATTATCTGAGTTATGTTTACTGAGATCCAGAGTTGAGGCGAGACGCGGGGTTTTCGATTTAGCTCTGATGACTAATTCCCAGTACAATATTGACAGCTCTCTTCCTTTTCCATTTAGACTGATCATTATGTCAAATCTGTGACAGAAGTTGAGATAAATCTGAACGCGGCCCTGTGGTTTGAGCCGGTTATTAATAGAAATATATACACACGGCGTGTCATGTCATTGATAAATCTTTCAAAGGGCTTTTTTATGGCTTTCGATAAGAAGCCTGAGTCATTAGTATTCATCAACAATCCTATCAAAGCCTTGCAGATACAGCGCATGGTCAGCTTCAGTCAGAAAAAAAGACTTACTTTACGAATTGACTCAATTGCAACCTAATAATTTAAACATAAAACTCATTAATTTCCATTGAATAAAACATGCCTGTTTGTAATTGGAGTACACATTTCTCCAACAGTGTTGCAGGTGTCGGATCAGCGCTTTTTTTCCACCGACTTGAGCCAAAACTTGTGGGATTCGCTATCTCCATGCCCGAGGCTCATACAGAAGTCTGGGGGAAAGACAGACCCGAAGAGACCTATCTGCAGCCAGCCAATGAAGACAGTCCAGTCTGTAGCTGTGGATTACCATGGAGAAGAGGAGGAGGAAGGAGGAGGAGGAAGAAAATGAGACGAGAAGACAACTTCCCGTGAGGCAACTTTTCCACACAGCATAGTAATCAGGGCAGAGAAGGCGGCTGAGGAGGCAGTGGAGTAAGGAGAAGAGAGAGAATAGGCCGAATGGAGGTAAAGGTTGGGCACAACAGCCCGAGGCAGCCTGTCGAGGGCAGAGAGTTGCACAAAATCACCTCCGAGAGGGAGACACGAGTAGCAGGAGAGACAGAGAGCGGATGCTAGCCGAAGCCGTCGACTAAATAACTCCTAACAATATTGCTGCTCGAGTTTATAAAACGCTTTTGGAAAAAATTGCCGTGTAAATGTGCTTCGGCGTAAAACAAAATCTACACTTCATTCTGTGCGAGATTACATAAGGAAGCGTTTGGCAGTAGTCTTATGCTGAGTCACGCCACAAGCTGTTTACCCAGAAGATCCATGAGGCGAACATGACATGAATGCGCAAATATGTATTCTGGTCTTGTTACTGTGTGCCTTATGGCTGTAATACAATCTGCAAACTATTGCACAGCTACAATAGTGAGACACGATTGGATGCATTGCTTCTTAAAGGATTTTGCCAATGCAGTCGTATATAATATAAAGTTCACTTTAACGACAAGTAGCCTAGTAAGCTATTTGTTGTGTTCTTCACTTGATAATCAAAGTCGCTCTCTGTCTATATTTCCTCTGCAGTTGATTAAAACACAACAGCAGCATTTGATTCATACAACCCATCACTATAGGTGAATGTGCTGTATGTGTAGCGTTGCTTAGCAGCATATAAGTAGTAGTGTATCAGGAACAGGTACAAGTTGACAGCTTGGTAAAGACAGAGTGACCAGACTGCATTATCACATTATTGCAAGCTCAACACATGACATGGCATGTAATATATGGAAGACGAAACCTGCCAAAATAAAAAATAAATAAATAAATGGCTCGATAAATGAATAAATATGCCATTAATGGTGCCTTCAAATGGACCTTGTGAGCTTGTGTTTACAACATGGGAAGTCGTGCACACGATAGGTTTGGCCTTTAAGTCGTGAGAACACCGCTGCTAAGCAAACGGCAATATTTACGTCAGTGTCTAGAAGCCAAAAGAGGAGACACCATAAATGTACCAAAAATAATATTGAAAATAATTGTAGGCCTTAATTAATTGATAAAATATGATATAATTGGATATTTGTTTTAGTTTGATTCTTTATTTATTTATCTTTGTATTAATTCCCCTATCTATCCAGTCTTCTATTTAATTTATTTTATTAACTTTTAAATGTATTTAATTATTTTTGCATTTATTCTTTATTAATTTTTTTTTTCTGGTACATTCAATGGCATATTTAGTTATTAATCAAGTCATTTATTTATTTATTTTATTTTATTATGATTTTGTCACGTTCCTTCCTCCATAGGTATTTGCCAGAATGATAATTCCTGATATAGAAACATTTGTGCCTTTAGATTTTCTTCTAATATGAGGGTTGAAATATGACTTTTATTATTATCATTTAAAGCTGAAGTAGGCCAGATTGGAGCAAATATGATTAAAAAATTATTTTATAAAACGGTGGCTATATCGTGATAGTAGTACATGAAACAGGTAAACTGAAAAAAATCATGTGCCTTTGTGTCCTCAGGTGTCCTCCAGTGCTCCTAACGACATCTACAAAATTTCACAGACCATAGGAAAACAAGCAGTCAGAGCTGATCTGGGATCTGCTGTCCATCTGCTGTCTATGAGAGCCGGCTGTCAATCATCAAACGATCAAACTAGGCAACGCTGATCAAATATGAATCAATATTATGTTACGTTAATGCCTATTTCTCGCCTCAAATGTTTGCAGAATCATCTAGTAGTGTACTGTTTAGCTGTAAAATGAGAAAGTCTTCCGTCAAGGGCTACATTTTCTAAAGCCTGAAAACAGAGTCATGAGGAGGTGCAGAAGTCTAATTATCTCTCAGAACACTTGAATTACAATATGCTGAAAGGTTATTATGGAATTTTTGCCCAATGATGCCAAAAATATACTGCCTACTGCCACTTCAATGAATTGCTTTTTAATGCCGCAGTATGGAAGTCCACCCTTGCCAAAAGTCAAATAAAATGACATACTCAAATTTAGATTTTAGCTTTCCATTTGTGTGCAAATATTGCATGATGAACATTTGAGAAGCAATATGTCATAACTCTAAAAATGTAACTGTTAAAATCATTTTCAATGCATTAAGAACCATGACACCACCGTGATACTAATTAAATTGATGTTTCATTTTCAAATTGGCAGATCATGCGCAACCTGAGCTTGAAAGTAAAATTTCTAACTGGATTTTTATACATTTTACATTTTAATAATGTCTTGTTATTAGCTCATTTCTAATGAAAATGAAATGATAATGGTCTTTTTCATGTTCATTTCCAAAAAGACTAGGATTTACTCCCAGGTCTCTTTTGTTAAATTAGCCATCAAAAATTGCAATTTGATGTAATGATTTAATTAAAAAACATTGGCAGCTCTGGACTTCCATATAACAGAACATCTCTTATTTATTTTTCTTGATGCTGCCTCACACACGCACACACACTTTCAGGTAAACGTGCACCTGTCCACCCACGCACACACCCTCACAGTTATGCAGCTGCAAGTGTTTCTCTTTTATAGCTCAGTGAGGATTTTCAGTGAGAGGTATCTGACTTTTCTCTCTTTATTCCTACAGTGACCCTGAGCAACACACACACACACACACACACACACACACACACGCACACACACACATACACCCACACAACTGCGCACATACACAAACACACAGACTGGCCTGAGGACAGAGATGGAGAGCTCTAATTTCCAAAGGACCCGCAAAGTCTTTCCATCCCTCTAAACTCAATCTCCTCTCTTTCTTCCTCTCTCAACAAAGCTACACACACTTGCAGAATTAACACACATACGGACACACAGAAACTTTATTATCCTTTAACTAAATGCACAAATCTGTATCTCTCTTGGGTCTCCCTCTTACTGGCATTATTTAACCCCCACCACCATCACCACCACACACAATTCTTCAAATCACGCTGACACCTTGTGACTCCGTCATACGTGCACAGTCGATTACGTTTCAAAGCTCCCAGACAGGGAGCAGAGAGATGAGATTGATGCTGGATAAAGCACGTAATACGCCTTTCTCATGCTCCACTGGGCTCTGAACAAGGGCCTGGAGGTCTATAAGAAGGATTGACATTGTAAAAGATGGAGAAAATGATAGTTTGACATATAAGCCCACAGATTCATGACCAAGCAATACTATTCTGTAACCAAATAGTCCCACGTTTGATTCTTTGCAAATGCACATCCATCAGTCGTTTCCTGTCCTGCTGTTTTTTTTAGTGAATGCGCCGAACCCCTACCTGCTCACTCCATCACGCGTCGCTGTGGATAATAGCATCAGCTAAATCCCCATCATGTAAAGAGGCCCGGAGACGTCCAGATGGTCCGCAGCAGCGCACATAATTTGTCAAAGAAAATGATGCTGAACAGTGTAAGAAATTAAGCAAATCCAGGCAGAAAGCAGTTCTTCTCTTTGCTCGATGTGGAATGCTGTTAAAAGATGAGGTTGTGCAATGTTTCTATTGTATACAAGATTACCACGGGAAAAAAATAAGCCCACAATTAATTAATCTTAATAGCAACTATTGCGTGTGCAGCCTGATATAGCGTGTGACGTACAACTCCACCATTCTTCAAGAGTTAGATGAGAAAATTGATACCACTCTCGCATATGTATGCTAAATATGAGGCTAGACCCAGCAGGAAGTTAGCGGGACAAATGACTCTGCAGTAGTCCCGGGTATTTATCTGCTCCGGCTCCGATCAGAAGTGATGGAAACATGACACCCGATTGGACAACCTAATTTTCGCCCCTTTTCCAACGCAATGCTATGACTACGACGATCTCAGTCTCAAATTCTGTCCGTCTATGTCTAAACAGCGCTCGAACATCGTTCCAAATTAGTCGGCACAGTTTGAAAGAGAGACTGAATAAGTAACATATAAAGTGAAGTAAGTAAGTAAGTAACCACTGTAACATTTTCAGTTTACTAACCCTGTTTTCCAGCATATTCATGGCGTCGAACATAACCCACCAGAGAAAAAAAACGTTTCTCGTCTACTGGCAATGAGAAAGGAATCAATTGCTTATTTTCAGCGGGTTTTCCCACGTTTAAAAAATCTGCATATACACGCTAATTTTGATGGAAAAGGGGTATTAATGTGCTTTAAGGCCTTTACACTCCGGGGCTGTTATATTTGTGCGAATAATTTGCACGTCAATATATTTTTTTGAGCTGTTGTTTTCACACAGAATGCTAATATTATGCTGTGAAAAAGCAACACGATGTTATTTTCGGAACAACATTGATTTTTCCTAGTTTTCGCACCACGAATAAAGGCGTAAACCGCTCACGTACTGCGGAACGCGTTGAATTGCGCCTTTTATTTATGAATCAATAACACAGAGCTCTGTAGACCGAACCAAGACGGCAAACTTTATTACTCCTTTCAACCTTGACAAAGGTAGCGCATACTAGATCCACTCCTTCTGTTCTTCCCTTACACAATAAAAGCCTTAGACCTACCGTTCTTCCCTTTCACAATAAAAGCATTAGACCTATGATATTAGTTGGCGAGTATTTCGCATTTCCGTATCGTTAGTTCGTCATGGGCCTTTAGAGATGCTAGTAGACATATTATCTTGGCTTTTGACAGGACAAGGCCAGCTATTTCCACCTGCTTCCAGTCTTTGTGCTAAGCTTTGTGCAGCTAACCGCCTGCTGTTTCTAGCTTTACATTTGGTCTACAGACGTGAGAGTGAGTGTTGAACTATTCCATTAACAGCATAAAATATAGCAACATACATTGCATTTGGGCGGCATAATCCTTCATTACAATGACCACGTTGATCCTCTCAGCTTGTAAAACTGGCATAAGTGCCTCCCTGAGCATGTTCAGTGTACACAGTGTTTTAAAAAAATGTCTTTCCTTTTTGCATTATCACAAGAAGCTTTTTGCGTTATGTTTTCTTACTTCTGAAACTGGACCTGTGACCGACTGTTCTGCATTTCTCCCGTTGCCAGGTCACATTTTCTGAAGTGGACTTTTTCTCCATCTTGGGCCGAGGCCTCTAAGTGCCTTTTTACACGACATTAAACGCGCCGTGAATCCCTTTTAAGAAGCGAAGAAACACCTCAGACGTTCCCTGACACGGAGACACAAAGAAAGAGCCCTCTCCGGCGTCTCGCCCCCTTGACTCCGAACACTTTGATGCGGCCGAATGGAGCAAAGGGAGGGCATCTTTCCGCCGCCGCCTACCTGCATCCGCTTTCATCCGGGAGTGATGCTTTCCTGCGGAGGGAGTCCTGGCACTGTAAGCAATTTTAGGTCTGTGTTTTAATTAATGTAACCACTGAGAGTGATGAATCAAGATCCTTTTTTCTATATATAGATATACTCTTTGAGCATAAAAGTGTCCTGTTCGTCCGTATATATATGTGTGTGTGTGTGTGTGTGAGACACTTTGTAAATGTGTGTTTGTCCTACCAGCTCCTGCAGTGACTGAGCGTCTCTAATTGAGTGTGCTGCTCACTCAGACAGGAGGTCTCAGACAGTGTTGACATTCAGGCAGTGGAAGGCCACCATTGGGGATGACAGCTGATCATTCTTCCAGCCAGCACCCTAATTACACGGAGATGGAAAGAGCGACGGAGAGAGGCATAAGCAGCGAGAGAGAGAGAGGCTTTTTAAACAACAAACAGGTTCCGGTTGCTTCCAATCAAGCCTCCCGTCCTGCTGTTTCGTCCATTCATAATGCGTGGCCCCCCCCGGTGAGTAGAAAAGCAGCCAACACCCCACTGCCTTCCTGCTCTCTGACTGAGCTCCGGCGACCACACTGCCTCTCGCATCTCTCACAAACACTTTCCCAATTATACCGAAGTCGTGAGCCTCCTGTGTGATTTCGCTGTCGCCCGGAAGCATAAAGAAAACGTCAAACTCTCTCCGGGACGCGCGCACGCACACACACCGAGACGTGTGCACACACACACACCCTTTGATGTATGGAGTCAATCAGCCTTCATTGGACAGTGTTGTGATAGCCTCAGGATATTAGCAGGCTTGCTCTCTGCTCACCCAGATGATAAACTCCTTTATGTGTCCACAGGCCTTTTGTGGAGCAATAACAGCATCTCTGGCCTTTCTCACCCTTCGCCCATCCATTTCAGTATAACTCAAGAGTGTGAGCGGTTTAGGAGCGGCGTCGAAAGACCTCCCGGGAATGGTGATGAACTGCACATCGTCAGGTGGGCGACTGCATTTTTTAATCACAATAACCCACCCAAAACCACACCCTTTATCCTAAACATTCATATTCTTTCATGACGTGCGACCTCCATGCAGTACAGCGGGGTGGGTCCCCTTCTCTTAATGTGATGTTTAAAGAGGACATATGCTCATTTTCAGGTGCATACTTGTATTTTAGGTTCATGTTTACATGCTTTAATGTTCAAAAAACACTTTATTTTTCTCATACCGGCTGTGCTGCAGCACCTCGTTTCACCCTCTGTCTGAAACGCTCTGTTTGAGCTAACTTCGCAGACCTTTAACATGCACAGAAAACTAAATAACACTCTACAGTTAAGGGAAAAAGCACAAAAAGCATAATAGGTCATCTTTAAAGTGTTTACACGACTGATCTACTACGTCGCCGTTCTACTCTAATCTCCGCATAAAGTGGCTGCATTGTGGTGGCCGTGTTTCAACAGGTACCAGTTTCCTCCTTCAGTCTTGATTATTGCACAGCAAACTGTGGAGTGAGCACAATGCTGCGTGTTCTACCTGGAATGTGCACTTGCGAATATTTGGATTTGGCTGCAGTTAGTTGCTGCATGAAGTCGTTCTGCAATCTAGCAAAAATTTGGCCAAGATCACTAATTTACTTTATAACAAATTAGGATTTTACGTATAAGACATATGATGAGCTTATGAAATATGATGCATTAACCTACTCAACAGTGTAAATTAGTTCCATATACAGTATAATTGCATTACATCAGCTGTCGTCTACAGTGCTCTCCCTCAATACTGGACCAATATTACATATTATTGTCCCCAGTAGTCAGTTAGACACAAAAACATGGTAACATAGGTTCAAAAATACTGAATTCACCCTTTAAGAACTTCTACTTTTGGTACATTTCTCTAATAAAAGCTCAAGTATTTCACTTGAATAAGCTTTTTTCAATACAGAACTATTAGATCGCACATCTGTTGCGCAGTCAAGCATGCTCACACACACACAAAAGCATATATGAATGAATTAAAAAAAAGATGTATGGGCATAAAACGCACACACAGGACTCCACTTAAGATTCATTTAATGAGAGTTTCGTGGGCGGCGGCGTCTCTGACCTTGCTCACGCAGCTCTCTTATTGTCACACACCGCACAGGAAGCTGCTGACTGTAGCGTGACAGGGAGGTGACAACTCTATTTAAGAACTTTGAGCATGTGAGTACAATACGCACATTTTTGAGCGTGCGATGGGTAGTGTGTATTCGGAAGTGTGTCCGTCGCTCTCGTGTGTGTGCGTATATGTGTGTTTATCTGTGCATGTGCGAGCATGTGGGTGTTCAACATGGTTGTCAAGTGCTTGAGCGGGCCAATCTCTCATCTGCCATCCGCTCAGATCAGCTGACATGCAGCCAAAGCAAACAGACATAAAGACAGAGCGGAAGGCATCACTATGCAGCTCAGCAGTGCAGTTTGTCCTGACCCTGTCTGGGGCCCTCTCCTCTCCGCTGATTCTAATGAGCTCCCCCGGGATTAGTCTTAGGCGGCCAGCGTCCCAATGAGGCGGGGGGGGGGATTCGGTACAGGGAGGGATGTGGGGCGACATCAATACACCCACACAAACATTGCACTCACCTCAGCACGCAGGCACAAACTTGTTTGAGCAGGAAGGAAAACACTGGATCCACCAGCTACTGTAAAATAGCCTGAGAAAAATAGATTTTTTTCCGCACGTCCATCCAGATGCACGGCTAGTTTTTCTAAGAATACAATACAAGATTCTGTACCTGCACATAAAATCAGAGCTCCCTTAAGATTTATAACATGAAATCTGTATCCTTGGAAAACTGTATATCACAAGAAAAATCATTACTATGTCGTTATCAATACTCTAGCATTACAATCCTTGTAGCATTAGAATTGACGGGGAAACTAGCCAGTAATCTTCACATTTAACTAACTTTATCTGCTGTTTGGTGACGGGCCGGTAAAGTACAGTTGGAAACAGCTGCCAAAAAACGAGAGCAGTTGCAGGCCGGAAAAGACCAAATAATGACCTGAAAGCTGCTAAAACGCTCCATCGAACTGAGTGAAACAGCAGAGTCAGGCGTGGGTTGGTCACTACGATCAACCCCGGCCAAATGCAAGTAGTCATGTGACCCATAGTTGATATAAAAGTATTGATTATAGATGCTTCAAATAGCAAATATGTGTTCTCTTCCTTAGTGTGCTTCTTTATGGAAGTTTTTATTGGACTTTATTAGTTGTAATCCACAAATGACATTCCGCAAATGTGTACCATGATTTCCAAATATTCCACTATCCACAAACATGTATTTTTGTATTTGTGTTGTGTAACGTCACATCCACGTTTGTATTTGTATTTGCAAATCGCGCTGTATTTATGCGGATGTGACGTTACACAACACAAATACAAATATACGTTTTGCGGGTAGTGAAATATTTGCAGATCATGGTACATATTTGTGAATTGTCTTCTGCGGATTACAACTATTATCTACAGATCTGCTGCGGTACCAATCGGACAAAATTCTGGAAACAAACAGGAGGAAAGTTACAAATGTCGTGCGATCTGCAAATGCGCAAATATCATTCCACGTGTAGAAATAGATGCACAAATGCGTAAATATCACTTTACGTGTAAACCTTAGAATACGTATTTACAGAGTAAGTTATGTGTATTTGCAAATCGATCTTTATTTTTGTGGATGTGACATTACACAACACAAATACAAAAATACATATTTGTGGATTGTGAAATATTTGCAGATCATGGCACACATTTGTGGAATGTCTTCTGTGGATTACAACTAATAAAGTCCAATAAAAACGTCCATACTTCTGGCCTTATACAGGAAGCTGTGGAAGGTAGGTTAGGTTATTAAGCGTGTTTTCATATTAGGTACGATTTGACTGGTACCATGCCTGAGTCGGCTTCACACCTTTTGAGAACAGTACCTGAGTACACATGATCCGTACTCGAAGACCACCTTTTCAAGTGGGACTTGAGTATGGATCGATGAACCGTGCTCAAGTACGGTACACAGTGTTCATACTAATCAAATAAACTGGACATTGGGGTCGTTGTACTTGGTGTGAAGTTCAAATTTGCTGCCATGGCAACAGGGTTAGTTATCAACCTCTCTTAGATTTCTTCTACAGTATACACAGCATCTTTGCACCCCAATAAATGGCTGATAAACAATGTAAAATAATCAACTTTTAATGGTTGCCACTTTAAGTTTGCATTTGTCATGATGGACAGCTAAGGACTAAGTCAGCTGTGCGGTTTCGATAGCTACCTCTGTATTCGTTTTCTGTGATGTATACTGTACAACATTAGGTACCCATACTCTAAGATTATATAATATACTTTTGTTTTTATTGCCATTGGAAGGGAAGTCTGATTATCGTGTCTTTCTTCCAACTAAATACCGTTATAAACCAGTCACACGTTCTGTCCTTTTTTTTTATCTCAAGGTCAAACGGGTGTTTGAGGAGACACTTTTATATAAAACCACCAAGGATATTTGTGCTTAATTAGAACCGGAAAGAAAACCAGTCACAAAAAAGTTCTGCGCTCAAGAAGTCCAACTCTCTGGAGTTTAACTGCAGTTTCCCCTGAACTTCCATCCGCCGCAGCTACAAACTGTCTAGTGCACTGTTTTTAAAGTTCTGTCTTTGCGAGTGACACAAAACCCTTATTTGCCTGCAATTTCCCTCATTGGTATCAAAGGTTAAATGGTAAGAGGGCTGATCAGGTATTGTCTGCGCTAGACGAGCTCATTAATGTGTCACAATTCATTATCAGAGCCTTGTCCTCACCTTGTCAGGTGGCTAATGGGAATATCAATCATAGGCTTCCCCATCACGACCCTTCTCACATCTTCGCCGTGCATCTCGCCTCTGTTGACTCCTCATCCCGAAATACCAGCAGGCCCAAACAGATCTGTCTGGAACAAATGTCAAACACAATTCGGCTCAGGAGTAAACACCCACAAACACGGCTGCCATACAGAGTGCCATTCTTCTCTCCGCATAGCCGAGGTGCCGCCGCCGCTGCTGTTTTACAGATGTTTCCAGCTGTTGTATTCGGATAGAGTGTGTTCATTGTGACAAGGTGATGAGCCTTTGTGGACAAAAGGAAAATGATGAGCTTTTATTGTTGCCTGTAGGAAAGACGAAGTGCTCGCAGCAAAAAAGCTGATAGGAATTCATAGGCAGGAAATATAATATCAAGTATGCAAATAAACGAAGCAATAGAATTAATAGATAAGATTAGACAGGACAAGATAAAACAAGTTAAGATACACACAAGAGGCACAGAACAAAGAGGTAGAAACAGTTTAATAGAAAAAAGTATGAAGAAATGGCACAAAAATAACAGTTGGAAAGCAAATAAATACAGCTATAACAAAATAACATGACATCAATTTTTATAAGATGTTACATATCAGCATGGTAGTTTAAATAGAATAGATAGTAAATTAAAATTTAATTGAAATTTGGTTTGAATTTGATTTAAAATATTATTTAATTTTCAATATTATTTAATTTTAGAATTTAATTTAATGTAATTTAAAATCCAATTATTTTATTTCTTTTTAATGTTATATCCCGTTTAATTAATGATTTAATGTAATTATATTTGTTATGTTCATTTATTTTTTTCTATAGTTTTATTTTAACTTAATTTTTACAAAATTAGATTTTTTTTAATTTCATTTTGTTTTTAATTTGACTGAATTTAGTATAATTTAATTACATTTTAAATTGATCTAATTTTATTCAGAATATATTTTATATTTGAATTTAAATTGTATATCTAATTTAATGATGATTTAATGTAATTACATTTGTTATGTTCATTTCTTTATAATTTCGTTTTAACATAATTTTTACATAATTATTTTTTTATTTCATTTGATTTCATTTTTTTGATTTTTGATTTTTTTTTTTTAACTCCCAAAGTACATGTATTTAATAATGTTTTTCATGAAAGACCTTTTAATATAATTTTATTTAATTTTTAATTTCATAAAAAAATATTTATTTAATTTAGAATATATTTTTGATTTTTATTCTATATCTTATTTAATTTAGCATTTAATGTAATTACATTTGTTATGTTCATTCAATTTGACTGGACTGAGTCTCTTAACTCCAAAAACTACATGTATTTAATAATGTTCTTCATCAAAAGACCTTCAAATGTTCAGTTTATCCCTGATGGCCCTGAACACCCCACACAGGTGTTGATAAGGGGGGTCGTGATAGATCCTAACAGGTGCAACAAAATTAGTGCAAGCAGTCCTGAGATCAGACCTAATCAGTCAACATAGATGAAAACACTTGTGTAGATGGACTAAGGCTCTTTGCACAGTGAGCACAAGGACAAAGGCACGAGACATACATAGCACACTGTGGTGTTATACTTTATGTATTACCATGTATTTTATGTATCGTAGCCTTGCCGGTATTTTTAGCAATTTTTAAGCAAGATAGATTTTTTTCTTGCAGAAAAACAGAGATCCTGGTAAGACATTTTTCTTTCATGTGTTTTAATAATATTGCTTGACGCTGCATATTAAAAAGGTGTTTTTTTATGAGGGAGATTCAGGTTGAATTTAACACTTCAACACACCTGCGCCCAGGTCTTGCCTGAATAAAAACATTCGCATAGAAATTAAAAGAATCAAAGAGAGTCCTTGTATAATCGGCTTAATTGGGTTCTGAATCCATTAAATAAACATAATAAAAAAGGGTCTCAATGAGAAAGCTGGTGCTGTTGGATGTTATCCTCTGATTTTTTAGTATTTACTTTATCTGTAATTAGTTAAAGTAGGTAATTATAACAGAAAATATACAGTAGTGATGTATTAATTCCATTTTGCATCAATGCGGTTGCTTTCATTTTTCAATATTTTTATTTCCAACATAATAAAATGACACAATACAAAGACCTACAATTAAGACATACTAAAAAAACACAAAACAAAAACACACCCAGATACACACAAAAAGAACAACAAAGAAATAAAATAAAAATAAATGTATTGCGATTCTACAAGAATTGCGATTCGATATTGGGATTTATTACGATTTTTGTTAACTTTTATAACACTAAACCATGGGAATAAGTTGAATCATACACTTCTCGGGACTTTTACTTTGGAAAACTCTTCGGGTATTCAAGTGGCCAAATGGAGAGTCCGCCTGGTCCCATCCTTACTAAACCCGGTACCGGGTTTGTCAGGTAAAAGAGGGTTAACAGGCGGATCTTTACTCTTTCGGACCTGCTGGTTTATTGTAACATGCTGAATATGATGATATAGTGGTCTATTGATAAGAAAGAGGAGGTAATTGTGAAAGGAAAAGTATAGTGCAGAGAGAGCGACATGAATGAGCCACAATTCCCAGAGCATTTCTTCTCTTCTTTCTCTGTTTTCTTCTCCTTCGCCACCTTTTTTTGTTTGTTTCAAGTTGATATAGAGCCAAAGGTGAGAGGAGTTCATCGACTTGGACAGCTCGATAGCAGGCGCTGCCTCCAAAGCTCCTCGACTCTCAAATTGCCTGTAATTTCATTTTTGTGTGTAAATATGTGTTTCTTGTCAGGTGCGTGGCGGGCGAGAAGAAAAACAGGCACGCAGACAGCTCTGACAAGCAATTACACCGCGGCTTGTTTGGGAGGCAGGCCGGGATGAGCTCCGGTAGGCTGGCGGGGCAGAAGATTGAATACTCCAGAGACGGGGGAGGAAAATGGCCAGAGGGAGAACACTGGTGAGACAACCACGGGCGTCACACTGTTTGTTTGTTTTCCCTATATTCTAATACTTGTGTTGTTGATTGAGCACGTCTGAAGTGATGGAAGGAATTGATTTGCTGCAAATCAGGCACGCAAGCCGCCAACACAACAGCTCGTTTGTTGGAGACTTTGTGTTTAGGCAGAACGTCATAACACAAGAGGTCCGAGGTTTGAATCCTGCTGAAATCATCCTGAAGCGTCTTGAAGTATGACGATGTGAAAGTTATAGACACATTCCAGTTTAAATATTTAGTTATTAATAAATAATAATATTCACAGTAAATAGGCCCTCCTGCCTGCACATACCGAGGAGGTTGCGAGAACGGTGGTTGCTATGGAACATACACTGGCAGACAGCATATTCCTTTGTTCATTACAGACTAGCGTTATATTGATTTCATAATTTGGGTCTTTATTTGTATTATTGTATGTTGCCATTTATTGTTCAACCACTGAAAACTGCCCAGTGTCAGTAGGATGACTAGGCTTGCACTAGGCTTGCCTTTTATTGTCGGTGGTGGAGTTGTGTTGCGTGGCGTGGCGAGGATGTTTCTTCGCTCCCAGAGTTTCAGTTGCTAATTCACTCTCTCTCACCTGAAATCACATACTATGCACTACATACTCAATATGTGTACTATCATTCAACATGTGAATAAACAGCAGTATGTGTCTTTTTGGACGCACTGAGCAGTAATTTACATCGTCACTTCCTGAAAGCCTCCTTGCCGGTTTGAGACGTGTAACCATGGCAACTCGTGTCAACCTCATGTGACCAAAATGACGGTTTATGAGAAGCAAAGTCTGAATTAATTTGAAACATATTACTCCTAGCAAAGTGGATTCTTATACTTACAGTCAAATTGAACCGTTATGAACATTGTCGTCCCTACGGCATTGCATTCTGGGATATTTATGCCGCAGTGTCTAGCGTTCCAGCGTGTGGGTATTATATCACGGCTATGAACCAATCAGGTTGCCTATTTGAGCTACCCATTTTATAATCACAATTATATATTTTATCCCAGAAACAAGCTTTACATCTGGAGTAACAATCGCTTTGTTTACTATACAAGGCTATTTGTGCAACTGGAAATGCCTTATAACTCTATATATGAATATTACATACCTCTTGATTGTGGCTTAAATGAAGGAAACTCTTTTTACCATTAAACATGGCATCAAATTTCATAATTTCAATAACTAATTATGTTGTCCAAAATGCATATGATTGCACGATAATGGTTCTTATGAACATTTTATGAGGTGCAGTCCCTGTTTATTTGTCCCAATCAATGAACCGACCGTGTAGACGTTAAGCTAGTTTACAGTTCATCTTGTGTCTTTGTGTCATTGTGTTTGAAACACACTGCAGTGCTGATACAGCGTCTGCTGCACACAGCCACACAAAGTGCAGAGTATGTTCAATTTGGACACAACAGTGGCGTTCAATAAAAGAAATCCTCCATCCATCCATTTTCTCAACCATAAAAAAAGAAACGGGTCTGACAGCAGTTTTTCCTCAGGTCTGCTCTACGGCATGGCGTCACGCCAAGGCCACAACCTTCCCAGCCATGCTGCCATCAAAGCAGATATCACTTCGGCAGTCTATAGCGGTGCAGCAGACCGTGCTGACAGTGGTTGCATGTGATACGTAACCTTCCCGCGGTGCACACATATGTGGATGTCAGGGGGAAGTGGCTTTGACAGATGGGCGGGCCGGCCCAGCTCTTCCCCGGCCCTGAACCGGGAAGTCTCGCCCTCGGGGTGGGCGTCCCAGAGCGAAGTGAGACGGCTCTGTGGGAGCGAGTACTGTTAGTCCATTCAGGGATGTTCCATTAACTTGATTAATGGCCTAATTACCGCCAATAAACACTCCTCGGAGATAAGAAGCAGAAAGGAGGAGGAAGGTTGGGGCAGTAGAACCGGGCTCTCTCTCATGGTCAGTCAGTCACAGTTGTTCTTTTGTTCCTAAAGAACACAAACCTGAACACTTTTTTTAACCTGGAAGTTGCTGGAAGCTGCCCAGTAAATCCACAGTAATGTTTTGGCCTCTGAGCAGTTCCATTGGAGCAGATGGGGGATAACTGCCTTGCTCAAGGGCATCGTAGTGGTAGTGATGAAAGAAGGGCAAACGCTTTTTTTCCACCACTCAGATTCATGCTGCCAGTTCAAGATCGAATCAGCGCTCTAAATTTCAGTCCAACATTTCAACGGAGTCAACATCAGTAGTTTCACTCAAGGTGGCTATTTAAATCTGCTCCGAGCTTTTACGTAAAGATGAACTTTAGTGAATATTAAAACACTAATTTGGGTCATTTAATAATTGCAAGCTGTCATGTCAGTGCTGATCTTTGAGAGAATGGAGAATCAGAGAATCTCCTGATGGAGGATCATGTTAGTTTTGTACAAGTCTGTATGACCTTCCTGAATTAAAATAGCACTCCGCTGATTTAGCATTGCACTCTTGAGGCTCATGATGATAGCTGTTTAAAGTTAAATATCAAATTCGATGCAGCAGAACAAAAAGCCTTGTATTTTTTATTCCACTCTGTCTTCCTTGTCAAAACCTAGAGTCTACATTACCCACAATGCAACTCGATAGTCAACAGTTTGAGTGTGTTTTACCACCCGCTGAATACTCAATTCTGATTGGTCAATCACGGCCTTCTACTGTCTGTTATTTCTTTAAAGCAGACCGTTGCTGTGTATAACAGACCGTTGCTATGGGCGCAGTTCTGATCTCGGACTCTTATTGATTTCTTAAGTAACAATGACCGGCTCGCTGTACATTATCCTTTACTTATCAGTCTCATAGATATGGGTTAGAAGGGGCCTGTTACACCTACTAGTAGGTTCAGAAGGCTGTTATCATCTATTCACATGATTGTTTACCGATACAAATACTAGAGGACAATGCCGACCTCTAAGGGCCGTAGTAATTATGAAATTATGATTTTCCTAAACCTAACCAAGTAGTTTTGTTGCCGAAACATAAATATGTTGTTTTGTTTCAATTCACAACGTTAAGTTCCACTTTCACAACGTAGTAGGTGCAGTTTGGGCCGTCTGAAGCATTAGAATGGTAGTTATAACTGCTGAAAAAGCCCATTCAATCACCTGATGACATTTGAAATGAGCGGTTATAGATGTGACGTTTTTTTTTCAACTCACCTCGTACAATCATATTGAGGTATATTTGTGATTTATATGAGCAGATTTAACTTATTTACTTATATCATTTTTAAAAACAGGGTCCCAAGGCCAGGTTGGCTACCTTGTATGTTCACCAATTCACACTGATGGCACTCTGGTTTAGTCTGAAAGCATCTCTACTTTTATAGTTACATCTGAGCTGATGGATGAAATTGGATTTTCAAAACCAGTTTCCAGCTTTAAAGAATAGAAAAAAGCTATAATGTTGAATGTAATGTAGGTATAATCCTCATCGGAAGGACACAAAAAAACAGATGTAAACTCTACAAATTGTGTTTCCATCCCTCTGAAAATAGCATCTGATTGTGAAACAAATAGCCCCCACAAACGCTTTGGAGTAGCGTGTCTGGTGCCCCCTCTGCCATCTCCGATCGGCGTGTGGGCGGCTCGCTTCGGCCTCGCTTCCCTCTCCCCTCGTCTCCCTCTACAGATGTGGGTTGAGAGTGTTGCGGGGCCTTTGCTCTCTCGCTGAAAGAGGCAAGGAAGCGAGCCTTCATCCTCCTCCACACTAGTCTGAAATGCAGCCAAGTTCGGCGGAGGCTGCCGCGACCCGCACTGTGCAACACTTACAAGTAGTTCAAAGGCTGCTTCCTGCTCCATGACGCGGAACAGAAATGTGGATTTCTCTGGTAATTAGCGAAGTAGGGCGGCGAAATGAGTGGAATTGATTGCGCGTTTGTGCATTACGATCAACGTGTGGGCATTTAAAAGCTGAAGAATTGATCGATGTGTTATCACTCGCAGTTGTCGGAGAACTTTCCCACGGCTTGAACTCTACTACTTTACTTCGTTCTTGCTTTCTTTAACTCTGCAAATCATTCAGTTGTTAGCTTCATTTTGAGTCCCCTCTCGCAGCATTGTTGTCGACTCGCTCTGGAATGCTGACATTTTCCGTTAAAGTAAGGTCTTTGGCCCTTTTCTCGGGGAACAACGTGTATAAAATGGGACTCTCCTATATTGTTTTCATTGATTCTGTCATGGCAACCTTGTAACCGAGCCCTGCTTCATAATTGGATTGCTGCATTGGACACAATAAGCTTCAATTCCCCAGCAAAAGGCGGAAACGCTTGTCTTTTTTTTTTTTCTTGTGCGATGCAAAGCTTGCGGAGAAACGAGCAGCAAAGATCAGATTTCACACACACAGAGCTGTTTGAAACGTACAGTAACAGCATGAAAAGAAACAGTAAAGGGAAAGAGAGTTTTCTCATTAATTTAAACCCAGGGAGTAGAGTTAATAATTGTGTGATTAAAGTTTAATGATGAAGGATAAGACCTATTTTCTTGTATTTATCTTCAGGCACATTGTATTCCGCGAGCGTTATTGAGGAATGCTAAATTCTCCCCTCTCCGTTTTACAGTAATTGGCAAGATTCAGAACCTGCCTGGATCCACACACTTACCCGAAAAAAAAAACAAGAAAATGGCTGTCAGGAGATAAAACTGCAAAATAAGCTTTGTTATCCTGTCGATACAGAGACTTTGTGATGTTAGCTGTTAATGATGGACTCTGTCTGATGGTAGGAAGTCACACTGGATCCATCTGTTTTGGGAATTTTCTTTGAGGCGTGCAGAGCAGCAACGACGGACTGTTCTGCTTTGTTTTAATCAATTATTTTCGAGAGAAGTCTCAAACCAAATGTGATGAAGTCCTGCGTGTATATATTGTTGAAAAGAAAAGCTTAATTAATCGCAAATTAATCACCCATTTTTAATTTGTTCAAAATGTACCTTTAAAGGGAGATTTGGGTGCGTTGTGCCGCCCGTTTCAATCAACCGATTGAATGGGCGTTATCAGCGGTTATCAGCCTCATAGATATGGGTCAGAAGGGGTCTGCTACACCTGCTAGTAGGCGCAGAAGGCCGTTATCGTCTATTCACACGGTTTATACCGATAGGAACACAAGAAGACGATGCCGACCTCTTGTGGTAATTATGACGGGAGCAAAAGAGGAAGTCAGGTGACGTAGTATGAAGAGCGACAAAGGCAGCGTCGGGAGGAGGTCTGGGTAGATGGATGGGTCAACAAACCCAGGAGACCGCTGTTTGTGTCCCGCGTGAAACCAAAAGTCAATGTATTTTAGCAAACTTTTGTTACGAAAATTATTAATTAACGCCGCATACCTAAGTTATGTAACAAACATACTTATTTTTAACTAGGGCTGTCGATCAATTAAAATATTTAATCACGATTAATCGCACATGGCAGTGGGCAAATATGCTGCTTTATTCAAATGTATGTATATATTTATTATTTATTATTACATATATATATATATATATATATAGTTTCCAGCCCTTATATAAATATCAGGGTTTGATTTTGTGAAAATCTTAAGGATTATAACTTTTAGTAAAGTCTTTTTTTAATACAGGCTATAAGATCTGACACATAATTAATTCTAATAGCTCATTCATTTTGTAAAATGCATTCATAGAAACTTATGCAGTTTACATATTTGTATGTCCTTAAGATCATCTTTCAGTTTCTGATTCAGAAGAGACAAGTTGACGTTTTCATTAAAACTACATTCAAAAAGTTACTGTAAGAAATGCACAATGAGTTGTATTCATCATGACAGGAGAAAGGTGAAAATTGCTTGTTTAGAAGATGAAAAAGGAATTACCCCGAAACAAAATAAATCTTGATTTAACAGGATTCATATTTTTAGGGAGATCTCTTGTCTTCGCAAGAATGCACAAACAGGTAATTTGTGCTCGGGGCTTTACAAACAACAGAGTTGAAATTAAAATCGCCAGCGGCCCCTGCGATTATTACAAATCACTACATGTCAACAGCTCATATTGATCGTGCGCAAGAAGAAGTTAGTGGAATTGACGGCTGTAATCTGAGCTGATTGTTTTCAGATGTCCTAACTGGTTCTTCTGAAACTCTGAAACAAAAGCGAAGGAGGTCTTCACCGTCGTCTCAGCACGTTAACAGGATCTGTCATTGTTGTTTTTCCCCTCCTGTTTGAGCAAATGGAGATGGAGAGCACGGTGGCACGACAGATGGCATCTCACACCCTCGCCATCCCCTGAGCCCACTCAGTGACCAGTGCCATGCTGCCACTCCGGGCACAGTCACTGTGAGGCAGAATTCATTAGCGGGATCAGGCTGGCCGGTCAGACTCGGAACCAACATTTCCTGTGTCATTTCCTTTTTTTCCACGGAGCTCAGTTTGTCACCCTAGTTGTTGCTGCGAGTGCAAAAAAAAAAAAAACACCCCACCAATGACCGATGGTACTTTAGCCTTGTGGTGAAGCTCCAAAACGAGTCATTGATTCGGGAAATGAAACTACTTTGAGCCAAACCAACTGTGTGTAAACACTCTTTGTCGCTACACACCAAAACAAATCCATACAGAAGACCTTCGCGAGGGATTTTCAAACACCTCATTCTGTCACAGCGCGGGGATTGCGGTGGCGATAAATGGATCGAGGCAACCAATTCACAGGAGAATAACCTTTGCCGGCGCGCTCTAACCTCGTTTCTTGCCACATCTCAGTCGCTTATGTTTGGCCTTTTTTATACAAATCACATTAGGGCCCATTTTGGAGCAATTCAATACTTTGAATTGGAATGAAATAGAAACTTCTGCTAAGGTGCAGCTGCATCATCGGCAGTAGAGTCATTGCCCTTCTTGTGTTTTGAAATGAATAGCTCTCTGAAAGGCAGTGGATGACAGGAAAGCTGCAGGTCTAGTTAGCGAATGGAGAAATTCTCAGCCGGGTTGCATTTTAAATAACTAATTTTGCTATATTTCAAGGATACTCAACATTAGTATCTTGTGTTGTTTTTCCACCCGTCTTGCATCAAAGACGATGATTCCTTTGGCTGTCTGGCAAGAATCGAAGACTATACAGCGGCGTACTACGGCGTTACTTATGTACGATAGTAACATGACAAATAAATCAATGTTTGGGTTGAAATAACTACAGAAGTGGTGTTGCTTAAATAAGGAAGTTTGGTGACAACTAAATCAACGTTTGGGTTAAAAAAACTACGAAAGTGGCGTTAATTAATTACGGAAGTTAAGTGACAAATAAATCAACGTTTGGGTTGAAATAACTACGGAAGTGGCGTTACTTAATTACGGAAGTTAAGTGACAACTAAATCAACGTTTGGGTTAAAAAAACTATGAAAGTGGCGTTACTTAATTACGGAAGTTAAGTGACAACTAAATCAACGTTTAGGTTAAAATAACTACGGAAGTGGCGTAACTTAAGTACGGAAGTTAAGTGACAAATAAGTCAACGTTTGGGTTAAAATAACTACAGAAGTGGCGTAATTTAAGTACGGAAGTTACATGACAAATAAATCAACGTTTGGGTTCAAATAACTATGGGTGTGGCGTTACTTAAGTACCGAAGTTAAGTGAAAAATATATCAACGTATGGGTTAAAATAACTACAGAAGTGGTGTAATTGAAGTACGGAAGTTAAGTGACAACTAAATCAACGTTTGGGTTCAAATAACTCCGGAAGTGACGTAATTTAAGTACGGACGTTACATGACAAATAAATCAACGTTTGGGTTAAAATAACTATGGAAATGGCGTTACTTAAGTACGGAAGTTACATGACAAATATATCAACGTTTGGGTTAAAATAACTACAGAAGTGGTGTAATTGAAGTACGGAAGTTAAGTGACAACTAAATCAACGTTTGGGTTCAAATAACTCCGGAAGTGACGTAATTTAAGTACGGACGTTACATGACAAATAAATCAACGTCTGGGTTAAAATAACTATGGAAATGGCGTTACTTAAGTACGGAAGTTAAGTGATAAATAAGTCAACGTCTGGGTTAAAATAACAACGGAAGTGGCGTTACTTAAGTACGGAAGTTACGTGACAATAAATCAAAGACTTTTGCTATATTTCAAGGATACTCAACATTAATATCCTGTGTTGTGTTTCCACCCATCTTGCATCAAAGACTCGATGAATCCTTGGCAAGAATCAAAGACGCCTCTCCCCTCCACATCTGGCGTCGTCTGCTGTTTTTCATGCTCATAATCTTAAATTGGCACAGGATGAGCACAGTTGGTCAGCTCTATTTCCGTCCAGTCCAGTCAGCCCGCCTGTTTATCTTGAGCGTCTAGAAACAACTTAGTCCCCAGAAAGCGAGAGGAGCTGCAGCGATGTTCCTTATTACATATTCCCCCTGAAGAACTCCACACTATGTTCACTGAAAAACTCTGGCTCCCGAGACAGACTGACTAACTCTCACTCTCTTACAAACAACATGACTCCTGGATTTCCAAAACCTGAGCAGAATAGCAAAGAAGGGAGGAGACGCACTCGATGGAATATGGCACCATTTTATTAGACAGATTTCAGCGCGTCCTGTAACACGATTAGGTTTCAGAATCTGGGAAGTTGAGATTTGCAAACAAACATAAACACATCAGACGTAACAAGTAGCTACAGCCTCACCTCCATGAGCAGATTTGCGAATATTTCCTTGCATTATACAATGTTTCCTACCCAATAAGCCTCAGAGTAAATAATGATTTCCCCACATGCCTCTGTTTGACTCCCAGTTAAATCCTGTCTGAATGTAATGCAATATGCATTATCAATTTGCTTCTGAGGAACGGTGGGAAGTCCAGGGTCCAACAGCACCACCCTCTGACCGCCTCGCGGAACCGCAGGTGCTCTCCAAGTCTCCATGCATGACTCATAAAGCAAATTATGCATCCAGGATATGTGTCAGATTAGCTGTATGATGGGCAAGTAGCAGTAATATTTGGTAATAATTGAAAAGTGTTGAGTGTGGAGGCTTTGGCTTGTCCGTCAGTCAGATCCAAAGCAAAATAGTGCAGACAGTGTTCAAATATTCTGGGGTGCTTTTTGGCTGTTTACTGAGGTTTGGCACTGTAAGATAATGACACTCGAGGTGAATATCATGAGTTTCCAGGTTCTGGAAGACACCAAAAACACACACCAAGGAGGCAGTCGGCGTCTTGACACCTCCGCTTGAGCAAATCCGACACATGTCCACTCCGCGATCAGCCGATAGCCCCGACAAACTCCTCAAACTCGTCCCCCGAGAGTTAAAAAAAATCCCACCGACAACATCACGTCACCTCTGCGGTCTCCTCCCGTACACTGGAGACGCACTCCTGTCCGTCACCGCTCGCCGCCGGGGGGGTTTGCCACAGACACGCGCTGACATCACAATTAAACCGAGATCGCCCACGGTCATCCATCAAATGCACTCCAACCCCCCAAACACACACACAAACAGTGAGAGGAGAGCAGCGTCTCCCTGCATGCTAAGAGGGGAGGTATGCATCTCGTGCTGGCAGCCCCACAAAGCATCTTGATTGGGGTGCGAAAGATACATTTTCAGCCTCAATTGGGCGGCAGTCGACATTATTCAGCTCTGAGTGGATTTTCCTCCGAGATAAAAGAACACTATGCTTCTCCATTTTTTTCCTCCCCTTCTGTTTTGAGTTAATATTATCACTAGCCTATACGCTTTCTCTGCTAACACCCCCCCAGTGAGTACTCAGCCGTACCACCGAGGTGCAGATAATATCCCGAGTATCAAGGAAGATGCCCTCTTAGGGGCCCCCGGCACTCGGCAGGCTCGCGGCCCCGCGATTCTGATCTCATCAAGCGAGCACGTCCGCCTCCATTAGTCTCTGGCATTGTGCTCGAAATTGCTCTGACTTGTCGGGTGATTACCTCAAATGAACAATTAAGCGGCTGGCTGTCACAATAACTTGCTCCCCGTCTGTGAATTGGCTCGCCGGTTTTAACGGCTGCTGCTGCCGCCGCCATCAAGGTGCTCCAAATAAATGATCCATTCTGGAGGGGAAATGTCAGCTCATAGCCCTCATAATGAATCGGTGCGCAACATCTAGTCGCAATACAGTGTAAAGCGGGTGATGAAAGGGAACTGCTATTGGACAATGAATACGTTGGCAGAAGGAGGTGAGCCACAAAGAGATCGGTTTATGGCGAAAAGCATTTTTCGTTGTAAAAAAGTAGAATAGAGTGGAGAATATGTCACATGCACCAGATGCTTTAGGAGGGTTTGAATGGAAGTCATTACATTTAAGTCATGTATTTGTCACAATGAAATGTTGCTGTGTGTAGTGAGGGGAATCTACAGTATAGACTTTGAAAAATATCAGCATTTTTTTCCATTTACTGACAGCACAGTGTAAGAAAACCGGCATTATTCTGGCTCACTTAAACATATCCTCATACAACGGTTTGTATGGTATCTCACGAAAAGTTATTCCTTATTTTCCGGTCATGTACAGCAACACGTATCAATTTCCGCTGCATACAATCTTTTCAAAATAAACTTCTTTATTCACAGGAAATAGCTTGGTTAGGTTTAGGAAAAGATCGTGGTTTGGGTTAGTACGGAAGTTACGTGACAAATAAATCAACATTTGGGTTACTTTTCGTTCCCCTTTAACAATCCAACTTTATATTTTTAGACTAAAAATGGGAGTTAAGATGGAAGAAAAAGGTGAATGTATTTAGCCTCTTTGTCGCCCTTCTTCTTTTTCTTTCTGTGATATCTTATTACTTTAACTAATAATTCAAGAGTTGCTCCACGCACAGGTTTCACAAGAACCTCCCAGGTGCTGATAAATCCCAATTCAAAAATCGGTTAAGTAGTTGAGTAGCTTCGAGCTGAACCTAACGGAACCTGTGGCGTTGGTCGGAGAGTTGCACTTATTATTTGATAAACATGAACTGCTGAAGATATACTGTTATGAGCCTCCTGCTGTGCAATGATTCCATCTAGAGCTGAAATGTTGAAGTCATTTTTCGAGCATGAAGGCCAAACATTTGATGGTTCCAGCCAATCTCAAACTCCAATGTAAACCCTCCTGCGGCGTTATTCAACGGTCGGAGCAAGTGACGTACTATTAATTGCGCGAGAGTACGTTCGGGGGCCGTGGATGGGTCAAGCAAACACAAGACTTTCAACCAGGAGACCGCTGTTCGTGTCCCGTGTGAAACTAAAAAGAGTTATTTTTTCACATCACTCGTCGGTATCGTCAGTCCCCGAAAGTCACGTGAGTCGCTAGTCAGTGAAGTTAACGTCAACCACGACCGTTTCCTAACCCTAACTAAGTGGTTTTGTTGCCTCAACTTAACGTCCTGTGAAAACGCAAGTTTATTTTGAAAGGACACTATGCATGTAGGGGTCTCCGATGCCAAAGGGCGCAGACCAAGCGGCAGTATTTGACAAGTTGGGAGTGAGAATGCGTTGGTTCCAGGGTCTTTTGTTGCTTTTCTTGGTCTTGGGCGGTCAAAGTGATGCAGCCTCACCGTGTAAAGGATGGACTTCATCTCCGGGGCTCAAAACCAAAATGCAGGCCTTGTTTAAGCAGATCTGTAGAGAGGCACAGCCACTGATGACAACTTGCTCGAGTTGTTTGTTTGTACTCTTCCCTCCTCATCGCACAGCAATTCTACATTCATCACTGTGTTTCCCCCATGCCCTCCCCAATCACCCAGCACAGAATTGAGAGCAAATCTAGTCTGCTCCGATTGGTCTCAGCCACGGTGGGCAAGTCATCAGAAGCAGCAGCCATTGGTTCCGGACGCATCTCTATGAAGCGTAGACATCCACTAGAATGAAGTCGAAGTCTGTGTGTGTGTGGTTTAGTGTGTCTGTGTACCTCTCAGGCAAGTTGAGGAGAGCCCCCCGCGAAGGAAATCCTGCATCAGCGCCGACCAGATTACCGATCAGAGCGTGACCAATGTCAGAACGCGCGGAGTGCAGTAATGCGGCCTAATGGTGAGACAAGCCAGGGACTCTTTAATGGTAATGAATACACAATGTGAGCCCAAGGCAGGATGAGAGGGAGGGGGGAGTCGTGACCAGACTGGTGAGGAGGGAGAGATAACCACGGTGTGTGGGAAAGGAGAGGAAGCTTTAATGTTTACTGTGAGTGGACAAAAAAACAGAAACACCTTACACAGTGCATCCGAATGACGTGCAAAAATATAGAAAAAAAATGAGTTTCAAAGTTTATTCTTGACCTTGGATCACAAGTTTATAACTGTTCTGGAGCTTTTGACCGCATCACATGATCTTCTTCAGCACCAATTAAAGGTGCTCTCTACGATATCCTATGTAAAGATATAGAGTAGTGATGTCTACCTGAGCAGAGAATGAAGTCGCTCTCCCTCTGTTGTAATCCAAGTTTCTCCGTGCTTTGTTGACATCGCCGGGCCGGCCAGGCATGCCTTTTAGTGCATATTCGTGCATGCAATCGTGCCCCACTGGCTAGCTCACGGCCACTATTTTGCATTGCACTCATACGGCGGTTACAGCTGATAACGCCGTCCCGACCAATTTCAAATGCGTATTTCTGATTTTCCTGTGTTCCAGGCAGCCACTGGTTTGCATTCACGCCTCTAAAATCAATTCCCAGAGTCGTCATATTGAACATTATGTCTGCTCATAAGTTATCATTGTGTGGTGCTGCAAGTGATTGATTTGAAAAGAAGCATTACCATGGTGTCCCTTTGACAATACAAACATGTATCTTACGTTTCAGATCTCTACAAGTTGATTTTTTTATACAATATGCAAAACCTGTGGCTACTCGGGAAGTACTGAAAACTAATTGACAGTTCCAAAAGCAGTGATATGCTTTGGAAAATGCTCAACGGTAATGTAAAGTACTTGAGACTTGTAGAAAATAGACTTTTTTCAAGACAGACACTTGTCTCACTGTTGCAGGAAAAAGCACCAATTTTGTAAACTTTTCCAAATTTGAATCAAACCAAAAACTTAAAACTGTTGGTTTGAATGTGAAACGTTTCTTTAAATAGCTTCTCCAGTAGTAGTAGTAAACAGAGAGGAGGATGGAGGGAGGTGGCGATGTGGAGAGAGTGGTTGCAGCTGAGCCTCTCTTGTAGTATTTCTCATTTACTGTCCCTGTCTGTTGTGTGCACAGCCTTTCTCTCCCCGTGTGATGATTCTCAGCCTGTGTGTAACAAAGGCTTCGTTCAGTGGCAGGGCCAATAAAAACAGGAATTAAACATGATCAGAGCGGCTCTTCACCTTCCTCATATCCTCCTGCGGAAGCCCACGGAGACTCGGTGCCGGCCTCTCTACTGTACGGACGACTTTCGCTGACTTTCTCAGTCTTTATCGGCCTCTCTTTTCACTTATCTTCAGGCCATTTGGGGGTCTGCACCATTTCTCGTTGGCATTTCTATTAGTGAGCTTGATTGTGGCGATCAGAGGGAGGCTGGTGGACATGTAGGGAAGTCACAGTAGCAATGGAGGAAAGCAGAAAATACAGTGAAGAAATTGTATGTCCAAAAAAAATCTTGTTAGTAGTGGCACTATGAATGAAGACAAACATGATTTGTATATTGCTGCACAGGTTGGTCTTATAATTACATTACTGTGTATGTTCTATATAGCAAGTCTATGGAAACCCACTTCCACCAGAGGAAAGAGAAAAACAAATGCTTGTTTATTAGCAAATGTTAGCATGCTAACATGCAAAACTAAGATGCCAAACCAGTAGGCTACCTCCAGGTCTGAGAAGTGAAGTCCATGTGCAGTCTTTCTAATAGCCAGCAGGGGGCGACTCCTCTGGTTGCAAAAACAAGTCTGATTGTATAGAAGTCTGTGAGAAAATGAGCCTACTTCTCACTTGATTTATTACCTCAGTAAACATTGTAAACATGAGTTTATGGTCTCAATCGCTAATTTCAAGTCTTCTTCACTACAGCGTGATGTTCATTTAGTAAATTATGGTCCCATTTAGAGTCAAATAGACCATAAAGCGGGGGCTACCTTGCGATTGACAGGTCGCTACCATGGCGTTGTCCGTGTTTTCGTCTTAGAACTTTAACCCTTAAGTTAATTGTAACTTTTTGGGCGCCTAAAAATGTCTTACTCAGCATTGGGTTGTACTTAGCTCCACCCTCTCGTGTCACTTCTGGTTGCAAAAAAAAATCCAAGATGGCGACAGCCAAAATGCTGAACTCGAGGCTTCAAAACGGCCGTCCACAAACCAATGGGTGACGTCACGGTGACTAAGTCCACTTATTATATACAATCTATGTGGCAAACATGCAAAACATTCTAGCTAAACATTAGCATGTTAACATTGTCCTGAGCATGTTAGCATTCTGGCAAGCATGGTGGTAGACTCTTGGTCATATAACTTAGTATCTCAGAATTACAACGTACTATGGATATTTTTACTTTAGTCATTTGTATTCCTCTACGTTTTCATTCCTAACATTTTTTTTTTTTTTTTGGCGTAAATGGGCTTCCATACCAGCCACTGATCTTCTAGACATCCGCAGTTTTTTTGGGTCATCCATGCAAAAACTGATGGCAGTGCTGTATTATATTGACATTTAGGAATATTTATTATATATCAGGAGTATTTATGAAAATCACAGTGTAAAGGCTGAGGCTAAGGAGTGACCACACTGAACCAAATGATCAGTAAAGTAAATAAGGATTTTGCCGACTATCCTTTTGAAGTGAGCAGACATGAAATAGCTGTAATTTCAATCCATACATTTATGTAAAATAGTCTTTCTTAAACTCCCCCAGAGCTTTTTTTTTAAAGAATTATAACAGTATATGTAAACAAACAGGTTTATTCTATTGTTTGTTTGTTTTTCTCTCCTCTCTTTTCCTTTTTATCCCTCCTTCAAGCTCTCCCATCGTTTAAATCATTTGTAAAAGGTGGATTCTGATAAGATGGTGAACACAGAGGGGCTATCATGTGGAAAAAAGATGGACTCTAGATAGACTTAAAGCATACAGATCTCTTGAAGTCGCTCTTTGCCTTAGGAAATCCATTATTTGGATGATTACCTCCTGCTCGTGAACCAAGCTACCGCGGCAAGCGCGACCGTCGGCAGTCAAAACGGACTCGCATTAAAATGCAGCTCAGAGTCCACACAGTCTATTGGATCCTATCGGAAGGTGAAATCTCTCAGCCAAATTGATCTGTTTCAACACACATCCCTAGATTACATTCTACAATAGATTAGAGGACTGTGGGGGGGAAAAAGGCATTAGCAGATATTCTCTTTTGTCAGCAGAATGGTGAGAGAGTGGGAACTTTTTCAGTACCGGGGACGGAAAGTACAACACAGACAGAAGAGCGCACTATATTGAATTCATAGAAATGTAATCATCTTCAATATTTAAGATATTAAACAATGTTGCTCGGTCAGGCCTGGTATTAATTGTCTTTGATCCGTCCGTTTAATCCAAAGAAGTAAAATGAAACTGAAAATTCACACAATATAGTGCGGTTCTAAAGTTGCTTTTAAAGCACTTTTCTAAGTGCGTATAAAATGACAAAAACTTTGAGATATAAAAGATTTTTGAGACAAATTAAAGGCAGTTTTTGAAACTCTACACATATTTGGTTATCTAATCGTCGTTGCTCAATATTACAACTGACGATGTCACTTTAAATCAGGGCCGCCAAGACAAATCTGAAGGGTCGTAAAATGATTAAAAAGATAGGAAAGCAGAAAATGTATGTGCGCTACACAAAATTGTGTGTATTTTGTCAGACATTCATCTAGTTTTTGAAATTTTGTGAATTTCTGGATGATTTGACCTCTTTTGTCACAACCGGTAGACATACAGTTACATATCTGTTAAATCAACCAGGCTGCATTAAATGCCGTATGAACGACACGGTATTTGCAAGTAATTTCGCATGAAATAAGAACACCACTCTTGCTTTTGGCGTGTCATTTGTACGCCATGTAGTCTGACTGCAATGCAAACTAGGGCTGTCAAACTTAACGTGCCCCACTAATTTCTTTAACGCATTAACTCAACTTGCAATTTTTAGGTTGTAGTGGGCTCAGTTTTAAAGCTAGAGCGAAGATACTAGAAATCATATGAAACTAGACAACCTAAGGAATCCATTAGCACCAACCATATCATGCTTGCTCCATTTTCAAAGGGGTCCCTTGACCCCTTTGAAAATGGAGCAATGATATGATTGCCCCATTATGATAATCACATGCAGTTTGGGGCAAGTCATAGTCAAGTCAGCACACTGACACACTGACAGCTGTTGTTGCCTGTTGAGCTGCAGTTTGCCATGTCATGATTTGAGCATATTTCTTATGCTAAATGCAGTACCTGTGAGGGTTTCTGGACAATATTTGGCATTGATTTGTGTTGTTAGTTGATTTCCAATAATACATATATACATATATTTGCATAAAGCAGCATATTTGCCCACTCCCATGTTGATAAGAGTATTAAATACTTGACAAATCTCCCTTTAAGGTACATTTTGAACAGCTAAATGATTAATTTGTGATTAATTCATATCCCAAAGTGTTTTTAAGTTTTAAGTTACGGTTGTGACGTGTTTTCTGGACTTATGTTACGTTGATTCCATACTATTTTACTTATTCTTATTTGATGCCCAACCATGATGTTTGTCCTAAACCTAACTAAGTGGTTTTGTTGCCTCAACCTAACCGTGGCCGTTACTGTAGTTTTGTTGCGGGGCATAAAAATGATACGCGAAAAGGCTAAAATGCGTTCTTGTGACACTCGGAATGTCCTTGTAATGTCAAGCTATTTGTATGCCTTCCCCTGAGATCGGGTTGGTTAAATACAGTACATGCATTATGGTTGTTACTTTCTGAAAGGAACAATATGTAGGACTGACAGCTGGTGTTTGAAATGGGTAACAGCAGTCCAAATTCAAATCATTGGCACCGTGGCCGGTCCGCTCCTTTGGCGCACGTTTTCGCAATTTGAAATGGATGGAAGATGATGGAAATTTCAAAAGAGAACACAGTGGCTGTAGCATTGTTGTCGGAAAAGCCAGTATTTCAATTTAGCATGTTTCCTTAATCTCTGATGACATGTAATCGTCATTTTATGATTTATTACAGTAAATGTATGACATATTAGCCCTTTAAATTGAGGATTTTTTTTAGCTGTTCCCACTGTCCCTGAACATCTCTTGTCAACATTGTCTTTGGTTAGTTGTTTCCTACATTTCCCAGAATGCATTTGCATTCAGAGAATTTTCTTCTTGGCTTTTTTTGTGGGCAAAAACACGAGATGGTGTTAGTTTAGTGCATTTGTCTTTAAAATGCTAAGTACATCTTGCAGACGATTATTTTATGCAAGCCTTGTATTATGATAATGTAGACAATATTGAATGTACACATTTGTTCTCTTGCAACTTAAAGGTATAGCGTCTGTCTTTCTTGTCAGTTTTACCTTTCCGTCTATGTACCCAATCCCCATTAGCCGGCATCTTGCCGCCTCTTTCTCCTGCATTTTAAGGCTGCAGTTTACTGCCAAGCGTGCTCGCTCGCGCTTGTGATCCGCAGAAAATGATGAGGCACGGGCTTCAGCCTGGCCAAAAAATATATGGCTCTGAAAATGGATGTCCTATATTTGAGCCACTTGAAGGGGAGGGGGCGCTTGATTTAACCAGCCGAAAACTTTAACTACCTGAAGTTATTCACGCTCCATACCTTCATGTCAAGATGTTTTTTAACCGGCCCTATGAGTAAAATTCCATTTGCTGTAAAAATTGTGTAAGCCATCGACCTTCCTGTGAGGAAGACGTTGAGCACCATCGACTTTTTCTGACCCGCTTTTTTCAAGCTGTCTTAATTTGGAGTCATCGCTTGTGAGCATGACTAATAATGTCTTTTACTTAACTGGGGAGGAGAGATAAGTAGAGGAGCATCTGAAATCAATGGAGGAGGATTAAGGAGGACCCTGGGGCTTCCACGTTCTCTATTCAGACTCCTACAACCAACACATGCTTCTCCCTAGCACCCTGAGGACAGGGTAGGGAATACCTTTAGGCTACACCAATAGTACATTGTGCATAACACAACCCTTTTACAGTTTGATGGTTCACCAATCTTCATAACATTTCATCGCATCCGACTGTTTTCGCCCGGGGGCCTTTGCGCTTATTGGATGTTTATGATTTAATTTGAACATTATTTGGATTTAAAGTGTTGCTTTTTCTAACGGGAAAAGGCGACTGCGCCGTACATCACACGGGGAACACAGGTGGGACCTTTAAAGCTGACATTTCGGTTTCAATTAATATATGCGGCGTATCATCTGAGGAGTTGTGTCGTCGCGGAGATGCCGGGGGAATTACGGAAACGCAGCCTCAGCAAGGAATTGACTGCCCTCAGCTAGGAAATTACACTGCGACAAAATAATTAAAAGCCATGTCTAATTTAAATACATGCCTCTGCACTCTGAAATACCCCTCAGACCCCTCGGTGCGAGTCTGGAATATGCCGCCTCCACAGGTTTTGAAGTGAAATCACCCCGCAGGCGTCCGCGCCTAAGCAACAATGATTGGACCTGCCTTTGAAAAGTGTAACAGAGAAAGAAAATAAGACGTAACCCCTTTTTTTCCGCGGAATCCCAAAAAAAACGGCGCCTCGCTTCCCTGTGTGTGTTTTGTGTGCGGCAAAGAGCGGCGTGGATCCGTGCAGAGCGAGGGAGCAATAAGGTGAAATAGAGACGACCGGAGTGGCTGCAGAGGAAAAATAAGCCGAATAAAAGGAGAGGAAAATGGCTTGTGTGTGTCCATGAACGCATATTTTTGTGGGCATTCATAAGTCTTTCTCTTGCATGAACACACATGTGTACCGTATGTGGCCGGTATAGGTAACAGCCCTATTATAAGGCAGTGATGCGGCTCAGCCACTATCCCAGGCCTTGCTGACAAAACTCTAATGTATAGGGCCTTGTGCTCTCTGTGCTGGGATTCAATTAGGATGCCTAACGGTGGGGCCTGCCTGGAATGGGATGGAGGAGTTAGAGCCCTGTCATATGGGCCCAGTGGGGCAGCAAGCCTCCACTCTGTCTGCCTAATACTGGTGTCACCGCCGCAGGGAGAAGCCCACTACCTAAGGGCTCCGACTGACTGAATTATCTCACTTTATTTGTTTTCTCTGTCTCTGTACAGCTGCACTAGGTGAGACTTTTACTTAAAAACAGCATTTTGTCAGCCATAGGTTGTAGATTTATGCTCTTTGCCCAAATGTAACTCAAGTATTTACACCTCTTAGCCTACAGGAAGAGACACTCGAGAGCCAAAAGGTTGCTTTTTTTTAAAGGAGCAATATGTAGCACTGACGGCATGTTTCCTTTATCTCTGATGACATATCACGGTCATTTTATGATTTATTACAGTAAATATGTTACATATAGGTCCTTTAATAGTGTGGACTGTTTAAAATTGAGTTACAGAAAATTAAGGTATCAAGAACCACACAATATGACCTGGAGGTTTATTCTGTTGTGGTTATTTAAAAAAAAGTAAATGGGATGGGAAACAAGATGCCAAACAAATGTCTCAGGAGGCTGAGTAATTTCCTCAAACAGATGGGCGCTGTAGTTTTATGCAAACATTACTCAAACAGGAGGAAATAGTGCATTTTTTGGGGACTATTATACAATTTTTTTTATTTAGTGCACTTAGTGAGTATTTCAACGTATCCTCATACAACGATTCGTATATTAACAATTATTCCTCATTTTTTTTGTTTTCCTACAAATGTCCAGCAACACGCGACGCACATGTTCATTTTTGCTTGTTACATGCATACAGTCATCTCAAAACAAACCGTCTTCACAGGAAACAACTTGGTTAGGGCTAGGTTTAGGCAACAAAACTACTTAGTTAGGTTTAGGAAAAGATCATGGTTTGGGTTAGAATAACACCAGAAGTGGCGTAACATAAGTACGGAAGTTACGTGACAAATAATTGAATGTTGACTTTTGGTTTCAGACGGGGTAAAAGAGTCGTCTATTGAGCGAAAGTGTGGTGTTTTTTTCACCCACCCATCCGCCCCGACCTCCTCCCCACGCGGTTCACAATTATGTGGATTACACACAAATTGATTTTGTGGGATATATACGAATTACAGTGTATTACTTTTCATAGCTACGAACGGTGTATGAGAACAGCCTGGAGTATTTACAGCAGCAACAAAGATTGGATATGAAGATGAGCTCCATGAAAGCCCAAAGCAAAAACCAGTGGATCAACACCATTCTGCTTTCAATTAGAGCTGTTTTTAGTGGCATAAACTGTGTGGAGAGGCATCAGAAGTTCAAGTTATTTTCAGATATGGTCACATGTAGAATCTTTGACTGTGTAAAGAGTAGCTTCGTGCTCTGAACTGCCGTAAACGGGCTCCTGCTGAGGACACAATTCGCGCTTGAATTTGGATAAACTGGGGAAGAATTTTCAGCCTGCAATTTGCCGTACTTCACGTCGAGCCCACTTTAAGCTCCTATTTGCCATTTTCTGAATCGTCCCCCTTCGCGCCCACTCCAAACATCACGCCCGTCTCCTTTAACCTCCGTCTGATTGGTGCAGCTGCCGAACACTATATCTTTATTTCGGCCTCCCTCCCTCCCATGTGAGGCCGTGTCTGCAAGCCAAGCCAAACAACTTTCCCGACATGGAAGCCCGACCGGAGTGTAATCAGGGAGAGAACCTCAGAAGCACACACCCGCTTCAAAACACTCGACGTGAGCACAAAAACGTAACCAGGTAGAGCTATTCCTCACACTGTCCTCTCCGCCCGACGGCGAGGCCTCAGCGGGACGGTGGCCTCGCCAGCGATGACTCAGCGTGGGATAATCAGTGTGGAGCCGCGGCCGGGATTACGGCGGGGCGGGGAGCGCGGGGCGGTAGGCTGCGGGCGAGCAAGGTGACAGGGATTCTGGGGAGGAGGGGTTCTCCCGCCATCAGCAGACCCAGCGTGAGATGTGATAATCACCGACCCACCACAGGGCCCCAAACCGGGCCGCTAATCAGCCATTATTGAGTGCAATCACGAAGAAGAGGGAGGCCCATCAGAAAGAGAGAAACAAAAAGACACAGCAGTCTGACAGAAACACTTTTGGGGTTAAAGGAAAAAAAATATAAAGTCACTGAGTGAACCGCAAGCTCCTGGTACTTGAAATCAGCATGTAAGTGAAAATCTGCTGTGAAATATTTTCCAAGCCGAGGACAGAAAGTGAAAGTTATTTTACACATTGATGGAGTTAACCAGAAAAGAACAATGTTTCCAATATATGTGGGCTGGTAAGTATATGTATGATAATGAAAGTATGGGTTGGTATGGAGGCCCAAAGTGTTCAATATTAGATAAATTGGTTAAATGTGTTAGCATCTGTTGGGCTTGCGAGCTTAAAAGAGGCAAGGGCTATGCGATTGTCTGACAGATATTATGAAATTAAAATATCTATAATGAAAATAAAAGTGATGATATAACATTTCAATAATTTATTTATTTATTTAATTTTGACCACTTTGAGCCTCCATACCAAGTCCCGCTTTTACCACATTTTCCTTATTTGGAATTTAGCCAAACATACCAAGTGTTAGTTTCCCCGTAGAGATATGCATTGGGATCATTAACACAAGAGCTTTTTCTCTTTTAATGTACCTAATTGCATCGCTCTTCACAGACGAATGCACACGACGAGAGCGGTTTTGTTATGATAGCTGGCAAACGTACAATTACAAGTCCCATTAACGTCCTCTTGAAAAGAACGTAGATGCACAAAAGAGATGGACTGAATACACAAGACAAAATTACAGACTGTCGATACCCCCGCTCATTGATTGTCACGGGAACACAATGAAGTCTTTAGTAGTTTTACAGAAGAGATGGAGGTATTATGTTTTTGCATCTCAGGGGTGACCAGGCAGGAAAGGGTGGGGGTCATTTTAAATCACACTTTAATTCAGCAGAAGATGACAGCCATTGTCAACACGCTTTGTATCGAGTTTTAGTCCCTGAAAGAGAAAGTAATTTAGTGCATCGGCATGTCATGGCACAGGCCTACCAGGCACAGGCCCGGAGGCTCCCTGGCCTTCACCTACAAAGTGTCACTCAAACAGAAACGTACTGACCAGGAAGAGACTCAAAATGACCACAATGAAACACAGATGCAAAACAGCTGCAAAGAGACACAAAACAACTACATAGAGATGCAAAAGAGCTGCAAAAAGACACAAAACACCTACGAAGAGATGCAAAACAGCTGCAAGAAGACACAAAACAACTACAAAGAGATGCAAAAGAGCTGCAAAGAGACTCAAAGCAACTACAAAGAGATGCAAAACAGCTTCAAGAAGACACAAAACATCTACAAAGAGATGCAAAACAGCTGCAAAGAGACACAAAGAAACTACAAAGAGATGCAAAACAGCTGCAAGAAGACACAAAACAACTACAAAGAGATGCAAAACAGCTGCAAAGAGACACAACGCAACTACAAAGAGATGCAAAACAGCTGCAAAGAGACCAAAACAACTACAAAGAGATGCAAAACAGCGGCAAATAGACAAAGCAACAACAACGAGTAGCAAAACAGCTGCAAAGAGACACGAAGCAACTACAAAGAGATGCAAAACAGCTGCAAAGAGACCAAAACAATTACAAAGAGATGCAAAACAGCGGCAAATAGACAAAGCAACAACGAGTAGCAAAACAGCTGCAAAGAGACACAAAGCAACTACAAAGAGATGCAAAACAGCTTCAAGAAGACACAAAACACCTACAAAGAGATGCAAAACAGCTGCAAAGAGACACAAAGCAACTACAAAGAGATGCAAAACAGCTGCAAAGGGACACAAAACAACTACAAAGAGATACAAAACAGCTGCGAAGAGACTCAAAGCAACTACAAAGAGATGCAAAACAGCTGCAAAGAGACACAAAGCAACTACAAAGAGATGCAAAACAGCTGCAAAGAGACACAAAGCAACTACAAAGAGATGCAAAACAGCTGCAAAGGGACACAAAACAACTACAAAGAGATGCAAAACAGCTGCGAAGAGACTTAAAGCAACTACAAAGAGATGCAAAACAGCTGCAAAGAGACACAAAGCAACTACAAAGAGATGCAAAACAGCTTCAAGAAGACACAAAACATCTACAAAGAGATGCAAAACAGCTGCAAAGAGACACAAAGAAACTACAAAGAGATGCAAAACAGCTGCAAGAAGACACAAAACAACTACAAAGAGATGCAAAACAGCTGCAAAGAGACACAACGCAACTACAAAGAGATGCAAAACAGCTGCAAAGAGACCAAAACAACTACAAAGAGATGCAAAACAGCGGCAAATAGACAAAGCAACAACAACGAGTAGCAAAACAGCTGCAAAGAGACACGAAGCAACTACAAAGAGATGCAAAACAGCTGCAAAGAGACCAAAACAATTACAAAGAGATGCAAAACAGCGGCAAATAGACAAAGCAACAACGAGTAGCAAAACAGCTGCAAAGAGACACAAAGCAACTACAAAGAGATGCAAAACAGCTTCAAGAAGACACAAAACACCTACAAAGAGATGCAAAACAGCTGCAAAGAGACACAAAGCAACTACAAAGAGATGCAAAACAGCTGCAAAGGGACACAAAACAACTACAAAGAGATACAAAACAGCTGCGAAGAGACTCAAAGCAACTACAAAGAGATGCAAAACAGCTGCAAAGAGACACAAAGCAACTACAAAGAGATGCAAAACAGCTGCAAAGAGACACAAAGCAACTACAAAGAGATGCAAAACAGCTGCAAAGGGACACAAAACAACTACAAAGAGATGCAAAACAGCTGCGAAGAGACTTAAAGCAACTACAAAGAGATGCAAAACAGCTGCAAAGAGACACAAAGCAACTACAAAGAGATGCAAAACAGCTGCAAAGAGACACAAAGCAACTACAAGGAGATGCAAAAGAGCTGCAAAGAGACACAAAGCAACTACAAGGAGATGCAAAACAGCTACAAAGAGACACAAAGCAACTACAAAAATGGGAAAAACAACCACAGACAAAAAAAAATGACTACAAAAAGACCAAAACAATTACAAAGTGACACAAAACAACTCCAAACACACAAAATTACCACAAAGAGACACAAAACCACAGAGAGATGCGTAACGACTACAAAAATGACCCAAAACAACAGCAAAAAGAGGCTAAACAACTCTAAAGTCTGAGTGTTTTGCTCCTTTATTGGAGAGGTGGTGAGGCCTTTTGCATGTCTGCGCCCAGGGGCCCACTGTCTCATAATCTGCCCATGGATGTAATATTTGTTTGCCCACATAGTTATGAACACTTATGTGCTTTCGAGCTTTGGCAAAATTGAGGTGTCTCCTGAAATTCTTGTCAAGTCAGTTATTTTATGATCTTCCCAGTTTTAGTTTTATTTCTCCATGATATCATGACTTATCTCAGGTGTGTTAAGTAACAATTACTTTCTGAAAGCTTCTTATTTTTTTTAGCCTGTTGCATGTCTCAGGGTGTGATCATGTGCCACATATTCACATCCTCCAGACTGTAATTGCTAGTTGACTCCATGCAGCTTTTTCTGCTATTATCACCTACGAGATGACTTTGGATTTTTTTACCCTCGGCGGTTTTCAGCGCGGTGTCTGTAGTGATGAAAAGTCTGTTTTTTTATCCTTTCAACTGTGACTGCAACTGTTTCTGAATAACTTACAGGACATATCAAAACACCTGTAGGATTCAGGGTGTTGACTTTGGGGAAATATTGCAGTGCTGTGAGCTGAAATTTAATTGAGCGTTGGGGTCTGAGAGCAGGTATTGAGGAGGGTGGTTCTGTTGTGCCGGACTTTATTGTTGAGCTCAGTGAAGCTTCTGAGCCTCACATGAAAGACGCTTTTGAAAGGAGAGGTAAAGTCTTTGAAAGTTGGTGAAAATGGCCAAAACATGTCCTCAATTAAATAAGCAAGGGACGGTGATAGCGATAGGGGTCAGAGTAGCCGCAGGTCACCACTCTCCAAAAGCAGATAAGACCTTGAGGAAGATGTTTTGTGCATCCGCGTCTGTCAATCTGTAGATATTTGTTATTGTGAGCTCTTTATCTGGGCGAGTGTGCGTGCGTGCCGGCAGCAGTTTGTTTGCAGACTCCAGAAGGAATCCTAAAAAATTCATGCTTCCTCTTCGGCAACAATCTCAGGTTTTGTTTTGCCCTTCCCGGCGAATACGTAGGTTTTAAGTTAACACAGAAATGGATTATTATCCTGTCTGGAAGCATCGATATATCGATATGTTTTGTTTCTGTGGATTGTTGAGGATTCAAAGACTACACAGTTCAAACTTTCAATCATTTGATGGTGTGTTTTAAAACAGACCTTTTTTTTTAAGCTGGTGCGGATGTATTTTAGCAACATTCAGTTTTGCTGTCGTGGACTGATTTGATTCGTGAAACATTACTCCCCGGAACCTGGAAATGAAAGTGATTAGGAAGAAGACAGATGAAGGATAACTGCTGGAAGCGAGTCCTTGCATGAGTTCTATGAATTATGACAGGTTGGTCCTGCTCTGAATATGTGCAATTTGGTGGAGAAAAAAAAAAGCTATCTGAATTTCCATCAGTAATCAGTTAATGATAAATTTCCTGACTACAGCTCAGTTCATCCTCGCGTTATTCCATTTCAGAGACCTTTTAGAAAGCCTTAAATTGACTACAAACATCAATAGTATCCCGCGATACAATGTCCTTTTGTGCATCTCGGAACATGAATCTGTTTCCAGTGCTTTTGTTGTGATATATACCGTCACCTCTATGCTGCCTCTCGGTGAAGTTCATCCATGGACAATGGCTCCGTCTGACAGCAGAGATAAGGCTCCTCGAGGTGCTTTTGTATCAGTATGCATCGCTCTCACCAGCACTTCACTGGCTGTGTTCTCACAGGAGACGAGATATCCAACCGCTCCGTCTGGACAAAGACATTAGTAGAGACGGGGCTGAGTGTGGGCTACAGTCTCCTCGGCGGTAGTACTCTGCAAACCGAAATATTCTGTTGTTATTTAGCCACCTGATACTGAATGCATACTAAATAAGAAGCATAAGTGATTTCACTTTTCATTGCTGAAGCTTTATTAATCTTCACAGCCTTGGTTGCAGCTGCATTAGGCTACATTTTAAAGCACCGCGACATATTTGGGAAATACACTTGGGGCCTTTGCACATCAAGTATTTGTGTTTATTTTAATCCGTCATCCGATAAAATTTGTTATGCAAAGAAACCATGCACACTGATTCCGATTTTATTATTCTATTTGTTGCAAAAATACGAGACAAAACTGAATTAATTACGTGGCTGCAATGGATAGTCCCAAAAGGAGGCTAATTAATGAATGAAATAGCAAGAAGCTATCGTTTAGCTGCACTAGAGCACAACCACTAACCAAATTACGGACTTGTGTTCGCTTTCTTGCCGAGAGTTAGATGATTGATACCACTCTCACGTCTGTACAATAAATATGAAGCTACAGCCAGCAGGCAATTAGCTTAGCTTAGCTTAACTTAGCTTAGCATTGCCTAAAGACTGGAAATGTGGAAATAGCTAGCTTGGCTTTGTCCGAAGGTAACAAAACCCACGTCCTGCACCTCTAAAGCTCACTAATGAGCATGTTATATATCATTAGCTTAATTAGTACAAAAATCGAACTGTACACATTAAACGTCATATAACATTTGTCCCATAAAGCGACAAATTGTCGATTTTACACACACCATTTTTGTTCTTATCTAATGTCGCATATTTAGCGTACAAACGTGAGGGTGGTTAAGCATTATTTCTTCTTTTCATCAATGTTCTTTTGAACAATTACAAGCCTCTTCAAAGACCACCGTGTTAAATGTGAGCCTCATTCATTTGTCTCCTCCTTTGCTAATCCTTTTTCTAACAATGCTGGACCTCCACTTTCTGTTTGAGTGTGTGGACATTCTCAGGACCTATTTAATGCATTTCAAGAAACCAGTTAGCAACACACACAGACAGGCGCGAGAGAAAGACGGGACAACACCTCGTCCTCGCTCATTATTAATGAAGGGGTCAGGTTGGACATGAAGTAAGACGTAGCACAGAGCGAGAAACATGATGTGAATTAATAAAAAAAGAGCAGCTGAAGCAGACTGTGGTGAGACGCTCTAACTAGCGTGTTGCTGTAACATCAGCCTTTCCCATGCTGCGATATCTGTTTGGTCAATCTGCTTGAAAAATGCATAATTGGATGAGTTGGTGCTTGTGAAGAAAGAAAACCTCCCACAGAGCCGGGCTCTCACCGCGGGGGCTACTCCACAACAGCTAATGATATTATTTTATTGGTGAAAACAAGTTATTAGCGAACATATTTTGGGGTTTTGTTCATGCTTTTGTAATTGAAAAATAATATATTCTACTGTTCTAAAAAATGGGTTCAGGGTCTGTTTGGAATTAAACCATACTTGTCAAATACCATGCAGTTTATTCCACTACAATCACACACAACACAGGACCTGAGATCAATTTAGAAGCAGTTTTACTCTTCATGTTGTTTTAGCTTTGAGGGGAAACATTTAATTTTTCACTGTTTATTAGATCAATTTGTCACATGTTGCCCAAACTCTGCCGCCAAACTAACTTACACGCTTGATATACTCAACCCAGGACGTTCAACGTGTCAAGAGGACGCATTTAGGCTTTGCGCATGTCATATGTACGCCGCTTTTCGTGTGTCATTTGTACGCCAAGAAACAAAACTACAGCAACATCCGCAGGCAACAAAACCACACACTCTAGGGAAACATTATGGTTGGGCTTAAAATAAGAAACAACGTAACATAAGTACGGAAAACACGTCACAAATGTCACTACAATTATCGTGCCATTCATACGCCTTTTTGAATGGTCTGATATACCATTTAAAGGAACAGTGTGTAACATTTTGGGATCTATTAGCAGAAATGGAATATAATATTAATAACTATTTCATGTATAATCACCTGAAACTAAGAATTGTTGTGTTTTCGTTAGCTTAGAATGAGCCCTTCATATATACATAGGGAGCGGGTCCTCTTAACGGAGTCCGCTATGTTTCTACAGTAGCCCAGAACGGACAGACCAAACACTGGCTCTAGAGAGAGCCTTTCACGTTTTTTACGTTACCTGAAGGCCACCGTAGTTCTCCGACACGCTTGTGAAACTGCGGTAACGTGAGCCGCGGAGTGCAAAAACCGTGGTACCGCCAGCCGCCGTCTGACTTCTGTTGCTCCTAAAGTAGTGTTATTATGGTATGGATGGCCTCTGAGCGAGGGGAACAGTGTTACACCGGTTTTGCACTCGGTGGCTCACGGCAGTCTTGGAAAGGGAGGAGTGAGCGGAGTTGGTTGCAAAATGCAACCACACCACTAGATGCTGGCAAATCCTACACACTGTACCTTTAAAGCTGAAGAAGGAAAGTCTTTATTTCACCAGTGCGCTGTGTTCAATGGATGTGTCAATTACTATCCCGTCTACGTACCTTCAGTGGCTTTAAATAATCACTACGCCACTAAGTGTATTTTCTGAAAATTAACTTTAATATACAGTCCAAACAACTGCCCCAATTAACACCAGAAGCCTTGTCCTCCGCTGTGTCCATCCACAGATTCTGGTTATAAAACAACCCTGGTAGCACATTACAAAAAAGAGGGTCCTTGGCTCCCAGACGCGGGGGTCCTTCTCTCTGCAGGGGGGACGTTGTGGGGAGCCGAGGCCGAGAGCGCTCTGCCAGCCTTATGATTCCCTCCACGTTCCTCTGATTCCCAGCCACTCGCAGATCAATAGCGGTCTTTGAGCAAAGCAGAGGTCCTATTGTGACTGCATTCGCCAGGGCCAAGCTACGGCGGCCATTGGTGCAGCTAAACCATGACGGATTCATCCTGGCCTGCTTCTCCCATTAGTCAGCCACCACGGGTGAAAACACAGACCTAAGGTCCCCTAATGGGAATTTAATGCACTTCAATGTACCTGCAGCCAAATAGAAAGAAAACGGCCGCTGTTTTTCCCTCCGCCGATGATGACTCACAGTGGATATTAGATCTCCGCAGTCAGCGAGGCCGACATGTATCATAAGCAGAGACTCTCAGTGTGCAGAAGCGGCTCCAAATTGGAATCGGAGCATTGAGTGCACTTGTGTGCCGCCGTTGGGTATGCGGCTTAGCGGAGGGATCGTTTCTTTTACTGGGACGGAAGGGTGTGCTTAATGTGGAGTGGGATGTGTGTGTGTTAGGGTGTGCTTGCTTACCTCTCGGATATAAGCCTGTCTGTGTGTTTACCTCTCAGTTATGCATGCGAAGTGAGTAGTACCTTTATTATCTAAGTCTTGAAATGTGTTGCTGGTGTACAGAAAACTCAGTTTTTGGGCAACTTAAGCATAAAAACTCCACTGAAGCATTCAGCATATGAATTATGTATATGGATAAATGCATCATCCCATACAACCCCATAGTGTATCACTGTGTAGCGCCTTTTTTTCTTCTTTTTTTTCAAATGAAGTGTTTTTTTCTGCTCGGCTGAAGCCTTAATTGATCGAATTACTCGCTCAATTTGCCTTTCCAATCCAAACTTCCCTTGAAGAATCCCCCGTTCTTAGTTATATATTTTAATGGTGTCCTGGTTTTAAGCGCAGAGGCAAAAGTAAACACTGTTTGTAATGCTAAATACTTTGCAGCCTAGAAAAGTATTTCTATATATATGCGAGACACTTGCGAGGTGCAGCCTGTTGCGGCTGCTTGGGATTTTACAGCGTGAAATTAGCATTACATTCTCATTTTTTAAGTGTTGTTTTTGTTGCATTTAGCACTTTTACGTCGCTGCTAAGTTTCTTGTATACCGGTGCTTCCCACACTGCTTTATCAGCACTTCCAGTAACTATTAGGATTCTCTGTGATTTCAGCTGTGCAGTCAACCGGAACATGGCACACGGGCCGTGCTCTCTCTCCGCGCTGTGCCGTGGCCCCTTATGTGCTGTTTATGCCAAGGGCCACGACACTGACTCTCCAGCTATGCAGAGGGCAAAGCGGCTAGCCGGTGGCCGTGACCCCGTGAACCCTCCCTTGGACGCACAGATGCACACAAACGGTGAGTCGGGGGTATAAAACACGACAGTATTGGCAGGTCCCGGGATGGCTGCCCCCCTCCAAGGTGTCGGGCTTCATAATGACCCTGTACGCTTCTATCCGACGCGTATTGAGCGCTTGTGACACATAAAGCTGTCGTGGCGTGATGAGAAATAACCGCTGTCAGCCCACATCTGCGCTTCAAAAGATTTAAGCACGGATGGAGGAGAGGGGCGAGATGGACGGGAGAGGAGAGGAGTCACGGAAGAGAAGGGGAGGCAAAGGGCAGTCCGCATGGCAGCGCAGTGTGATTCATGCGCCTGCAATCGGACGCAGGGTTCTTCAGAAAAAACACATTTCTGTTACTTTGGCTTAGTCACTGGCCTGCTGACTAATACCAAAATATATAGAGAATGGAGCTCCAGCACACTATGCCCAGTTCATAAAAACTTTTTTGTTCTTAACATTGTGTTGTTAGATTCTGGAGAAACTTCTCTAAATCCTCCCATGGTCATCTTTCTTTCCTGCTGAGAGTTGGAGATCAGTAGGTGCATAGATGGATGGAGGCTGGATGGATAGATGGATGAATCCTACAAGGATGGATAGAAGGATGGATGGAAAGATGGTTGAATAATTGAATGGATGTTAGATAGATGGATGCGTTGATTTATTAATAGATTAATAAATGGATAGATGTGAATGGTTTGACTCATAGATGGATGGTTAGATTGATGGATGAATGTTGGGTGACTGATGGACATCAGATGGATACATGGATGATGCATAGATAGATAGATGGACGGATGTTTATGAATAGATGGATAAATGGGTGGATGTTAAATGGTAAATGGATGGTAAATGTTATTGGGTAGATGGGAAATTGGGGGAATGTTAATGGATAGATGGACAAATGGATGGACGTTAATGGGTAGATGGATGCATGGATGATGCATAGATACACTAGATGGATTGGTGGATGTTAATGGGTAGATGGATAAATTGATGATGCATAGATAGATGGATGGATTGATATTAATGGATAGATGGATAAATGGGTGGATGTTAATGGGTAGATGGATAAACGGATGATGCATAGATAGATGGCTGGATGGATGTTAATGGGTAGATGGATAAATGGGTGGATGTTAATGGGTAGATGAATGGATGTTGATGGGTATATGATGCATAGATGGATGGATGTTAATGGATGGATGCTAATGGATGGATTGATAAATGGTTACATTAATGACAGATTGATAAATGGATGGATGTTAATGGATAGATGGGTAAATGGATGGATGTTGATGGATAAATTGATAAATGGATGGATGTTAATGGGTAGATGGACAAATGGGTGGATATTAATGGATAGATGAATAAATGGATGGATGTTTATGGGTAGATGGATAAATGGATGGATGTCAATGGGTAGATGGATAAATTGATGGATGTTAATGGATAGATGGATAAATGAATTGATTGATGGATAAATGGATGGATGTTAATAGATAGATGGATAAATGGATGGATGTAATGGATATATGGATAAATGGATGGATGTTAATGCGTAAATGGATAAATGGATGGATGTTAATGGGTAGATGGATACATGGATGGATGTTATATACACAAATACAAACCAAATGCACTAAAATACATTTAAAAAGTTCTGATATCTGATATCTCTCTTCCCACTTTTACTTTCTCTCTCAGTAGAAGGGCTGGCTCCACACTGCGGCTGAACAGACAAACAAGTGATATCTTCAGAAAAGTACAGGCAATTAACTTTAATAACAAGTGAACACACTGTTGACAGGCTTTTGACAGGTAATCTCTCGGGAGAGGCAGTGCAACAATGACTGTTCAGCTCCAGAGATGTGAATCATGTATTTGGTTAAATACTCAATAAGAATCAAAGCCACATTCATATTCCCAGCGAAAAAACAGTTTGCCATAGGTTGTGCATCTAATTTAAAACAGCCTTTGATTTTTTTTTTCTTCGCTGTGATGTTTTCAGGCTGGCGGGCTAATGTGATTTTGAATGATGAGACACGCTCAGCGTGTCTTCTAACTCACAGAGGGGTTTCAGGTAGTTCTACCTGTTAACCGACGGTTAGCCTAAGTGTCTGAGCGGGCTTCCCCGCGGCGAGGCAAGAACTTCAGCTCCGCGGGGGAGGAGACGGGAGGAAGGTGGAGGCGATTAGAATCGTGTGCCGCCTCTCAATCATATCATCAGTCTTTTGAGATGAGGGAGGTTTGTTAGTGTGTGACTCAGCTCAAGTCGGCCCAACAACACGTCTGAAATGTACACAAGGGCGTGCAACTATTCTGCGCGTCATTGACGGTAAAATTGTTCATACCAACTTTTGAATGCTGATATTTATTAATGTTTATGCCACTATTCTTTGATGTAAGAATATGTAAGAATCATAAATTGCTTGTTAACAGTGACACCTGGGGCCGCTAAATCAACGACAGTCAACGTCCTGTTGCTCGCGCTTGTGCACGTACTATGTAGACGCGAGCGACTGAACGTGATTGACAGCTAAAATCACAATATCACTGTATATATCACATACTTGGCAGTTATGTTAGCTTAGTCAAGGCACTCGCGAACGCGCGTGACGTCACATCCTGTTGGATTTTCCTGGAAAAAAAACGTCCCGCATCCTTCAAATTAAAAGCAGTCTGCAGGCTGATAGAGGAAACCCAGAAAGTTGCGGAAGGTCTCATTTTTTAGGTTTGGTTACAGCCTGTTCACACATTGGCAATAAAAAACATGTTAAAAAAAACTTACATACAGTCCCTTTAAATGGGAAAATACTTTGAATTTAGACCATCGTAGGATACAAAAAATTAAGGAAAACTAGTTCAATTTACACGCAATGTTTGATTTTTGTGCTTTTCTGGCTTGTCTCCATACATTTGTGTAATCCGACGTCTCTACTGGTTAGCATATGTTGGTTATGCTCGCTTTAATGAGAATCTTTTGAGCGTTTTTTTACTCTGATTGTTGCATATTCAGTCATGAATATTCAATTTTGTGGAAAAATACTTCAGATTTGAAGCCATGGGGCTTTATGTTCATATTGTTCATCTCTTTCACCTGCACACACACAATCAGTGGTTAATCACAGCTTTTGTAATATCTACTGTTGCTTTCACTGTCTCAGTATGTTCCCGAGCAACTGTTTGTACCATCTGTTAACTTTCCAGCTTTAAACTCCAGCAGTTCGGCCTCAGACCCGGACTGTGGAGCCGCCTCAGCCCCCTCCTTTACTCCTCTGTTAACTATACCTCCCTCCACTCTCCCTCCCTTACCTGTTTTTTTCCTCCACATCCCTGCATGATTCCTTGATTTCATCCCTCTCTCTTGACCTGCTTTGTGTGTGTGTGTGTGTTTTTGTTTCGGCAGCAGTGGGAGGTCTCCGGACAGAACAGAATCTTAATTTCAACTCCCTCCCCAAGTTTGTAAGAGCTTATCCCTCCACGCCGGAGACCTCCCTGGGCTGCTGAGCGAGCGAGCGAGCGAGGGGAAAGGATGGAGGACGTGGTGGTAGGATTGGTGTTGTTGGGGGGAGGCAGAGGGGTCTCGTGGCTCCGCACAATCAGAGCGGTGCCTGGTTTTAATGAGGAGCCTGTTTGTTAAATCCACTCAGGGAGGCTGTGCAAGTGCTTAGCATTTGCTCTCTAATTAGGAAAGCTAAACAGTCCCTATTGCTGAGGATCAACCATTAGGCGGGGAGAGGAGGCGCTCGGCGTGGCTGTGCACGGGGTGCAGATTGCTGGGAGGAAGAAAGAAAGAAAGAAAACAATCAAATGAGTTATTGTCATTGCAAACAATAGGCTCACATTTTTTTGGGAAGAATCGATTTAAGCAGCGATGATGGAGAAGCCAATCACACGGCGTGCCAGCAGGTATGTGAGGGTGAACTCATCAAGCATGGTCATTACAAGGAGTCCACCTAGTGGTCTTTAACAGAATTACAGCAAAAAACACTTTATTTGTATAAATAAGCTGCAACTGCGAAGGTGTTGACCATCCCATCATCATCATTATATGCAATTTGCTAAACCGTGCGGTCGCAGCCATCAACTGCTATCAAGTGAAGACCACCTCTCCTAAGTGTGTGTGGGCGGAAAAACATGTTTCCCATCCCTGAGTGCAGGGCGCTGGGGAGAGCCATGCTGAGCATGTTGACAGGGAACACAACAGCATTCTGCCACAGCTCCTTTTCATCGGCACAATAAATGCCTCCCTGATTACCCCCCTTCCCCGTCACGCACGCTGCTGTTAAAGTGCAAGAAGAGACGAGCGCTTCTTAGATTAAGACCCTGATCAAATTTTCATAACTCAATTTCAGGGAGAGAGGGATTGCTGTGGGATGTAAAAGTGTGTGTGTTCGTGTGTGTGTGTGTGTGTGTGTGTTGCCTGTAATCAGCTTTCTTTGTCTGCATCCATTTCTCTTTGAGTGAAACTGTGTCATTGATGATAGCGTTCGTGTGGGCGCCGGCTTTCAAATAGTCGCACCGACTTCATAAAGCCGAAGATGATAATTTAGTTGTGGTATTAAAGTTGCCGACAATTACTGCTACAGTGGTAATTTCCAATGTTTAAAAAATGCTGGTCTTCTTCAATAGCAAACTTTATTACATTTTGTCAAAAACAACATATTCCCAAGGATGTGGAAGTGTTAAACAAGAGGCCGATATTTGCAAGAGGTCATGAATAAACCAGTGTTTTCAGTACATTGCAGAATACGCCACTTGTTGAGCTTGGAAATAGTAGTTCTTAGCACACTTACAGGAATTTTTCTGGAGCTTTCAACCATACCTCCTGGCCCTCATTACCACTAAATATTTTGGTCACATAGGCTACATGTCTCGTGATAACAATCGGAACAGAATTTCCAGTAAGTGGCCCCTTTGTTAAGATTTGTGGCCTCTTTTACAAACATTTATCACACGGCTTTGTTGAATACTCGATTCCGATTGGTCAATTACGGCATTCTGAAGTCTGTCATATCTTTATAGCAGACCGCTGCTGTGTTTGACAGACTGTTGCTAATGGACGCAGTTCTGATGTCAACCCTGGTTCCATTAAATAGGCGTTAAGCTCCATAGATGTGGGCCAGTAGCGGCCTGCTATGCGCAACATTAGGTAAACACAGAGCTTTCACCCAGGAGACCGACGTTTGCATCCCGTGTCAAACCAACAACGGGTAGTTGTGTTTGTGTTCACAAGCGGTAGGTTTCATTTTCACTTTTGAAACCTATTTTTTTTTAAGTCAAAACACAATGTTGTTCCCTTACTCTTAACTAAGTGGTTTTGTTGCCTAAACCCAAAGAAGTTGTAGTTTTGTTTCCTAAACCTGAATAAGTTGTAGTTTTGTTGCTTAAACCTGAAGTAGTTGTAGTTTTGTTGCCTAAACCTAAAGAAGCTGTTATGTTTGTGTTCAAAACGTAACGTTTCATTATCATTCAAACATAACGTGTTGCTTTTTAGTTTCGCTTTCAATTTTACAATTTAGCAGGCCCCCACTGACCCACATCTGTGGTGCTTACAGTGACAGATAACGCACCTTTTAATGGCCTGATAACAGTCGAATCGGGTGCACCCCCAGTGTTGTAATCTTTCTGACAAACACTGCCAAAAAGTGCTCACTTAACATTTCCAATGATTAGTTGTGATAAAAACCTCAAAATGTGCATGTTACAGTACATAAAGGACATGTGTTTGATACCAGAATGACCCACGCTGGCAGTTTCATCCTTGCAGTGCAGTCTATTTAAACAGCAATCACCTCAAGCACTGCACATTACCCTTTAACGTGTAATCATATTAATGTGTGTGCTGATGTGCATTTACAGTCCATAGGCTTCTCCTTTCGATCTATAAACGGGATCAGATCCAAAAGGATTCACAGGTTTCTCAGTGCACCGCTCAGTGTTTGCTTGTCATGTAACTCGTGTACGCCGCCCGTGTACTCTTTCCCACGATAGCAATATTACAGTGAGGGTATCACCCTGTCATGTGCTCCCTTCTTCTCTATTACTTTCACTCATCCTCTCTATTTCTCTCCTCCTTGTCTCGCCTCTCCTTCTGCTGCTTCAGGTTGTATCAACGCGTCTGTCACCTCTCTTTCTTTCTTTTCCCTCCCTCCCTCTTCCCAGACAGTCAACTGGTACGGCGACACCAGACTGTGTGTATTTTTAGCGCCCGCCACAGATGGGGCCGTGGCAGCATGTCAGAGACCAGAATGTTCTTTATCTCAGCTGTCAGGACGCTCCCCGGGACCAAAAATGGAGCCCGTCCACTTCTGAAGGGGGGAAGCTTTTTTCTCCCCCTTTTTCTTCCAGTTGTTTTAATTGTGTCTTTTTGGCACGGTTAAATAACTGTTGAGGGTGCAAATGGAAAGGTGGCGAAGAAGGAAATGCTGCGTCAGCTCCTCTGTGGGAGCTGCATCCAAACCTATGATCAAGCTGAGGTGAAATTGCAGGCCGGGCCTCGGCAGAAATATAAGATTTATCTCCAAAGCGAGCTCCGTGAAAGGACCACATTACCAGGCGAGTCATAAAAAGATACATTTCGTAGCGGGAAGAAGATGCAGTTTTGTTTATGTGTTGAAATAACAGCTCTGTCCTACGCCATGACCAACCCTTGGGCAAGAGTGCACCTCTACGTTCAAGATGCCCTCTGGTAAAACACTGAACATGCACAGCTAGGGAGTATCCATTTGATTCCCTAACAAACAAAGTGTCAGACCAGGAAGCAGGCCTCTCTGACTCTGAAGAGGGAGCGAGTAGAAAAACACGCTGCAGGCTACGACTGGGGGTCAAGTGGTCGGCTTTTGTGCATCACAGTTTGGGAGTCTGCTGAGACTCTCCTCTGGCAGCGCTCGCACACTCGAGCAGCAAAAACCGGGCGGTCCACGTGAATATCAAGGAGGGGTGGGAGGAAGACAGGAGGGGATGCTGACAGAGAGGTGGTGGGTGGGTGGGAGAGGCAGAGAGGGGAGATAGTCTGTGGGGGCAAAGATGTCAGAAATGATGTGAAGTTCGGTTTGTCAGGCTGTCAGATTGTGTTCAGCAGGTGTGTGTGAGGTTGTAAGTGACTTTTTTTTTGCCAGTATATCTCCATTACCATGACAAAAACACACTATTTAGAATTGTTTCTATGGCTCTAGTTCACATTTAATGATAACATTGTGGATTTTAAAGGAACAGTGTGCAGCATTTAGGGGGATCTTATAGGCAGAAATGGAATATAATGTTAATAAGGATGTTTTCTTCAGTTTATAATCAACTTAAAATAAGAATCGTGGCGTTTTCGTTAGCTTAGAAAGAGTTGTTTATGTCTACATAAGGAGCGGGTCCTCTTCACGGAGTCCGCCATGTTTCTACAATAGCCCAGAACGGACAAACCAAACATTTTTTCTCGTCGGCCACCGTAATTTCAGTTGGTTGCAATCTGCAACCTCGTCGCTAGATGCCTTCAAATCCTACACACTGCACCTTTAAAGTATGGCGGCATTAGTCCATATTTCTCTCATCAGTTAATCCCATGAAAAGACAAAAAACAACAATGCATTTGTCCGTCTCTCAAGCCCGTCAGTTCCTATTAACTCTTAAATCTTTAAAAAAGGCTTGCAAATATAGTTTTTTTTTAATAGAACAGCTGGGCACTGTAGTTTTTTACAAATGTTACTAAAACAGGAGTAAATAGTGCATTTGTTGGGGACTATTTTAAGCCGTGGAATGATACACATTTGGTATACTAGTGAGTATACAGCAGGAGGGCGACATATGTTAGTCATTGCGAGCATGTTTAGCATTAAGCTCAAAGCACTGTTGTGCCTAAATACGGTCTCACAGAGCCGCTAGCGTGGCTGTAGATTCTTACGGTTTGGTGTTTTTGGCCGCTCGTCTTTTGCATAAAGTTGAGGTCTAAGCTTTATGCAAATCAGGGCGTCCGGCGCGACTCGCCGCCTCTGGAAACTCCCAAAAAAGGTTCTTGGAGGTCTATGGAACAGAAGAATAAGCAGGCTTTGGCTATATAGACGATACTTGTTAGTAGGATCGGTCTGTTGATGGTTTTTGTGTTTTTATTTGCTGACAATAAGAGACAAAAATAAAGTGAAAATGTACGATGGTGGTCTGAGCTTGGTTGTTGTCCTGTGCTAAGAACAAATGATGATCAATACCTCCACTAATTAATATTTGCTCTCTCCACGAAGGTGGTTTTCCCAGCGGCGCGGTGGGATGGAGATTCAGGTCAATAATGTGTCTTTCAACGAGGAGCTCTAATCAAGCCCGAAGGTCTCCTTCTGAATCGGGGTTGCATTCGGAGCCTCATTTCCATTTGCCGTCCCTCAAGGCAAGGTAAAACAGTCCCGAGGTATACATGAGCAAAGGCTCCGTACTTTGTGCCGCATGACTAGTTTTCACCCGCGGCCCGGTCAATTGATATGGAAATGACTGGCGGGCCAAGTACTTCTAACTGGAGAGGAAATAATGGAGCATAGACACAAAAAAAAGCAGAGAGGCAAACAAAAAAATGACAGTGATGACTGTTGCAAATCTAAGTCAATGTTATTGTCAGCTTCATTTGCGCTTTTCAAAAGACAAGGTTACACAAGTCATCAAGACGGGGAGCAAGAAAACGATGAATATACGCAACTCAATATTTAAAGTGTTCAAGGTTTGGAAAACTTGGAGTAAGCAAAAACTGTTTTTAAATAGGCTGTGAAATGTAAAAAAAAAATAAGACTTAAATGATTAATATTGTTTCTCAAGCTTTCATCCATTAAATCACAAAGGATTTGCACGCCTGTACTCTTGTGGGAACCTATTGAAGTGAAACTAAAATCTTCGGTCCATAGCAGAGTTTAATTAGGACTCTGTTTTGATGATTTTTTACTAAGTCTGGAGCAGAAAGAGAGATTCAAGATGAAACATGGGAAGAAGGGGAAGCGATTGAGGCCTATTAAACAAAGAGAGAACAGTAATCACAGCCCTTCAGAGGACGCATCCCATTGCACTCTCCTCTCTTTTGAATGTGCGACGTCTTGCTGCCACAACAATGTAGTCTTTCTCTCCATTGTGCCGCTGGCAGGGCTGAACATTCAAAGGGGAGATTACAGGGGCTGGTGCCGCTTCCATCTCTGCAATAAGTGAGAAATGTGGAACACCAGCAGTGAGACTTGGCAATCAATAGCAGCCCCATGTTCTGACTGTCTGTGACTACAGTAATTATCATCACCGTCCACAGGACGATGACATGTTGTTTGGGCTTCGCAGAGAGTCGAGAGCAGATTGACGTGATGTGTCCATGGCGCCAGCGTGAGCAAAATGTTTTATTAAATGTGTTATTTGTTTGGAAGTCATTATCATGCTATTGGTTGTCATAAAATGCCACATCATTCACTAGAACACAGATCTTAAGGGGAGACACTAGAGGTGAATAAGGTAAAACTATTTAATTCGGATAAAGTTTTCAGCAATACAATGTTGTGTAAATCCGGCTATGAATGACATATGAATAAACCCCTCTGTAAAAACCATCAGAATATAGATAGGAATGAAACCCTTAAGTTTGGTTTATGTAAGTGGTACTGAAGTGGAGATTTCTGTATTGATACATGTTGCAAAATTTCACACATTTTGCAAGATACTTCAGGTGAATAGAGTAAAAAAAATAACTAAAAGATATCACCATGAAACTTCCCCAGTTGATTACTGACATTAAGACAATTAGTTTTTGTATTACAAGTTTTCTGAAATTATATGTTTAAATTTGCAAATTTGACATTATCTTATTAAATATGCACTCATTTTCATACATTTCCAGAACAGAAATCTAAACATTGGGGAAAATGTTTGTTTCATTTTGTTGATATATTAGAGTCAAAGGTTTTATACTGAAGGAGTTTTGGATATCTCTTTTTACCACTCAATAAATCAGAGAATACTGTCAACAGCCATTTAAAAACATCAATTTTCGTCATGTTTTTAGGAATAAAATGTTCTTTAAATCAGGCTATGATTAATATATGAACAAACCGCTCTGTAAAAACCTTCAGAATATAGAGAGGAATGAAACTAGAAAGTTTGGTTTATGTAAATACTACTGAGATTTCTGTATTGATATATATTGCAAAATTTCATACATTTTGCAAGACTCTACCAATGAATAGGGTAAAAAATGTAAACTAATATATCACCTTGAAACATCCCCAGTTGATTACTTATATTAAGACATTTTTTTTGTATCACAACTTTTCTGAAATGTTCTGTTTAAATATGCAATTGAAACATTATCTTATTAAATCTGCACTCATTTTCATACATTTCCAGAACAGAAATCTGAACACTGGATAAAGCCAGTTTCAAAATTCTTGTTTTATTTTGCTGACATATAAGAGTCAAAGGTTTTTACAGAGAGAAGTTTAGATATCTCTTTTTATCACTCCAGATAAAATTTCCGTATTGATATGTACTGCAAACTTTCATACATTTTGCAAGTCTCTACAGGTGAGTAGGGTAAAACATTTAACTAATAGATATCAGCGTGATACTTCTCCAGATGATTACTTACATTTAGACAATTATTTTTTGTATTACAAGTTTTCTGAAAAGTTTAAATATGCAAATGAGGCATTATCTAATTATAACTTTTGGGGAATTTAGGAGAAATCTACAGACGCAAATAGACAAAGTAGTAAAATAAACACCCAAATGTGTATTTTGGATGCTTTCTTTCCACTAGTCTGAAAGAAAACATGTTATGGAAGCAAAATAGCCCAAATCTCAAAATTGATCAGTGCATGAAAAACGATGTTTTTGCCTTCAGTGTCTCGCCTTAAAGTTACAAAAAGATAAAAGTACAAAAAGTACAAGTGCAGCATCCATTATAGGAAACATGACAAATCCAGTTCTTCATTTAGACCAAAAGGCTCAACCGTGTTCAGAGCATTAATCCAAGATGTCTGTCTGCAGACAGTTAAAAATGCCACCACCTCTAAGAGAGGGCGAAATATTTTCTTTCCCCAGAACTTTAATGACGCTACAGAGCCATGTTGAGCCTGTGTATCATGTCGAGCTATAGCATAATCCATGGTCTGTATTCAGATGTGAGAATCTTTAAAGCTCTTTTCCAACATAAAACCAGACCACATGGACATTTCAGCATGTAGACAACACGTGTGCTGCTGCCTGATTGATTATGCAACCTTTGGAAACATTCATGTTGATGGGCTAATGTCTGAGATTAGACACCTCCAGGGGGAACATTGTGTACTGAAGTCAGCTATTGTTGCAGGTCGAAGTCTAATATGTTTGCATACAACACCTCCGTGTCCCCAAATAGACACACAAGGGCAGAGATCACCATTTGATTTGATCTATGATTTGTCTAACAGGGTCTTTCCAGCTCTTCTTTCCCATCTCCGTCTCTGACTGTGTTATTGTTTCATTTGTTTATAAGATGGAAAGTGTGTCATTGAGTGGGTACACAACTTAGCACAAAAATATAATTACTGGGAAACGCAAGAAGGCCTTTGTGCTTTTCCGTTATTCTTTTCCTCCAAAAAAATATATTGTAGGCCATGATTATAGTCTCTGGCATGTTAGTTACTCTGCGAAATATAGTTTTACATTAAAAACATACACTCCCTAAAGGTTTTATGCATGTTTTGCAGAGGGAATCTGGGGCTCCTTACTGTATTTCCTTAAATCGGTAGGTAAAGGAATGATATTGCCACTCAGATTTGCAGAATTTAAGGAATCACTGACATTGTAAGTTTATGATCTTGAAATAATTGTAGCACAACAGCTGCACATGTCAACAAACCATCCATCTTTTGTTTTAATTTCTCACTTTAGTATTAATTCTTTAGTACTTTGCTTTACCATTTTTTTTCTGGTGGGGATGGTTGATTATTTTTAATTTAATTTAATTTATTTATTTACATTTTTTGTCTTTATTTTGTGTCTTTATTATTCATGCCTCTGTTATTCATGTACTTAGAATATGCAGGTTATGCAGTTTGCAAAGGCATTATTATTTTACAGGTTGTTGCAGTCAACCTGGCAAAATATGAACATATAGAGCTGCACAATTTTATATATATATAAAATGTTATATTATGCAACATAATTTTTGTTGCACCAGCATGTTTTCTTTAATATAGTTGCACTTAGAAATAATGATGCTATTAAAGTTTAAAGGGCTAATTGATAACATTTTATGTAGACAAATATCTTTTAAAAAAAAAATAATACATCCACAGAGCTTTTAGAAAGGTGCTGAATAAAAGTATGGCTTTTTCCTGAAAGAGTTATTATGATTGTGAATTAATCATTTTGCAATCAGATTATTGAATGCTCCTTAGATTTTATATTTCCTATGGACTTTTATCCTTTTACCATCACAGATCCTTTTATACTTTATTAGACTAATCCTTCTATTGTTCTTGTTCAGTCTGTTTATTTATTAGTTAGTCTAATTTACATCAGTAATCGTTTTGGGCCCTGTTTTATTAGCTTACATATATTGTTGTTGTTGTTGTTGTTGTTGTTGTTGTGTGTCACTATGTTTTATCAAAGCTGCTACAAACCAATTGCTTGGATTAATACAGTTTTTTTAATTGAAATGAATTGATATATTTAATAAATATTTGTCTCTTTCAACTATTCTTGAGGCATAAGTCCAAAAAATAAAGTCTTGCACTCCAGGGGAACATGACTAGTATTAATTCTTACTACTTTGCTTAACCACTTTTTCTGGTGGGGATGGTTTATTATTTCTAATTTTATTTATTTATTTACATTTTTTGTCTTTATTTTGTGTCTCTGTTATGCATGCCTTTGTTATTCATGTACTTAGAATATGCAGTTTATGTAGTTTGCAAAGGTATTAATATTTTACAGGTTTAAAATTTTTATTTTTATTTTTATTTTTATTTTTATTTTTATTAATTAATTAATTTACATTTTTTGTCTTTATTTTGTGTCTTTGTTATTCATGCCTTTGTTATTCATGTACTTAGGATATGCAGTTTATGTAGTTTGCAAAGGTATTAATATTTTACAGGTTTATCATTTTTATTTATTTTTTATTAATTTATTTATTAACATTTGTTGTCTTTATTTTGTGTCTTTGTTATTCATGCCTTTGTTATTCATGTACTTAGAATATGCAGTTTATGTAGTTTGCAAAGGTATTAATATTTTACAGGTTTATCATTTTTATTTATTTTTTATTAATTTATTTATTAACATTTGTTGTCTTTATTTTGTGTCTTTGTTATTCATGCCTTTGTTATTCATGTACTTAGAATATGCAGTTTATGTAGTTTGCAAAGGTATTCATATTTTACAGGTTTATCATTTTTATTTTTATTTATTTTTTATTAATTAATTTATTAACATTTTTTGTCTTTATTATGTGTTATTTTGTTCATCATGTTCAGAGCATTTTGTCCACTAGGAGTTTCTCCTTTATTTCTACGAGGTGCAGTACCGCCTCCGCAGCAGCAGGTGTCAGCAGCAGCAGCAGCGCGCCAGCTAACGGTACAACCCAGCATCCCCCAGCATCATACAAAAGAAGAAGATTCAACATCAACAGTGCAGGACCGAGGTAACGGTACATCACAACGTTTTCTCCCTGTTTTCATCCTCTAACGCATCAACTGAACTACAAACGATATATTTCTAATATGTAATGTGTTAAATATTGTATGTTATATTGTGCTATTGCGACACTAAGTTGCCACTAGCGAGCGTTAGCCGTTAGCTGTAGCTTTAGCAGCTAAGCTAACTAGCTAAGCTAAGCTGTCATTATGTTGCGTGTGTGGGTGTAATGTAGCTCTGCTAGAGAGCTTTACTGCGCTTATTCTCTCTTATAAAGACAGATAGCTCACTATCTTTACTCTCACTCGCTTCTCCAGTCTCCTGATCCTCATATGCCCTCATCATCTCTCATCATCTCTGCAGATAATCCCTCATTTTCTGGCCCAGATATCTTTAGCAGAGCAGCAGTGACCCGAGCGGTGTGAAAAGATGGACACAAGAGCCTGGAGGAATCCATATCATGACTATGATGGGAACCCAGCGTCCACACAGGCGTTGTTTGACTGCCAGGGGAAGGTAAAAAGCATACTATGTGTGTGTGTGCATGTGATTGCAGTATTCCTCCATCATTCCTCCATCATTTAACACGTTTTTCTGTCCTTTCCCCTTTTCAGCTCACAGCAGAGTTTGCCCAAAGGCTGAGCAGCAAGATCAGCGAGCTGTTGGCTGTCATGGAAAACGGGCTGAAGTCTGCTGACCCAAGAGATTGCACCAGTTACACCGGCTGGGCAGGTGATGACACCATTAACACATCTTGTTACAACGTGGCAGAATATGCTCTGATTGCATTCATGTGGACTGTATGTCCCATGTAATGTTGAGTAATAAGGCTGCACATATATCATTGTGATGCTCATCGCTGACACCTTTTTTCCCTCTTTTATTGAGAAAATGATTTTGTGTGTAATAATGCTAGGGCTGTCAATCGATTTTAATATTTAATCATTAATCGCAGGATTATCCATAGTTAATTGTGATTAATCAAACATTTTTTATACCTTAAAGGGGGATTTGTCAAGTATTTAATACTCTTATCAACATGGGAGTGGGCAAATATGCTGCTTTATGCAAATGTATGTATATATTCTTTACTGGAAATCAATTAACAACACAAAACAATGACAAATATTGTCCAGAAACCCTCACAGGTATTGCATTTAGCATAAAAAATATGTTTAAATCATAATTCAAGTAGAGGAAAACATGCACATTCTCAAAATTGTTTGTGGTGCTGGGAGTAGATCCCCCCCAATATGTATTTTTTTAAAAAAATGACTTGCTCCCGCACACACTTTTCTTTGCTTTATTAGTCAACATTTCGTTCAATAAGGACCTTCATCAGGACATTAAGAAGATAAAATGGTGGTGTGTGTTCTTTTAAACACCACTAAATCAATTTGATTGGATGATTGGACGTGTCTGCCATCCCTATTGGTTGAGGAAGTGACATCATCACATATCCAGTGCACCATGAAAAAAACAGGAAGAGAAGAGAAGAAAAATACATGTCAAACAAAGAACATCAAACATACATCACTATTGAAGGAAAACACTAATAATCTTAGCATAAATGATCACATGGCACACGATCATAAGTATATAAAGTTACACATTAAAAACACTGCTTGGTTAATTTACTAACAGCAACTCAAACAACAAGATCAAAATGCCAAGCCATCATCATCATTACAATTAAGTAGAAGTTCTATATTTTACAGACACACACTCAAATCTAATTCATCATTGAGCCCAAAGTGGGTCCCAAAATTTTGGATTTGTCAAGTCTTTAATAATCTTATCAACATAGGAGTGGGCAAATATGCTACTTTATGCAAATTTATATATATATTTATTATTGGAAATCAATTAACAACAGATAACAATGACAAATAATGTCCAGAAACCCTCAAAAAAATATGTTCAAATCATAACTCAAGCCAAACAGGCAACAACAGCTGCCAGTGTGCTGACTTGACTATGACTTGCCCTCAAACTGCATGTGATTATCATAAAGTGGGCATGTCTGTAAAGGGGAGACTCGTGGGTACCCATAGAACCCATTTTCATTCACATATCTTGAGGTCAGAGATCAAGAGACCCCTTTAAAAATGGCCATGCCAGTTTTTCCTCACCACAATTTAGCGCAAGTTTGGAGCGTTATTTAACCTCCTTCTTGACAAGCTAGTATCTTTAGGTTTTTCTCTTCATATGATACCAGTATTTTCACACTAGCTTTAAGACTGAGCCCGCCACAACCTAAACATCACAAGTTGCATTAATGAAAATTATTTGCGTAATTTGCGTTATTATTGCGCTAACTGTGACAGCTCTAGTTAAAGGTACGATTTTTCTTCACAGTTAACAAACTGAGGGTCGTACTCGACATTAGAAAACATGATTCACTGAGGCATCTGAAACTTTTCCATTTAGCTAAAAGGTTACTGATTTTGCAGTTGAAGAGATTAGACATACAAGTTATTTTAGTTTACAACAATTTGAATCCATTAGTTGCCAACTATCTAATTAATGGCCAACTATTTTGATAATCGATTAATTGGTTTGAGTAATTTTTTAAGAAAATAAAAGTAAATTCTCTGTTTGCAGCTTCTTAAATGTGAATATTTTCTGGTTTCTTTACTCCTCTATGACGGTAAACTTAATATCTTTGAGTTGTGGACAAAACAAGAAATTTGAGGACGTCATGTTGGGCTTTGGGAAACACTGATCAACATTTTTAACCATTTTCTGACATTTTTATAGACCAAACAACTAATCAATTAATCGATAAAATAATCAACAGATTAATCGACAATGAAGATAATTGTTAGTACTAAAAGCTACTGATAATATTCATCATTCACCTCCCTCAATTGAACGTTTGATCATTTTTTTTTACATTTTCAGCCCAAAATTGGCTTATTCATATGCCTTTTTTTTGTCCAGCCAAACAGTCAAAAACCCAAATATTTAGTTATTATTTATTTTAGTATTTAGTTTATAATCATAGATGACCAATAAATCCAGAAAATATTTAAATTGAAGGAGCTGGAACCAGATAAATTTGGGCATTTTGCTTAAGAAAGTATAGAAATGATTAAACCGTAATCAAGATACTTTAATTTTCTTTTAACTGATGAAAAAACGTATTGTTTCAGCTCTGCTTTGATTTTACAACATTTCAGTTTCAGTCGTTATGCTTTCATTCTTCAGTGTTGTGCATGTAGATTATTCTGTAGGATACCAGATGTGCAGCCTTTCTTCAGTTACGGTTTGAAACAGAACACATTTCTTGGTTTGTTTGCAACGATAACATAACCTGTATCCGTCTGCTCCACAGGCATTGCTCTGCTCTACCTGCATCTCCACAACGTGTTCAGGGACTCCTCCTTACTCCAGAGAGCTCTAGAATACGTCAGCCGCAGTCTGAAGTCTTTGACCCGACGCCACGACGTCACCTTCCTGTGCGGGGATGCAGGGCCCCTGGCTGTCGCTGCTGTGGTCTACCATCGCCTGCAGAGGGTGCAGGAGACCGACGAGTGCATCAACAGGTCAGTGTAGAACAAATAGATATGCCTAACAGGTATTTGCTTAGATATTAGGTTTCTCAGATATGTAACTTCCTTCTTTTTTCTTTCTTGCTTCTCATGTTCCATATTACAGGCTTGTGATTAATTGATCCGGATCAAATCTTATGTCACATTCAAGAATGATTTTTTTATAGATTCCTACTAGGGATGTTCATAATTAACCGTTAACCGACATTAAGCATTTTAACCGATTAACCGTCGTGTTAAGTTGCTGCTGATAAAAAAACATTTCCTGATTTTGCGGCTTCATAATAAAAGCTTTTAAATAACCAAATAATGGGGGACTTCTATTGTGAAGAATATAGGAAATGAAATGTGTTAATCACCGTTTTACAGCCGCTCCTTTGACCACTAGTCGCAGCCATGGTTACACACACCCTCAAGCAGGTAGCCCTGTTGTAATGGAGACGTAAATCCCTGTGCTCGGCTGACGCGCCGAGTCACGTATGGAAAAACCCTACAAGACACAGGAACTCGGCTTGTGTCTTGAGGAGTTGTAGCATTTATTCACCGACAGCCTAAACATGTACACACACTGCGCTGCTACGCTCACAGCTTCACGGTTATCTTCATACTCGATGTCAGTCTGTCACACACGCTCCCTCGCTCCATCTCTCTCGCTCTCTATCACACACCGACACTCGCTAACATTAGTTAGTATTCCTTAAAGAAGTTTGCTACTTGTAAAACACATTTTAGTTAAAAAGCATCTTAAAATTACATAATTCCACATTTATTTTACTATTAATTGTACACAGTAATAGGTCAGTTAGTTGGATAGTTAATAGTTAATTGATGCAATAGTCGGTCATGACAAATGTCGTCCTGATTCCCGAATTCTGTGCTTCTCTCCCAGACTGCTGCAGTTTCACCAGAACGTGGTCAAAGGTGCAGGCGGGCTGCCTGACGAGCTGCTCTACGGACGGATGGGCTACCTCTACTCCCTCGTCTTCATCAACCAGCAGCTCGGGCAGGACAGGATCCCACTGCAGTACATCCAGCAGGTGGGTCAGAAGTGACAAAAACCTGCACTTCCAAGCACCGCGACTGAAGGATGTTTTTATCCCGGACAGGCTGACTGATCATCCATGACTTCTTAGTCAGTCCAGAGATCTCATACAGTAACCAAAGAGGAACCTAATGGGATAAAAGAGTTGGGGAGGGAAATGCATGAACTTCATATGAAAAAATGTAATTAATTGAAATAACACTATTAGTAGATTTTCAGGTTCTAATCCTGCTTCTCTAACTTCTCGGTTGCTGCCCCCAGCAATCTTGATTTTAGCGCCAATTTGCTCGCTCTTGCACATATTGATGTCCAATCGCTCTAAATTATCTCCATTGATGTCTTTCTATTGTACAGATTTGGTGTGTTTGTGAGGCGGGATGTGTTATTTCCCCCCTTTAGATCAGTGAGGCCGTGCTGGTGTCCGGCGAACACCTCAGCAGGAAGTTCAGGGTGCAGAACCACAGCCCTCTGATGTACGAGTGGTACCAGGAGCAGTACGTCGGCGCCGCCCACGGCCTGGCGGGCATCTACTACTACCTAATGCAGGTAAAACATCTCAAGCCTGGAGCACACTGCCCGCTTCATGCTCGCGTGACGGCAGCGTCGCGTGTTGTTTTTTTATTTCAGCGTCCATGTTAACAGGTTAGAGTGGACACACTGCCCGCATGAGACGCACGTCAGACGCGCGTCTATTTTATAGAATAGAAGGGTCGCCTATTTTACACGCGAGCCGCTCGCCTCTCGGCTGCGTGTCCCAGCAGCAACAGACAGTGAAGGTGATCTAGTGACTGTATATGAACATCATACCAGCAAGATTACTACAGTTTCCATGTCTAGACATCTGTAGAATATGTCACAGACAGTGAAAGTGATCTAGTGACTTTATATTAACTTCATACCAGCAAGACTTTACTGCAGTTTCGAGGTTTATCTGTAGAATATGTTACGGAGATGAAAAAAAAGTAAAGTTAAGTAAACTTGTTTTTAAATCAACACTTCCTGCTTTCATTTCAAAATAAAAGCCCTCAGGCGTTTTTTCTATAGGCAGAATCCCTTCATTTGTTAACACGAGGCTTTTATTCTGAAATATGTGCCGGACAGTGATGTGGAACAAGCAGAGAGTTGGAAAGCATCATAAATGATTACAGTACTGAGTTTTAATTGTGGATTATTACTATTATTTACTAATTACCACACGTTTCTGAACCTTTCTCTGTCTAAAATAAATATAAATTATATTTATCATGAAGTTAAATGGCCATTAAAAGGCAAACTCTATGTAGAAAGAAAGGGCTGACAGCAGCATCAGAAACACAGCTGACGGGTAGCAGACACGCTCCCGACAGGCAGCTAACTCGCGTCTAGTGTGAACACCCTAGGTGGGCATCACGCGGCTACGACGCGACGCTGCCGTCAGGTGAGCCTGAAGCGGGCAGTGTGCCCCAGGCTTCAGGCTCACAGTACAAGTTGTGGAGCTGTTTTTTTTTTTTATTATATTAAGGCTGTCAAAGTTGACACGAAAACCCAAATAACTTTCATTATTGATTAATCTGACAATTATTTCAATAATTGATTTATTGTTGAACCTGAAAAACATCAAAAGGCAGCAATTACATCATCACTCATCATCAGTATGCATTAGTCATGGGTTGTTGCAGTTTAAGGTTCTGCATAGGTTACATTTATCTGTGTGTAAGCTGGCCAAACTGACCCCATTGGATCCCCATGGAACAGGTATATATATTTATTTATTTATTTATTTATGTGTCACACGGTTATTGTTTGACTGCATTGTCTGGTGTAGTCCTGCAGGAGAGGCTGTAGCATTCTCTACCTTACTAGCTAAACATCTGGTACTCCTTAGTTGGAAGAAAGTTATGCCACCATCTCACAAGCGCCGGGTGGAGGAGTTTAATGTCCCGTCTTAAACTTGAGCAGCTTAAATACGCGGCCCGAGGCTCTACCCAGAAGCATTATAAGGTCTGGCAACCATTTCTGTCCTATTTGGAGATTAAGTTCCCTTAAATTAACACAATGTAGCCTTCTTTTTTATATTTATTTATTTATTTATGTAATTATTTTTTTAGCATTTGCATTTTTAAAATTAATTTATTAATTTATTAATTTATTTATTAAGCGCCAATTTACTGTATTGAAGTGGTATATCACTTATAGTTTGTAATACTTAGCAATAGTCAGTTTTTATGTTTCTATCCTTATCTTATTTTGGAGTATTGAATACTTTGTCACTGTGCAATATATGTGAAAATCAATAACAAATATTTAAATATTAATAATAAAACTTCAAAATGCCTATCAGAGGTTGTACAACCAACATTACAAAAGTTAAAGATATTGAAATAACGGTATAAAACAAATACAATAAGCAATTGAGAAGACGGAACCAGTGAATATTTGGCATTTTTTGCTTGATAAAGCACTAAAATTGTTGTTGATAAATTGATTAAATGACAAATCCACTAAAGAAGTAATGTTTCCCTAGCTCATTGTGATAAAATATTGCTTATTTATTATTTTATTTAGTCCTGCCAGTATCTTTTATGTTGATTTTTTACAAGCACTCTGCTGCAGTTGATCTATCTATCGCCATCTGTCACTTCTTAATCATCAGTAAACGTGGTCCGATATCTCTCCCTCACAGCCGGGCTTCGTCTGCGTGGAGGAGTACGTACACAGGCTGGTGAAGCCCAGTGTCGACCACGTCTGCCGCCTCAAGTTCCCCACGGGAAACTACCCTCCATGCATCGGGGACGACCGAGACCTGCTGGTGCACTGGTGCCACGGATCCCCCGGGGTGGTCTACATGCTGCTGCAGGCGTACAGGGTAAACACGAGTGATGCGTTCGCTTTATACAAAAGATCATTCATTGAGTGATTGCCTCCACGACTTTCCTTTCTTTATATTTCAAAATAACCCTTGTTCCCAGGCCTTCGGAGTGCCCCAGTACCTGGAGGACGCCCTGCAGTGCGGAGAGGTGGTGTGGCACTGCGGCTTGCTGAAGAAGGGCTACGGGCTGTGTCACGGCGCGGCGGGGAACGCCTACACCTTCCTGGCCCTCTACCGGCTAACGCAGGACCCCAAGCACCTCTACAGAGCCTGCATGGTGAGAGAGAGCACATGAAAGAGACTTCATAATGTAAATCAGTGCGCATCATTCACCCGGCGCCGCAGCCGCTTGAGTGATCAAACAAGTGCACATATTAATTGTGACACTCCAGTGAATCTTAATTAGTGTCCAAATACTTGATCAATGCCTTTTGACTGAGAGGAATTATGATTGGGAGACAGGAGTTGTTTTTCTTATGTGATTTAGGTAGGAATTAAGTTTATTTTTTTAGCACTAAATCTGTTTTATGCCACAAACATACATCAGATTTGCTCATAAGGGTGCTTTGCAAAGGCCGTGCCCCCTTTTGGGGGGTAGAAAACTGAACATCCAATAGACTTCAATGCAATTTGATGTATTATTGGATTGTAATTTTGACAAATTCATACGCATTCATCTCTAGTTATACAAACGTTCGTTTTATACACATGTCTAAAGTTATTTAGCGATCTTGCCTGAACCTGAGCGTTCACGATACCTTAATAAATGAAGGTTGATCGCCGCCATGTCCCTTCAGTCTTCCCCCGTCCAACAGGCCGGATATTGTTTATCCAGACATCTCTACATATTTGATTGAATCCCGTTAGGCTAAGTGTTGTCCGTAAATAACCAACGTGTTAATAGCCAACTGTTCGATCTATATGCTGAGATTTAGTTAGAGTCTGATGCTGCTATATAACATTAATGTATGACTGTATTACTGCAGCAGCCTCCCACTCAAGCGAACGTTGGCCAGCCGTGCTAGTCACTGTCACCAGCAGCTTTTACCAAACTGACAGTGAATATTCACAAATCATACTGTGTGTGCCTCAAATCTCAGTGTGAAAGCCTCGGTTAACCCGCTACACAACAGCTTTTCATCATTTTCTCTCCTGTGAAAGCGAGTTTCTTTCCCCCAAAAGGGAGCGCATCCTCGGAGATGACGCCACGCTGGTCTGGTCTATAGCTTGGAGCCATAAAGCCCCTCTATTATAACTTTTTAAAAACATACAATTTAATGGTATAATGCCAGAAAGAGGTATTTTATTTTTTCGAGGCTTTACGTTGTGTCTTTCTCTGACTTTGATGCGACATGTGAAAGTCATATGAAACTCAAAGGACAACCAATCATGGCGCAGTTGGCCCCTCGCCAGCCTCAAATTTATTCCAGAAACAGGGAAGCATGTGAGAGGCAGGGCCTTTTATGTTTATTGACAATGGGTTGGTAGCTGTCGGTGCGAGTCGGCGTCAAAAGCGGTGCCGTGCGGGGCTGCGTAGCTCGCTCTCTCTGGATGCGCTCCAGGTGGCACGGGTCCCACGTGTACTATCATTAATATGAATCTATTCATAGAGGATGGAAATAGACTCCTCAGATGTCTCGCCTAAGCTCCGTTACATGCTCCCAGCGCACCAGAGTGACATTGTGGTCATAATCTGATACCTCGACACAGATGCTAGGATTTCACTGAGAGGAGCACAATTATTTTTTAGCAGTTGTTGACATTGCTCGCCGTTCTCCTGAGACGGCTCGGCTACGGTTCAGTGTTGTGATAGGATGGGAATGCTATTATGACACTGCTTCTCTCTCTGTCTCTCTCTCTCTCTTTGTCTCCAGTTTGCTGACTGGTGCATGAACTACGGCAAACATGGATGCCGAACACCCGACACTCCCTTCTCCCTTTTTGAAGGTAATATATGATGACGTGTCCCACATATGCTGATATTATAATGCTTGCTAGAGCTGATTAATATAATTGGACCAATCTTTTTTAAATTAAAGTTACTATGAGGGAACTTTTAACTAGTTATGAAACAGTCTCAATTTAATAATGATGCCTCTATATGACCTACATCAGTAAACGAGACCATCAGCGAGATGATTGGCTGTTTCTATATAGTTTTTTCTTTCCACATAGAGTTTGCCTTTCATAACGGCGGCAGAGAAAGGTTCGAAGCGTTTGCTTATTTGTAAATAGTAGTAATAAGCCACGATCAAAACTCTGCACTTTATTCATCCGTGAAGCTCTGCAAGTCACTGCATGATCTACAACACTGCCCTGTAAATATTTCAGAATAAACGCCTTGTGTTGTGGTTGGCCAGTGTGGCTGCTCGAACCTGTTAACATGGACGCTTGCATTTGGCACACTGTACTGTATGTCACAATGATATCTGACACTTTTACAGTTGCCACATTGCATAATTTTGCAGTTACTGATGGCAGCACCTATTTTGAATTGCAATTGCTAAGCTATGCAAGTGAATCGCGTGAATTTGATGAAATTTAATAAAGACGAAGCAGGATATATGAATGCCGCAGACGTGAAATTAACATCGGAAAACAAAGGAGCTGCTTATAATGATGTATTTTCTGTATGGCTGTATGGTACTGTATCATATTGTGTCTCTGTTACTGTCACACTCACCACGCCACTTCTTGTTTCCAGGCATGGCCGGCACCATCTACTTCTTGGCCGACATCTTGCAGCCAATGAAAGCGAGGTTCCCATGCTTTGAGGTGTAAAAGCCCCGCCCCCCATTCCACAGGTAGTCCTCCCCCCCCACCCCACATCGCGGGAAAAATACAACAAGGAGAAGACCCACACTTTTTCTCTATCACACTCATGCATGAAAACATTCACGTTCACAACAATCGACAGTGTGCCATGTTTTTCCTGCTCTTCTCTTATGGGGAATTTACATGTTATTAACAGGATAAATACATATACTCACATCTCAACTACATAATTGTCTCAAAGGTGAGAGCTTGCCTCGCTTTTTTCGGTTCCTTTTTTGTGTATAAATTCTGCTCAGATTGTGACGTCTTTTGAGGATTTCAGCAAAAAAAAAAGAATTTTCTGGCTGTAAGAAACAAAACAAAAAAAAAAAAGTGGTAAAACTTAAATGGTGTTTTGTTAACACTTAACTGCATATTTCTATTATTCTGTAAGCTTTATGTTTAAAAAAAAAAAAAAAAAGGAAATGGATGCTTTAGTTTGCTTTTCTTTCTCAGAGTCAACAGCAAAGCTAGTAACAATGCACTAAATATAAGCTGTGCCATGTGTTCGGGGATTAACCCCCAGAGTGTAAATTGTTGCCTGTCCTTTGCACTGTCTGAGCAATAAATCATGTTGTCTTTTTACGGCTGTCGCTCTCTAGTGACTCTCAGCACCCTATGCTCTTAAGTTTGGTGTAATGCAGCAGCGAGGAAACACCACCAGGGGGCAGCAGAGAGGCGGCATCTTGTGAATTAATATGCGACAATTGACCTCCACCTGGCAAATGAAGTACATCCACCTCGGTCACTTCATGAATAGGTTATTTGACAATTGAATGTTATGCTAATCAGGTTGAATTTTGCATATTCAGTGGAGAAATGGATACCGCTTACAAGATAGAAATACATTTGTAAACATTTTGAAGGCTTGCAAAAGAAGCTACTTGGCTCAACTGGTCTGCTCTCTATTCCAAATAAGGCTCATGTAACACTCTTGAAAACCAAGCGACGACACAATGCCACCGCTCTTTTTTAAGCCCACTGGCCGTGCTTCTTCGTGACCCGACGCCAGCTTGGGTCTTTGAGGGCTAAATGGGGGAGGGGTGGTTACTGTACCAGAGAGTCTCTAGGAGCGGGAGCGTTCACTTTCTCCACCCCCCATCCTGCATAGAGCCAGCGTAGGAGAAACCAAACACCTCCAGTAGGAACGGGAGTAAATATAGAGCTCAACTGTACAGGGGTGTGGTCTCCCGGTCTTTAACTGTGCTTCACTCAGTCTCACATAATGGCCTCTTTTCCTTCTGTCCTTTAGCCGCGGCACATAATTGTTGCAGTTAGTGGATTATCTAATCCAGTGTGTGTATTTGCTCTTCTTCTCAGCTGTGTCTTGTGAACAAACTTTGCAGAACAAAAAAAAAAATTGGCCACAGTTTGACATCTTGGAGTTGCAAAGACGCTCACTATACACTGCGCAAAAATCAAGTACAGTCCTCATTATTCGTAATGAATTGAGCTTATTGATAATAAAATCTAAATTATTAACATACTGAATATGCAGTGGCCATCAGAGGCTTGTGTAGGAACTGCAGAGCTTCTCATACAGTGTACTTTAACCTTCAATGCAAGGAGAAGCCCTACACTTAGGACAACAAGGCTGAGCATGAATGTAGTGCAGATGCAAAATATATTTCCATTCGTAACAAATAAAGTTGATTTTTTAACAGGTAAGATGCCCCTTGAGTTAGGATTGTTTTGTCAAACTGCTTTTTCCATATTCAAGAATTTACTTTCAGAGTAATATACACCAGAAGCTGTCAGCAAAAGTCAGCCAGGGACCACCATTTTTATTTGGTCCCATCAAAGTAAGTATAAACATTTTTTTGCATCATCAATTTTGCATGTATGGAAGAGTATTAGTGTCAGGCATAAGGGAAAAAATCAGGACGTTTTTATTATTATTTTGCATGTTGAGAATAAAGTCATAATGTTGAGAATAAATTTAAAATGTTGAGGAGAAATTAAAAATTGAGAATAAAGTCATGTTAAGAATAAATTTAAAATGTTGAAGATAAATTAAAAATGTTAAGAATAAAGTCATAATGTTGAGAATAAATTTAAAATGTTGAGAATAAAGTCATAATGGGAATAAATTAAAAATGTTGAGAATAAAGTCATAATGTTGAGAATAAATTTGAAGTGTTGAGAATAAATTAAAAATGTTGAGGATAAATTAAAAATGTTGAGAATAAAGTCATAATGGGAATAAATTTAAAATGTTGAGAATAAAGTCATAATGAAAATAAATTTAAAATGTTGGGAATAAATTTGAAATGTTGAGAATAAAGTCATAATGTTGAGAATACATTTGAAATGTTGAAAATAGATTAAAAATGTTGAGAATAAATTTAAAATGTTGAGAATAAATTTGAAATGTTGAGAATACATTTTAAATCTTGAGAATAAAATCATAATGTTGAGAATAAATTAAATTGAGAACAAATTTTAAATCTTGAGAATAAAGTCGAAATGTTGAGAATAAGTCAAACTAGTGTTGGCGCATATCCTGAAATTCAAACTTTACTCTCAACATTTCGACTTAATCTTAAAACACAAAACAAAAAAATAAAAAACGTTCTTCTCTCACTTTCTTTCTCCTTATGCCTGACCCTAATGTTTCCAAGACGAAATCCATCAGAAATTCAATATAGCGGATTTCTTTTGTAGCAGATGTTACAGCTGTGTTTTACTGCATTAAAAACAGATTCCTGTTGATACTGCCATCAGCACCATGGAGAGCTCTGGTGGAGACGGAAGAGTGACTCTGTGCTCGGGTCATTTCACCTTCAGAGATTATGCAATCAAGTCTTAACTTCTGGGTAATTTAACCTATTATTACTATTATCATTTTATAACCTCCATTTCACTCTAATGCATTATAGTGCTCAATTTAACTACATGAACTTGTCTTTATGTCTTATATATTGCAGATAATGTGGTGCAGTGATTCTCTGATTTCAGAACGGTAAGTAGTATGATGAAAGTATGTGAAGCAGCCACTCAAAGTTGACTTTAATACCTTTTCAAGCGTTTTTTTTTTGCCTTACCCGTAAGAGGAGGAGCAATCTATTTTAAAAATACCACGTTGTAAACGAGCTCTCTGTGCTCGGAGTCCCTCTGAGGTGGGCCGCCACACTAGGTAGCTGACTTTTCTTGCATTTTCACCGACACAGCTCAACTGGTGAAAAGCAAAAACATTTGATGTCAAGTCAATAAAAGCGTTTTTTTCTTCCTCTTTCATAGAAATAAGTTTCAAAACAAATCTTGAGACACAAGACACGGGGTCTTGACACAGTTATTTGGTCATCTAAAAATACCCCTGTCCCCTTCTAAAGGCCTACTCCCACTGCACAGGACTGCACAGCTCTCCTTTCCGTTTGCCCTAAGAAAGTTAAAGATGTTCCAACGTGTCATCTGATCCGCCTCATTAGCATACATGACGTCACATTCCCGGAATAAATAAGAGGGGGCCTTGACCATGGCTCAGGACCACTCTGTCTTGGGACTCCAGCTTTGCTTCTCCTTTTTGTCTTTCTGCTCCTCCAGCTCCTTCTCTCCACGATGGTGTGTACATGATTACGTTTTGGACCTTTTGGGTGGGGGTGGTGCCGACGGAGTTACTTTTTTTTTCTGCCAGGGGACAAATCTTTGTGGGTTTTGGATACCGTCTCTCCAAAATCAGATCAAAATTGGGACTTAATAGTCTTTCTAAATCGTGATAAAAGTTCAAGGTTGAGGTTAAAGTTGACGATGAGCCCAGGACCTTGAAATACATCCACATTTTCTATTATATCTAAATGCAAGGCGCCATAAATCACACGTATTTGGTGCAGTTTTGGACAGCAATAAATTCTGATTTAGCATTGTTAGGATATCTTTTACATGAACTGGATATTTTGTCTGTCGTAAATCATTTGTTTTTATTCACTTCTCTGTGCCTTTCTGTTTGTGTACATGTGCCTCCACGTGACAGGCCGAGTTCTCAGCGGACGAGATTGCGGGTAAGTGGAGAAGATCTTCATCCCTTGCAAATAACTTGACATTTTACTAGATCACACCCCCCCCCAAAAAATTATCATTTTTATAGTTTTTTCGTCGCACTAAAACAAGCCTTTAGTCCAAAATTAAAAAAGAAGTAATGACGAAGAAAGATCGCCATGTGACGTGCCGTTCCACTGTCTTACCAGTTGTCGCGGAGAATGGGAGATATGTCTATTCTAAGCCGACCTATCCCTTGCAGAGCAGAGGCGTAAATCCCAGAGTCAAGGTTTAAGACGCGTCCTGTTACACAAGGAGTCCAAACTGTGACCCCCCGACCCTTTTGTCCAATGCTAAAAGAACATGTTTGGTGGAATGCATTTGTCGTGGCTCTCAATGGGGAACACGTGGATATTTTATTATCATCTAGAAGTGATCAAATTTGGAGAGTGTCCTGTAAAGTTGTTTTGGCTTTGCACCCCAAAAAAAGATTAAAAAATTGCAGCTTTTGCACATTCTGGTACATTTCTATTACAGTTGAATACATGACGAGGTGTTGATTACAACACTGTCAGCATTCTTGTATTTAACTGTAGCCGAGGGGCCACGGGGGCCATGCCTCTATATGGCCAGGGTTACTCTGTCAGGGTGTATCAGTTTGCTCCCTAAATGCAAGCGGAGGCAGGAATGGAGAGGGGTCAGAAAAGGGGGGGTGGGGTTGGGGATTGGGGAGGGGGCAGGTACAGCTGTTCCTGCTGCTGCTGTTCAGAGCACTAATCTGTCAAAAAGGTCACTGGGAGGATTCATAGGAACCTTTGTTGAGTCGGTGCCTTCCGCTCGGGCACAGCTGTCGCCTCCGATTATCTGGGGAACAATGACGGAAGTATGCGGCTCCTCCTTGGTTTGATCCTCCAGCGCAGTGTGGCACCACATAGCCGCCACAGCTGACTAAGAACCCTGTAAAATTAAGAATAGAAAACCCAAAGGCGATGGATCAAATAGGCACGATGGCGTACCAGACAAATCAAACTTTTTGATGGCCACATAAAAAGGATTCTTCTTCATGTCTAATAGCCTTGAGAAGTGTTTCACAACAGTTTAATAAAACAGAGCTGATGATTGAATTCAGATTTTTTTTTTTACAAATTTGAAGGATCTGTGAAAAACAATCACTCTAAAAACTCAATATAATGACAACTTTCTATTATTCTGATGATCAATGCGATGCTATGGAAGTCCATTTCTGTCTGATAGGAAAAGAAAAACAAAAATAAATATATAACAAAATTGTTAAATAGCAAAATTATGAGATAGTAAATCAAGTCTTTGACCAAGGAACAATTATTTTACTTTAAATTATTATTAAATAAACTGAGTCAAAAGTATGAGATCGTCACTAAATCAAAAATAATGTATGTCACAATTTAACGATTTAATATCTCATATCTTTTTTCAAGCCCATAGATTTCCAGTGTGTGTGTGTTAGTACTTTGTAACTCAACGTTCTCTCTTCGTTCTCCCGGCCAGACTTCAAGGAGGCTTTCGGCCTCTTCGACAGAGTCGGTGACAGCCAGGTGGCCTTCAACCAGGTCGCTGACATCATGCGCGCTCTGGGCCAGAACCCCACCAACAAGGACGTCGTCAAAATCCTGGGCAGCCCTACCGCCGACGGTGAGACACCCCGTTCCAGTCTAAACACACAGAAGAGCGGTGGTTTTGTCATTTTATTAGCAGGAACCGCTCATTGAGTGCTCTACACACCAGAATGTAGTGTTAATAACTGATGGTAAATTGACGATTAATCCAGATGATTAATTATGTGTTTGCTGCCTTTTTTTAAATTTATTATTATTTATATATTTTTATTTTAGTTTTGTTTTATTTATTTATTTAGCTTTTGGGTTATTTACATTATTATTATTTATTTATTTATTTATTTTTAATCGTATTATTTCATTTTGAACCATCATTCCCTGTGTAGATATGTTATTATACGTTATTTTGTCTAGGCAGTGGGGGGTGGGAGGAAAGTGAAAAAAATATCTGTTAATATTCTTTTTCTTAAATAAAAATATTATATAAAAAAAAAAATTAGAGAGGTCGTTTATGGTGCCATTTTTCCAACAGACATGGCCAACAAGAGGATCAACTTCGAGGCTTTCCTGCCCATGCTGAAGGAGGTCGATTCCCAGCCAAAGGGTTCCTACGACGACTACGTTGAGGGTCTGCGCGTCTTCGACAAGGAGGGCAACGGCACAGTCATGGGCGCTGAGCTGCGTATCGTGCTGTCCACCCTGGGTGAGTTCCCCAAATATAGAAGCGCACAAATATAGTCTGCTTCAGCACGCACGGCATGTGAAACGGAGATTCCGTCCCTGACACGGATCCTTGTGCGTCTACAGGAGAGAAGATGACCGAGCCCGAGATTGAGGCCCTCATGACCGGCCAGGAGGACGAGAACGGCAGTGTGCACTATGAGGGTAAGCTTTGACTTCCCAGCATGCCTTGTTTTTTTGTTTTATAAATATATTATACCAAAGATTTTTAACATATTTGTCTTTCTCCAGCTTTCGTCAAGCACATCATGTCTGTGTAAGAGGCCGGCAGTAGGAGTGTTGAAGAAACAGGACATCTATACTATACCAAAGACCAACCAAGGAAAGACAAGGACTATGTACAAGGGATGTTGAAGCAAACCCATCTTGTTGTTTATTTTGTTTTTCTTTCCATTTCGTCTCAAACCCTCCTCTCTCGGGACACCACCACCACCTCTCAGTTGTAGACCACCCCTCACTCGGCCTCTACTCCACCCCGGGGCGCGTCTCCACTCGCCGCATGGGGTGAGGAACGGGGGAGAAGGGATGACCGCTCATCAAGTGAGGGTAGATCCCTCCCTTCCCACCGCCACCTCATTTCAGTCACGCCATCACTGGCCCAGCAGTGCCAAAGGTGCTGGAGAACGGACGTGGATAGACCGCCAAAAGTCTCCCACCTCCCTGAAAAGTTTTATTTATTGTCACCTTGTTCATCTCAGAATAAACTTTTCCAACGTACATCCCATCTGGGTTGATTCCTGAACTTTTATTGCTGCCCACATACAGGTGTAGATATGCTTTAGTGTAGGGCCACCAGTGCATTGTAGACGTCAATGATAAACGATAAACCACGTGACTTTTGAAAGATTTTTTCTCTCACAAATGGGAAGTTGAGTTCAAAGTACAGTGTAAATAGCCATGCTTGTATAAACATGCAATGTCTACATACAAATCATTTTGTAAACATCCCTTAAGATGTCCCTTGACAATAACTTATACAAGACAGCCTGGGGCAGACTGGATTAAAGTTAAGTAATCTTTGTAAGAGAGCCTGCAGCCTTGTAGTGTAATGGGCAAGTTGGACAGACTTTTATTACACAACATATCATGTGAAGTATGGCAGTGAAAGGTTAAAGTTTTGTATTATTATTGTGTTTTATTTTCAATTATGTTACATATTAGATGGATGCATGTGCCAAAATAACATCTAAATATCAATACCTCTTATTACTAAATGATTTCTGCACCAAAAATATGTTATTTATTTCCATTTATTTTGCTTTATGTCTCTTATTTCTTATTTCCTGTGATGTTGCTGAGTACATGTTATCTGCACTGAAGAGAAGGAAAGAGAAGAGAGGTATCACTCTGTTGCTGTTGTCATGGACAAAAACTTCTGTCCAGAGTGTGAACACTTGTTGCTACAAACTCAAAGTTTTATTTGCACTAAATTACACACAAATGAAAGATAATATAAATTAAATATAATACATAAATAATAATAAATTAAACATATCATATATAATATTAATATATGATATATATGATATATATATATATCATATATATTATATCAGCAGCAAATGCAGCAAAGTATATACGTTTTTAGTTCTCCCGATATTTATATTATATTTATATTTATTATATTATATATAATATATTTAATCTATATGATATATAATATAAATTATATATATATAAAATAATATATATAATCATTAATTTATATTATATATAATATAAATTAATGATTATATATATATAAAATAATATATTATATATAATTATTAATTATCATCCATAAGCCCATATATGAACATAACTGATAACATGTACTCAGCAACATCACAGGAAATAAGAAATAAGAGACATAAAGCAAAATAAATGGAAATAAAAAACATATTTTTGGTGCAGAAATCATTTAGTAATAAGAGGTATTGATATTTAGATGCTATTTTGGCACATGCATCCATCTAATATGTAACATAATTGAAAATAAAATACAATAATAATACAACACTTTAACCTTTCACTGCCATACTTCACATGATATGTTGTGTAATAAAAGTCTATGTCTTTGCACTATTTGTATTGTTTACAAAAGGACTTGTATATAGACATTGCATGTTTATACAAGCATGTATGTATTATATATAATTATAAAATATATTATATACAATATAATAAATATAAATATAATATAAATATATGGAGAACTAAAAACGTATATACTTTGCTGCACAGAGCTTTAACGTTAACGGCGCCGTTAAAAACGTACTTTTGTAGTCCTGAGAAGGAGGAGCCGGCGTGATCCATCTTAATGTTGTTTCTCACTCAGACGATCTTTGCCTCTGATTTGTCTAGACGAAAGGTCGCTTGTAGCAGTCAAAGATGTTTGTTAAAAAAGTTAGCAAAACGTGTCTTTTTGGGCTGAGAAATGTCTCCGGACGAGGACAGGTGTCGTCTGTGACTACTACAACCAGGTGAACTATATGTTATATTATTATAATAATGTTAAACGGCTCTTCGTGGGTTCGCCTTACTAACTATAAGCTAACTATTAGCATCCGGGCTACTATACACTTTTTTTTCAAAATGACAGTATCCATGGTAACAGCAGAACACTCATTAACATACAGAAGAAGCGAAAACATAAACAAAGAGCTGTGACAAACATAAAAGGACAACAGAAATGAAACATCAAATTAAAAAACACACAATAAAAGCCTTGGACAGACTGGATTAAAGTTAAGTAATCTGTATAAGAGAGCCTGCAGCCTTGTAGTGTAATGGGGAGTTGGACAGACTTTTATTACACAACATATCATGTGAAGTATGGCAGTGAAAGGTTAAAGTGTTGTATTATTATTGTATTTTATTCTCAATTATGTTACATATTAGATGGATGCATGTGCCAAAATAACATCTAAATATCAATACCTCTTATTACTAAATGATTTCTGCAGCAAAAATATGTTTTTTATTTCCATTTATTTTGCTTTATGTCTCTTATTTCTTATTTCCTGTGATGTTGCTGAGTACATGTTATCAGTTATGTTCATATATGGGCTTATGGATGATAATTAATAATTATATATAATATATTATTTTATATATATATATATATAATCATTCATTTATATTATATATAATATAAATGAATAATTATATATATTATTTTATATATATATATATAAAATCATTCATTTATATTATATATAATATAAATTAATAATTATATATATTTTATATATATATATATATTATATATAATTTATATTAGATGGATGCATATGCCTGTAACTTCAAGAATCGTTTTAGTCATTTTTCAAGCAACAATGCCAAACTTTTTCATTTTCCAGCTGTGAGGATTTGCTGCTTTTCTTTGTCTTAGATGATAATAACCTGAATATATTTACGTTTTTGACTGCTGGTTGGACAAAACAAGACATTTGAATGGACATTACATTGGGATTAAGTTTGTTTTTTTCATTATTATTATTTTTTTCTTTATTTACATTTCACGATTAATGGAGAAAATCAACACAACAATGGATAATGAGAATAATCATTAGTTTCATGCTAATGGTAGCATCTTTAACTTAATATCACACTTCCCATAATCCCCCTCTGCTTTACCAAAATAAATTTATGTGCCATGTGTTTCCATATCAGCTGCTTGTTGGCTTTCGAGATGAGTATAATTGGTTGAATTTCTCTCAGGTTACAGCACAGTTCGGACCAGGAGCCTGTCCCTCCGACCCGTCCAGAGACCTCCACTGCCAAGACCCTGATGGACATCGGGACCCGCCGGATTTTCAACGAGAACCATGATATCTTCAGACAAAGCGTCCGGCGCTTCTATCAAGAGGAAGTGGTTCCACATCACAGGGAGTAAGTGGTAGCATGGCACAGGCACAGAAAATCACTGGAAACACGACTACAAAGAGACAACAAACAACCACAAAGAGATGCAAAATAATGAATTACATAACCATTGTCAGTCTTTCCCCACCTCACTACAGTCCGCTTTTCCTTGTTCCAGGTGGGAGAAGGCAGGTCAGGTGAGCAGGGAGGCGTGGGAGAAAGCTGGAGAGCAAGGCATGCTGGGAATAATGATACCAGAGGAGCATGGTGGCATCGGAGCAGACTTGTTTTCTGCGGTTGTCGTGTGGGAGGAGCAGTGAGTTGTTCTTAAAATTATAAAACACCGTTATTCATATCTGAGATCAAGCACTACATTTTTATTAATGAGGTTTTGTTTTTGTCCTCCAGAATGTATTGCAACTGCACAGGCCCGACTTTCGCCCTGCACTCCGACGTTATCATGCCCTACATCTCTAAATATGGTAGCAAGGAACAGATTCAACGCTTCGTCCCCAATATGACTGCAGGGAAATGCATCAGCGCTATCGCCATGACGGAGCCAGGAGCAGGCAGGTCAGGACTCAAGCGTACATGTAATATCAGCTTGCATAGCGCTAACGTGGTGTAGCTTTGATGACCCGTTATCTTTATCTTTTCAGTGATCTTCAAGGCGTGAAGACGTACGCTAAGCGGGATGGCAGCGACTGGATCCTCAATGGCAACAAGGTAATGAGTCATAAAAGCAAAATCTGTCATTTCATTGCATCTCAACGTCACCTTGAACTCTTTTCACCTCTGCAGGTGTTCATCTCAGGAGGTTGGGTGGCCGACTTGGTGGTGGTAGTGGCCGTGACAGACCGCGAGGCGAGGACAGCGGCGCATGGCATCAGTCTGTTCCTGGTGGAGGATGGAATGAAGGGCTTTCAGAAAGGACGCAAGTTGGAGAAGATCGGGTTGAAGGCGCAGGTACCGGAGCTCAGTGGCTTGGGAAGATAGTGTGTCCATCAATCGTCTAATCTTTCATGCAAAAGCCTGATGCCACTATTTTTACTCCTTCTTTCACAGGACACAGCTGAACTGTTTTTTGAGGATGTGCGTCTCCCAGCTGACGCCCTCTTGGGGGAGGTCAACAAAGGTTTCTACTACCTGATGAACGAGCTGCCTCAGGTAAAAGGAACATGGAAAAAGCAGTTTTTAGGTTCAGTATGACTTACACTTTCCTAGGATGTCATTATCTCTCATGTCCATTGCGAATAAACATCCATAACTTCATTCCAAAACTTAGCGCATGATTATCCCCAAAATAGAAGCAAGACTAAAATAAAACCAAGAGTGTCAAAGCCATTAATATTCACTTTTTCCATTTAAAATTTTATTTTTAACTTTTTCTTTCCTGATTCTTTCTTCCATGAACTTATGAACTTTAGATAGATAGATAAATTGATAGATAGATAGATAGATAGATAGATAGATAGATAGATAGATAGATAGATAGATGTACTTTATTGATCCCAATTTGGGAAATTATTGTTTGTTTTTTGTTAGTTACTTTGTTCTACTACATAGATACTTCCACTCATCTGAGTCGCCAATTACTTGCTTCGGTTCGGTTAGTTTGATGGTAAATCATCTTATCATTTTGTGGCGAAGGAGCGTCTGGTGATTGCTGGCGTGGCTATAGCAGCCTGCGAGTTCATGTTTGAGGAAGCCAGGAACTATGTGATGCAGAGGAAGGCTTTCGGCAAGACGATTGCTCACCTACAGGTCTGTATAACAAGTTTCTTTTTTTTCTTTTAAGAAGTCTTCTTGTGTTCCTGCTTTTGTATAATTTACTGTTTTAGCTGTAACTGGCAACCAAGATTTTCAGAAGTTCAGGTTTAGGTTTTGTACCTGTTCTTATTCTGCTAAAACTAGTGAGATCCGCTCTGTCCTTTTTTCCTGCTAATATACATTTTTTGTTATTTATGCGCTGGCTATAGAATCCGACTTTGTTCTTCCGGAGAATAAATATCATTGCATCTAACTCCACAGACTGTGCAACACAAGCTGGCAGAGCTGAAGACTGAGATCTGTGTGGGCCGAGCCTTCGTAGATAACTGCATTCAGCTCCACGCTGAGAAACGCCTGGATGCCGCCACGGCTTCCATGGCCAAGTACTGGTGAGAATGTGTTTCTGTATGAACCGGCTTCTTATGAAACAGGCCATGTTGCTGCCATTTGCTAATGTCCTTTTTTCTTCTCTCTAGGGCCTCTGACCTCCAGAACAAGGTGGCCACTGAGTGCCTGCAGCTCCATGGAGGCTGGGGCTACATGTGGGAATACCCCATCGCTAAGTAAGTGTAACAGGATGGGAAGGAGGAATGCCACGTTGTTTGTTTTCCAGTCCATCCACCAGTTGCTGAACCGGTCTCTCTGTCTCTCCAGGGCATTTGTGGACGCCCGTATTCAGCCCATCTACGGAGGCACCAATGAGATCATGAAAGAGCTCATCGCCCGCACCATTGTTAGCCAGAAGTGAGAGATGTTTTCATGTTTTCCCGGTGGAGGAGCACTGGGGGAAAGTGGGATGGTGTGCACAGATTTTCCGTTGACAGTTTTTCTGAAAATGGGTTAACGTATGACGAGCGGTTGTGAAAAGTCAGGGAAGGTATTACAGCGTTTAATCATGCTTGTATTCGTCAAATCAGTCAATCGGGATTAAAGCTAGACTGTGTAACGTTAGAAAGGAAAAATAACACCTGATTGCCTTACAAATGAAAATTTCAATTTGCTGATTTAGAGAAAAAAATGAGAAAGAGCGCTAATGGCTTGACAGTTTCTCAACAAAGGCTTTATTAACCTTCAAACTTGAGTTACAATTGTTGGTGAAATCATGACCAATTTTTATGCCTCCAAATTTGGCACAATCGTCCACTTGGAATCAAGGATGAATCGCTTCAATTTTGGTGATCAGAGGTCACGGCGACCTCACGTACATCCCATTCTCGTGACATCTCAGAAACGCCTTCACTGTGACCTCCCATAACTCAAGAATTCATAAGCTAATTAAGATAATTTCACACAAGTGTCTAATAGAATAAAATGACGTTGCGATTTAGGACAGACACGAAGCAAGGTGGTAATTCTATCTGTTTTCTTAGTCGTGTATATATGTATTGCACGGAAAAATAACAGATTCAAGATAAAATTTATTTTTGTAAATGATTGTATTATTAGTTGCTTGTGTGTCCAATATGTAGATACACAGAAGAGATTACTTGGCTTTGTGTCAACACTAAAATTGTCCAATACATGTAAATGTGCAATAAATACAGTCTACACACTGTTTAACAGGCCAGTGCTATTCATAGTGAACAGAATATTGAATTAAACATTTCTGTATCCTTTTATTAACACAATATTGCATTGCATAGTATTGCATTAGTTCTTCTACTAATCAGTTTTCATAAGGCCTTGTATATAACCACTAGAGGGAGCTAGAGCTCCATCAAGAGCCACATGCATGCATACCCTTACAAAAAAGAAGTATACTTCAAGTTTATTTTATGAAGTAAACTTAGGTATATTCCCAAGTATACTTTATGTAATAAATATACTAATATCAATGTACTAGTAGTATACTTGTAAGTGTACTACTTCAACACTTCTCTGGACTAAATTGGTCCACTTTTTAGTTTATAAAAGTATACTTTTAAGTATACTTTAAATGTAAGAGTAGTAAACTTTGAGTACATGACTAGCTAAGTTGTATTTTGTACTGCAACTGTAAAGTAAATTTATAGGTGTGCTGTTAGTTCACTAGTTATATACTTGTAGCCCATTTTTTAGAATGAAAGTAATTAATGTTTTTTACTGCAAGTATACTTGTAAGTTTTCTTAAGTGAACTTACTGTTATACCTTTCTGTTTACTTTTCAGTATAAGCCAAGAATACTTAGACTTTTCTGTATACTTGTCAAGTACACTCAGACTTTTCTGTATACTTGCCAAGTACACTCAGACTTTTCTGTATACTTACCAAGTACACTCAGACTTTTCTGTATACTTACCAAGTACACTCAGACTTTTCTGTATACTTGCCAAGTACACTCAGACTTTTCTGTATACTTGTCAGCATGAGCTAAGTATAATTTTGTTAAGTTTATCTCTGATAAGTACATAAAAAGTAGTCTGAAGGCATACTCTCTTATTTTAAGTTTAAAAGAATTATACTAATGGCATACTTGAGTAAATGTTTTTTTTTGTAAGGGTATAGTTTGTCAAAGAGATATAAGTATACAAAAAAAGCATAATCCTGAAAATATCCAATGAATACTAATAAGTAATGTTCAGAAATCTGAAAAAAAAAAAATAAACTGTCAAAATAAATATTCATGCCTCAAACATATGGATTGAAGAAAAACTTGTAAATCCCCTATGCATCGTCTTATTTCCACCAGTAGGTTGCAGTAAACGCATGGAGAAAGCTGGCAGAGAAATGACAAATGGCCAGTTGATTCCATTGCAGCACAAAAACAGCAGACTGTTGAATGTGACTTCATGATTTAAAGCACCTTTTTGTAGTTTTATAGATTAAATTGTACACTTTATGATACCAATATCTTTGAATGGATACACCAGTTGAATTGCATTACCATGTATTTGTATCCTTGTGGTTCTTGTGGTGTATATGTCTGACTCTGATGCTCAAATTCCCCCCAAAAACCTGTGCCGGTTGAGGAAGCAAACAGCATTCCCACCACGCCTCACCTGGGGGGTACAGAAGTGCAGCTACTGCTCACTGATGCATCCTCCTCTCCATCCTCCATCTTTACCCCTCCTTACCCACTCTCCCCTTGGCATCACATCCTCCTCTCCTCCTCCTCCTCATCCCCTCCTCTCTCCATGTCTCCTCAGCAACAGCCACACCCAACAGTGCTCCAGCTTCCACTGCAGACTCCCCCCTTTTTATGATGCAGAAGCCCTCTAAACAATGACATTTCACTGCCTTTTTGCACCCGATGGGTGTATTCCCATCTGTCTTCATGTCAGTGTTGACCAACTGTATGCATGCATTTTTGCACCCCCAAAAATGTGGCACAAATGGCATCACAAAGTAGAAGGATTGCCTTGTCAGAACAGAAATCCCGTTGCGCCTGCACTGCTGCATTTACGGTAGCGATGGGGAGGGATCAGAGGGCCGCGTCCCGTTCCGCTCTCATTGTCACTCCGGCTCTCCTCACACACGCACACACACACGGGTATTAGTGCCGCTCAGCAGCCTGAACCTCCAGGTAAGAGCTCCAGCTCTTTGTTCATCATTTAAAGGCGAATTAAGCGTTCAAATAGCTCAGGATAAATGTGTTTTAGTGCTGTGAAGGTTACTTTAAAAAAGTGATGGCATTGTTGTGCACTGATCCTCAGCTGTGTGCAGTTCTGCGTGATTTTTTTTTTTTTTAGAGGTCTGAAATGATGCAATGGAGTTTGTAACTTGCAGGAAAAGAAAACGCGTTTTGTGCATGTGGAGGAAATGTGTTTTATGTCGCTTGTCCTGCTGCGTCCTTATGGTACGCCTCCATCCTCTGCAGCAGCACCCTGCTCCTTTTGTTCTGGTCCACGCCTGTATGGTGCTGAAACCGGCTCCTCACTGCAGCACAGCAGAGCACACTCACCTAATAATCATAATAACATCATAATAATAATCATTTGAACCATATGCATGTATTTGGCATCATGTTTTTGCCCTTGGACCTTTGTGGATATGGGAGTAGCCCAGCTTGTAGTTGGGCATCTTTGCTGCACACAGCCAGTTGCCCTTTGCAGTCATTATACCAGCTTGCATCAGCAAAAAGGTTGCATTGCTTTGCATTGGATGTACATATTTAAACATATTTAGTTGTTGCAATAATTCTGTTAACAGTGTCTGTTATCATAATGGACCCTGATGTCTTTTCTATAATATTCAGCCCTAGATAATGATCTAGAAATGTTCCATTTAAAGCTGTGGATCTGGTCCAAACCTGGTTCCTTTCAGTGGAATCAGCAGCCTCCACATGTTGAGGAAGAAGCGTGGATTTCCCCATGTCTGGATGCGAAAACATTCCTTTTATGAAAAGGAATTAACGCTTGGCACGAAACTGCTGTATTCGCACATTCCTGTATGCTGTCTCGTAAGACCCCCGGTGTTTGGAAGATATGTAATGAAACATCTGTCTTGGTTCATGTTGGGGGTCAGTTTTGACTCCAACTAAATGAGACAGGTGAATGTTACAGGTATATATGTTTGCAGCTCAGTCAGCTTTCTAATTGGTTTGAGGTTTAGTAATTTACGACGCTGTTAAAGTAAAGCATAATATGTTTGCTTGTTTAATTATAGGGATTTGTTTTACTGGCACGAGTGCATTAACTTTTGTTGGACTGCAACTCATTTCATTCTCGATTAGTTGCTCGGTCTATAAAATGTCAGAAAATGGTGACTAATGTTGATTCCCAAAGCCCAAGATGACGTCCTCAAATGTCTTGTTTTGTCCACAACTCAAAATATATTCAGTTTACTGTCATAGAGGAGGAAAGAAACCAGAGAATATTCACATTTAAGAAGCTGGAATCTAAGAATTTTGACTTATTTTTCTTTAAAAAAATGCGTCAAAGCGATTATTTGATTATCAAAATAGTTGGCGATTAAATTGATAGTCGACAACTCATCGATTAATCGTTGTAAACTTTTGTCTTATGAAGAAAAAAAGCCCTTTAAAATGTGTCTTCCTACCTTTTCCCAATGTAATTACAGTCCTGTTTACAGTGTGATAGTGACTTTTATTGATTTAAGGCAAACCCAGGAGGTTTGTGGGTGGCAATTAACCTCCCATACAATGCAAAGAACAGGCAGAAAGATATACATATGACCACACACATAGTATATAATTCCTTGCCCATTTAGTGATTATGTGTTTCTTGGCTGAGGCCAAATAGAGGTTGACAGAGTGCATTACAGTCACCTACTTCTCCTGTAAGAACAAACCTCTGTCAGGCCAGATTGGGCTGTGTCTAATCGCCGATGGAGTAATTGAAATGACCTTAATCACGTTAACAACAACAGGCTGGGTTTGTGTGTTTACTCGCTGTGAAAACACGACTTCTTTAAATGTAATTCTGGTGTTCTCCTCCCGTGTTCACGTGCATACATTTAGCCTTTCCGACCACGAGGAAACCCAATCCGCCTCCCTGCACCACGCGGGAACGCTAAGTATATTTCCCAACGTCAATTCTGGTTAGGTGCGCCGTCAAAATCCCTGAAACCACAGAACCGCTCTGCGCTCCGCTGACATCGAGACGAGCCGTATTGGCTTCCTCCTGGGAAAGATTTGTATTGGAACAAATGTTTGGATCGGTTTCTGGATTTGTTTGCGGATTGATGGCCTGACTCAGTTTGCGAAGGTTCGGTTTAATGCGTGCCTTGATGGAGGCATTTAAGTGGTGATGTGGAGCTTTTTTTGTGTGCGTTCTGGGAAGTAGGTGAAGTCAGCGCGGTCTAGTGCCGTAGTCACAGGTGTTTGAGGACTCATCATGTCCCCTGCTGCTCCTCCCGTCTGAGGCCTTTTGCACTACAGGTGTCTAATGGGAGCTGGCAGAACTGTGCCTTTTAGTACTTAAGTCTTGACTGTGAGAGGAACCTAATCTAATTCACATACAGTATACGTAAGAGAAACCAAACGGCCCTCTGACCTGCATGTGGAGCACACGGACTGCTTCCTGGCACACATTAGGGATTTTTGATGGGCATAGAGGATTGTCGATGGGGAGCAAATCAAGGAGCGGGAACTAAAAAACTCACAATGTAAAGGAGGAAAGGAGGAGGTAGTGAAAGAAAGAAGGAGGTAGTGAACGAAAGGAGGAGGTAGTGAACGAAAGGAGGAGGTAGTGAACGAAAGGAGGAGGTAGTGAAACGAAAGGAGGAGGCAGTGAAGGAAAGGAGGAGGTAGAGAATGAGGAGGTAGTGAAGGACAGGAGGAGGTAGAAAAGGAAAGGAGGAAGTAGTAAAGGACAGGGGGAGGTAGTGAATGAAAGGAGGTAGTGAACAAAAGGAGGAGGTAGTGAAGGAAAGGAGGTGATAGTGAGGGACAGGAGGATGCAGTGAAGGAAAGGAGGAGGTAGTGAGGGACAGGATGAGGTAGTAAAGGACAGGAGAAGGTAGTGAAGGAAAGACAGAGGTAGTGAACGAAAGGAGGAGGCAGCGAGGGACAGGTAGAGGCAGTAAAGGAAAGGAGGAGGTAGTGAAGGACAGGTAGAGGCAGTGAAGGAAAGGGGGAGGAGTTGAATGAAAGAAGGAGGTAGTGAATGAAAGGAGGATGTAGTGAAGGAAAGGCGGTGGCAGTGAGGGACAGGTATAGGTAGTGAGGAACAGGAGGAAGCAGTGAGAGAAAGGAAGAGGCAGTGAAGGAAAGGAGGTGGCAATGAAGGAAAGGAGGATGTAGTGTAGGAAAGGAGGTGGCAATGAGGGATAGGAGGAGGTAGTGAACAAAAGGAGGAGGTTGTGATGGACAGGCTTTTGCAAGAATGAATGAATGAAAGGCTCCTTTCAAAGACTGAACAGACCAACATGCTGTAACTACAGAGGACGGATGGACATTTACTCATCAGCAGAGAAAGCTGTTGGACAACAGCTAGGATGGCCCCTACTGACCCACATCTATGATGCTTATAGCGAGCCATAAAGCACATTTAATGGCCTGGTAACAGTTGGATCTGGTGCAAAAATCTTTGAAAAAGCAGCGCAATGTTTTTGTACTGCATCACATTCAAGCTACAATCTGCAGTCCAGATGTTGTTGAAGCAGCTGTTAAAATCCAGACCTTTGTGCGTCTTCATTAAGATTCTTTAAAGTTCATTGTCGAGGACGCAGGTGTTGAGTTTATTGAGTTGGATAAACCCAGTTTATCCGGCGCTAAGATCCACCCTGTGACCTCCTCGGTACTCTCTAACCATCCATACAGCCTGCTTGCCCTTGTACCATCTCCATCCACGGCTGACTAGCACCCAGTCTCCCAAACAAGCCCTGACAGCCAGCGTCACATCTCATTCCTCACGGCCGATGCCCCTCGACAGAGAGGACACTCATTCTTACACTCTCGGCAGCAAACTCCCTCACTTATTGGCACCTATAATATTCTCTTGCCGCTGTTGTGTCGTAACCATGTTAGTTAATCCATGAGGTCAGCGCGATAATGCCGGGGTTTGTACATGAGAGGCTGCGAGTGGGAAAGAAAGTTTATTTCTGAGAGACAAAGAATACCGCCTACCATCAGGTCGACTTGGCTCGAGCACAGCAAATCCATGTGCCTCAAACTTATTTTCCCTCCTCTAGAAAGCTTTCTTTATTTAGATCCATTTGTGTGGACGAGTGCCTTTTTTAAAAGCACATTCCAAGAAAAGTGCTGCATGTTCACACGGAGCCGTTGCAGGAAGTTTACACATCTCTGTCTTCGCATGGTTATGACATCGCATAGTCCAGCTTTCAACTTCTGCGGTTTCACACCCCCTAATTGGCACACGAGAATGCAGGCAACTGGGCTGTTGACATATTCTGGATAATATTATGGATGTTTCTATATGCAGCCAGCTGCCTCCTGCATCTGTTTTAATGTTAACAACGCGCCAACACTTGGCAGGGTTTTATTGGCAGTTAAAAGTGTAAAGGAACGGTCAATGAAATGCATTTTTATTGACGGATAACAATGTGTTTTTGGCGGTCGAAGAGTTTTTAGGCGACAGGTGGCTAAAGATTTTGTTACATGAAGGAAAACTCTTCCTTTCACTTGTCCAATCAAACACAGAACTATTTTAAGACTTAATAGCAGCCTAAATGATGTACTAGAAGCAGCAGCACGTTGGCGACTGGTCTGGTTTTTTCGGACTTTGACCTGGGCCAACGGTGGTGAAGAAACCACTAATGAGCCTCAGCGTCTTCCTGAATGGGCCAGGGACCTCCTGTTAGCCTAGCGTAAGCTATGTAGCGCCGAGCCTTTATGGTTTCCAGATGTTGGAGCTACACAGCTAGATTGTGTTCTCCCCGTCCCGTTTGCAAACAGCGCACTGGCAGCCTGAAACATTGGGTGAAGTGTGCTGGAGGAATCAATGAGCCTCATTGTTGGAAGTATTGTTCGACCATGCATAGAGTCAGGTTTCTTTATGCTTTTTATGAATTTTTTTTTTGTGTTTTTCAGTTGATCCATTAAGGAATTTAATGTCATGGAAATAAGTCTCCAAGGATTCAGGGCCTGGAGCTTCCTAAACGAAACCAGAACATCTCTTTTACTGTGTCCATCTCCGTTCCGTTCCTGCGTGCATCTGCTCGTCAGGGCCGTAGTTCTGGATGAATAGAAAGAAACCCCCCCTCCCACCGATTCATAGGAACTTCACACACTGCAGCTCTGTAAAGCCAGTGTGAAACGTAGAAACAGATGGACATTGATGGTACATCACGTTCCTGTAAGTCTGTTTTTAACTGGACTGCAGGAACACAGCAGCTGAGTGTGTGTAGCGGACCTCCTGGCCGGCTTCCAGGAAGGGTTTTTTACTGTGACCGCCGCTGGGATATGTCTGAAGAGGGACTTACCAGCAAATCCAACTTCCTCTCTTAGATATGTAACAGGCAGACGAAGATGAAGAGAGATGGAGGATGTAATTTAGTTCAAATCCACCAATAAACTATCCACTAAGGGTTTGCGGAGTTGTTAACATTTTGAATGGGGCTGACAATCGATACAAATATTTAATCGTGATTAAACGCAGATTTTTTATCTGCTCAAAATGTACTAAAAGCATTTAATTAAAAGTATCTTCCTATCTGGACTGTCTGTGTTGTTTTCAAGTGTCGACTGTGCCTACTGCCCCCATTGGGACCATCAAGGGCCCCCCTCACCACGGCAACCCCTGCCATGGAAACCAGCCCCTCAAAGGAATGACCCCTTTGAGTACCAGTGTGTAGAGACCCCTCAGTTGTTGCTCTACCTCGCTCTGTAGTACGAGGATACAGGCAGGAGAAAATAGCGTTCCCTTTTCTCCATCGTGTTCCCTTCACTTGCTCTTCCGGTCCTTTATTTTCCTTTTCACCTGGGAATCCCCTGATCGGGACGCAACCTTTGACCCCACCGCAGACGGTTAGAGAAGGGACTTTCCTTGTTTGTTTGTCCCCATTTTTACATTCATTCCTCTTGCAGCGTTTAATAGACCAACCATGTGGAGTCAATGGCAGAAACACAGTTGATGCATGTATCCCCAAGGCGCTGTGGTGGGGTGGGAGACTTCACTGTCTCAGGTCTCCTCGTTAAATCACAGAGCATAAATCCTGGTAGATAAAAAAGGAGCCATTGGCTTTATTTTGGAGCATCAACAGATGTTTGTGAATGGCCTCTTGGGAGGGAATGTCTCTCTTTTAGAATGCTGACAATAGCTGGTGATAAACTGGGGACAAACTGAAGAGCTGGAGCGCACAGGCCCAGATTTTCATTCATCTATAGATGCGTACCAAACTGGCACCCTATGGATGAACTGTTTTACTTTCATTTAGCATTTTATAAAGCAGAAAACGTGTAGATTTTAAGGAATAAAAGCGCTGTTGGAGAACAAAATAGAAAAAACTTGATTAGTTTACTGTGAAATCAGTAATAATTCAGGCTGTTCTCATAGACCGTTCGTAGCTATGCCTACAAAACGAAATCAATTAGTACGCAATTTACATAATGTGAACCAGTAAGTATAAAGAACAATAAACGCCGTGTAGAGAGGTTGGTGTGGATGGGTGGGTCAAAAAACACTGTTCTTTCACCCTGCTTTTCGTACCCCGTGTGAAACCAGAAGTCAACCTTGATTTATTTGTCATGTATGTTTCGTACTTAAGTTATGCCACTTCCGTATTTTTTTTTTTATTCCAAACTACGATCTTTTCCTAAACCTAACTAAGTCCTTTTTGTCACATAGTTTCTGTAATTATGCTACGCCACTTCGGTTGTCATTTTAACCCAAACTCCGATCTTTTCGTAAACCTAACTAAATAGTTTTTGTCACGTATCTTCCGTACTTCTGTTACGCCACTTTGGTGTTATTTTAACCCAAACCACGATCTTTCCCTAAACCTAACTAAGTAATTTCCTGTGAAAACGGATGTTTATTTTGACTGTATGCATATAACAAACGGAAATGAACACGCGTGTCACATTTTGCTGGACATTCAACGCACGGAAAATGAGGAATAACACTTTTCAACACCAACTTTCACATGGAAATAGCAATAATTACATTCCCTAATGCATGGTCTCTATTATTTAAATCATGCCATATATCCTGGCATCTATATCACATTCCAACTATAGCCTTGGTTTCCTTATAAACTTTTATATTCAGTGTTATTCGTATAGGTTTTATAGATTATACAGTAAAATCTGTGCAGTTTCGTGGTCTCTTAGGAGCAGCAAACCTGTCCTCTGTGTTTTACCTCCGCCTCTAAACTGCCTCACATTTCTCAAACAGACGTCTGGGCTGCAGCTCGTTGTTGATACCAGCATGGCCGTGTAGCACGAGTCCAAACATCACAGACGTGAACTTCAAAGCTCCGTATTAGTCGTGATGTTATCTCCGCTGCTGTCATGTCTGCAGGAGCCTGATTGCTATCTCCTACTGCAGGGATGTATCCGTGTTGTATTACATTTAGATTTTGCACGCCACTCTTCTGAGTAAAATGCACAGAAAGTAGCAAAAATAACAAGAGCATAGTCCGTAATTAGCCGTTCCTCCTGCAAAATCCGGACTGTGTAAAGCCACCAGCTTTTTGCCAGTTCTTTTGTCAGCGCGCCACGGGTCGCCAATTATTGATTTTGTCTCTCCTCACCTCACCTATCCCCTGTGGGGAAGCAGGAGGAGAGGGAGACCCCCCGTGGATCTGCATGTCCACATTCAGATGCTAATCCACTGCCATCTGCTTTCTACCTCAGGGGGGCACGTGATGCCTCCCTGTACGCGGCGGGCGCTACGGGGTAGGGAGGAAAATCCCTGAGCTCCTTGTGCCCTGAGGGCCTGCCAGGCTGATTGCCACCTTTACACCCTAATCAAGGCACACTGCACCCCCCCTTTTCTCCCCCTCACCCCTTGTCTTTCTCCAACAGGGGTCATGCATAGAGAAGGCTTAGAAAGAACCTAAAGACCCCTTTTATCCAGGGGCAATGGACCTTAGCATAATAGACCCCTTTTTTTCTGCACGACCCCTCGCATCGACGGGTCAAAGAAGCTTCCCATCCGATGAGTTAATCACTGCCGGTGCAATGTCGTCGGCCGTTCAAAAGCGTCACTCTTCCGGCTAATCAAATGAAGCAGACGTGATTTACACGGAACTTCAGGATTGTTGGAGTTTAGCTCCCACTCTCTTTGAGTGGGAACGCTTCTCAGGCTTGTTTTTCTGGGTGGTTGCACGTCAACTGGTGTGTGTGTGTGTGTGTGGGAATCGTGCTCAGATTTGCAGCTCCGGGATGACATAATAGAGTTTATTTTGGCCGTCACTGCAGGAAGTTCCTCTTCATGCTTGTAGCATTGGAATTCAATTATTTCTTGAGTATTATATCGTGTAAAACGACTCCTCTCATGGATGAAGTAGATGTAGTTGTACGATGTAGTTCAGATGCTGTTTGGGAAGCCAACAAGCATTTTGTTTTAAGCACACTGACCGCTTAAGGCTAATGGATTGGATTATAAACGCAAATGCTTTGTCGGGAAGCTTAAAGGAATAGTTTGGGTGTTTTGCAATGCGGTTGTGTGAGGTACTTATCCATCAATACCAGTTTAAGTGCGTGCCTAATTAAGAGTATTTTCACCGCTTTACCTCGCCATGAGACAGCCCGTTCTGACAGGAAACTGAAGCGGTTGTTTCCATCTATGCTCTCTAGAATGCAATGTACAGCAGAGTCCAAGAAAATGGTAATATGACGGATCACCAATGATGAAAAAAGTGCAAATAACTCTGCAATGAAAACACTACAGCCCTGATAATAGCTGTGACAAATGTCCCCCAAAAAGTTCCCACACCACTTGGATGCTTTTCCCATCGTGGATCAAATGAAAACTTAACAGAGACCTGACGCAAACAGGAAAATAAAGTCCCACACCCTCCGGCCTTTATCTCCCATGTCCTCACCACTAATTCAGCGCAGCTCGTTTCAAACCAGGAGACGGGGAACGCATTTTATCTGCAGTAGCTCGTACGTTCTCAAGCCCAGCTATTTCCTGCATTCCCGTCAGCAGACATGTGAACCGGTTGTGATCTAAACCACAACGGGACGGAGCTTCAGATTCAAGACGCTGTAATCTGCGTCCACATCTGAGTAATGAAAACACGAAAGCTCCGTCTGGTTCAGCCTGTGCTGCATCACTCGGTCTGCATGGGACTGTCTGCATGTGGTTCTATTTTGTGTTTGGTTCTGTGGGTTGAAGCCAAAGTGACACTCAAGTCCGTGGCATTGCAGACGATGTCACGCTGTCTGCAGAGCAGGTGATGGCGGCGACCTGAATGCTGATGATGCACTGACACAAGCACTGCTAGGTGTCCCCTTTTCTGATGGATGGACTTACCTTCGCTCGGGTATAGTTTGTCTTTCTGTCACTCTGGCTGTGTCATCATGAATAACAAATGACTCCCGACGGGAAGTCAGACTTCAGCTCTATTTGAGGCAAAAAAGGTTTCTAACTCTGAACTTTTCATTTCACCTCTCCTTTTCCCTTCATTCTCTATTGTTTGACCTTCTCCAGCTGTCTATATGGTTTAGTTCAATCCTTCTGCAGGCACTTAGTGATGCATTGATTAGTCAGTTGAGAATCTGTCTCATCTGGAATTGTTTTTGGAATTGCATAGTTGTATATTTCAGTAGTCTTCATTCATGTAACTGGGTTTAATACCAGTTGATCACATCCACATTGCAGTCCCTTGCTATTAAAGGGATAGATCGGGTGTTTTGAAGTGGGGTTGTATGAAGTACTTATCCATAGTCAGTGTATTACCTACAGTAGATGACGGTCGGCACGCCCCCAGTTTGGAGAAACAGACAGGAGTACCAGCACGGGAGCAAAGCAATGTACTGCTGTGGACGGGGGCAGCAGCAAAACCTATTTTAGCCACCTAAAAGAAAGGCCCACCTAAAAAAAATCAATATCAGTTCAAGTGTACGCTGTATTTACAGTATTTTCACCGCTTTTCCTTGCTGTCAGACAATTATACTGTCTTTGTTTCCGACAGGGAACCAAAGCCGCCATTTATGCACTCGCCAAATCAACCAAACTACATTAAAAAAAAAACAGTAATTTTACCTCGCAGAACACAGGAGATGCTGGTCGAACGCTGCCTCGATCGGTTAGTTCGTTTGTGTTATTATGTGACTTTGGTTAGTTCCCAATTTTCAATGGATTCTGGTGGCTTTGGCGAGAGCATAGATGGATACATTGCTTTGCTCCCATGCGGTAACTCCTGTCTGCTTCTCCAAACTGGGGGCATGCCGACCGTCATCTAGTGTAGATAATACACTGACTATGGATAAGTACCTCATATAACCCCACCTCAAAACACCTGAACTATCCCTTCAATGCTTTGTGTTTCTCTTTCCAAGTCAGACTTCAGAGGCACCAGATTCATGTAGCTTAATAAAAACCGCGTCCTATAAAAAGATGAACTGCTTTTTTAAAGCGTTTATCAGTGACTACATAGTTTACTTTTTTTTTTATTTCCCACTACATCACCTCTCTGCCAATAACGCTCTCGTTGCCATCGCAGCCGCTGGGTCTTCCTCTTTCATTTAACTTTGTTTCCCCGATGGAGCCGTAGCCATAGTGACTCATCTCAGTGTCATGGAAACAAAGCGCTATCGCCGTGGCAATAACAGCAGCCTCCAGAACCCCCACAGAAACCTGTAACCCACACATATTGACTGGATTAAACCATTATGTTCCCCCATTTTGAGCCTATCTACGAAGAAGAAATAAGCAAAGTCGTGATTTAATCTCTCGCCGGAAGCAATACATTTGGCATTAGACAATGATCCTGACAAATACACACTCGCTGGGCACGATCTTTCATTCTTTATTATGGGACATAATGGCCACAGCAGTAATCAGACAGACACATCCTGAGCTGCAGTTGGCTCCAAGCATGTAAATGTCGAGTCAGTTAATGAAGAATGACCCCACCCTTGAGTCCCTCAAGTGCATGAAGTCATTATCGCTTCGCTACACCAAACCCCATGTCAGTGCATTATACCTGGGATGCTCTGCTCTTAAATAACTCTTCTTTCTTCACTCCTTCCTCTTTTGTTAATGGAAACTGGCAAGAGATTCCCCTCCCCATCCAGCATCCCGCATCTTCCTGCTCATATTATTGCCTTCCCCCCTCCCCCACTGCATGTCATCCAGGCTCTCCTCTCACTCTAACCACAATATTGCTGTATCACTTACACTAATAGCCTGCACTTAGAGTACCTGAAGGTGAAAGCGTTGCCGAGATGCTTCCTGTCGACGGAGGAAAGATGCGGAGGTTATTGCACATTGTGTTTGCTGTTACAACGCAGTTTAAAAGCCAGTCTCTTTGAGTTGATTGAATAGTTATGTACTACATTATCACTCAGCTGTCAATTTTACCGGTCTCTTTGGCGCTTGATGCTTTTTATTGCTCGTCTGAGTTGTCGTAGTTCCTTTTTAAAGGACCGTACCGGTGTTTTTTGCAAGTTTTATCTTGTCAATTTCAAATTGCTCAAAATACATGCTGCATAGTTCTACGGTTTCAGATGTGTAATTCCTGTGATTCCAAGCAGCCACTGTTTTCTATTCATTTCTATGCACAATGAAAATGAATTGTCAGACTCTAAAAGTCAAACTGGAATTTGAATCATCGCCGTTTATGCGTAAATTCACAGACTGACCATACACGGTCCAGACATATACTCGGTTTGGACCGAGTCTTTTTATGTATAGCTGTCTTAATAGTAGCTGTTTCCTCACGAGCATGTATATATATATATAACTGACATTTCTTAAAGTAAAAGATTGTGAAAATAAGTGTTTAAAGTGACCGTTAAAGAGGATCTATTCTGCACAATTTCAGGTTCATGCTCAAGGTCAGCTGGCCCACTCTGTTGTGATTGGTCAACTCTTCGGACTCCGCTCCAGCTCCGCTCTTACTAGCTTTGCTTGAGGGCGTGCAAAAGTAGTCGCTAGGCAGCTATTATGCGAATGTGTTACTTGGTGACATCACCACGTTACAGAAGAAAAAGGCGGGACTTCAAGCAAGGCGTTTCAGGAAGTTCAGCAGCAGTGTTTCTCCCTTTGGCGTGGACTTTGGGCTTTGTAACTTTGCAGACCTTTTACATGCACAAAAAACTATATAACACACTAAAGCAGAGAGGAAAAGCATAATAGGTCCTCTTTAACATAATTTCTATTTGGTAAGTCAAAGAGCTCAGTCAGAATAATGAATTTATTATGGTGCAGAAATGAACGGAAATCAATAGCTGCTTGGAATGGTGGAAAAAATTGTTGTTTCCAAAAGTGTTAGGGCTAATACTATTTGTTACGGTCCTTCAGGAGCAGTTGAAAATTTGTTTTTCAATTTCAAAAAACATAACAGATTGTTACTCGTTTCTCATGAGGGTTGTGCTCGCAGTATTCCCCCATTCAGAGCAGCCAAAAATCAACATCATGTCTATTCCCGAGCCTCCTACCATGACTCATTCTTTTTCGGGAGACGGGAGGAGGAGGGAAAGTAGAGCGGGCTTGCTTGTTTTGGACGCTTTACTGACGGGGCGGTTTCCCATGCTTGGCCTGAATGACAGAGTTGCCCCATAAGACTTGACAGCTGTTGACTCCAACTCTGGGATGCATTTGTCTGTGTTTGTTTTGTCATTTATTGGTGTTTACACTTTGGCAGGACGGAGCTGCGTGTTTGCGTGCCGGGCCAGGATGTGGGTCGCCGAGTGGTATTCTGTGTATGTGCGCGTTCATTTTGCTATATTTGAATGGATATCACGAAGTGTGTGGCCGTGTGTGCATGCGAGTTGTGACATCCAAAGTCCCGTGCAGCTTCCACCAACCCTCCTCCTCCTCCTCCTCCTCCTCCTCCCTGCTCGTCCCTGATGACTTCCAGAAACTTCCGCTCTTAACTCCGTCTCAGTGACACGTGTGTCCTCTCTCCTCTAAAGCCTGAACGCTACAGCAACTCAACAGGGCTGCTTCTCACACTTCTCTCTGGAGAAACATCTGGACTTAAATAGTATTTAATTAACCAAGAGCCTCACTAATAGCCCCGTGTCATCGCTTATTCTTCCTCACATAAAGCCAGAGCTGTGCCTCTCTGTGCTGGAAGTCATTTATTTTGTTTTCAAAACTTCCATCTTAACGACAGCTCCTCTTCCTGGATCGACTTTTCACCTTCTAGCCAACTAGGGACTGTTTTCATTAAGCTGATCTCTCGCTGGAGCGTCATGACTCCAAACCCCAGCGTCTGACCACTGGTGCCCAGATCTCAGTGCTCCCCGCGTAGGTGCTAATTTAGAGCAGATGGCATGCGGACGGCGAGGTTTGGAACTCCCATCAACAGGAAATTGCTCAGAAACGGGGACATCCTTGCTACAAATTACAGACCTTACCTCGCCGGTGGTAACCTGCCCTTTAAATGATCCGCTGAAGAGAGAAACACTCAGACACCAACAGAAGCCAATTACTGTTTTAGCACTTTGGATGCATCATTTTATTCTCATTTTCATTTGGCGTACCGTCTCTGTGCACTTTGTAGGCGTGAGTGTATCATCTCTGACTTTTTATGAATTATTTGTTTGCTTTGCTGCATTCAGACACCCCGCAGGTACAGACGAGGATAATATGATCTAAACTGAAGAGCAAGATGGAGCTTCTAAATTAGAGAGTGAGCACCTGAGGCCCGAGTTCTTCAACTGAGGTTTTTTGGACTGTAAGGGGGAGGCATGGGAGGGCAAAGATACATGTTGCATGAGGTGAAAGGGTTCGGTGCATGCTGATTTTAGTTTAGTTTAGCAATTAAAGTGGACCATTAGCGCCCGATTGCTAAGGGTATAACAATAGATTCAATAACCCAATATGATCAATTCAAAGTGAAAACCAATACATATCATCTTTGAGATTTTATTTTGAAATTCCCATGGCAAGTCTGTGTCACCATTTCTATCCAAGCGCACCTCCTTCCTACAGAGCCCAGTAATAAAATGATCTGATCATATTTTCATACTTATTGTGAGTTGATATAAATGTCACTGATTGTGTTTAAATGAGCATATCATATTGTCTCATATCGATCGCAGGCCCCTGAATTGAATGGAAATCCTATCGTGGCAGACTTTGTGAAATCAGCAAATATCATATCGGTTTTCCAAAGCAACCATATAATATCGTATCGTGACGAAACTGGTGATTTACATCCCGACCGATTGCAGCAAATAACGTCAAACATTTGCTTAGAAACCATAGAAGAAAGACGCTACTTATAACTCCAGAACTGGTTTGGGAAACATAGTGTTTTTAAGTTTTCTTCAGTATCAAAGTTAACCAGTGATAGTTGTCCGTACAGCTATGGGTGCATTACAAACAGGAACTGCTGATAGATAATTTGACATGTTATTAATGATGCAAATTTGCCAATACATGCAAAAAAGGTCGTAACCCACATCATAACTCACAATTCAATATTCTGTTTGCATCCCCCAAAGAATAGTGGGAAACTGTAGTGTGTGTACTATACTAGCTGACATGAAAGAACAATTCAAATTTGTCCAATTGAAACAAATTCGTGAAGACCTCTCTCCATTTTTTCTCTTGTAGATCGGCCAAGGCGAATTGTATCCGGTTTGCAACGTCTTCTTCTACGCTCTTTACTGGCAGATTACAGCCGTGTGTAGCCTATAGCCCCAACTACGCCGTAGCCGAGTTTATTTGCTCCAAAACAGTTGACGGAAACGCTGCTAATACGCATTTCTTTTTTGCGACATTTCAAAATTTGCTTAAAATTCACAGTAAAATTGAATGGAAACACTGATATTGGCAAACATTTCCTAGTTTCATAACGTGACTTGAATATGTTTGGGTTTGGGTGTGCTGGTCAGGCTATTTTCTCCCATTTTATACACTAAATCTATTAATGAAAAATGTAAATGCTTGTTAGCTGCAGCCCAACACTGAGCCCTTCTGTGCTGTTCTCTACCCAGTGAAGTTTTACCCGGGGAATAGAGAGGCTCTGTGTTCCCCCGTGAGTAACAAGCATGTTGTGATTTTTTTCCATGGAGTAATATGGCAATCGTGTACAGTAGCCAGTGTTTCAGTTCAGCCCAGGGTGCATGGACGACTTCAAAGCCCACGGCTACACCCTGTGGTTAGTGTAAAGCCGGGCACACGCGAGCCGGAGCGTTCACGCACATACACACAGCCTGGCAGGGAGTTGATATATACGCCGTGATATACACACACACACGCCCTCAGACCGGCGCAAATTTATTTAAGTCCATAAAAACAGTTGACTGCGTTCTCACCCCTGAATTCCCCCACAGTCGTAGCATCAATCCCCCTCCACACGCCTCCCCCCTTCTCCTGCTGTAAAACACACAAACACATGCACACACTCTCCACTTCCTGTCTTTCCCTTCAGATCACATCTGCGTTTTAAAACGAGACATATTTCACATTTAAGGAATTTCCTGTTCTGCTTTTATCAGAGAGGAATGACAGTCTAAGAGTAACACACACACTATCTTTAGTAGCCTGTCAGAGCGGGAGGGCGTGTGTGTGTACGCCTCCACATTGTATACGTGCATATGGATGTGAGTGATGAGACAATATGCACCCCTGAGAGGCCGTCTTGCTGGGCGGTAGAGAGGAAGGACGACTTTCCATCCATCACTGTCAATATTTCATCCAGTGGTGGTCCGGCTGTTGCACGAGGAGGGTATTGGACATGTGTTTATTGGTTGTGTTTTCAGTAGTGTTATGAATTTCAAGCTGCTCATTGAGATGGTGTGACGCTCACTCTTGGCAAAACGTGCAGCCTGCTATTTGCTCTCGGCGGTCGCAGACGAGGAAAGCTGCACTTTTTCAAACCACTCAGGTTTTTATGCACTGAAGTGCTTTTCACAAGCCTCCGATACAGTCGCACTCTCTGAATAACGGCGAGCGGCCCGGGTTGTTGGGTGATTACGTGTCAATATCCTAGAGTAAACTGTTCCCGGAGTATGAATGGAGTTGAGTTCATCTGGTGTGTTATTCTAGTGCGACTGTAAATAAATGATCAGGCTTTTGTCACCCTCTGTCTGGAGAGTAATCTTTATACAAAGATATTTTTTGTGTTTGGTCTGGGCCAGAGGGCAACCTCAAAAGTGAAGCCAATGCTGAAGTGTCTTAAACTTGCATTCTTTCTAACAGCCAGCAGGGGACGACTCCTCTGGTTGCAAAAAGAAGTCTGATTGTATAGAAGTCTATGAGAAAATGAGCCTACTTCTCACTTGATTTATTACCTCAGTAAACATTGTAAACATGAGTGTATGGTCTCAGTTGCTAGTTTCAAGTCTGTTGTCTGTGTTTTCATCTTAAAGCTTTAACCCTTTCACAGTGTGTTTTCAGTTGGTGAAAGTTAATTATAACACTTTGGTCTCCTAGAAATGTCTTATTCAGCGCTCGGTTTTACTTAGCTCCACCCCTCTTGTGTCACTTCTGGTTGCAAAAAGCCAAGATCCACCAAATCACCAAATCCTCAAGCTGAGTTGACTGAATCATCAGTATCTCTGGCAAAATAAGTAGCTTTTAGGTCTGCAACTAACGATTATTTTTATTGTTGATCAATCTGTTGATTATTTCTCGATTATTCGATTCGTTGTTTGGTCTATAAAATGTCCGAAAATGGTGAAAAACGTTGATCAGTGTTTCCCAAAGCCCAACATGACGTTCTCAGATGTCTTGTTTTTATTCCACAACTCAAAGATATTCAGTTTACTGTCATAGAGGAGTAAAGAAACCAGAAAATATTCACATTTAAGAAGCTGGAATCAGAGAATTTAGACTTTTTTTTCTTAAAAAATACTCAAATCGATTATCAAAATAAATTTAATCGTCAACAACTAATCGATTAATCGTCGCAGCTCTAGTAGCTTTAAGCATTGAAGCTTCAAATACGCAATTGTCAATTCAGCCATGATACAGTAGACAGTGTCCAGTACAAAAGCTCACTGAAAGAGTCCGAGCCACAGAAACAGTCACGCTGGCTAATTCTGCTATAGTTCAGTGGTTAACCGTAGAAACAGTGCTCATAAAGGACTAGTTCTGTACTGACGTAAACAGTTTGAAGTTGATCAGCAGGTTGTGCAGGAGCATTGTACACAGAGCATGAACAAGGTGTTAAACTTTGGTGAGTCAAGCTGTAGTGTCTATATGCAGAGGGCTCTCAAGGGATGGAGAGGATTAGCTTCTGTATCTGGTCTAGCCGCTCTGAACAGACTCACCTTTGACCTCTGACCTTTGAGTTCTCAAACAACTTTTGATCAAACAACAACAGTAGTAAAAGACACCATCGTACACCTTTGAACACATTTTGTTGTTGAGTAAAGTGAAAGCTTCGGAAAAAAATACATTTTGGATCTCATATTAAAGGAAATTACTTAAACTAATAATCATAAATAACCTTTACCGATGAAATAATCATATGAATGGTATATGATTGGCCTGGCTGGCTGAGCCTGAGACACATGAGTGTCTGCTAACCTTGGAACAGACAGACGGATCAGCACGGATTTAGGTAATTAGATTTTCCACGGTCTTAAATCTAATTTACTGTTTGTTTAAAGCAAAACAACCAAACAACCAAACGGCACGGTATATTTCTGCCGTTTTACGTCAAAAGGAGCAGTCGTTGTGGGAAACGGACATCGGACTTACTTGTGCTGGAAAGAGATTGCTCTTGTGATCCTGCTGACGCTGTCGTGGTGATCTGATCCTCAGTCATTAACATGCGTCTGCCAGCGCTGGCGATTACTAGGCCCGTGTCTGGGTGAAAGTATTAACATGGCACTGACTGTAAGGCTTATGGTTTTGTACCGTATATACTGTGGTAGGCAGGAGAAAAAGATGTTATTAGTATTTCTAATATTGTTTATTTTTATTTCAAGAAGCAAAACTACTTTTTGAGCAGACTTTAATTTTTATATTCATTGTCAATTAAAGTGCCCAAACCACCGACGTCTGAGAAAATAACCCTGATGATGTCATAGTGATGTCATCAGGGTTATCTTGAATTTGGGCTCAAAACTTCGAATTTTTACAGAAAATGTATGAAAATGTATGTTACAAACTGGCAGCGTTGACTTTGAAAGACGTGGGTGTTTAACAGACAGGAAGTGTCTATTGAAGGATGTTTTGAGTTGCATCATGGGAAGTGTAGGATCCAGTGTTATTGGAGTTTTGACCAAATTCTAGGCACTGAAAGATAGGATATCTTGGCCTCTGCTGCATCGATTAACACCATTTTTTATTATCTGTCACTCACAAGTGGTGCTGGGCAATATGACAGTATACTGTATATCATCAAAATATTTTTCTATATTTATATCGTGATATGGGCTTTTAGAGAAAACATTTTTTATATTTATTTATATTGTATTTAAATAAAGCACTTTAGTATAAAAAATACTATTTCTTAAAATGAGAAAATACTCAGTACATTTAATTTTTCAAGTATTTAATTCACACAGGAGAATACAGAAATATTCTTTACCATGTGGTTATTTCATATAGATTATTTTTTTATTGAATTACCAGAAAACATGCTATATCATGATATATATCATTATCGAGATATAAAATGACCTATATCAGGATAGAAGATTTGGGACATATCGCCCAGCCCTACTTACAATTTACACAACTTTATGGAAGTGCAATAATACGTCAATATATCATTTATTCTTCTGATTAATTGTTTAAGATGTCAGAAAACAGTGACGGATGCCCAAGAAGTTACTTCAACTCACTTGCTTTTTTCCAACAAACAGACCAAAACGCAGTGATATTAAGTTATCAATGATATAAAACTGAGAAAATGTGTTTTTATCAATTCTATAAATTCTGTAAAAGATTTGTTCTGATGCTCATCTGTTTTGATTAGCTTTCCCCAGTTTGTCTCAAATTTCCTCCGCCTCCTTTCCGTGTTGTCCCAAAGCACTAACCCTAATCCCTAATTAATATCTGCATTCATATCATCTGCTCTCTGCTCTCTCGTAAAACCACAGCAGTTAAAAACAGAGCTGGAATTACAGCTTTAATGACACTTGTGTTCGATGACGCAGAACCACTGAAGCCGCCACCGCCGCCGCCGTTGTGTTCTGAAGCACCTGCAATAAATTTGCCCACTCAGTGAAACCCAGCTTGTGCTAAAGCTGCTGCATTTTTAAAAAGCTTGAGTCATGCTTTCAGAGGGGGAGAGGGAGCTTTTTAGGATATGATGATACACCAGTAAGTCTGGAATTCATAGGCGAAATGAATTAGTCAGCACTATTTTGTTTTTGGTTGATCCGGTGTCCTGGATATCGTATGGTTTTGGGGCTGCAAACTTGGAGTAAAAAATAAATGCATGACCTCCTCATTGATCTTTATTCTGGATTTGATAAATTGTATGAAATCTCCCATCCAAATCTGGATGAAGGGGTCCAGGCCGATTACACACAAGCCTACGATGATCCATTCGATTAATCCAGATCATAGTGAGTTGGCTGCGCCCCATTCCCACTGATCAACCCGCTACTCCAACTCCAATACAATGCGATTGACCTACCTTTTAATTTGGGATTAGGCATCAAGCTTTATTGTGACCCATGAGAATAAATCCTGCGAAAAAACCATATGCACCTATTTGATTGAAGAAAGTGATTAAATCTGTCGGGGAATGAACAAATTTGACTCGTGTCCAGGGAAAAGTGGCTTCTTGGCGAGTAATTATCCTGATATTAAACCAGAGGACTGTATATATTTAAAAATATTGACGCTTGTGTCTTTCTTAACCACACAAACCTGTGAATTACCTCGCCAAGAAAACTTCCGATGGACATTTTTGTCATTTTTTTGGTCTCTCAGAAGCAAATATATTCTTCAAGTCAGGTTCAAAACAGTATAAAATATCCTATAATGACGTCGCCATTGTTTCTTCTAAGGTGGTTTCACTATTTAACGTACTTTAAATATTCTTAAAGGGACAGTGCGTAGGATTTGGCAGTAGCTAGTGGTGTGGTTGCAGATTGCAACCAGCTGAATACCCCTCCTTTTTGGTCTCTCAGAATCAAATATTTGATTATTATTATAATATTTGATATACAAATATAAAGGTCATGTTCAAAACTGTGTAAAATATCTTATAATGATGCCATTGTTTTACCTTTAACATGGTTTCATTATTCTTAATGTCTTATAACATGCATTAAATGCTTCTTGCACTGCAGCGTGGCCTGTTTCCACCTATTTAGTAAGATTGGGTCTGATGTTTAACCGTCCATATATCCTGCTCAAACACAGGATAAACAAAACGTTTAATCTGGGTACGGCGGGTTCAGCCTGCCGCTGTGTTTGTTGACGGTAGCGGAAGATTGGCGTTAGCGCGACTCGCATCTGCTTTCTGGCAGCGGAGGCCGAGGGGAGATTAGATGTTAGTAGTGGCCACGCTAGCTGGCTCTGCAGCTCCGGTCCAGGCCTCGCTCTGTAATCAGCGCTGGCTAAAGGCCTCCCTACAGGCGGCTGGCGTTGACAGGACTGTCTGCGCCTCTCCGAGCTTTGATTCCCACTCTCTCCCACCGGCGCCACCCAACCTTCCCTTTATTCTCCTTATCACCCCTCTCTTTTACTCAAAACACCCAATGCCGCTTGGTTCGTCATGAGCAAAACGTGAAAATTATCTCATAATTCAATTTGACAGCAGGATTATTTCTCCGCTGCCATTTTAAATGTCTCATTTGCTTCTTTTTTTTTTTTTAACCTGATCCAGTCCCAGACACTGACAGGTTGATTACAGTCTTCTTACACTGATGACTCTTTCTCCCCCCCCTCCTCTCCCCTGTATAACCAGACAGGCTAATGATGGGACTGAGAGAGAGGATGTGATGTGGGATGGAAGCAACAAGGCTGGATTGCTTCATTCCCTCTCTTCCTTTTAATTTTTTCGAAGTGGTTTTGGGAACAGTATGAAGATGTATTCTTTATGATTCAGCCTCGCATCAACCTCCTTGGTCTCTGTGAGGTTTGGCGATCATGTTAGGGAGTGTCCCTAGACATCGGTCTGGCTAATTCTGGTTTGCTTTAGTGGGTTAATGTATTTACTTCTTGAAGGATGGGTTCAGAAGTCTACGATAATACTAACTTATATCAACATTAGCCTCAGGATCAGTTAGATCTAACCATAACGTTAGATCTATGGGCACATGGCAGTCTTGGCTTCTTTTAAGCTGTTGTGTGCATGTTAGTTGTTAAATGTTAAATAACTCTGGATTCAGCTATTAGTGACTTTTACAACATTTTAGGACCTAATGATTTAAATAAAGGATATTCAAGTGTCCGTACTGGGAAGTTGATTCACATTCTCAGTTACAGACGTCTCTTTCCCAATGTAAGTCTATGGGAAAAAGTCTTTTTGGCCCCAATGGCATCACGTGACGGACACAGAAGTTGTAGCACCACCATTTGGCCACTACAAAAAAAATGGGATCAACGACCGGCGCTCTTCCTGGGGTCTTGGTTGTGTCCTGCTAAACAAACCAGGACGTATCCCTCCTCTGCGGCTCAGCATTGGAAACAGAAGAGGGGATTTTTGTACTGAAAGGCTATCCTTTAATTAACTTTTTTTCTGTTCATTTATCCAGTTGTTCAAATTTGCACTCATTCATTCTTTTGATTCATCTGCTCTCTCTCTATAGCTCATACATTTTCTGTATTTATTCACATCTTTGACATCTCTAGTAGCGACTGCGGGGTGATGGATAGCTGAAGACTGGGACCATTGTGAGCCCCATGGACTCTAAATATATTTCATTTCATGTGGTTTTTGAGGCTGGAGTAATGAGCAGGGTATTAGGCTTTCAGCAGTCAGAGCTCAGTGCTTTCTGGGTTGCATGCTTTTGCTCTGCTTGTCTGGCCTCTGCAGTCTCTCACTCAGACCCTCTTTTCCCCCCCTCGTCCACCACCCCCACCACCCTCTCTGTCTTTGTTTCAGTGCTGCTGCTGCAGTCGGCCATGCCTGCAAATGAGCATTGGGACAGAGCGATTATTCAGCACGGGGCAAGCCCTGCACCCCTCCTTTTTAGATACATGTTTAGATGTTTCATGCATTCATAATGTCTTTGAGCAAAAAATTTGTACAGAAGAGATACACACTGAGAATGAAATATGAAATTTCTTGGATGGAGGTTTATCTTGCAATTCCCTCAGGGGTGGATGAGCTTCATATCTCTTTCAAACATGAATTAATGTGACTGACACATACACATTTCTTGTGCCCATCCCCTCCCCCCCTTCTATCCAACCCCTCCCCAATGCTACGGTTTGGTTGCGGAGTGTGTGCCGGCGACGGGGGGAAGTCAGGGAGGGAGGGGGGGAGACCTACGTGAGACAGCATGCCGGTTTTTGCGAAGGAGTGTGTGAGCCGCAGTAGTGTGTGAGCCGGCGAAAAAGCATCAGCCGTCTCTCTGTCAGCGTGGCGCTGCCCCCTATGACTCCTGTTCGCTCCTTTTTCTGTCTCTCATCTTTTTTTTTTCTTTTCTCTCCGCAGAAGCCACTGCCTCGCCCCCCCTCGAGCCCTCTTTGCAGACAAAAAGCTGCCCTACCCCACCAGGTAAGTAAGGTTTTTTCCTTTTCCTACAGTATGCTTTATTGCTTGGAAAAACAAAAGCAGCAGAGATGAAGAATATCTTCCTCTTCCCCCGAGCTTTCAATGTCTCCCTGCGTATCATCTCCCCTTTGTTTGCAGAGATTCTAATTATTCAGGATTATTTGCCGCTGACATATTCCAACAATAGAGCGAAAAAGAGCTGATGTTGTGATAAGCCAGGGGCTGTTTCTGTGTTTTGGTGACCCGTAGTCTTTGTGACGTACCCAGTCTAGACGTCGCTGATTATTCAGCCAGCAGGACAGTTCATTCCGAGTATGCTGCTGCTAAAAGCAAATGTTTACCAAGAGATATAAAACCAAGAAAAACATAATTGTGACATATTTAGAGGCCGAGGCTGTGATGGCAAGTGGCCGTGGGCGGTTAGCGACTCGTAGCCAACATATTGTTGGTGGTTTCTCTCCGTGGGAGTGACACCGAGCCGAGCGAGACCACAGGACACATTACTCGGCCTGTCAGCGCCGGCAGAGCTGGCTGTCACAAGTTTGATGACGGGCTCGGTCGGGCGGTCGGGAGGAGTTTCGGGGCGGTTTTTGATGTGAGCAGGTGGTGATGGAGCGATGAGACGCCAACTCTGACACCCCTTTTTCTCCCACTCTGTTTATTCCTGCCTTTATCACCCTGTCCCCCCCTTTTATTTCCCCTCTTTCTCTCACTGTCTTGCTCTCTTTCCCTTTCCAAGTTGTAGTAGGGCTGCACGATTATGGCCAAAATGATAGCGATTTTAGCGACAACATATTTTCACTTTCACATTAAAATAAACAGAGCACTGTTTTCAATTCCATGTTGTGCTGCATTCTTGGTAATGTACAAATTAGGGCTAAATGATGGAAAAAAACTGACATTGCAATATTGTTTTTATCTGCTACACATATTCCAATATGAAACAAGACAGGAATATTAATCTTACCCCTTTGTTAGCTACATTTTAAAGTTGAACGCTTCAATCTGGTGCACTTCGAGAGCAAAATTAGCAACATTAAGAGCTAGATAAACAATTATATGCTTTCAATTTAATCATAAACATATTGGTTGTACAGATAATATCTATACCCGAAAGTGAAGCCAAAACATCTCGATCACCGGATGTTGTCTGTCTCTATCTGCCTGCATGATGCAGACAGACAGATAGACAGACAGACAGAGATTGGCAGCTCTGAGGCGAGCTGTCCTTCCCTGGGAACCAACATTGGATGACACACCATGGCGTAGGAGGAGAGGACGAGGGGGCAAACGCGCCCTCTCTCTGTCCTCTTTTTCAGGGGCACAAATGTCCCCCCAATCATCCTCCTCCTCTTGCTGTTTTTTCCTGCGTCCGTCTTCTGCCCGCAGAGCGAGGTCGCCGTTTGGCAGGGAGGCCGCTGTTGCGGTTGGTTAACCAACTGTTGACGCGCTCGCAGGGCCAAACCAGTGGGAGATAGGGACATTGTTTCGGGGTCAACGTCGCCCCCGGCTCCTTTTTGTCAGCGAGGCATTCGAAACGTAATGGAGCTAAATGTAGGTTTTACAGAGATGCCAACTGGTGAAAGAGAAGGGCATTGTCCCTCCTTCACTTCCCTCAACTGTCAGTTAGAAACACATCTCAAGCAGAAATCTGAATTTGTAGTTTAATCCTGGAATGCACAAATGTTACCACGTTGCATGATGGGAAATAGTGTTTTTTAGGGGTGGGAATCGCCAGAGGCCAACTGTTTCAGAATGCATTGACTCCTAGGTCTGTTGTCTGCATTTCCACTGCGGTCTAAAGACCTACGAAGATCAGGCAAAAGCACCAAAAAAAAGCAAGTCATGTTGCTTTTTTTGGTGCTTACAACCACATCTCATGGCGTGCATCAGCGTTTGCTCAGTGTATCTTGTAGTGTAAATACTGAGCAAGTCGACCTTGAGTTCGTGTTTCAGTCATCCAGTAATTGCAACAGTATTTTTTCAACATCAGCCTCTCGTGCTGCAGTGCTTTTTAACCATCAAGGCATCCGATACCCTTGATGTTTGACACAATTGCCCTTAAGTGTCTGTTGACAAGTGATGGGTCGGGTATGTAGCTGGATGTCACTGATGAAGATGAGGCGAGCCGTACAGACAGATGCAGCTGAATGAAGTAGACAGCATGTTATTTCGGGCAGGAAGGTTGGTGAAGCTGAGCTTGAACCAGGCGCTGTTGAGGAATACGGGGATGATGCTGCATGACGTAAATACGGATTAATGAAAAAGTTATCCTTTGAGTTAATCCACAAAGCACTTGTTCTACTGACGTACAATTAATGATATTGGCTTTGGACCTTAAAACGCTGCTAGAAAGCTGCAATAAAACAATAAAAACGATATAAGATCAATTTGACATGCCACTGCAGGCACAATTCAACAGTAAAAACTTAACCATTTAACACTTAACAGCTGCTGTCTTCCCTAAAAATGTTGATTATTTTACACATTTCAGCATCTTCACATTCCTGAGGGTGAAAGTTCTCCAGAGTAATAAAAACACAGCCTGCAGGCTCCATTCTGGGCCGCCTCGTCTTGTCGTGTTGATTGACGAATGTGTGTGTGACGCTCTTAGGCCACTAAGAAACCTTCATGTATGTGGATATAAACCAGTTCTCCCACCTGTCTTTACTCTTAAGTGCAGCTGTCGCCTCGGGGGCACAAAGACCCGCACCTGGTCCCTGCCCCGGTTTACATAGCGCAGCGAGGAAAAAGTGCTGCTCGCATGCGTTTGAGCTTGTTAGATTATCTGACGGGCAGAGAGCGTGTTTGTTTTTTTGCATCTGCAGTGTGATGCGTTTGTGTTAACATGTGGATCCAAGGTCTTCTCCTCTGTTTTCAGTCACATCCTGTCTCTGTTTTTTGTCCAATAAGATGGAGATGCTTCAAGGACAAGTAGAGAAATCTGTCATTTCTAACGCATTGCTGTTCTGCAGATGTGTTAAAGACCAGATGAACCCATGAGTATTTAAAAAGAATTTGTGATATCTTGCTTTATAATCATTGTAAACAGAATAAGATCACTTTTATCTATCTAAGACAGGTTTGTACTCAAGTCTGACTTGAATCCAAGTCACAAATTTGATGACTTTAGACTCAACAAAATCAAAAAAGACTTGCAACTCGACTTGGACTTTAACACCAGTGACTCGTGATTTCACTTGGACTTGAGGCTTTTGACTTGGAAATACTTGTTACCTTCCCAAAGATTAAAAAGTATGTTATTTAAAAAGTGTGCCATGAATCAATTCATGTCTTGAATCGACTAACTTTAACGTTATTCATTCCCAGTGAGTCGTCACTTAAATCCCCATAGGTCCACTTTGTTTGAACCGATCCAACCTTATTGAATCAAGTTGTAGGAGACAACCATGAAGAACTAACATTATGTTACGAGCACCAATTTTGATCGCGTACAAAACCTATGCGGTGGTCAACAGATAATTAATTGCAGAAATTAGTGATGCAAGTGTCATTACATTTGGTGAAGAGCACATTATGACTTGTTTCGGACTCGAAACTCAAAGTTTAGGACTTGAGACTTGACTTGGGACTTGGTTGTCTTGATTTGGGACTTGACTCGGCAATTGCTTGTCTTGATTTAGGTCTTAACTTGGGACTTGCTTGTTTTGATTTGGTGCTAGTTACAGGACAAAGAGAGACAAAGTTCTGCTGCTCCCCTCCCTCTACAATCATCTCTTCTCTATTCTCACTTTGGATTAATTAATGAGCCTCTTTCCCTGCAGAGTTTGGCTCATTAGCCACACAGGCCTCTCTGTCCTCAGTACTAAAGTGTGGAGGTGTAAGAAACAGACCCCTCTCTGTCTCTTTTACACCTGTAAGATTGCACTGAGCACACTGAGGCCCCCGCTGAATAAAGAAGTTCAGGACGACAGTACGTGCAGAGTTGTGATGAGAAAAGGCGTCGATGCAATTACTCGCGAGTGAAGTCAGTGATGGAAAGATAATGAGCCATAAACGCCAGAATGGTTATCAGATGTGGGAGAATAGTTTTTCAGTGAAGATCGGTTCCTTTATTGGAAGAAAATTTATTGAAATAATGTTTTATTTTGAAACTTTTTCTGTTACATGTGAATATTCCTCACCTTGACTACAGCCCCTCGTAGCTTTGATGTATTAAACATGCATGCGTTTGAGTGTCTGCTGCTGTGTGGAGGCGTTCACTGGCCCCGGGGAGTGTGCGTGCGTGTTTGTCTTTGGGGAGAAGGAGGCTGTCTTTGTGAATTATAGATGAGGATGTGGCCAAGTTAAAAGGGGAGGAAGCAGAGACCTCGGAGGAGAGGCTCTGTCAGATGTACTGGCTGGACCCTCGGGTTGGATAACACACCACAGACACGGCCAGGACGAACCACTGCAGCTTCAACAGCCACGTTATTAGCATTACGCATGCCCATTCCCTGGCATTAATTTCATTTTTATACACATTTATTGTTTTTACTTCATTGAGATCAGTGTGTGGGTTAAAGTATGCTTTGATTTCACGTAAGTATCACCTAAAGAACCCAAGGGACACTTGTGGGATTTAAAGGAGTTGTTCTAGCATTGGCAACTAAGCCTTCAGATAATTGTGGAAGTATCTTCCTGTGATGTTCCCCTTTATCTCCTCCGTTGCCTCATTTCAGCAAAGTTCAGCGAGGTTTATCAGGCCTTTTAACGTGGCGCTGAGATTAGGATTCATTTCCTGTTTGCCTCGTCTCTAATGATGAAGTCAAATCTGCGGATTAGGTCGGGCTCTGACCTCCTTCCCCTCCTTCCTCTATCCTTGACTCTTCCCTTCCTCCATCTCTGTGCCTACTGTGCGACACATTTGGCCTTTCCTCCTCCTGGGAAGGAACACACAGGTCAAGATGAATGTCGTGCTTCGTCAGTTGTTTTCTTCCTTTCCAGAGACTCGAGACAAATTGTTTTGTTACTTGAACTCTCCGTTTGTGCCCGTTCATTAAAATATCGACCCAGGTGATGCGCCAGTGGAGGTTGATGGTCACCGTGGGCGACTGATAAGATTGTGAAAATGTCAAATTATCAGCATTTCTTCTTGTGAAAGCTGTAATTAATGAGCGTGGAGATCAGAGGGCGGTTGCAGTTACTAGTGACGCAAAAAGGAGAAGAAGTTATTTGTTAACAACCGATCAAAAAGACTTGTTTTCACTCATTAATTCATTATTTCCCCCCAATTACCGTTACTGTTAATTAGTTTTTTTGCCCAAGATCACAAGCTCCACTTGTGAATTTATCATTTATTAAAAACATGGGTGCACTTTTGAAAAATAAAAAGATATAGTTTGAATTTTGTTGAGGGAGATTTAGGTTTCATAACAAGCAGGCCACCTGCTGTGAGAGAGACGGATCATTTACTGTGACAGTTCAAAACATGGTTTTGAGTACAATGCCTCTATTTCTGGCACGCTCCTTATTTTTGGGCTGGGCGGTAAACACTACTATCTTCCTCTCTGCTCATCCATTTCTTTTTCTGGCTAAGCTTCCCCGGCTGGCCAGCCTCCCCCCCCAGAAGACATTTCTTCCTGTGTGACCTTACTGTCTCTTTCTCTTACTATTTTTCTTCCCTCTCCACTCCCTGTCTCTCAGTGTCTTTCTCACCTTCTGTATTATCAACGTGCTTCCTCTCCTCTCTGTTAGAGAGTCTCTTTCTGTCTATCTGTCAGACAAATAACAAATCAGAGGAAATATGTTAATAATTGTGTGTAGTAACATAATAAATGCAGATGTTTGCATTCAATCTGTTCTGGCCGATCAATCCAATTCCTTCAAATTAAAAGACCACACCAACTTTTGCATGTTTTAGTCCATTGAAGATAAAGGGCACATTTTTTGTTATTGCCAACCTTTTTTACAAAGAATGTATGGAGGCCCTGAAGTGACACAATTACAAAAAAAAAAACACAACACAACAAACAATCAAAACAGAACTTTTTTGGTACGAATTAAACAAGAGACATAACAGACATAATGTGCTAGTAAGTGAGCTTTAGAGATTTTGGGAGGTGGATTTTGTTTCCTTTCGACGGAACCAGGCTAGCTGTTTCCCCCTGTTTCTAGTCTTTATGCTAAGCTAAGTTAATCAGCTGCTGGCTCCGGGTAATTTTTTTTAGTACATTATCATAACCAGTAGAAATGATGGACAAAATTACAAAAATACAACCTAAGTTGCAATAAACCTGAATGGTCCTTTAGGAGAAACACAGTTTTCCTCCTCTGTTTCCTTCTCTTTTTCACTCCAGGTCTCTTTCTCTCTTCTGTCTAATAAATCACCCTCCTTCCTGTTTGGAGAATCTCTGCTCAGCCCTCTTTGCGTCCCTCTACTTCGTCCTCTGTCTCTTTCTTTCTCTGTCCAACTCTCTGTTTTGGCTCCAGAACTCCCCCCCCCCGACGGTCCTTTCACACACTGTTCTAATGTTAACAGGATGCTCTGTTTTCTACCTCCTTACAATCCAAAAGCAGAGTAAACATGCAAATCTGTCTAGTTTCTTCATGGCTGGCTTAAGCCTTAACTCATCCTCTGGCTCAGCCTCAACGGACCAATCCAGGAATTTAACAAATCTCAAAAGCAGAGCACAGAGATGATGAAGCTTGCTTGTAATCACTCAAAAATCATCACTAAACAATAATCATCCCTGCAGTTGCCTTGGAAACTATCCTACTGACCTCTGTTTCTCTTTGTTTTAATCTCTCGCTGTCTGTAGTCTCTTTTGTTACCTTGAACACTGATCTGTTTTTTATGTCATGTTAAGCAGCTTTCCATTTTGTTAAAGAAATAGTTCAACATTTTGGGAAAATCACTTTCTTGCCAAGAGTTAGATGAGAAGATAGACACCAGTGTTGCATATTTAGTTTGATAAACATAAGGCTATAGCCAGTAACTGGTTAGACTAGCTTAGCATTAAGCCTGGAAAACAGGGGGAAACAGTTAGCCTGGCTCCGTCTAAATGCACATAACTCCCTGTAAAACAGTGAATTGTAGTTTCACACTTCTATTTTTCTAATCTTCTCATCTAACTCTCACCAAGAAAGCGATTAAGTGTATTTGCCAAAAATGTCAAACTATTCCTTTAAGTTTGCATCACAACACCAATCCACACAACTTATCAGTGTTCCGTGGATAACCAAATAGAGGAAAAACACATTTGCTTTTTTAAAAAGAAATCCAGCACTTGCATACTATGCCATCTTCATGAGTATGCAACAAAATGAATTAAAAGATGAAATGATAACTATGGTCTACTGTAAAATATATGCCTTTCTCCAGTTCACCTACTTTAATTCTAACTAATACTATTGTCACTAATACTATTCTACTTTCACTTAACAATATGCTTCATTTAATTTTGTTTATTTATCTTATTCTTTTTTATTATGTTAATGTATTTATTATTTTATTTTTATTTTTATTTTTATGATTTTTGTGTGTGACCAAGACCAACATGTGGTGGGGGAGGGTAGGTGTATCTTTTTCTATGTATATATTTTTCCATGCTCTGCATTTGATGTGATGACTTTACCATCTCTGCAGCAAAATCCATAAAAAGATTTTGGGAAAATAAATGACGAGGAAATCGCACATCTTTGAGGGGAAATTTGAGCATGCGAATAATGCCATTTATTTCAATATAAAACATGCAAGTACAATTCATGATCACAAAAACATAAAACGTCAACTAGAAGGCGTTTTCATGTGTATGCACGGACGCTTAATAGATCGTCTTTGGCTTTGTTGTTGTGTACAGCAGCCCATTAGCGGCAGCTTAAAAGAGAGACGAGGCCACACTGAGGTTTGGATTAATGTTGCTTGCAGACTCCAGGTGACGGAGCTAAGCTGCTGTGTGCATGCACGGCTCACGCACGGCTGTGTTTAACACAAGGCCTGAGATGAGAGCTGTCTTGTGAAAAGTCCCTCAATTTGACTCTGGACTAGGCCGGCTGGATTCAGAAGTTAGAGCTTGAAGCTGTCGGTGAATTAAATGGGTTTAGGCTTTTGACAGTGACATAACTTTTTAGGAGTGTTAAACTTTTTTGCAATTTATTAATGCCCTATAACGTGTATTCCCCTCTTCCCTACATCCCTCTTTTTTCATGCAGGTCTGAGCAAACGCTTCAACTCAGCAGTTGTCTTTGTCACCCATCAGTGAAGACAGCCCTTCAAGTTAGGTAAGCGTCATCTCACACCCAAATAACTAAAAGAAAAAGCAAAAACATAGAAGTCTGGACTGCTGCCAGATCGTATACTATGCACTACTTCTACTCATATCCCCCTCCACGACATTTCACACTCACTTTTCCCATGACTCATGGGGCCCCGGGAGTCCGATCTAAGTGGCTGCACTCAGCCAGATGATTAGCTTGGCTGTCCACGGGTGTATAATAGAGGGGGAGTTATGCTCAGCAACATGTTGGAAGGGATTGTTTGGGTTGAAGGTATTTTTGGCTGCCAAAAAGCAGTCGTTAAGTCATGTTTTGAGCTTTGGCTGCATAAATGTGTTTGAGTTATCACGACAGCGAATTGAAATAACAGAGGGAGAGGATAAATGTAGATTTGGTGGTAAATTCAGTCTTCGGTGTGTCTGTATTTAGCTCATGTTAACAACGTGTTTGCAGCCAGAGAGCTGTGGGTTTAGTTTTATGGATGCATTCGGGGGCGTCGATGAGAGGGTGTGTTTGTGTTTGTGTGCGTGTGCGTGCGGTTGAGTTTTTTGGATGTTTGTGCATGCATCCGGGTTCATTTGGGCAGTGAGTGTGTGTGTGTGTGTGTAGTGTGTGCAGGGTGTGGGCTGTCGACAGGCATCATAATCCCCTCAGCCACGAAGGACGCTGCGGCTGGGGAGGGAGCTGCTAAAGAGACGGACGGACGAGAAGTTTTGTCGGGAAATGCAGCTCGGTGCTGTGTGTAAATGTCACAGTTGTTGCTCTACAGACGATTGGCAGGGATTGTTATGCAGAAATAGCTGGTGAATTTTGAAATGCAGTCCCAAATTAATCACAACATCTGTTCAAAATGTACCTTAAAGGAAGATGTGTCAAGTATTTAATACTCTTATCAACATGGGAGTGGGCAAATATGATGCTTTATTTAAATGTATGTATATATTTATTATTGTAAATCAATTAACAACACAAAACAATGACAAATATTGTCCAGAAACTCTCACAGGTACTGCATTTAGCATAAAACATATGCTCAAATCATAACAAGGCAAACAGCAGCCCAACAGGCAACAACAGCTGTCAGTGTGTCAGTGTGCTGACTTGACTATGACTTGCCCCAAACTGCATGTGATTATCATAAAGTGGGCATGTCTGTAAAGGGGAGACTCGTGGGTACCCATAGAACCCATTTTCATTCACATATCTGGAGGTCAGAGGTCAAGGGACCCCTTTGAAAATGTCCATGACAGTTTTTCCTCACCAAATTTTGCGTAACTTCGTAGTGTAATTTAGCCTCCTTTGCGACAAGCTTTAATGACATGGTTGGTACAATATTGCTGTAGTGTTTTTTGCTCTAAATCACCTGTCAATCAGACAGTGTGGGCGGTACCTACACATCCTACTAAATTAATTTTGTTGATGCAATGTCTGAAGACAAATTACTGTTGTCGCTGCAGCAAAACAGTGATACTGTAAGATACAACCCCATCAGCATCAGCTTAATAGTCTAAAAAGACATCAACCAGCAACCGGCTATCAGCATATTGATGAATCTAAATGGCTCGGTTGCCATTTGTGCCAGTGCAGATAGAAGAGGGACCCCCGGGGCTGCGCCTGCAGGAGCTGGTGACCTATTTCAGGATCCATAACATGGTCAAAGTCCTCTCTGTGCAGCCAGCCGCCCTCTCCTGCTCGCCACCAGCCCCTCCCACCCGGGGCTCACATCACCATGGGAACCATGACATCACCGTGGGGTGGGGTGGGGCTGCCAGGAAGCATCTACTCGTCTGATGAGATTGGAGGCTGAAACTAAAGAGAAAGAAAAAGCAAGCAGTGAGAGGAGGGAATAAATCTGAGTGAGGACGCACAAGGGACGGAACCGTCAGTTTGATTTAGATCTAATCTTAAATTGCTTTGAAGGAAGAAAATTCTATTTAAGGGCAGCCTTTACTCTCAAAACTCACTACACATGTACAAAATCCAATAATAGCCAATCAATTCATTACAATATGCCCTTTAAACTACAAGCAAAATTGGATTATCATGTTGCCAATACATCAAAAAAGCACAATTGACTATCACTGGTGGATTCATAATTGAGATCAATTTTTACTGTCAATTAGTTAAGCCCTTAATGTTTCTATTATTTTTCTACTGCAAGTGACAGTGGTTTATATGACTACGTTATAATGATGATGATGATGATGACTAACTGCCATTGTAATCACTACTATTTTATCTGTTTTATTTTGAAACATTAGAGAGATACTGAAGTAGTTCAGAGTTTTTTATGTTGGAACATTTGAGTAAGACAGAAGTTGTTCAGAGTTTTATTTTGAAACACAAGAGTGATACAAATCTAGTTCAGAGTTTTATTTTGAAACACAAGAGTGATACAGAAGTCGTTCAGAGATTTATTTTGAAACAAGAGTGATACAGAAGTAGTTTAGAGTTTTATTTTGAAACATAAGAATGATACAAAAGTAGTTCAGAGTGTTATTTTGAAACACAAGAGTGATACAGAAGTCGTTCAGAGATTTATTTTGAAACAAGAGTGATACAGGAGTAGTTAAGAGATTTATTTTAAAACATAATTGATACAGAAGTAGTTCCGAGTTTTATTTTGAAACATAAGAGTGATACAGAAATAGTAAAGCGTTTTATTTTGAAACATAATAGTGATACAGGAGAAGTCCAGAGTTTCATTTTGAAACACAAGAGGGATACAGAAGTAGGTCAGAGTTTTATTTTGAAACATAATTGATACAGAAATAGTTCAGAGTTTTATTTTGAAACACAAGAATGATACAGAAGTAGTTCAGAGTTTTATTTTGAAACACAAGAGTGATACAGAAGTAGTTCAGAGTGTTATTTTGAAACACAAGAGTGATACAGAAGTAGTTCAGAGTTTTATTTTGAAACATAATAGTGATACAGCGGTAGTCCAGAGTTTCATTTTGAAACACAAGAGTGATACAGAAGTAGTTCAGAGTGTTATTTTGAAACACAAGAGGGATACAGAAGTCGTTCAGAGATTTATTTTGAAACAAGAGTGATACAGAAGTAGTTTAGAGTTTTATTTTGAAACATAAGAATGATACAAAAGTAGTTCAGAGTGTTATTTTGAAACACAAGAGTGATACAGAAGTCGTTCAGAGATTTATTTTGAAACAAGAGTGATACAGGAGTAGTTAAGAGATTTATTTTAAAACATAATTGATACAGAAGTAGTTCCGAGTTTTATTTTGAAACATAAGAGTGATACAGAAATAGTAAAGCGTTTTATTTTGAAACATAATAGTGATACAGGAGAAGTCCAGAGTTTCATTTTGAAACACAAGAGGGATACAGAAGTAGGTCAGAGTTTTATTTTGAAACATAATTGATACAGAAATAGTTCAGAGTTTTATTTTGAAACACAAGAATGATACAGAAGTAGTTCAGAGTTTTATTTTGAAACACAAGAGTGATACAGAAGTAGTTCAGAGTGTTATTTTGAAACACAAGAGTGATACAGAAGTAGTTCAGAGTTTTATTTTGAAACATAATAGTGATACAGCGGTAGTCCAGAGTTTCTTTTTGAAACACAAGAGGGATACAGAAGTAGGTCAGAGTTTTGTTTTGAAACATAATTGATGCAGAAGTCGTTCACAGTTTTATTTTGAAATTCAATTTAAATGAAAGCAGAATTATAGAAAATATATTCTGATATTATATCATCGTTATTGTCACCTGGTCACCTTTGCTTAATTCATATGTTTTGACACGATGAGATATGTTTCCAAGGAGCAAAGCTTTGTTAATTCGCAGTGCCCCTATACTGCTGTTATTACAGTACTTAATCTGCAAGGAGTGGAACCAGCCCAACACCTCCTGCTATTATACCGGGCCTTGCTCGTCATGCTGCTGTTCACCATATACACAGTTCATTCACACTTCAACGGCAGCGCTCATTACATACCCGTCAATCCCCCACACGTCTTGCTGAGTCAGCGAAACGTAATCCGCCCTTCTGCTGCTGCTGCTGAAGAGGAAGCCGCTGGATTCTGGGTTGATTACAGGGCACGGCAACCTTGAGTGTCCTACTTTCCTCCTCGGGGGCTACTGTTTAGTTTGACAGTCACTCATCATTCACTGCAACGTGCGACACAGTGACTGTGTTATATATATAACAAGGTAGTGCTTGAATGACATGAAATATCACTTTCACGCCAACTTATCCAGTTATCTCTTATCATATTATTGTCATAATTGAGATAATATTGGAGCTGTATGAACCGTAGTCCATGTAAATAAATTAATAACTGACCTTCTTGCTGTCTCTAAAAGTGCTTTTTTCCCCCTTAAGAGACAGGAGAGAACTCAGGCAAAGGATTAAATATGTATTATTATAAAACCTATAAATTCAAATGACAAAACACAGCATTGCTCAGCACATTTTTGGCAACATAGCCTCCACACTTGGATGCATAAAACATATATTCTGATATAAAAATGACAATGATTGTGATGTAGAAAATCCTACCTAAAATCAGAGCTCAAAGACAGAGACACACTCACACAGAGAGGATTAAGGCCAGGTTGGCCTACTGAGGCTGGCTGCCAGATTCCATCCTCCCTCCTAAATGGATGGTGACATTCCGATGTGAGCGGCGCTCCACGGAGGCGTGATGGGTGACCCAGATTGGGGTGCGGTTGGTGGAGATGGGGGGGGAGGCGCAGACGGGGAAGTGAGGTCGGATTAGGGACGGTGTGGGGTGGAGTCGGTAGAGAGGTCGCATGCTGGCGTTGGAAGGTAGGGGGCTGTGAGAGTGCGAGACGACGGCGTTCAAAGACAAAAGAGAAGTCAGGCGAGCCTCAGGCCTGCTGCCACACCTTCGCTCTTGTCTCATGCTGGCATGTTCAATCTAAGACATCAATCCCAAGACGTAATTAGGTTTGACAGTCCTTTTTTTTGCTGTTGATTTAACCCTTTGAAGATCAGGACACGGTGATGGTTCACATGCTGTGCAGCTAGGGGCTGACTGCTGAGCTTTCGAGCCTTTCTGAAAGTCAAACATGATTTAATGGTTCAGGATTCTCTAGAAAAGATAACCTAATTTCTAATCACAGCTTTAGTGTATCTGGTTTTCAGGTTTATTATAGTGCAGAAGAGGAGGTTGGTTACTCTAAATGGCACCAGAGGTCAGTTCTTGTATGTTTTAAATTAGGTCTTCTTGCTCATAAAAGCAAAATTTGTATGTACTTTGTCAGCTAGCCACATACCAAATTGCAGACTGACCCCACAGAGAGTGTGTTAGTAATTTCTGTGTCTGTCAGTGTTGTGTCTTCAGATGAGATGAGTAATTGCTGTGGAGAAAAAAAAGGGGCAAAAGTACAGTTATGAGTATTTCCGTCAACGCAGAATCCGTCTTATTCAAGCCGTCTGGTGGTGTTATATTTGGAAAGATGCCCATTACACATTTTATCCTTTTCTCTCTAACACAATAAGACTGGTAAAGAGCTAAAAGGGAGCGATGAGAAAGGGCAACGTCGGATCACGTTAACCGCACGAGGATGACAAGGTGTGCCTGGAGAGCAAGGTCCAGAAGGGGGGGAGGGACCCAGACATCAGGAGAGAAATAAACAACTTGGCATGAGTTCAGTATCTAGAAGTGTTTCAATGACGGGTAGAGAAGAAGTACATTTCTAGATAAAAAATAAAAATAATAGAGTAATTACCAGGGCTGTCAAAGTTCACGCGATAATAACACGTTAACGCAAATTCGTTTTAATGCCACTAATTTCTTTAACCCATTAACTTGAAAATAAGATTAAAAAAAAACATTTAAATAAAATAAATAATAATGAATAAAGTACACATTGACAGTAATAATAGTTATAGGATAAATCTCAAACTACAGATAAAATAGGTTGATAAACTTTACCATTTACAAATGGACAATTTAACTGTTAGTTGTAAGTTCTGTTTACATAATTCAAACTTCATGATGTCATACATTTTAGCTGACGGAGAGAAATACATTTCATATGCCATAAGTCTATTAGTCTGCCCAAATACACTATGTCCAATCAAAATTAGAAGTGACTTTATGTTATCAATTTTTACGTACATATTCTTTGAAATCTTAGCGAGCCACTCAGAAACATGAGCTTCTTGTTGGAGACCGCTGTTGTAAATGACAAGTTTGAATAGAAAACTACAACAGAATAAACTGTAAACTCTTCATTGCATTGTGCTCTAACAGGACTTGTGTCACATGGGTACAACTATTGTAACTCGCCACCAATCTAACCAGTTTTCCTTAAACTACTTTGTATTGAAAGGCCAGTTGTTGTTAGTATTTTACAGTCTGCTGGTGGGGGAGATGTTCAAATACAAAAAAACACAGACAACAAATAATAAGAGATATTTGCGGTATATCTGGACCCTTGGGGTGTAATGCATTTGAATTAGTGAGAAAAGGTGTGCTGTGTTTGTGTTTTTCTCTAATCAAACGTCTTTTTATCAAATGACAACACAACGGATTTATGTAAGCAGCCAAGGTTTATTGCCATCCTTTTGTAGACACAACGTGCGAACGCCAAGTGTGGCGTAACATTGCCAAAACAGCAGCTGAAAGCAGGTCAGTGCGGTTCTAAACCAGCATCAGCACAATCTGGCTGTCAGCGCACCAGTTTTTCTTCCTTAGCAACAGCTGGGACCAGACTGACTGAGCCCTGGGCTCAGATTTTCTGTCTCAGACAGTTTGGCCCAATATCCTTAGTGTCAGTAGGTCTTTCTTCTCCTCCTCCTCCTCTTCTTCTTCGTCTCTCTCTCTCTCTCTCCTCTGATCCTCACGTCTTCCCACTGCAGCAGACATTAGCCCCGATCGCTGCAAGCCTGTCGTCATGCAGCGCTGCAGGGGAGGAGAGGAGAGGAGGGGAATGAGGAGGGAAGAGAGATGAAGACAAATGAGAGCGAGGGACACTATTTCTCAAAGGCTTATACATATTTTAGGACTGAAGCTGCCAAAAAATCAAAGATAATGTTTCCCTCTGATGAGAAACTCAATTAGATTTTCAATTTTAAACGAATAGTTTGACATTTTGAGAAATAGGCTTTCTCACCAAAAGTTTCTTCCCATGAGGAGATCGTCTTTACGCTAAATATGTAGCTTACCAACCGGTTAGTTTAGCTTAGCATAAAGACATCTAGACTGGCTCTGTCCAAATGCAACACAATTCAGATCAAATTCAGATCGATATTGATCAACTACAAATTAGAGCTGCCCCCTGTTAGTCGATTAGTCAACTAATCGGTCGTTTTGTTCTCAGTATATTCAGCGTTTACCAATGAATTCCATAGGTTCTAGTTTCATATGATGCCAGTATCTTCACTCTAGCTTTAAAACTGAGCCCGCTGCAACCTCAAAACCACAAGTTGCGTTAAAGAAATTAGTGGCGTTAAAACAAATTTGCGTTATAATGGCGTTAATTTGACAGCCCTAATATTGACTTAATATGTTTGCAAACTGTTCATCGTGACTCGAAAATGGGGAAATCCGCGATGAGTGGCAGGAGAGGAAGAGAGAAAGAGAATGAAAAAGAAAAAATGTAGACAAAGATGGAAGTGTAATGGAAAAAGCTCGCGGCTAATGGACTCGGTCAGAGAGAAAGAAAGGGACATGAGCAACGAGACGGAGGGAGAAAGGAGTCTCAGTGATGATTTGTTATGATGAAATTAGCCGCAGATGATGATAATGATGCAATTTAGCTTCGCTGCCAGGCAAGGGAGACACACACTAATCTTGTTTAAAAAGCAACAATGTGTGTTTCCTCTAAAGGGATGAAAACGGCTTTTCTGCGGGTACATGCTTGATTAGAGTGTGGATACTTTAGCAGTGATTGGGACGAACCTTTTGTTATTATAATTGGTGGAAAAGAGCTTGTTGCACTTGTTCGTCTAGGTGTGGAGCACTTTTGTGTCTGAATGGGGCAAGCCTGTCAAACCCATCTGCTGGACCCCCCACAAGACCTGTTCAGGTTGCCATGGTAACAACCTCCTTATCGGTGGTGAGGGGATGTGAAGGGTGTGTTCACATGCTTTTTTTTTTTTTTTCTCTCTCACCATTTCATCAGGCGCCTGCTGCAGTGCACCTTAACATTTTGGTCTTTATCGTGTCACATATTCAGGATCCATATGCATTTTATTATAAATGTCCTTTACTAGTTTATTCATTGTCTTTTTTTGGATTCAGGCTCAGCGTATGCATATTGAATGCACATGTTTTAGCATGGATCAAATCAAAAGCACAGGCAGGGGACGCTGTCATGCTCCACCTGTTAAGCTCACTTGCATTCCACTTTTTGGACGCCTTTGGGAGTCACATCCACTGTGAAAGTGAAGAAAAAAAAGAATAGATTAGGCACAGCTATTCATTCATGTCAGTCTCTCCTTCCTGTCTCAGCACGTGGATGCTGAGACAAAGACCAGCCGGTAGAGGAACGACCTCACTCCCTCTGGTGGCTGATCTGTGAGCTTCACCATGCAGTGTGCTCCTCTCTTTTCATCATTTCCCTCTTTCTCCTGCAAACCTCACAATACAATCATCTCTCTCTCCTCTTTCCTCCGACAGGTGACCCGTCTCCCCTCCCCGGCGTCCCAGCAGGCAGGCATGGCAGACGGTCGGCAGCCGGACGAGCACTGGGCCTCAAACGGCCAGGAGAACGGCGAGAATGGCTACTCCGCCTACAGCTCTGCCTACAGGGAGAACGGATACCACGGCGGGGCGGCTGCGCATCCTGGAACGACAGGTAGGAACGCGGCGTGTTTGTGAGCGTGTAAGCATGCAGCACCGGGTCAATGACATTGATTGGACGGCCTGCACATACTGGGTAATTGTGATTGGTTTCCGTGGTGCCAGGCAAGAGCAGTCAATCCTCAAAATGGTTTCACAGTCTGCTGTAGCAGTGCTGCCAAAGGTTGAAGGACATTGCCGTGGTCCTTCAAGACTTTTGTATAGAGGACAGTTGGACCTTTTTCTGGAAGTAGACCAGAAAGCTCCATGACTCCTTGGAAATACTCCAAGGTTTGAGTAAAACATTAAAGAGGACCTATTATGCTTATTTTCAAGTGCATACTTGTATTTTGGGTTTCTACGAGAACATTTTTACATGCTTTAATGCTCAAAAAACACAATTTTTCTCATACCGGCTGTGCTGCAGCACCTCTTTTCACCCTCTGTCTGAAAAGCTCTGTTTGAGTTCCTGCCCCGCCTCCAAAAAGCCCAGTCTGCTCTGATTGGTCAGCTGGTTGTGATTGGTCAACCGAACCAAACTCTTCGAACTCCTGTCCAGCTCCGCTCTAACTAGCTTTGTTTGAGGGCGTGACAAACTAGAGGCAGGTATTATGCAAATGTGTTACTTGGTGACATCACCACATTACGGAAGAAAAGGCGGATTTCAAGCGAGGCGTTTCAGGTAGTTCAGGAGCAGTGTTTCTCCCTTTGGCGTGGACTTTGGGCTTTGTAACTTTGCAGACCTTTTACACACACAAAAAAACTTCATAACACACTAAAGGAGAGAGGGAAAGCACAAAAGCATAATAGGTCCTCTTTAAGAGAGGAGGCATCTTGTAGTAAAGCTGTTTTATTTCCTAGCGGAGCATGTTGCCTTTCAGAAATATGCTTATTTTAAGGATTTTGCACTTTGGAAAAACTATATCAGAAAAAAAATCTGCAATCTCTAAATTATGATAATGTGGTTGGCTGAAAGTTACTAAATCTGACTAATATAATAAAGTATCATATCCATCATATTAGAACGTGGAAACAAAGGCTGGTAGATGTCAGATTTACAGCAAAATGCTAATATTTTGATTGATATGTCTGCAAAGTGATCAGTCTAGCTTAAAGGAAAGAGAGAGAGGAAGAAGAAGAAGAAAAAGAAATAAAAAAGGGAAGATGGATTTTAAAGAAGAGTAAGCTGCCTATTAGGTAGATAACTTTTTTTGTCATACTTATGCTGCATTCGCATGGAATCAGGCAGACGGCAGACGGACAACACCTTCTGGACGGCACGGGAAAAACAAACAACAGTGCGACGGAATGGCAGGATGGCAAAACAAAACATGCATGATAATATGTTGTTATGATGATGGAATCAATTTTCTGTCTACTATATTATGTAATTATTCTAGTAATGCATGTAGCTATAAAATGCAGATTTCTCTTAATATTCTATTTCAAACTTAAGCTACTTTCTCCTTGTGTGACGGAGCTACGTAGCATTCGGTTGTAAATTCTGTCGTGTCTCGGAGGACGGCAAAATATTTGACTTGCCTGGCAGCAATACTTTGACCGGCAATGCCATCTACCGGCCTTTAACATGACTCCCGATTTACCATCTGCCTGATTCCACATGAATGCAGCACTACTTGTACTGGCACACTTTGACCATGTGCATGTGTACATCTGTGGGAACTCATAATTTCCACTTTTTTTATGGTGAATTGAATGTAAATAATAAGTTTGTCAATGTCTTTTGATTTTTTTATGGTTGAATCTTGAATATTGAGCCACTGTAATGTGACTCAGTGTATGTTTTTACACCATCTGAGGTAAGTTCTAGCTACATCCATCTGCACTTGACATTGAATAAAAGGCCCGACTAATCAGACCCTAGATGAGCAAGAGATTCACACAACGAGCATTGTTCCCAACTCAAAGGGAGGCCACCCACAGAGATAAGGTCAGCACAGTTATTAGTTTTTCATTTCCGTCCTCCCATCCATCTCTTGTCTTCCCGGTGTTGTCTGTCTGTCTCTCTCTCTCTCTCTCTCTCTCTCTCCCTCTCTCTCTCTCTCTCTCTCTCTCTCTCTCTCTCTCCCTTCGCAGTGGATGACTCAGCCAATTTGCCTCCCTCCCCTCCCCCCTCTCCATCCGCTGAGCAGATTGGGCCCGTGGCACAAGGTACACCCACGCGCACTTATTATAACCCCTCAGACCATTCAGGATGAGAGTGTGGATGGTGGTGAGAGTGGTAAAATCTCTAAAAGAAGACACCAAAACAAGTTCTCAAAACAGCCACTCGCATGATTAGAAAAACTCTCCTCCTCTTTCTTCTGGTCCCTTTAGTGTTTAATGTCGCCTTGCATGTCAGCTAATCACCTTTAAGGAGTCTGCAGCATGTGCCACACTGTCCTGTCCTCTTTAAACAATATTAGTTTAGTATTAGTTCTCTAACATATACCAGTATGTCCTTGGCCCTGGATACTAGACAACACCTTCCTCCCTTTAGTACATAAACCTGCCACTGGAGCCCTTCATCTCACTAGTCTGCTTTCCTCTCAGATCATCTCCTCTGTTGTTCCTTTACTCATTGCGTCTATTGATTTTCTCAAGGAGTAAATCACAGATTGGCTTTCAGCTCTTTACTCACAGAGAACAGCACCGTCTGTTTTCTAATCATTTCCTTCTCGCATGTGGCATGCAATCACAAAAAAGTGTAGAATCCTATAGTCCTACTACAGTACAGCTTTATGGTTAATGCTAATTATTCATTAGTACACAGAACTAACACTAGCTCTTAGAGTTGTTCCGATACCGATACCAGTATTGGAAATGCCTCCGATACAGCCAATATGCTGGATCAGGTATCGGTGAGTATGCGAGTCTATGCAGCGATCCGATATCATATCATTTATCAGCTCATTTACACTTAACAGGAAGAACAACAACACGTGTCACTCGCTACCCGATCCTGCCCGATCGGTACTGCGTATGTGCAACTCTCAACAGAGATGAGAAAGAAGCGAGATAGCTAGGGCTGTCCTCGACCAAAGAGATTCTTAGTCGACTAACACTGGTACGATTTTGTCAACTCATCGATTAGTCGATTTAATCGACAGATCTGTAAAACTAAGTTTTTCCACAAAGAATCACACAAAATCTTGTGTTTACCAGAGATGTGCTTATAAGTTTATTGGAAATAAGTCATTCAGCATGAAAAAAAAGCACAAAAAATGACTAATCGACTAAAGAAATCTTAGTCGACTGAGACCAAAATAAGCAATTAGTCAACTAATCATCTAAGAGGGGGGCAGCCCTAGCGATGGCTCACTCGTTAGCTACTTCCAGCACCAGCTCCGAAAGAAACGATCGCTGCGTCCAAGATCAGTGATGGAAGTAGCCGATGAGTGAGCCATCTCGCTTCAAGTTCAGAATCGGAATTGGTTTGTAGCTTCATGTCACCAGCTTCCACTGAAAATGACTTGCAGCCTGTTGCTGTGTCAAACACGGCATATTTTTCTCGTACTTTCTAAAAAAAAAAATCTATAAAATGGGATATATTCTGAAAAAAAGACTAAATGCATTCACGTTGGGGTTAAAATATGTTATTTGCAATTGTACAGTATTAAGATGCTCTATTCTTTGTAAAGCAAATGTGCAAACTCTTATTTTTTACCTCATGTTAAATAATTAACTATTTATCGATCAAGACAAGGCTAGAAAGTGTGTTAATTGCATCCCATGCATCTCCATCAGAGCTGAAAGTAACCCATGTAACCCCAGCTTTGTTGTCCTCCATGTCTCATCTATGTGTCCTCCCTTCCCTGCTCAAAGAAGATAAAGTAGAGGTTGTCAGTCAACAGCAGGATGAGGAGGAGGAGGAGAAGGCTCCAGAGGAGCCCCACAGTTACCAGGAGGAAGTGGCATATGAGCAGCCTGCAGCCTTGCTCTTAGAGCAGACAGATTATTTAACAGAGCCCCAGGCTTTGGGCTGCCAGCAAGCCCAGACACCTGAGGTCCTCAATGGAGGAAGTCATCAAGGTGAACACAGCCCATCACAACAAGGTGTGTGTGGTTTTTATGGGTTTTTGTGTGCGTGTGCAGTATGTGTGAACATCCTTCCTCTAGGAAAGCGTGTTGGAGTGAATGTCTATCCATTACCTATTTTGCATGATCCTCTTGTGCTCTGTTAACGGGTACTCAAGATTTTCCGCTCTTGATTTATAAATTGTGATGCGACTCAGGCTTTCGCCGCCAAACCTTCCTGCAGCTTTGTTGCTCTTAAATCAGCTTCCGCTTCAGTACCTGAAGTTGTGCAAAATGATGTGACATAGCATTTTGATTTTGTGCTTTTTTCATGCAAAACATAACCATTTGCTTTTCATCGGAGCGAACACCGGATCAACCATTTTGTAGTTGATCATTCCTGCACTTTTGTATTGCCAGCTACATTGCAAATGCAGATGTCACTGTCTATACTGTGTCACTAGAATTAGATGTTTGTATATTTTTATGTGGGTTTTCCTTGAATATTGTGTGCAAGAAGGTGTTTTCTGAGTACACCCACCTGTATGGGTGTTTCATGAATCAGTCCTGAATGTATTTTTAAGTCTGTTGTATATCACTTGCTTTGAGTTTCAATGTTGTTTTCATTTCATTACAAGGCAAAGGATAATTCTGTTTTCCTATTGTTACACACTTTGGGCATTACAATCCACCCTCATTGGACATGTATCATCATCCTTATCTATTAATTGAATCAAGAACACACCCTTAATAAATTTACTTCCAAGCAATATAAAAATTAATTCAAATCCACAGTATTCCTGTAGAATCTATAATGACACCATTAACAGTTAATTACATCCAAAAAATACCTTTCTTTATCATCAGGTTGACCATTTTTGTCAATCCTTGAGTATTGCAATAGGAATTCAATTGTGTACATTTTACTTTCTTGTCATCTAACGTCATGCAACTCATTCCTTCATTCCAGTTCTGCACGCTATCTTAGATGCTGCGACCCCCCTCTGTGCTGTTGTGGCCTGCTGCAAAATACACTGTGCTGTGTGTTTTGCTTGATAGAGAGCTACTGTATCTATGTGCAGAAGGCCTCGGCTTGACTGTATTGGCTAGCTTTTGTGGATGCTTCAAGCAAAGCTTTTTAGCTTGTATGACTCGGCGCAAAGTTGTACAGTATCCTTCAAACTCACAGCCCAGCCAGAAGAATGCATCAGTAAGGCATCTTGTGAGTCTGCTATGAAAGAAGATGAACCTCAAGTGGCGTCGCTACATGGGACGCTGTTGGCGGTTGAAAGAGCAACACCTGAAGGTGAAGAACTTGCCTCGATTGAACCTTCCCCGCCCTCTATGAAAGAGAAAGAGCACTCATCAATTGACCAAGACACAACGGATGTAGTAGAAGAGGTCGCTGAGAGCCACCTGCTTGTAGAGTCCAAAGAAAAAGAAGAAAAACAACCTGTTCTGACAGAGGAGGAAGACAAAGAGGGAGTTATCTTACCAAGCAAATCAGAAGCCCCTATGAATGAAAGCAAAGAAAAAGCAGGGACAGTTGAGGGCCAAGATAGTGGCAGTGACATTAGATTGCATGAAACGCCAGTGACTGACATTCAAAAAGGGGACCAAAGACAAGAAACGGTCGAGTCAAGTCCAGAACTTGGCACAGAGTTGAAATCGGCATCAGATATTTTTGTAGAACGCGAATCCGGATACTTTGAGACATCTTCAAAAAGCCACGAAGAGGAGTCATCCCAAACCCAGAGCTATTACGAACTCAGCACAGCAGCAGAGAAAAAGTTAAGCGAGGACACTAAAAGCATTGTGCAGAAGCTCGAGGAACAACCGGAGAGAAAAGCCAGAACATCTCCTGGTAAGGTGTCGCTGGAACAAAGAAGCCTCTCCTTGAACGTTGCTGTTGGGTCTTTGGTAGTAAAGGGAGAGACGTTAAGGACTTTGTGCCCAATCAGCGGAAGCTTTGATGAATCTGAGGTTTACCCTTCAACACCATCTGTTGAGAGCCAACACCAGTTTCCAACAGCTGTCTCCATTACCCCGACTACCACTGAATCACCTGAAGATACCCCCACCAAGGCAGACACGCCTTCCCCTTCTGATAAGCACAAACATTTGGAACATTCAGGCAGCCTCTCTGAGATGTTGGACCTGGCTGGAGACCTACCTCGCCCATCGTTAGAGAAGAGGGAGCTTGATCACATGAGGCGAAAGTCCGTGCCCGCCAATGTGTCAGCTCTAATGGGGAGTTCTTTGGCCAAGCTCGCATTGGGAGATCAAGCCTCGAGAGTGGTGGAAGGGGAAAGCCAGCTGGAGGAAGTGGGCTACTGTGTTTTCAATGAGTACTCGGGGCCCATGCCTTCTCCTGCTGATGTACCCAGTCCTGGGGACTCTCCACACCAGCGTTTCCCTTCTATGGAGAGTGAAGTTGAGGAGGAGCTAGGGGCATCAGAAGTTGAAGGTGTTCAAAAAGGAACTCAAGGAATTCTCCCTGAAGTTTCCCAAAAAACAGTGTTTGAAAAGAAAGATGCACCAGTAAAGAGTACCCTGAGTCTTGAAAGAGCCGTGACAAGTGGAGTAAAACCTGATCGTCTAAGAATCCCAATGACTTCTTCAAAAGACAGACTGACTGAGTTTCGTTTGGAGAGTGGCCTGCCCGGTGACATAAAGATCCAAGCAATCCCTGAGGTAGACGTTGAAAAAGACCCCTCCAGAGAGGCTTCTCCCATCCCACCAGACAGTTCCTTTACTTTCACTCCTCTGGAAACTGGAAGCATGGTTCCCCTAACTCCCACTACCCCCAAGTCCCCAGATGATATTCCCTCAGAAACCCAATTCACTGGAGAGAAGGCAGGGAAAGATGTCTTACTGGAGGTCAAAGCAGAGGATGATCCAGAGCCTGAGAGGATTGATAGTAAACAGACAGAGTTAAACAAAGAAATGCAGAAATCTGAAGAATCAGAAGAAAGAAGGGATGAACCAGAACTGCCAAACATACCTTCAGCATCATCTCAGTCTTTAGGAGAGAGCACAGAAAAGGATGTCCAGAAGATTCAAAGTGAGCATGGGACACCTAGAAGAATAGAAAAGCAAGAGACCTCAAAGGCTGTTAAGGATTTAAGCACTGGAAAGGCCTTAGATGAGAAAGATGCCCAAATCCAGTTACAGAAGGTCGATGCACCAAAGCCACAAATATCTTCCCCAGTCATTATTATACCTCAAGCACAAGTAGAGGAAGAAGCCGATGAAGAGGATGATATTGAGATTGCTGAAGAGCCTCAAGAGGTAATGGAGGAAGTGCCTGAGAGTCCAATCAAGGTGAGGCTGACGGTAGGCGATCAGTTGGGGGAAGAAGATCCCAAGTCTGGAGCAGAAGAATGGAGTCACAGTGCGATAAACAGTGATGGGGACCCCGCGACAGACAGTTCGCACTTGTCTCCATGCTCTGACCATGATCTACCACTGCAACTGGATGAAGGTGGCGGCAGAGATGATGGGACAGGGGAGGATAAAGTAGAAGAAGACAATAGGGATGATGGAACGAAAGAAGAGGGTGAGGTGGTAAAGGAAGTCCTAACAGGGGAGAAGCAAGTTGGTTCTGATGGGGTAGGCGAAGAGAAAGAGAGGAAAACAATGGAGGATGAGGGGCAGGAGAGGATAGTTGAAGAGGAGAAAGACATTGAGATTGGTCAGGAGGTGGAAGAGACCTCCGCTGTGCTCTGCCAGACCAGTCAGGCAGCTAACGATGAAACCACCATGGACGTCTCCATCCTAGATACAGACAGTGGCTGGATGGACTCACAAGGTACCCAGAGCTTGTAAAATTAATAAATTAACCAATTGTAAAATACATGTTTAAGACACTTAATGTATTTTCTTTTAATACCAAAAACTAGCTTACGCTATAACGCTTGTTTGATAGTAAATCTTAAAGGGATAGTTCAGGTGTTTTAAAGCGAGGTTGTATGAGGTACTTATCCATAGTCAGTGTGTTACCTACAGTAGATGACGATCGGCACACCCGCAGTTTGGGAGGGAGCAAAGCAATGTACTGCTGTGGACGGGACCGGCAGTAAAACTTATTTTTGCTACCTAAAAAAATCAATATCAGTTTAAGTGTATGCTATATTTAGAATATTTTCCTTTTTAGGCCGCTTCAGTTCCCCCGCCTTTCCGGCGGGGGAACTGAAGCCGTTATATCCAGCTATGCTCTCCCGAAAGCCACCAGACTCCATTGAAAGAAACTGTCATTTTACCTCGCAGAAAACAAGGGTTGCTGGTCTACCGCTGCCTCGATTGGTTAGTTTGTTTGTCTTATTGCATGACTTTGGTTAATCTGAACTAACCAAAATCACACAATAACATGATAACTAACCAATCGAAGCAACGGTAGACCAGCAACTCCTGTGTTCTGCAAGGTAAAATTCGAGTTTATTTCAATGGAATCTGGTTGCTTTGACGAAAGTGTAAATAACTGCTTCAGTTTCCCATCGGAAACATAGACTGCATAGCTGTCCCACGGCAAGGTAAACTGGTGAGAATATTCTAAATATAGTAAATATATTGATATTTTTAGGTGGCTAAAATATATTTTGCTGCTGCCCCCATCCACAGCAGTACATCGCTTTGCTCCCGTGCGGTAACTCATGTCTGCTTCTCCAAACTGGGGGCGCGCCGACCGTCATCTACTCTAGGTAATACACTGACTATGGACAAGCACCTCATACAACCCCACTTCAAAACACCCGCACTATCCCTTTAATGTGTCTTCTGTACTAAGCTAGCTCCCAGCTAGCTAGGAATGTGGAGAATTAGTCCTCTTTTAATCCCTCTCCACTGCAGATGATGACAAAAGTATCATGACTGAGCAAATCGAAGCCCTTCCTCAGGTCCAGAGTCCTACCAGTACACCTGTGGTGGACAGACCCGCTAAACGGGCCCCTGGCAGAGGAAGGGGCCGCCCTGGCACCACTGAGAGTAAAGTGTCCCGCAAAGTCCCCAGCCACCATCCACCAAGAGAGGAGATGAAGAAGAAAAAAGGTTCCAATTCTGTATTCAAGAAGTGTTGTTTAGCTTAAATTATGTATATTTTGCATTTAAACTTTTTATACTTTAGCAAATTATGTGTAACTTGATGTTAAGCACAGATTTGCCTCTATGCAGTACATGTAACCGAGGTTTGCATGTTGGTATAATCCTGTCTCTCCTCTCTGCTAGTAGCTGTGAGGAGGGCTGACCAGAGTAAGGTGTCAGCCCTCCAGTGTCGCTCTCCGTCTCGAAAGAGTGTAGCCAAAGCGGCGGCCAGACATCCTAGGCCCGCTCTGCTTCACGGCTCTGCTAGACGCAAGGTCACAGGTGAACACTCTTCACCGGGAATCGGCGCCGTGGATAGAGAGAGTGCAACTTCATATGGATTCATATGAAGTGAACATATACATAACCCAGGTCCAATTTTCTTTATTTAACCCTATTCAACTGCAAATACAGTCAAAGCTGGACCAATTTTGGGTTTGAATTGTTGCTACAAAACATACAATAACAGGTGTTTTGATGCTCTCTCTCTATTGATGGCTCATTGAGGAATCAAGCAGGTGCAATGTAGCTGGCAAACATCATGTGCTGCGCTCTTTTTTTTTAATGAGCTCAACTGCTTTGTCTTTGTCTTTTTTTGGGTTCTCATTTTGTCAAAAATGGAATATTTACTCCTGCTTGGCCTCATATTCATGTTTATTTCTGCTCAATGATGCCTCAGTTATTGGTATTTAATGACTGATCACAGCTGCTCTGGTGCCATTCTGTTTCTGATGTGTCACATGTATACGTTTGCTGGAAACGGCTGCACGTCGGAGGTTGTGTGTTTGGTCGGCTGGCGTGAAGAGGCCTCTGAATGTAGAGCGACTAAAATGGTTTCCCGACGTTTACGTTCGGGCTGTACATTTATGGATGTGTGTGTTGTGTGTGAAAATTCACACCCGCTAATGTCTCCCCCTGCTGGTTTATATTGATCATTACAGCAGGACTGTTTCTTCACAGGTATGGAAAGCCATCAGCCCCTCAGTGTGGCCCACCAGTCCAGGGAGAGGACCACTGTAAGTACTATCAACTACGACACACATATATGCAATCGTGCTGTGATTAGCATTATCAATTTTTCTGATTGAGCACGTCTAAATTTAGGTTTTTGTATGTAAATATTTATGCAAATCAGTAAATATATTCTCCTGAAGCATAGAAAGGAGGAAATAAAAGCCACATGGTGATGGCACTTTTATTCAGTTTATTCAATACATAATATTTGTTCTAATGCACAAATTAATTCCATTTCATGGGATGAGGTTATTCCCAATGGTTATTCATTCATTAGTTGTCAACTATTAAATTAATCACCAATTATTTTGATAATATAGTATATTTTTGAAAGAAAAAAAAGTCTAAATTCTCTGATTCCAGCTTCTTAAATGTGAATATTTTCTGGTTTCTTTACTCCTCTATGACAGTAAACTTAATATCTTTGAGTTGTGGACAAAACAAGACATTTGAGGACGTCATCTTGGGCTTTTGGGAAACACTGATGGACATTTTTCCCCATTTTCTGACATTTTATAGACCAAACAACTAATCGATTAATCGAGAAAATAATCAACAGCAACACTAAATCACACATAATCAGTACTATGTTGTTGTAAACAGGCGCTGCGCTTGTCTTTCAGTATATTTCACAACATAACTGTGTGTAATGTATCATGGGGCTCGTTGTTTGCATCACAAACTGGATATTTTCTTCCTTTTTTTCCATTTCTGCATGTTTTTATTTCTCTCTGTGAACACGTTTTGTCTTGCATGCCCTCCTCTGTCCTTGTGCCAGCCTCGACAGAGAAAATCTGTGAGTATAGAATTCAAATAAGAGTAGGCAGAGAATCATGTTCAGGTTGTACTATTATACACTTATAATGTGCAGTACAGGGGCTCTCAGAAATATCTTGAATTCCGTCTTTCACCTCTCACCACTCTTGCAAAAAAACATTTTTCTACCTCTGTGTAAAAGTTGCATTATGTTTCATTTGTATAAACATCATCCATCCAAGGTTTTTCTTGAAAGAAAATCATCACTTGTGTTCATTCATTACATTACAATATGTTCTTAAGTGTGTACAATACACTTGCACGTAGTGTGTCACCCCTTCACCTCCACTCCATCCCATCTCACATCTTCATCTCTCCTTCTGTTTGTCACCTCTGCTTCATCAACATCATCCTCACATCCTGCATGCTTTCCCGCCTCTCGTCGATCGCGGCTTCCGTCCAGAGCCCCACGAGAGCCGTTCTGTTAAAGATGGCGGTTCAGCGGCGGGGAAACGATTACACGCCCCCCCGTCCAAGCTCCGCCTGTAGCCTTAAGCGGAGCCCTCTGGTACAGGCGGAGCTCGACGAGGCTCGGTCCGCCTCTGCGTGCTCCCACTCGCGCCCTCTGCCAAACAAATGGGCGGAGAAGGTAAAATGGAAAGGATTGATAGGTAGCTGTGACCAGTGGTCGAGCGCCAGGTGTTGACTCTTCAGTGTGTGTGTTCATTCAGGAGAGAGCGTACCGCAGCCCGGAGAAGAGGTCGTCCTTGCCGAGGCCCGCCAAATCTCTGACGCGCCACATCCCTGCTGCTGAACAGGACGACAGCACCCCCTCCAGGCCGACCTGTAAGAATACAAACATGTACAAAACAGACCCCTCCAGCTTGTTTGCCTCCCTAATTAACTCATCTCTTCCACAGCCTCTTTAATCTCTTGCACTTATACTCTCCTCAATCACTTTCTTTTTTATTGAATTCTAACTCCTACCACCTTACGCTCCCTTCCCTGCTCTTCCTTCCCTTCACTCCCTTTTTCCCTCCCTGTCCTTTTTTTGCCTCTCCCCTCTCAAAGCGATCCAGTCCAGAGCGGACACCAGGTCTGGAAGAGCCCCTGGTATGGCAGGTAGACCACCTATTAGCTCCTGTTAGACCCATCACACCCTCTTCATCGACATATTACATCTGTTTATTACACGGCTTTGTTGAATACTCAATTCTGATTGGACAGTCACAGCATTCTACGGTCTGTTATTTCTTTATAGTAGACCGTTGCTATGTATAACAGACCGTTGCTATGGGCTGATGTCGGACTCTGGCGGACCATTTTTGTGTCCAATTATTGATTTCTTAAGTAAGAAGCCGTGTAATAAGCGAGAATAATGTACAGCTAGATGGTCATTATTGTGAAATAAACCCCTTCAGGGCGATGGGAGACCCCTCCGCTTCGGTCGGATCGCCCTCTCAGGGTTTATTTCACAACAATGACCCGCTTGCTGTAAATTATCCCTTACATGTTCTATATAGAATCGAGCATCATCCATCGACAAATCAGTCATTCATTCATCTTGGTCACAAGTTACTCTGAAGAGTGTCGTGCAGGTTTCAAAAAGTCTTTAAGTTGCTCTATACGTTAAGTGTTGTAATCCGAGTTTCTCTGTGATTTATTGACATCGCCGGGACGGCCGCGGTGCTTCTCCTGCATGTTAATTGTCAATGTCAATTTTCGCGACGAATAGAATAACGAAAAGCATTGCACTCAGTGTGCAAGGGTTCTTGCGTACATTTTTTTTTTATTGAAATTAAATGAATAATAATAAAATTATATAATTTAGCGGATTAAAAAAGTTCACACAAAAAATACGGACTTGGTGTGCAAAGATCTTCAGCTGTCGCCATGTTGAGAGCTGTGCGAGTAATGCTCCCAAGCTCGCATTTAGCACCTTTAAAATGATATATTATTCAAGTCTTCTTACAGTGCATCCCCCTCTTAATACATAACAGGGTTGCAATATGCAAAGCCTGATTTGCTGTATCTGCCTAAACATTCATTTTCTGCACATTTACAGTTAAAAGATCTTCATCTTCCAATCAGAAAGAAGGAGAATTTGCAAGCTTGTTTATTTAATTTCGTTCCCAAATTTCTCAAAATGTGTTAAATCTGGCGTTGTCACACCTGCAGTGACCTTATCAGAGGAACAGGTGGGATCCATAACAACAGGTTGCTACCTCTTCTTCTTAATCAGGATGTTGTCGACTATAATCCTGTTGGTCCTGCACCGGTATCCCGGCAACAAGCCGCCAGCGTTAAATGAACTCAGCTGCCTGTGTGTGCTATCACAACTTCCTTGTCAAACATTCTTGTTTGACCTTGGTTGTTTGTTTTGTGGGAACTGAGCAAATTTGGCAGGAACAACAGGGCAGTGTTGACAGTGTTGTTTCCTTATCATCATCATCAGAACCAGATGAAGGATCATACACTCCCGTCCATCTGTTGCTCCAATGTTTTTGTCTCTATTTTTTTGTCTTTGTCTTTCCCATCTGTCCCTCTCCAGGAAGGTTTTTCATATCTCTGTTCGTCCCTCTTTCTTCTTTTTCGTCATTCTAATCCAGAGATATCTCTTCTTCTCTCAAGGTTCAGAGTCTGCGCGTTCCCGATCAGTCCGCAGCGGCGCCTCCACCCCCGGCTCCACCGCCGTCACGCCCGGCAGCCCACCCACCTACTCCTGCCGCACCCCCGGCTCCCGCACGCCCGGCAGCCACACGCCCAAGTCCTTCAGCGTCCTCCAGGAGAAGAAGGTGGCGGTGATCCGAACCCCGCCCAAGTCGCCGTCCTCCGTCCAGCGGCAGCTGAAGGTCCTCAACCAGCCCCTGCCTGACCTGAAGAATGTAAAGTCTAAGATCGGGTCCACGTCCAACCTCAATTACATGCCGAAAGGCGGACAGGTAACCGGCCGTGTACACACACATGATTCCTCTGTCACAGGAAATCTTTACAGCACACAGAAAGAGACACATTTATTGCATTATACAAAATAGTCTATTTACAGCAGATAGAAAGAAGAATTACATACATTTTTATTATTATTTAATACAGGCAAAAAACACATAAACACAACAATTTTTACAGTTGTAAATTAGGGCTGTCAAAGTTAATGCAAATTCGCTTTAACGCCACTAATTTCTTTAATGTAACTTGCGCTTTTTAGGTTGTAGCGGGCTCAGTTTGAAAGCTAGAGTGAAGATACTGGTATCATATGAAACCAAGGAATCCATCAGTACCAACCATGTCATACTAGCTTGTCATGAAGGAGGCTAAATAACGCTCCAAACTTACGCTAAACTTTGGCGAGGAAAAACTGGCATGCCCATTTTCAAAGGGGTCCCTTGACCTCTGACCTTAAGATATGTGAATGAAAACGGGTTCTATGGGTACCCACGAGTCTCCCCTTTACAGACATGCCCACTTTATGATAATCACATGCAGTTTTGGGGCAAGTCATAGTCAAGTCAGCACACTGACACACTGACAGCTGCTGTTGCCTGTTGGGCTGCAGTTTACCATGTTATGATTTGAGCATATTTTTTATGCTAAATGCAGTACCTGTGAGGGTTACTGGACAATATCTGTCGTTGTTTTGTGTTGTTAATTGATTTCCAATAATAAATATATACATACATTTGCATAAAGCAGCATATTTGCCCACTCCCATGTTGATAAGAGTATTAAATACTGGACAAATCTCTCTTTAAGTTACATTTTCAACAGATAAATGTGCAATTAATTTGTCATTAAATATTTTAATCGATTGACAGCCCTAGTATAAATGTAAAATACATATTGAGTCGGCTTAGACAAACATAACGCATTTACTTGTTTCTGCCACATGGGGGCAGTAAAGGACAAAGTTATATTGTACACCTTAAAATATATAAGCTCACTATTTACTGCAAGACTAATAACTTTATTACATTCATACTATAAGTTAATAGGAGTTCATATTTATTAATTTGTAAATAACACTATTCATACACACAAGATGCAATACAATGTGATGTTAAAAGATTAAATAATACACATAAAAGACAGATTCAAGAAATAGGAACATTAAAAACAAAGCAAAAGGGATTATTTATGTATTTGACCATTCATTTTTACTCATTATTAGAAATTACAATTCTCCTGTGTCTTTATCTGTTGTTGTAGCTGGATATTTGATTTGTAGTTCCACTGTAAAGTGTCAGAATATAGAGATATTTGTAACAACCTTCTTCTTCTCTGTCTCTCTCTGAGTTGTATAAATATTGTAAAATATCTCCTTTCACATCTTCACTATCACTCACTGCCTCTAAACGCCTGCCGTCACTTCCCCTGACTGTCCCCTGACTGTCTGCCGTCCTCTCCGTCACCGGCTGCCTCCGGCTGACTTTCCCTTTGTCTTCTTTCTCCTCACCTCTCTCGAATGTCTCCACCAGCTTCAGCTCTTTAGTCTCAGGAGCAGATTCAAAACAGCTTTTCTCTTAAGAAGCTTCCTTTCCTTGCCTCCGAGGAGCAGTCAACCTGCAGAATCATTCCCCCCGGGGGGGATCTGCTTTCGTCATCGCTGTGCAGGAGTTTCCCTCCGGCTCTGTGTATTAATAATTGCAAGCGGACGTAATTACTTATTGAGAAGTTGCATTCAAGGACACAGAATGAAAATATATCACCTCGCATCACTTTTGTGAGGAGAATTTTGTGATAAAAAATTTAAATAGAGGTGCAAGATTCAAACCCTCTTCACCTCAGAATATTATCACGTACACACTCACTGTTTTCCTCTAATAATAATGATTTAATACCCTTTTATACCCTGGATAAAAATGACAAAACGCATGCTCCTCTCATTTTCGTTCATGTGGTGTAACAGATGTGTGTTCCACTTATAGACTGCACATTTTTAATCACATAACCACGGCAACAGACAGTCTTAATGTTCCCGGAGCGTTGCAGAGGTGAGACTTTTCATTAACCCCGGTGATGTATGGAGGAGGAGGAAGAGTAGGAGGAGGAGAAAGTGAGTTCTTCTTCCCTCTTTGAGGAGAATTGTGACATAGGGCAGAAATTTTTAATGAAGCCGGTGACGCACGGCTTGGATGAGCAGCAAAGTGGAGCACAGTGTGTGATAAACTGGTTTCACAGTGTTGATGTTTGACTCTTTTAAAAAAATAAGTAGAAAAAGAAAGAGATTTCATACCTTAAAATAACTTTTTATGACATATTTATAATAATATATGTCTTAATGTCATTTTATTTTGACATTTAAAGACCTTTTTTTTCAAAACAAAATGTTGCATGTGCACGAACATGCTGTAAAGTATGAAAATGAGACCGTAGCCTCGGTGTTTTGGCAATATTTTGTCGTAATTTGGGGTGATTTTTCTCCGCTACCTTAACACTGAGATATAAATAATTAAATAAAGCTGTTGCATAATGCATACGGGCTGCCACATTGTCAGTATTGAATAATCTGATGAATATTTATGAATAATTTTTTCATAAAATGGCAGAAAAAGAGTGAAAAATACCCATCAGTCACATTGACATACTCATATTAGTTTAGTTTATTACATTTATTTGTATCAGCTAGGGCTGGGCATTATATCTATATTATGTTAATATCATGATATGAGACTCAATATATCATCTCAGATTTTGGATATTATAAAATAATATCGCATAAATGTTGTCTTTTCCTGGTATTAAAGGCTGCGTCACAGTAAAGTGATAATTTTCAGAATTTACCAGCCTGCTCTAGCTGTTCTGTTATTTGCCTTTACCCACTTAGTCATTATTACCACATTACTGATGATTATTTATCAAAAATAAAATTAAAAAAGATGAAGAAAACCAGCAACATTTCAGTATTTTTTTGCTTAAAAAATGATGGATAATTGATCACCAAAATAGACGAATTGTTTTAGCTCCAGTATAATAGATTTTAATATATATATATTCTTTAGTTTGTCTAGATTGTCATTTAGTGCAGGGGGGTTGTCATTGGTTGACCTTGCAGCTATCTGGCTGAAACAGCTATGAAAAATAAGAAAAAACAAACAGAAGTGGATGGTAGGAGCAGTGTGTGTGTGTGTGTGTGTGTGTGTGTCCATATTTGTGTGTAAGAGGAGGAGCTGTCAAGAGAATCCAGGTCAGGTCAGAGACGACCGCAGACGGAAGCTTGCTGTCAGGGCTCTAGTGTGTTCTCCCTGAAACCTCTTCCTCCTTTCTGTTCTCCCGCTCCTCCCTGTGTTCACCTTGGGCTCTTTGAACAACGGAGTAGACGTTCTTTATTTTATGAAACAACACGGAATGGCGCACAAGGCAGAAATACTGTCATTAGTTGTATTAAACACCAATTGAGGATCGACTAAGTTATATATATATATATATTATATATATATATCTTTATCTCTCGCATGTAAAGACACACGGTTCCCTCACCCCACACTTGACTTACCTAAACGAGGCACATATAGTGTTTTCTTTCTTTAAAATTTGTGTTTTAGGTTCAAATTTCACACAAGAAACTGGACTTCAGTCATGTTCAGTCAAAGTGCCGCTCCAAGGATAATCTGAGGCACGCGCCCAAAGGAGGCAATGTACGTACAACCCTTTCTCTTTTCTCTCTCTTTTTCTTCCTTTCTCTTTTTGCGCTCTCTCACGCTACTTTTATGTGTTCGTCCGTCTACACATCTGTTTGGGTGCCATTGGCTTGTTGCAGTCAAGCCAAAGAAGGGTTTATATCCAAAATGTCTTTGTCAACCAAGAAGTAAAGTTCCCAACTTCCCAAGTGATATTTTTTGCTTGTATTTCGTGCCATCCATGTATTTATTGTCTTGTGTAGTATAGTGGATGTTGCACTTGGGAATTAAACTCTTTCAAATGTGCTCCAGGCCGCTGTAACAAGTTCAAGACTCGATGGATTACAGCGCTAAAAGTGCAGCTCCTGCTCTCTGATAAATGCCTTTATCCCTGCCTAAAAACTCCATCAATAAAAAGGCTCCAGTGAAGTCAGTGCTGACAGGCTGATAGGTTGTGGATTTAAAATTGAGACACTTTTACGGGATTATTTTGGGCAGGAAAGGGGAGAAATTTTAAGCTGCCCCCATCCAGTTTGCCCTCAATGTTTGCCGTTTGTATAAAAAAAGTCACCCTGTCATTCCCAGGTCATGATCCCAAGTGTTAAACTGGACTTTAGCCACGTTCAGGCTAAATGTGGCTCCCTGGACAAAATCCAGCACGCGGCAGGCGGCGGAAACGTGAGTGACTCTGCAGAAAAACACATATACATTTAGGCATGAACGTGTTTGTGAATTATTTTCATCTGTGCCAACTGTGTTTTGTGCCTCTGAATTTAATTTTCTACCAGCATTTGCACCAAAAATATCATATTTAAAGGTCCCATATTGTAAAAAGAGAGATTTCCATGTCTTTTTTAATTATAAAGCAGGTTTAAGTGCTATATAAATACTGTGAAGATATCGAAACGCTAAATCCACGGAGAAAAACCCCCACTTCTGTGACTTTGTGATGTCACAACTGTACAACATTTCCAAGTTTTAAACGTAAACATTCCAAATGGGTCCCAGTTTATTTCCTGTTGCAGTTTATGTGAATGACATCAGCTGACAGGAAGTAAACATAGACCCAAGCTGTTGCCTAGCAATGCAATTCCGTTAAAATGTGCTAAAACGGAGCGTTTCAGACAGAGGGTGAATACAGGCATATTCAGGTAGACCGTATGAGGAAAATATTGAGTTTTTTAACCTTACAGTATGTAAACATGTTCTAGTAGAAGCCTAAAATACAAGTATGAACCTGAAAATGAGCATGATATGGGACCTTTAATATTTGCCCTAGTCACACGACATACAGTATCTCTGCATAGTGTATCACATCTTAATGTAAACAGTCCTTTACAGCATGCACGGTTGTCTGTATATCTTTTTAACAGTGTGTGTACTCACACTAATTGGACAATAAAGTTTAATTGAAGCACCTGCTCCCTGTAGCGTCACATAGTGCCCGTGTTGTGTGTCTGTTTGATGTTTGTGCCGTCGCCGCTCGCTTTCATGTTAACCTCTCTCCAGGGAACCCACATCGGCATCTCTTGATTGACTTAATCATACATTTTATTTTCATTCCTCGCTGCATTTCATGTCTGTTACTTTCTGTAGCTTCCAACTCTCCAAAGCATATCGGGTTTTTGTTCAACTTTTCCAGGTGAACATATGTTAATATGTGCTTTGTGCTGCTGCCCCACAGATCCAAATCCAGACCAAGAAGGTCGACTTGAGCCACATCCAGGCCAAATGTAACTCCATGTCCAACATCCGCCACAGACCAGGTACGGCACTGTTTTAGCTTTGATTAAAGGAGGGTCCTTATGGAATGAAATACTTGAAAACAAATTAAAAAGTCTGCTTTTAATTGACCCTATATGTATACCCAATATTTAATATAATATATATTAATATTTTCATATAACAAGATTGTCTTTATCTTGCCTTATAGTGCGACATATGACTGAATTTCGACATCAAAGTGAGATTAACAAAATTGGTTATTAAAGTTCTTGTTTTGTATTTATTAAGAGTTTGGTGTCAGGTATTGCAGAAAAGTGGAATGTACTTCATTGCTTTAAGCATCAGTTTGATTTTTTAAAATGTGATTGTGCATATTTTTGCCATATTGTTGAAATAGGAAAATATTTAATATCATGATGATTTCAACCATGTTGCCCAGCCCTATGTGATACTCTATGTATCAAGATGGTAAATAGATAAAACTATTGTTTTTGTTGTTGTTTTCCGGAAATATTTTTATTGCTGGAGCTGTAAGTACAAATAAAGTATCCAAAAGTAACAAATATATATTTATTTGAAAATAAAAATACCGTGTTAGTAGGTTTATGGGTTGTCATAGGCAAAAGCATTAGACAAGGAAACAGAAAATAATAGAATAAAATAAATTAGAATATAATAATAGATAAATAAATGCATTTTAAATAAATAAAAAATAAATACAATAAAAAACATTTAAAATAAAATAAATAAAAAGTAAATAAGAAAATAAATTAAAATTAAAAAAATTAAATGTCATGTCTCAGTCTCATTTGCTCATAGTAGGTTTACATCAATTAAGTCACACAGGCAAGAGCATTAAACAATGAAAATTTATAAAATACACGTAAAAAGTAGGCAAACCAGCCAAAACCGCACATCTCTCATCAACATGTGATCTCTACAGGTGTGACAGGTTTGCAAAATCAGAAAGGAAATGCTGCCATTTTGAGTAATGTCGTGCTACAGTGTGCACACTCAGATTCTTTGCCCTGAGTGTAGCTCAGGAGAAGCCTGCAGGCGAGTGATGCCCCGTGGGTCTGATGCTCTTCTTGTCTTTCTGTCCTGTTCCCAGGAGGAGGTCATGTGCGCATTGAGAATGTGAAGCTGGACTTTAAAGACAAGGCCCACGCCAAGGTCGGCTCTCTGGGCAACACCAGCCACACTCCTGGAGGGGGGAACGTTATGGTAAAAAGAAGCAGTATCCTGTCACTGACAGTTTCTGTAGAAACAAAGAAATCACCCTTGACCTTAACCCTTTTTTTCTCGCCCCGCCAGATCGAGAGCCACAAGCTGACCTTCCGGGATACAGCCAAAGCTCGGGTGGACCACGGCGCAGAAATCGTCATCACCCACTCCCCCGGGGTCGAGACGGGAGGCACGTCCCCTCGCCTGTCCTCCTCCGGCAGCATCAACGTCCTGGAGTCGCCCCAGCTCGCCACGCTGGCCCAGGATGTCACCGCCGCCCTCGCCAAGCAGGGCTTATGAGCGTGCTTCGTATAGCCTCACGACACCATTCCTCCTCTTCCCATCATTCACCCATAAGCATCCAGTGTTCTCCCGAGGTCCTTTACTGCAACACGACCCCCCCAAACACTTGACCCCACAGTAGTTGATTGACTGTCTCGTCCATCAACGACCCTTCCAGTCCTTCCGGTGGGATTTTAAAAAACTGAATTCTAAGATTATTCTTCATTCACGCCCAGTCAGTCTTTATTTCTCATTCATTTTCAAATATGGACTTTTCTGTTTTGTTCTAGATCGGCTGAATGCTGAAGGTTTCAGTGTTTGTCTAAGAAGGCGTTGACGGTTTTGCGATTGTACCGTGATTTTATTAGCGTGATCACATTCCACTTGTACGCGGGATAAACGGTAACTCATGCATAATGTTCATTCAGAATTTATATGGTACTGAATGCGAGGAATAGCTACTAGACGCTAGTCTTAAAGATACAACTGTGTGAGAGACGTAACTTACAGAAACATGGCTTGAGAATGGCTGACGAGCATGTCTGCTAAAATGTGACATGACATTTTTGTTTGTTCGTTGGTTATGATTTCCTGATATGTGCTGATGAATCGTGTCATGTATTCTTTTTATATATATGTCACTGTAGTGGAAGTTGTTACAGTTTTGTATGTTCCCTGTGGCTGCACTGGCTTATTAGCACTTAAATGTGGATAACCACTGCAGTTATGTCGAGTCAAGCGCTTAAAGGCTAGCTTTCCAATAGATTTTTCTTTTCTTTTTTTCTTATTTGCAAACCAATGGGCTGCTCTTTTTGTTTGGTTTTACATTAGCGCTGTGATTTTATTAGGCTACGACAATGCTGTTATGCTGGCATGGCAATTAAATAATAAATAAATTAGATCTATTTGGAGCTTAAACTTTTCAGCGTGAGTGTAAATGACCGGGATGCATTCTAGTGTCTCCTCAGATCCCTAAACGGCTCCTGTGATCTTTCTCCTTTTGCAAAGACGATGTATTTGAATGGGCAAAGTTTCAAAAGTGGAAAAGTATGAAGCTTTATATGAAAACATTCCATTAAAAGAGCAGCTACCTGGCCCTTTTTGTGTGATCGAACCAGTAACATTAAAGGGAAATGAAAGCAGAAATGAAGAATGGGAGTAACCCTCAACTTGCAACTGTTAAAATTCATTTAAAAAAAAAAAAAAAAAAAGAATAAAAATAAAACTGTTCTAGCATATTCTCTGCTCACTGTTGTGAAACTCCTCTGCCCTCCTTTTCCTCCTCCCCCGGTGTCAGTTACCCCTCCAGTGTTTTTCTGTGCTTCCTATATCCTTGCCTCCCTCCTCTCCCCAGCACCCTCTTTGCCTGTGTAAGTGTATTTAAAAGACCATGTAGATGTGTGCACACTTTCCGATGTTTGAGACGTACTGATGACAAATGCTCCTACAGGATGATGACAACAGAAATAAAGAAAATAAAAACAGATTCACTCTAGTTTCTCGTATAAATTCTCCAAAAATATTGTGATCAATTTATCTCCAGCATGCATTTTTTTTAATCCAGTACAGAGAAATACAAAAGTGTAAATTGTTAAATCTGTATAAATTATGTCTCTTTAGATTTTATTTGACCACTTTTATTGTGAAAAACATGTTTTTGTGTACATGAATTCAAGTGTAAATTTGATTTGATTTATTTTTATTATTATGAATATTTTTCTGCATTTACATAGTGAGAATGATGTAATAATGTGCTTTCCTGTTTTATGTTAATTGTTATTTACATGCAGCAGCGCCCCCTTGCGTCACGCTTTTCGACGTCAGTATTGAGGATTGACGTAACAGCTGCGTCATTAGGTGGCGTACACGGCCCAGCTTGAAGCTGGCTAGGTTTCGCCGCAGTTTTGTTTGTTTTTACGTGGTGTTCGTACTTTAATTAAGTGAACAAGAGACAACGTGTTTTGTTTGTGAGCTTTGGAGGAACTGGTAGGCGGATTTTGTTACCTTTGGACCGTGCCAGTCTAGCTGTTTTACTCCTGTTCCTATTCGTGCTAAACTAAGCTAAGCTAAGTTAGCTGACTGCTGGTCGCTAGGTAGCGTAAACCGACACAGTTGATGAAGATAGTTAACGATGCAACTCTACTTTTGGGGAAATATTTAAATCAAAATGTTTACATAATATGATCAACTTATAGAATATGATTAATTTCTACTACCAAGTAATATATAAAGTAGCTAATCATCATAATATATAGACCGTTTCAACGGAATGGCTTTGCTAGGCAACAGCTTGGGTCCATGTTTACTTCCTGTCACTGCAAGAGGAAATGAACTGGGACACATTTACAACTGTGAATTGGTCCATAAGGCCTGTAGCAATATTTATTATAAGGTGGCATTCTGCTTAGGGATTATTTACTTTATTTTTAAGTAAATTTTTGCTGGCACTACATTTGTGATTTTGCTTTGTAATGCAATAATTTAGGGTGGTAATTTAGTGTAATCTGACCCTTGTAAAAAAAAAATGATGCATTTAATTTATAGAGGAAGCGCTCCTTAACTACACAATCATCATCCGATTAAAGCAAGAAGCAACTTTTAAGATGCTTTAAACAAGTTATATGTATACTGCTATTATGATATGATCACTTACAAGATACAGTTATTCATTGCTCAATTGGGAAACACAGTGCAATCCCAAGAGTATTGTAATCCGACCATTGTATCTGTTTGTACACACAGATCAATAGCCATGGGGTGACCCTGAGCATGTGTGTGATGGAGGGTTTGGTATTGGCCAGTTCAGAATGAGGCTGCTGCTTAAAATCTTTTTAATTACAAATATATACAATTTCCTTGAGAAAGTCATTCTTTGTACATTAGAAAAATACTAAAACTGCACAGTAACAATGAATGGCATTGACCTTGCATATTGTGTTTCTCTTATGACAGCCTTTTCCAAGGCTGTACACATTTGTATCCCCAGTGTGCCACTTTTAGCTCAGTGAAGGATCCGAAAGCGTGTTTCCAACACTGGTAGTGTCGTTGTTAATGCTGTCTTTTTATAGCCAACCACCTTGTCCACCTGGACAACCTGTTGCTATTCAATTGGAGGATTAATCCTCCCATGTGAATGCACCAACCGGGTTGCAGTTCACCGTGTGTTTAAGTCGGTGTCATTTCCTATAATGATGCATAAAAAGAAGAGGGTTGAGAAGGAAAACATCTGGCCCAGATGCACACTGCGTCTTTAAGCTCCCACGCTGATAAATTAGCACCGCCGATCAACTGTCGCTGTCCGGCGAGGGAGGTGCTGAAATCAGAGCGCTCTCCTCCACCACCACCACCACCACCCTCCACCCCCATCTCTCTCTCTCTCCTCTCCCTCTCTCTCTCTCTCTCTCTCTCTCTCTCTCTCTCTCTCTATTGCCGCCGACAGGACCGACACTTGCAGCCATTTTACGCAGGACGAACCCAATCATGTCGTGAGGGAAGCTCGCTGGTTGGTCACCTGGGCAGAGCCAGCAGCCGCCGCGCGTCCCGGTGGTCGCACACAGGCTTGGCAGGTCCGGCCAAAATGGTGAAGAGGAAAAGCCTGGACGACAACGAGCCGGAGTGCGGGAAAGGAATACCGTTCCCCATCCAGACCTTCCTATGGAGGCAAACCAGGTTAGTGTGTGTGCTTCAGGGGGAACAGGTGTTTTGCCATAGAATAAGGAGGATCAAGGATTTGACATCAGCCACATCAGACACATTTCTATCCAGATAAGCCTTATTATAATTCAACCCGTGAATAGATGCCACAGTGTGTCAGCTCACTGGTTTCATTGAAATGTTTTAAATGGAGGGGAGGTTGGCTGCCTGTTTTTTGCAAGGTGTTAACTGTGAATGGATGCATGGATTGCTGTGATGTCACACCTGTAAAGCAAATATAGAAAGTGGGCCAAAGAAAATAAATAATCTGTGGATGAGCTGCAGTGAAATGACATTGCCATGTGCAGCGTATTTTGTTAGGAATACAATTTGACATTGGAGATTTAATTGTGTAACCTACATTTATAATTTTTTTTAGTCTTATATAAGCATGTGTTTTGTGTTTTTCAGTGCATTTCTGCGTCCAAAGTTGGGAAAACAGTATGAAGCATCTTGTGTGGTAAGTTATTTCATAATGCCATGTGCGTGGTGAGGGAGAATAATCGCTCTGTTCACAGTAATCTGTTTTTACCTTAATGCACCTGCAAATCAAGTGGGCTCTTGATTTTACATTTAGCAAATTAGTTTTTCCCCTTGCTTCCTCCTATTACCCAGGAGCCAGACCTTTGGAAACTCATATCCATAATGACGCTTCTCCAGATCCCTTTAGATCTAAACAGAGCTGCCACTGTCTCTCCCACAGGCATTGCCTTGCTTGGGGCCATGTGGGGCATTTAGATAGTCAAAGAAAGAGGCTTTAGTCCCTGGCTGATGTCTCTTTTCTCCTTTTCTCTGGCTGCCTCCCCAGTCCTTTGAGCGGGTGCTGGTGGAGAATAAGCTCCACGGGCTGTCGCCGGCCCTGTCAGAGGCCATCCAGAGCATCTCCCGCTGGGAGCTCGTCCAGGCAGCACTGCCTCATGTACTCCACTGCACCTCCATCCTGCTGTCTAACAGGAACAGGCTGGGTGAGGACACACAACACACATATTACCACCGCTTCAGGCATTGAGTTGACAGCCTTATCCAGGCTCTCCTGATTCAACAAAACACAAAACGGATGTTCACAGGGCAGTTACAGAACAGCCTGACTTAACAGCACGTCACAGGTCTGGATTATCAGAGACAAAGAACATAATAATTAACATTTTTATTCAAATAAAATCTTTTATTTTTCTGGACCATGTCAGCACCTGAAAGACAATTTAGTGAATTAACATTTAGTGACTATTTAAATCACCCAAATGTATAGACGAGATTAATAAATTAACAATATATTTAATTTTGTAAAAATTAACACTAGTGCTGCGACTAAAGATTATCTCATTACTGATGAATCTTCCCACCGTTTGGTCTATAAAATGTCAAAAAATAATAAAAAAGTGACACCAGACAATTTCCTAAAGCCCAAGGTGATGTCTTCATATTGCTTGTGTTGTCAGCCCAACAACCTAAAACCAAAATATATTCAGTTTACAAGCACAGAAGACAAAGAAAAGCAGCAATTCATCACCTTTAAAAAGCTTAAACTTGGTAATATTTGGCATTTTTGCTTGATAATATATATAAAATATTATTTCTGTTGGATCATGGTGAAAATCCTGGTTCTTCACAACATCAGCAAAAAATATAACAATGCATTTTAACATTATTCAATTGGATTTGATATTTTTTTTAGTGCTAAAAAAAATCACCAGAAGTTATAAAGTACCATATACACTAAAACCCACCCACACAAACACAAGAGAGTCCCATTCATCCCCTCACACCCTGACCTCTGACCTCTGACCCACCAACAGGCCATCAAGACAAGCTGGGCGTGGCCGAGACCAAGCTGCTCCACACGCTGCACTGGATGCTGCTGGACGCTGCCCAGGAGTGCAACCACGAGCCCAGCCTGGGCCACGGCTGGTCCGGGGGCAGCAGCAGCAGCGCCTTCCTCCAGCCGGTGGGCAACCAGGGGTCGTCCCCGGGGGCTCCCGGCTCCTGCTCCGGCTCTGCCCTAGGGGGGTCGGGGCCCCAGCACAGCGGCTCCCTCCTGGAGGAGGATGAGCACGCTCGTACCAAGCTGTTCCACAAGAGTATGGCCACAGTGGAGCTGTTTGTGTTCCTGTTTGCTCCGCTTATTCATCGGATAAAGGTCGGTACCTGGGGATACAAATGCGTACAGCCTTGGAATAGACTGTAATAAGAGAAATACAATATGCAGGGTCAATACCATTCATTGTTACTGTGCAGTTTTAGTATTTTCTAATGTACAAAGAATGACTTTCTCAGGGAAATTGTATATATTTGTAATTTTTGTAAGATTTTAAGCAGCAGCCTCATTCTAAACTGGTCAATACCAAACCCTCCAACACACACATGCTCAGGGTCACCCTATGGCTATTGATCTGTGTGTACAAACAGATACAAGGGTCAGATTACAATACTCTTGGGATTGCACTGTTTCCCAATTGAGCAATGAATAACTGTATCTTGTAAGTGATCGTATCATAATAGCAGTATATATATGACTTGTTTAATATATCTTAAAAGTTGCTTCTTGCTTTGATTGGATGATGATTGTATAGTTAAAGAGCGCTTCCTCTATAAATTAAATGCATCACTTTTTTTTAAGGAGTCGGACCTGACCTTCCGATTGGCCAGCGGTTTGGTAATATGGCAGCCAATGTGGGAGCACCGCCAGCCTGACATCCCAGCCTTTACTTCACTCATTAAACCCGTCAGAAACATTGTGACAGGTGAGAACAAACATCCTTCCTCACAGCCCTTTAAAGACATAAATCTATTTTTGTTTGTTCCTAATTAAGACATGTAATCTGTCTCAACAGCAAAGAGGAACTCCCCAGTCAACAACCAGTGCAGCCCCTGTGGATCTGGCAACCCGGGTCCCATGGTGAGTGAGCGTTTTAAGCTCAGATCGTGTCTGATTTTGCGTCCCATGTTGATTGAATGTGTTCATGCAAGAGTCTTCTTCCCCTCCCCCTTTCAACGTCCCCCAGAGGCTGCCTGCTAATATTCATTAGCACCAGCCATCCGGGAGCATTAGCGTGGTTAGCCAGGGTCACGACAGAAACCTCCCTCCAACCCCAAGCCCTTTAATTATCTGCCTTTCTGCCTGTTTATCCACTCATCTACAGTATCTGTCCATCTCCCCCTCCCTCCCGCAGGGCTTCCAGGTGGTTTGCGAGGCCGCACAATCAGACTCCTCCTCCCCCGTGGCTGGAGAGCGGAGCTGTCGTCGTGGTAACTCGGTCGAGAAAGGTGGCCCTTCCCAACAACCCCCACCAGTGAAAGGCCCTTCCAAGAAAAAGTGAGCACCGTTAATCAATTTAACCTCAATAAGCAATGAGATGGGAAGCATTTGGTCATGTGTGCACCATTGATCTCAGAGGGCTTTACAATCTGTACAGAGTAGGACACCACCTGTCTGGACAGTAGATTCAGATAAAAGGGGCAAACCTCAGCGCGAGCAACAGGAGGGAACAACACTACACAATACTAGGAATACAGAAAAACAGTAACTACCGAGAGTAGCAGGGCTGAAAGCAGAGCTACACAATTATTAATGATTGAGGAAGAATACAATGAAAACTCAATCAAAAGTATATCATTCCCAAAGAGTACAGACACAGTAATGCATGAAATATATCAAGTATATAAAAATATCTCGAATATATAAAAAAATAGGGCAGTCAAAGTTAACGCAATAACAACGCATTAAAGCAACTTGTGATTTTTAGGTTTCAGTGGGCTCAGTTTTAAAGCTAGAGTGAAGATACTGGTATCATATGAAGTTGGAAAACCTAAAGAATCCATTGGTACCAACCATGTCATACTAGCTTATCGCAAAGGAGGCTAAATAACGCTCCAAACTTGCACTACATTTTGGCGAGGAAAAACTGTCATGGCCATTTTTAAAAGGGTCCCTTGACCTCTGACCTCAAGATATGTGAATGGAAATGGGTTCTATGGGTACCCACGAGTCTCCCCTTTACAGACATGCCCACTTTATGATAATCACATGCAGTTTGGGGCAAGTCATAGTCAAGTCAGCACACTGACACACTGACAGCTGTTGTCACCTGTTGGGCTGCAGTTTGCCATGTTATGATTTGAGCAGATTTTTTATGCTAAATGCAGTACCTGTGAGGGTTTCTGGATAATATTTATCATTGTTTTGTGTTGTTAATTGATTTCCAGTAATAAATACATACATACATTTGCATAAAGCGTATTTGGCCACTCCCATGTTGATAAGAGTATTAAATACTTGACAAACCTCCCTTTAAGGTAAATTTTGAACAGATAAAAAATGTGCAATTAATCACAATAAATTATGGACAATCATGCGATTAATCGTGATCAAATATTTGAATCGATTGACAGCCAAAATAAAAATCCAAAATAATTGTAATTCGCATGGAAATATTTTTGGGATTATTCCGTACTTTTTACATTACGTTTTGGTTACTCTGTTGCTGTTTGAGAATAAGCCCCCGCAGTTTGTACAGAAGAGGACAAGACCTGGTTTTTGTGCGCTATTTATATACACAGATGTGAGACACATAGAGGTTTATCTTATGCAACATGAACGGTGAAATCATGCAGTGAAACCAGCTTAATAATTAGATTCGTAATGATCATTATAGGATTTCACTGCTTTCAGAAAAGCTTCCATACATTAATAATATGTCCGTGATGTACCCAAGGAGCCAGTTGTGGGTTGAAGCAGTGCAGTGACCCGCGCTGACACAGAGCTGGTGCCATCGTCTTGTTGATGGCAAAACATTTAGCCCTGCGGCGGCGTCTGTCGCACACACTGCACCGCACAGCACAGCTCGCTCCAGAGCTAGCGAATATGAATAGCTCCTCCCTTCCCCTGTGTAATGCGTCGCTCCAAGCGGCACTGTCTCCTCAGTCAGCACACAGCCCTCGTCTTGCTTGAGCATTAGCAGACCCATCTGACGTTTGTCCGCTCAACCTGGGTAATTATGCTGAAGTAATGTGCTACATGTCTAATGCTGGCAGTGTCCCTGGCCTGGCATGACAAGGCCTGGCTTCATTCGGTCTGCCCACGGCCAGTCTGCCAGACTAAGGCTCAATCTGTGCTCGCTTTGGCGCAGACAAGGCACGGTTGACCGGTTTGGCTTGCAAAAGTTTTGCAAAATCATGCAAAAAAAAAAAATTCCATTAATTACATCATAGCTCTTATAGCTACATCAAGTTTGTGGTTCATGATTGCTGGTTTGAATTCAGTGAAACTGCATGAATCTGATGCACTGTTTGACCAGAAACACCAAATAGTCTGTACAGAGAGTCCCCACTTTGCATTCTGCACATGCTATGTGGGTGTTTTCTGTTTTTGAGTCTATCATGTCATCATCCTGAATCACCCAACCAGTGGGCTGAGAGAGAGTGATGTGGGAGACGACGGCGTAGAGAGGTTGATAATCCATCCATTGCTCATCTCAACTCGTTCCGACAACCAAGCAAGTCACTCCAATGCTTCTTGTGATCACTCTGACAGCCAGCAACTGACTGCAAATCAAAATAAACCCTCACCCCTCCCTCCCCCAAGCTAGTTATATCCTCATACACTCAAACACCAAAAAGGTTTTTTGAGCAGTCACATGGTAACGCAGGAAGGGAGAGATTTATCCCTATTGTTTCGCAGCACACACTCAACAAAGACAGATTAATTGCTTTCTCTAAGTGTTGGCGGTGGAAAATTTAAGCCGATGTGTGGGAAACGCTGCATAGGACGAGAGCGAGGTTAGGGGAGGAAAGTGAGTTGAATGTAAATTAGACGTACAGCAAGAGAGAGTTTAGACATTTGAGGGGATTTGAAAGTATTAGGAATCTATTTCACGCTTTCAAGCTGTTGGATTCCTGCTGTATGGATCAAAGGAGTGGGGCTGTGCAGTTGGCACACATCAGCAGATTTCAATCCAAGGATCTAATCAAAATGAATCTTTTCTTTTTCTACGTCATCTCAGTCATAGTTTATATTTATATCCTCTTGAACCTCTTGTACACACACCTCTGCGCTGTGCCGCCCAGATAAAATCGTTTCCGCCATCAGGTCCTGTGATTAATGCAGCTTACTCATCCGCCGCCGCATCGCGCTCCGCTCAGAGCACTGCTGATGCTGAGGCAGTTTCCATGGCAACCGCTGGCTGCTGCATCTCTAAACCACCGCATGGAGTCGGGGGCCGGGCCCGCTGCCTCTCGGAGGGCCTGGGGCGGCTGTCGTCACCCGGTCTCCGTGGCAACCTGACACAACAGCAGCAGGCAGGAGTGCGCGTATGTGCGTCGGCTAGACAGTGAAACATGATACAGCCTCCCTCCGCTGTCCGCTCTCAAAGTGATTCATGTAGCTATCGACCATCTCTTCCTGCTCCATTTATTACAACGGCAAAGATTAAATGCCTTCCTCTGTCCCTCTCTCCCTATCTCATGGTATATCAATATGTTTCTCCACAATGTGAGGACCTCTATACGCTCCGCAGCTCACCAACCGTTGACCTTCATTCGGGCTTATTTATAGTGGACTCACGTAGGCTTAGGCTCCCTCTCTCCTCGCCGCTCTCCCAATGATGCTAGAGGGGGGCTCTGCCCTTGTTTACCATCCTCCTTTAATGCATTATTAATGAGGCAGTGTGGCAGGAGTTGATGACAGGCTAATATAAAAGGAAAGGCTGTGACATAGTGTAATTGTTGTGTGTTTAGTGAGTTGTGTGACAGTACTGGAAAGGCTAAAGATGCATGCAAAATGCTCAAATATGTGTTGCACTTTGGCATTTTTTTCATGATCCCTCTCGATTAGGCAGTTGTCAGATTTCTATAAAGTCGCTGTCACTTCACTACCTCTTCATTTTTAATGTGAGGCTACCATAATTTGGGATGTCAGTGGTACTAAAAATGTCCAAGGACAATAAAAAAAAGTAATAACCTTAATGGATTCTGTTCGCCCAGTGTTTTTCTTTTTTTTCAATTTCCATTTGGGATGTTTGGCAGTACAGTTCCCATCATGCTTTTGGTGAGGCAAACAAGAAGTGTCTCATGGAGTTATTGACTTAGCTGCCGATACCGAAACTTATCACATGCATGTTAAAAAAAACAGGACAATTTTTAAAGGCAAATAACACAAACATGTTTTTTAATTATTGTAAATTGAATGTGTAAACTTCAAAAAAATGAATAAACAAAGTGCAAACATTTATTTCTTGAGAATAATTAATGTTTTAAAACCTTTTTAGTGCAAATAACTACACTCAACCATCACTCACAGCTGTGAAATAGCTCCAAACATTCTCTTCTTTCTTCAGCCATCATGTGTCTGTCGGAGTAACTAGTTTGGGTGCGCGCCGCTGGGCGTGCACGATGTGTTTGTTGTTTGAATGCACACAACATCACAACAGCAGTGAGAAGTAAACAGATCATTGTTACAGACAGTTCTACTCTTTGATCAAATACAAATGGGTGTAGAAGAGACAAACTGACTCCTTTTGTGTATTGATCCTATTGACGCCAGAATCGATCTTCAAAATGAGACGTAGGTATTAGGTAGTATCGATATTTACAGATCGATCCGCCAACCCTTAGTACACGTATGGCGTTTCTGTGTTCCTTTTTGACTGTCAGTAAAGAAGGGGTGGCGTTTTTCATACAAACCCAGTAAAAGCAACCTTGTCTCTTCCCTCTTCTCCAAGGACATCAGCCCCCACCGGCCTGCCAACCTCCCTGGCCCAGCGAGCGCGTTACGCCACTTACTTTGACGTGGCGGTGTTGCGCTGCCTGCTGCAGCCACACTGGACGGAGGAGGGCGTGCACTGGGCCCTGATGTTCTACCTGCAACGCCTGAGGCAGATCCTGGAGGAGAGACCGGAACGCACACCGGAGCCTTTGATCACGCCTCTGCCGCGCCCACGCAGCAGCTCCATGGTGGCTGCCACGCCTTCGCTGGTCAACACCCACAAGACTCAGGTAACGGCAGGAAGAGGTCTTTATATAAATGTTCTCTTTTTGTCTGTTTGTGGTGTAAGTGACAACTTTTAATGTAGTTCTTCAGACGTTCACGCTGCCCTGACCATGACATCATCTGTATCCTCTGCTGTGTTTTGCAGGATATGAGTCTGAAATGCAATGAAGAGGGAAAATCTCTCAGCACGGAGACGTTTACGAAGGTTTCTCTGACCAGCCTCCGTCGACAGGCTGTCCCTGACCTAGCCTCCGACCTGGGCATGAACATTTTCAAGAAGGTCAGAGCCAGAGGTCCATTAGATAACATGCTAATTTTCTCTTTAGCAGATTTAAATCAGATAAGCTATATGTTGTCAAGTATTTAATACTCTTATGCAAATGTATGTATATGTTTATTATTGGAAATCAATTAACAACACAGAACAATGACAAATATTGTCCAGAAACCCTCATAAGTACTGCATTTACCATAAAATCACATGCTCAAATCATAACATGGCAAACTCAAGCCCGACAGGCAACAACAGCTGTCAGTTTGTCAGCGTGCTGGCTTAAAAACATAAAGTGGGCATGTCTGTAAAAGGGACACTCCTGGGTGTTATATTATTTTAGTTTAATAATGCCAGTATTTTCACTCTAGCTTTAAAACTGAGCCAGCTACAACCTCCAAAAGATAAAAAATTAAAGAAATTAGTGGCATTAAAATGAATTTGCAATAACGCGTTATTATTGCATTAACTTTGAGAGACCTAGCTGAAGGCAAAAAAAATAACAAAAGATAGACGTGCAACAGTATGCAGGACTGAAAGGATTGTGGTTCTTACTAGGAAGCCATTCTCGTGTCTTGTTTCAGTTTAAGAACCGGCGTGATGACCGCGAGAGAAAAGGCTCCATCCCCTTCCATCACACGGGTAAGAAGCGTCAGCGGCGTATGGGGGTTCCTTTCCTCCTCCACGAGGACCACCTGGACGTCTCGCCTACCCGCAGCACCTTCTCCTTCGGAAGCTTCTCCGGCCTGGGCGATGATCGGCGGGCTCTGGACCGCGGGGGCTGGCAGGCCACCATCATGGGTAGGCGGTTCATAATGAGAATAGATTACATGTCACCAGCTCGCAGTCTTGCTTCCTCTCCCCTGAGCTCCCATTTGGTGAGTCAGAGGATTCAGTCTGGATCTGGCTGTCAGATAGTGAATTAGGTCAGTTCATTAACATTTCTTATTAGCGCTCTTTCTCTGAGAAGTGTGATTAAAATTCGCTCAAGGCACAAAGACACTATCCAGAGTAAGTGACTTTTTAAAGCCTTCTTTCCTTGAACCCACTGCCCCGTTTCCCCATACTGTTATATATCCACTTAGCTTAGCTGCTGCATCAAATTAACTCCATTACCAGGATGACATTTTCTAAAAAATGCCTGGTAGATGCAGGAAAAATCAGCTGGCATTTTTTCTATGCGTGTGTTTGATTCAACCTGATGTATCTGTCTGTATCTGCCTCACTTTCCAGGCAGATTCACACGGAGGGGCTCAGACACAGCTGCAGACGCCGACAGCCTGAGCGCCAAACACTCTCATTCCCACCACTCGCTGCTCAGAGACATGCCCGACCACTCCAACAGCCACAGCGATAACACCGTCAAAGAGGGTAAGGAGCAGGCAGAGCTGTGGTTAGTTGATCTTAAGACGAGATAAAGCCACATTTCTAAATAATACAGCACTTAAAGGAGTTTCTTAAACACTATACTGACCTGCCAACTTAAGTAAACCATAAAAAAAACAGAAATTAGATGAGCTCCTATAGAGTGTTATATTAATACCAGACATACACTTTTTATGAAAATATAACAAGGTAAATAAACTACAAAGTGCTGTAAGGTGAAAACTATCATATTGCTATCCATCAGCTACAATAAACGCCAGATGCTGCTGGCTCCACTGAGACCTGCAGAGCAGAAATAGGACAGTATTATATAACAGTGATATTCCTGTGACATTGCTAATTTACATACAAATAACTGTGCCGGCTTCAGGCTCTGCTCTACACTGCATCACATGCACGCTATTCGGTTTACTGAAAACAAAATATATTAATTATAGAAGAGAGTTGATTCCGACGTTATTGACTCTACAGGGTTAATTTGTCAGCATTAAATATGTAAAAGAATTTGAGTACAAGTAAAGAAAAAGATGGTGTTAAGTTGAACACAATAGAGCATTCAACATAACTGTTATCCCAGCTCCGCCCCCTGTAATAATGCATGACAACATTTATCCAGCTGCCTCCTTTTGCCACCTACAGTTCGATCTCAGATCTCCACCATCACCATGGCGGCGTTCAACACCACGGTGGCGTCCTTCAACGTTGGCTACGCCGACTTCTTCACCGAGCACATGAAGAAACTCTGCAACCCCGTCACCGTCCCCGAGCTCCCCGTGGAGCCGCTGGCCTGCGCCAACCTGCCGCGCAGCTTCACCGACTCCTGCATCAACTACACCTGTCTGGAGGAAGGGGAGAACATCGAGGGGACCAATAACTTTGTGCTGAAGAACGGCATGCTGGACCTCACTGTGAGTGCTCGCTCATTCAATGAAACCTGCAGTAAATGATCCCTGTTGGCAAATACATAAAATGGAAGTTATTGGCCTTCTGCAGCTCTACCAAGCAACAATGACACCAGTGGGGATCCAATCTGGATTTAATGCTTTCTGTTCTCAGTCTTGGTCCTGCAAATTGTAGAAAAATGTCAAATTTGCTGCTTTCTTTTGCAGATTAATACAAAACAATTTATTTTTCTATTTCAGGCTGTCTTGCGGGCACTCTATGCCGTCCTCAGCCACGACATCAGCTCCAGGATCTGCGACGTGGCTCTCAATATCATCGACTGCCTGCTGCAGCTGGGAGTGGTGCCCGGCATGGGCAAGAAACTGTCCAAGCCCGACAACAAGGAGAACCAGGAGGCGCGAGCCAAAGACTCGACCGGTCAGGGCCTCGGAGGAGGCGCCCAGGGAGGCGGGGCAGTCCCAGGGGCAGGAGCCGGCGGAGGGGGAGATGGAGGCGGAGGTGGAGGAGGAGGGGGAAGTGGTGGCGGGAGCGGGCAAGGGAGCAAGGATGATGTGAAGAATAACAAGGATAATGATAAAAAGGTGTGTGTATTTTTGGAAGTGGGTCATAGCGGTGATAACATCTAAATATATCTGCATAAAAAGTCCTGTCTGTTCATGTTTGTGTCTCCTTCATCATGAAAACAGGAAGAGGGCTCCGGCTTCAGCACCCACCGCCTGGCTCTGACCATGCTGATAAAGATAGTCAAGTCGCTGGGCTGTGCCTATGGCTGTGGCGAGGGACATCGCGGATTGTCTGGAGATCGCCTCAGGATGCAGGTCAGACTACTTTCTCTGTTTTATGCCAAGTTCACACTACACAACTTTAGCCCATGTCCTTCTGCTCCACGACAGTTTTGGGAGCTCCCTGGCAAAAGCCCCAGATCAGAGGTAAATAGGCGTTGACTCGCCACTCGCACATCGGCGCTCGAGCGTCATGTGTGAACTGCTCAAAGATGTGAGCTGAAATGCCTCGCAGACACATTCCAGATATCTAGCACGCTAAATAGCTGGACCTGTCGGGGACTCCTGCCACGAGCTACAGCCAATGAGAGCGCAAGATATGAGTTGAGGGGAAACCTGGGGGAGGAGGGGTCGCCTGTAACAATCGGAACTTACTGTATTTGTGCAACACTGAGCAAAGTTGTTGTTGCACCTAGAGGAATAAATAGTAAAAACGGGGGAAACAGGCTACTTTGTGAACACGTGCCAAAAACAACATCAGCAATGTGTCTCGCGTATATATCACGTCATTTACCGTTTATTTTTCCGCATGTTTTAGTGACAAAACGTGGTTTGTAGATCTCATTGGGGGTTCTTTGTGGTGAAAGATCTTGTAGTCACCAGTCAGTCATATAGTGTGAAAACCATGTTGTCTTAAAGACTCACGATTACAAGACAGCAAGTTGTGTAGTGTAAACAGTAATCTGACGACTTTGAAAGTCTTGTAGTGTGAACTTGGCTTTAGCTGACCCTCCTTTGTGCATGTGTGCAGTTTCCACAAATCAGCAGTTTTTTTATGCACGTATTCTATTGATTATTAGCTGTCATGCTCCACTGGTGTGATAAAAGTTTCATGAAACCAAAATGAATGCTATAAGGACCCTGCAAGTTTCTAACTTCAGTGAGAAGCAGCTGCAGTTCTATTTCAATGCTGATCAATAGTTTTTATTATTAGATTACGTTGTATTGGAGGAAGCTGATATCTTTCATGAGAATCAATGAAAAGTGATGAAAATAGCACATCCTGCAAACAAGGCCACTTTATTTCTCCCTAACTTTCTTATTTTTCTAATACATCCTAAAACAATTCTTCCCTTTCAGGCCCAGAACTGCCTGACCAGCCTTTACAAGCTGGACAAGGTGCAGTTTCGACAGACAATGCGCGAGTACGTCAACAAAGACTCTCTCAATAACATTGTGGACTTCCTGCATGCACTGCTGGGCTTCTGCATGGAGCCCATCACAGACAGTAAGTATGGTGGCGGTTTGTATGAGTGGGACCAGATCGTGAAACACAAAAAAATATGCACATACGCTGATAGCAAATGCACAAATTAGGGTGCATCAGGGTTTGACCGACATTGGTTTTGAATGCTGGTACGATTCAGGTTAGGATTGATGCTGTTAAAATATTCGTATTATTTTTTTATACGATAGCGTTCCACACTCAACGTTTTGACTGTTTTGGGTACAACATTCGGGTACTTTGCATTTTGCCATACTTCTCAGCATGAACACACTTATGCACTCAAAATAGCAAGTACTGACGTACGCGAATTGAGACACAGTATTAGTGTACTGTGTTATCATGCTAACATTTGCTAATTAGCACTTTGGTCATAACCAAATACATGCAAAGCTATCTATCAACATTCCCATCACCCTCAGCTGTACTCACTCTTTAGTGCTATTAGCAAATGTTACCATGCTAACAGGCTAAACAAAACTTGCTAAATCGATGAAGATCCTAACATTATACCTGCATACCGCATAATGTCAGAGGAAAAAGATGAGGCCGTTGGGGACATAAAAAACAATTATGACTAAAATTACTACATATTAACTTATTACGCACCGAAAAATGTACTTATATTTCTGACAACGTCAACAAACACGTCACAACTCGTGAACTAGGAGCTTTCAGAAACATTCCACTTACGAGGTCGTGGATACGACAAGAGAGGGGCGTTCATATGGACTCTTCTCGTGAACACAGTAAAAACGGCCCCATTTGAATTGCACCATACGAGCATGTTAGCATGCTGACTTTTGCGTTTACCTCAAGCCAGTTAAACCAAAGTATTGGACTGATTACAAAAGTTTGATCTCCAAAGTTTTAACAATGAATTGATTTTCTAAATAGTTGACTACTCGTTTCAGCACTACTGTGCAGATGTTCACACGCAAGCAAATTTTATGTTTATTCTACAATTATACTATAACCATTCAAATCTATATCACACTCAAAGGTCTAATGAGGGCGCTACATTACAGAGTAGTGTAAAAGAAAACGTTCTAATGTGGTTGACAAAGCTGAATTGTAGTGCCACTGTCTCACCCCGCACTTCGACTTTGCATTCCAGCGCTACCACTGTTTATATATCTGTTTTTTCCCTTCCTCCTTCCACTTGTCTCTGCTCGTCCCTTTTTGTCGTCCTGCTCCTGCTTCCATCCTCCCTCTTATTCCTCATCCACCTCAATGAGCTGAATCCTACCTTCCTTACTCACTCATCCATTCTGTACACTTGCCAATCCAAAGCTTTGCCCATTACATCTCTGCTCAATCAGTGGCTTTATTGCTGAGCATTGAGACACATTGTACATGCCAATTCAGTTTTGCACTGAAAATTTGAAGTGTTTTGTACATAAATACAATCAGCACAATCACAGCAAACAAAATGCTGTGCATTTGGCAAGTTACTGAACCGATGAGTTTTTTATTTCTCAAAGTGAACAGGGCACCCTGTTTAGTTTTATGCTGTGTGTGTGTGTGTGTGTTGTTTTTTGCGCGTGACAATCTGTGTGTGTGCGTCTCGAGTTCACCTCCGTCCCGGAGGTGGGGGTGCCACGTCCTTTGTGACACAGCGTACATGTCTGTGCTGGCCTGATGTCAATCAACTTGTGCCCCGCCTCTTTTCTCTTGCAGAGTACGGCAGTGCAGGTGAGAGGTCCAGGAGGGCGAAAAAAAGAAACATCGGTAGATACACATGATCAATAATCAATAACAATAGCAATAAGATGAATATACTCACCCAATCAGACCCTTCCTTAGGAACCGCTTCCATTGCTGCACCCCTCTCTCTCTCTCCGACAGTGACAAACCTCGCCTGCAACAACATTTGTATGATTAAATCTGGTATTTATAGAGCTTATACATTTTGCATAGACACCAAGTTTAACTGGACCAAGAGAATAAGCCCAATACTCTATGTTTTTATAGCAGGCCTTAGTCACTTGCATGTATTCCTTATCCCCTACCCAGAATCCTTTTCAGTTTGCTACCCCCCATATGCTTTATGGACCCTTTTCTTTTGCCCCCCCGTTCCCTCCCTGTTGTACGGGCTCACTGTTTTATACTCAAGCTGGTCAGCTGTCAATAATGATCTCCCCCCGCTGACTAAACCACCCCCTGTGTGATTCGTGGTCTCTCCCGCCTCCCTCTCGCTTCCAGACAAGGCCGGCTTCGGGAACAACTTCACCACGGGGGACAACAAGTCCGTGGCCCAGAATATGGAGGCGGTGGTGGTGGGCTGCATGTTCAAGTCTCTCATCACCCGCTGCGCCTCGACCACACACGAGCTGCACAGCCCCGAGAACCTGGTGAGCGGTGTGCGAAGTCATCGGCCCATCTGCCTCTCTCTGTTTTTCATTTTCACGACCGGTCTCTGCGGCTCTGCCTCGATCCAGTCTGTGTTTCATATATCAGTTGTACTCCCACTAGATTCATACACTCATATTTCCTTTTGCAGGATGTTGCAGTTGAATTATTAATGGCTCATTTTGTACTGAGCCTAAAGACGAACAATCACTTATGGCGCCTTTGTTAATGCCTTGTCATACATGATGAATTGGACATGAGGGGTACTTAATCTCACTGTGTGGGTAAAGACATTATAGATATTCTCAGCTCTTTTCTAGAACAGATTGTTTCACAAATTAAGAATAAATTAGTTGGAAATGGCATCGACTGATCCCTGTAATAACAAAGCATGAGCAGACAACATACTGTGTGTTTGTCCTACGACTGATGCTAGCAAAAACTTGTTTTTAACACACAGTGCTCAAAGATCCTTTGAGTTGCTTTGCAGTTTTTAACCACAGAGTAATAACCTACCACAGCGGTGTGTCTTAGGGCGCTTTCACAAGCCATAGTCGGTTGTCTAGTTCGAATCAGAGTGAGATTGATACATTTGGTTTGTTTTCTATTTAGTCTGCTTCGGTTTCACAGTTCACAAATTAAAGCAGACCATAAAAACCTTAAGTTGCTGAGGGGCGTGTACGAAGGAGCGAATTTATCTTTTTCGTCTCGAGAGCTGCCACTTCTATGAAGGGAATCACGGACTTTGAAATATTACTGTTGAAGTGTTATCACTTTGACTCTGCACTGATCTACCACGTGCAAAAAAATTGTTTCCAGTTTATCTCGAATGACTATGAACGTCACTGTTTTTATGGAATTTATTTATCATAATCTGTATGTTCTCCTCAGCCCAGATGTCAAGCAAACATCAGACATCAGTCCTGTCCCACTCATGTCAACCTGCTGTTTACCTGTGTCCATCTCAACAAACGCCTGCGCAGGCAGCCTGCGTTTTGGTTCACTTGGTGAGGACCAAAACAACTGGTCCGAGACCGCCTGTGAGAGGAGGTCTCAGACCGGTTGTTTTGGTCCTCACTAGAGTACGATTACTGCATTCTTAACCGCCCAAACGAACCGCACCAAAGTTCGATTTAAATGGACTAAATGTTGGCTTGTGAAAGCACCCTTCAAGTGTTTCTTCAAATACTTACATTTTTGTATTTAAGGCCAAGGCAAACTCATGTACAGCATCCTTCAAACACAGAGGCAATCCAAAGTCTTTTTACACAACAACAGATTCTGTTGATAATATGTGGATCACTCCTCTAAGAGCACTGAGGTACCGTGACCCCTCGCGGTGCCGAGAAAGCCTTCGAGGCTGGCATGACTGGTGTACGTTGGCGGAAGATGACACACTTTTCAAGGCAGGCTTTATCATGGCACAGGATCAGAGGCCACCCACTCACAAGCTGGAGCTGTTGTTTTGACAAAGATGGAGCGTGCTCACATACAGTACATCATCTATTTATGCATATATGCATGGGAAAACATAAACGCTGTTCGATGCACAGTAATGTGTCCCTGATTCTAGGTCCTAGCAGTCTTTGTCTTTCTCTTCCTCAGACACACTTTATCATTCACACATCCGTCTCTCTTTCTCTCACTTGTTTGCCACCCTCTTCCCTCCCAGGGTCTGTACTGTGACATCCGCCAGCTGGTGCAGTTCATTAAGGAGGCCCACGGAAATGTGTTCCGCAGGGTGGCACTGAGCGCGCTCCTGGATAGCGCCGAGAAGGTCACCACCACCAAGAAACCTGACGAGAAGGAGGAGACCAAACACCCCGGACCCAGGAGGTAGTGGCCAGAAATGGTCTCAAGTCAAATCTACTAAAAATGTCTTACAATGATCATCTGTTAACGCGTCATTGAGCATAGACTTTGAACGCCCCTTCCCTCATTAAGTGGTAATCATCCAATCACAGTGATTGGTTGCGTTCTCCTTTTCTGACAAATCCGAGCTACGCTTCTCATCACTGCTGGATGTTTTTATTTTATTTTTTATTTTATTTTTTATGTCCTGTCTGCATCTGTTTTTCTTGCTTGAGTGACTGATTTGATGTTGTTATTGTCAAAATGATGATGTGGTTGATGGCACACAGTGGCCCTGCCAGGAGGCCACATCATGTGAACGGCAAACTAGAAATGGAAGTCACGTGACAGCATTAAAGAGTCTTCGAATTTGTGGCACTCTGTTGTCAGCGAGGAGCCAGTTAAAGGCACTGGGTTAAAGATGAGACACATTACAGTTCAACCAGTTCATATTTAAGATGGCGCGAAACATGATCGAAAGATTAACAAGATGTGCAATGAGCAGCATGGTGGCTCCGTGACTGGAGCCTTATATGTGGATGTTTAGCATGGGTTTCTTCCTCCCCAAAAATCGTGCATGTCAGGTGATAGAAAAAAAAACTAGAATATTCTTTGAGATTATTACGTCGTAAATTTGCGAGGAAAAAACTCAGAAATTGTGCAAAACCGTGATGAATAAAGTATAACAACTGCAAAAATCCTTTCATTGGTAGGTCAATATGCAACAGACAATAAGCTAAACTTCTTTTCACTGAATATAAAGCATTCATGGGAGAATCGCATGGGGAAGGTTTCCTGCATCACGAGAGTTCAATCGGCGTCTGAACCAGGTGGCCTGAGCGCTCTGTCTGTGTGTTGGGGTGTGTGTGTGCGCAGGTCAGAGGCGTGTGTGTCCGGGGAGAAGGGTCAGGTGTCCAGTGCTGCAGATGAGTGTCGCAGCTACATCTCCAGTAGACCCCCCCAGACACCCGAACAGTGAGTGTCCACCTCACAGCATCTCCATATAGCACCATCTATGTCGAGCCCAGCTGCCATTTCTCTGCTCAAAATAGGAAAAACGATTAAAACTCTTTTTGTTTCTCCCTCCCCAACTTAAAGAAAAAAAAAAAAAAACAGGTCACAGTGCTAAACATTACAGTAAAAAATATGCAAATTTGTATAAGCCGAAGTTTTTATCCTTACGTAAACCCTCAAATACGACATTCCTTCACTCTCCTCTCTGTACCTTCAGTGAAGAACAGATCCCGGGTGCTCTGCTTGGCAGGAAGGACTTTTGGAGAAAGATGTTCAAGTCGCAGAGTGCTGCCAGTGACACCAGCAGCCAGTCGGAGCAGGACACCTCGGAGTGCACCACCGCCCACTCTGGCACCACCACCGACCGGCGCTCCCGTTCCAGATCCCGTCGTATTTCACTCCGCAAGAAACTGAAGCTGCCAATAGGTAAGAGCAGTTATTATTCAACAAGTCTTTTCAAGAGGAGTATTTTATTTCGGGTAGGTCATTTTTGGGCTCGGACACAAAAATCATCAAATTAGGAAAAATGTCAATTAGACCAAATTTCATAGTGTAAAATATGAGTCAATTTTCCTCCATATTTTTTCCCCTTAATGCAACATGAGCCTCAAATTCAAAGAGTTTTTTTTCCACCAACAAGTGACTACAAACCCGCTTGAAAAACTAAATAAAATGTGTTTTTCTTAAATAATTTTCTTACTTGCACTGTACATGCTAACCAGACCAGAGTTATAATAATTTTGAATTTTCAATTAGTTTTTATTTTATTGTAGTTTTGACTTTTCTATTTAATTTTTATTTAGCTTTAGTTAGTTTTCAGAGTGTGTGCTAGTTTTAGTTTAGTTTACATTTTTCAGAAAGGTTCAGTCTTTATACATTTAGTTTTAGTTTGTTTTTGTTAGAGCCACGTATAATATCTCAGATGTATGTAGCTATATAGTCTACATACAAAATACATGGTTGTAGAACTGTGTAGGAATGGACATAATGTTTAATTTGTAATCTTTGCGCTACTTTAGCGAAGCAATTGCAGCATAGGGCCATCTCCTTGGAACATCAAGTCCGTTCAGTTCCTGTGGTTCGATGTCGTGAGAAATTTGTGCGGTCTCATTTTTTCAGGAGTGATATAGCTAAATAGCTGAATGAATTTACGTTAATTTTTATTTAATTTGTATTAGTTTTTACCCAGGCGATATTTCAGTTTAGTTTACTATAATAACCCTGAACCAGACAGGAAAATATTGACTGATTTCATTGTCTAACAAAGCTTCCAAATCATTCTTTTCTATATCAGATCTGGTAGCATTACATATTTCCATGACCATACCTCATTGCATTTGCTGTCCCAGCTGTCACCTTGAAATTCACTCTAACATGATGTGTTTTGTATGTCTAACATTGGAACACCGCCTGCCGCGAGGCCAAGTCACTTCATCTCTTTGGTCTGTTTTGTGTTCCTTTTTGTGCCGTAGCATGCCGTGGGACTGTCCGCCTACCACTCACTCTCTCTGTCTTACGTATGTGGATGTGGACCCATCTTCATACAGTGTATCTGTTTCATGTCTGTTTGTGCCGGTCATCTCTCCCAACGTGTACATTGTTACAGGCCCGGGTCAAATTGTATTTGCAAATTGTATCAGATGGATGGAGGGTACAGATTTCTATCTCTGGTATGTACTGCTCTACAAAGGCAAACAGCCAACTGCACAGCTAAGCTAAAGAAAGATAGCTGGCATTATACCAAGTGAAAGCTAGCAGGTGAGATAGATGGAAAAATTTAAAAGTGTATTTGCAAATACCACTCGACTAGGGTCTTTTGTCTAACTTGTCTCATTAAAAGCATTATAAAAAGTTAGTTTTGTACCTTTTTGTACTATTTTTGAATGAACCTGAATCTGTGATTTTTTTGTGAGTTTGAATACCTTGAATTTATGTGACTGTACAATAACGATGAGGGAATGCTCAACCCTTGTGTGTGTGTCTGCATGTGTACTTGCGTTCATAACCCAGTGTGTACAATACATTATACATTCCTTTGTTCTGCCGTGTTGGTTGATCACGTACATTTTTTTTAAATTCACTTGTCTCCAGGCAACTGGCTGAAGCGTTCCTCTCTTTCTGGACTGACTGACGGCGTCGAGGACCTGCTGGATATCAGCTCAGTGGATCGACTCTCCTTCATACGTCAGAGTTCAAAGGTCAGGGGGGGTTTATCAACCTGGGTAGAGTTTGCATTGTGCAATTAAAAACATACACGTTGTGTATTTTTCATTTTTGAGCCAATAAATATAAAATTATATTTAGTATATCTCAACAAATAAATTCTGGTGGAAGGGTGGAAAAGGCTCTAAAACAGCATTTCAACTTTTATTTTGAAAGATGAAATAACAGAAAATAACTTAGTTGAATACATCAAATACGAAAGAATGAAAAGAATGTGTTTATATGTCTTAGGTGAAGTTCACCAGTGCGGTGAAGCTGTCAGAAGGGGGCGCGGTGGGGCCGGAGTTCGCCAGGGACGAGGAGGAGAATTTCTTCAAGCGGCTCGGTAAATGGAGGTCTGGCAGGAGGAATCCATCCAAGCTTCACCACACAGAAGAGAAAGATGGTAGACCTCCCCCACCCCGGGGTGCCCCTTGCCCACCACCGCCCCATCGTCCTTTTGTCTATTTCTCTCTCTCTTTCTGTCCCCTGCCTCTCTGTTTGTCCGTGTGGTGTCTTGTCTCGCCTCGCCAGTCGTGGTCTGTTCTCTTCTGCCAGTTCTTCCGTCCGCCATTCTCCATGTCAGCTCGGCCGGATAGCTGCCTGCTACACTCTGTTAGCCTGAATGTATTTCAACCCATCAGTGTCTAGTCTTGTTTTTCAAACTGATTGGCATAACTGTGTTATATTACCAACTCTACATTCCCTTCTCTTCCAACTATGCACGTCCTGAACCCCCTCCTCTTTCTGTCACCTACCGGTGGAAAGAGAGGAAAGGAGGTGTGTGGGATCAACTCATATATCTATGAAACCATCTTTCTACTGTAGAGCGTATCTCTGTGCTACTGTGTCAAGCATGACGCTGTCAGTGCTCTCTCCGTCTCTTCTGTGGTGATGTCTGGTGGTAATTCCAATGCCTGAGTTTCAGTGAAGTGATAAAACACAATGGTCCACATACAGCTTCCCTCTGTACGGCTGTGGTTACACTTGTCATTTCAATGTGATTTATTAGATCCCATTATAAAAAATAGATTGTATAAGAGACCTGATAATGGCTTCAGGTAATTAGTTTTTTGTGTCTCTGAGTTTGAATCCAAGTGTAACCACTGCCGATGGCTGTGTGTCCATCTCTCACTCAGCTTCATTTGTCGGTGGCTCTTCAGTGCTTTCTGTTAAATGTCCTGGATGGTGATGTTGCTTCATGCAATGTTGCTACACTGTATGTAATCTTTATGTAGCCTTTACAATCAATTACACCCAAATATGCTTTTTAAAAAGGAATCTCTTCACTTCTTCTGTTATACTCTTCTCTTCTCTTCTCTTCTCTTCTCTTCTCTTCTCTTCTCTCCTCTCCTCTCCTCTCCTTCTTCTCTTCTCTTCCCTCTTCTTCTCTCTTCTGTTCTCCTTTTTATCTTCTCCTCGCTTCTCCTCTCCCTCCTCTCCTCTCCTCTCCTTCTTCTCTTCTCTTCCCTCTTCTTCTCTCTTCTGTTCTCCTTTTTATCTTCTCCTCGCTTCTCCTCTCCCTCTTCTCCTCTCCTGTCCTTCTTCTCTCCTCTCCTCTCCTCTCCTATCATCCTCCTTCATCTTCTTCTCCTCTCCTCTCCTTCTTCTCCTTCTCCTTCTCCTTCTCCTTCTCCCTCTCCCTCTCCTCTTCTCTCCTCTCCTCTCCTCCTTCTCCTTCTTCTCCTCTCCTCTCCTGTTTCTGTTTTTTATTCATACTCTCCTTCAGGACCCCACGGTTTCCAAGAGCGTCTAGCAGCCAGTCAGGAGGCCATGAAGAACAAGAACGTGGTGAATTTGGGCGCCATTCGTCAGGGCATGAAACGCTTCCAGTTCCTGCTGAACTGCTGCGAGCCGGGAACCATACCGGACGCCTCCATCCTCGCCGCTGCTCTGGACCTGGTACGTTTTGATTTCACTCCTTTTATTTTGTAATCACCGATATTAATATCTCTATCTACGCTTTGGTTCTTCCAGGAAGCTCCAGTCGTGGCCCGGGCCTCACTGTTCCTCGAATGTGCCCGGTTTGTGCACCGCTGTAACCGTGGCAACTGGCCGGAGTGGATGAAGGGCCACCATGTAAACATCACCAAGAGAGGCCTGTCCAGGGGCCGATCACCTATTGTTGGAAACAAAAGAAACCAGAAACTCCAGTGGAACGCTGCCAAACATTTCTGCCAGTGGGGAGACGTGAGTTAAAGATTTCTGGTTATTAGTTATCTAGGCTGACAATTTATAATAATGGCTATATTAAGTGTAATAATGTGTTTCTTTATGTGTTTTATCCGCTCAGGCAATCGGCACAAGGCTCAGTGAACTCTGTCACTCGGACAGCGAGAGCCCTGCAAACATCCTGGGTTACATTTTTGATGAAGAGACCAAACGGAGAATGAGAAAAGAAGATGAGGAAGAGGACTATTTGGATGACAGTGAGTCAGAAGAGAGATTAATGCCATAACAGCACATCTTTGGTGGAATACAGTTAAATATTCTTAATAATCCTTACTAAACTAATTGTGGTGTCAGCTTTATCCAAGTGTAATAATTAGGGCTGTCAAAGTTAACACGATAATAACGCGTTAGCTCGAATTCAATTTTACTCCACTAATTTCTTGGGGCAAGTCACAGTCAAGTTTCTTTACTAAAAATGTTATTTTAATGTTCTAACCACATTTTTTTTATTTTCAAGACACAGTCAATCCTACGAAATGCGGATGCCCTTTTGCTCTAAAGATGGCTGCCTGCCAGCTGTTGTTGGAAATCACCACTTTCCTGCGAGAGACCTTTCCCTGCTTACCACGCCCACGCACTGAACCTCTCGTGGTCAGTAGTCATATCATAAATATATGCATTTTCTCTTTGATAATCATTAAAAAAAACAACACTGATTAATGTACCATGACATTTAGAGATTCTGTGACTGCATCAGTAGATATCAGAAGAAATTAAAATAGAATATCAACAGAAAAACGTGTTTGAATCAAACACTAAATTTACTGGAAACATGTAATTCCCGTAGGATCTGGACAGCTGCCGCCTGCGCCTGGACCCAGATCTCGGCCGCCAGCGCTACGAGAGGAAGATCAGCTTTGCGGGCATCCTCGACGACGAGGACGGACACGATTCGCTCAACAGCAGCAGCCACACGCTGAAGTCCGACACCACCTGCGATGAGAAGAAGCCCCAGGAAGTGCAAGGTGAGATCTGGTGTCGTACAGACTAGCCCGTTTGGTTTTTATTACTTTGCTGTCTGCTTACCATTGAAAATAATTTAGATAATCTCGCCCCACTTCCATCTCCCCCAGCACCCATCCGTAAGATTCGCATCGGAGGCTCCCGACTGCTTCAGATCAAAGGGGCTCGCAGTTTCCGCGTAAAGAAAGGTGGCTCTCTGTCGTCCATACGCCGGGCCGGGAGCCTCAAAAGCACCAAGATGTGCCGGCAGGATTCTGAGTCAGAAAACGAAGAAGGGCTGCTGTCACAAACGCAGAGCAGGGACACTGTTACTGACATAGGTAAGACATGGACAAAACACATCTGGATTCTTTAGTTTTATTAGCCATTGCATCTGTGATTTCCTATGAATTATATTAAAGATATATATTTCCCTCTGTTATAAGAGATGAAATGGTATATTTGAAACATGTTATTGTTTCCTGTTGCAGGCAGCCCCTTTAGCACCAGTGAACCCAGCATAGAACCAGAGGGCCAGGGCTCAGGAGGAGCAGAGGACAACTACCACCGCAACATGTCCTGGCTCCATGTACGGGCCTTTAATATGTGTATGAGCATACGGTGTCGGTGTCTTCCTTCCTACACACTGACTCCCTTTCTCCTCTCTCCTCTCTCTCTCTCTCTCGGCACAGATTATGATCCTGCTGTGCAACCAGCAGAGCTTCATCTGCACCCATATAGACTTCTGCCACCCACGTTGCTATCAGCACCACAGCCGCTCCTGCGCCCGTCTGGTCCGCGCCATCAAGCTTGTGTACAGCGAGACGGTGGACAGCCTGAGAGAGGACTGCGCCTCCTCTGGTAACATCGGGGCACGCGCCAAGAAGACTAAAGAGGTGGGTTTCACAAACAATATATCCTTAAAGGTGCTATTGATAACATTCAGTCACTAGATGTCACATTCTCCCTCCCTGTTCCATTGCATTTACTTCATAACAAGTCATTGCCAGACAATTACCGTCAATCTCAGCCATATATCCGTTTTTTTCCACACTAACTGACGACCCAGAGATACCACGTGATACCAACGTCATTTTACCACACGCTTCTGTTGTTTTTGCGGCGGTTTATGAAAGTGTCTGTGCCTTCAGTGTTCGGACAAGTCTTGCCTGAGGACCCCGTCGATGAAGAGAAGACCCACCGACTCCAACACAGAAGGAAAGAAGGATACCGGCATGCTCAAGTACATCCGCAACCAGGTGACGTATTGATAGTTAATTATTCCGATTCGGTTCAAAAACTCCCAAACTGCTGTTGATTAGATGATTCTTTATTATTGTGTTTCTCTCAGGTGATGAGCCTGTCACCAGCCCCTCTTTCGCTGCTGATCAAGGCAGCTCCCATCTTGACTGACGACATGTATGGAGACATCCAGCCCCCAGCCTGGGAGCTCTTGCTCAGTGTGGATGAACATATGGCAGCTGCTGCTGGTGAGTAGGGCCATCAGGCTGTGCGTCAGTGATCTATGGGTCTCCACTGGAGGTTGTTGTGCCCTTCAGGCCCCGATCAGACAGAGGGCGTTTTGCTGGTGGAAAACGCCAGGCATGCCTTTTTTTGCCTAATACATTTTTTGCAGTTTGCTGCGTCTTTTTATTAGGGCTGTCAACATTATCGGATAATAACACGTTAACGCAACGCCACTAATTTCTTTAATGCAAACGATTTTTCGGAGGTTGTTCGGGGCTCAGTTTTAAAGCTAGAGTGAAAGTACTGGCTTCCATTGGTACCAATCATGTCATACTAGCTTGTCGAGAAGGAGGCTAAATAACGCTCCAAAGTTGCGCTAAATGTTGGTGAGGAAACACTGGCATGTTATGATTTGAACAGATTTTTAATGCTAAAATGCAGTACCTGTGAGGGTTTCTGGACAATATTTGTCATTGTCTTGTGTTGTTAACTGATTTCTAATAATAAATATATGCATAACACAGCATATTTGCCCACTCCCATGTTGATAAGAGTATTAAATACTTGACAAATCTCCCTTTACGGTACATTTTGAACAGATAAAAAAATGTGCGATTAATCCCGATTAAATATTTTAATCGATTGACAGCCCTACTTTTTATTAATATGTTGCTAGGCAACCACCAAATGAGTGCTAACGTTACCGTATTGCAAACCATGAACTGTTCGTGACCCAAATAGTTAATAGTACATTTTAAATAAATGAAAACAACTTCTCTTCGAAATCTCAAGTACCGCACTTATTTGCCTCCTGCTATTTTCTGTTCAGATCACGGTAACTACGGTCGGTGACGTCATAAAGCTCCGGTTGTCCAGCAAAAGTCACCACAATGAGAAGAAACGCTAATGACGTCGGGCGCCTTTCCACTCGGAGTTGAATTTTTTCAACCTGAGGCATTCAGGGCGCTCCTGTTAAAAACGCGAGGCGCTCAGCAACGCAAAACGCTTCAATCTCATGAAGACAATTACAAAAAGCCGACCCAGGCTGCTAAAACACACACTGTCTGATCGGGGCCTCAGAGGTTATAAATGTCCATAATTTTAGACTATGAAAGGATATATGAAGTACTTAAATTCATTCATAGTGTGTAAAACATTTTGTCCATTTCTGCCTCTTTCTTGTGTCCTCTCTCCCTTTTGCTTTTTTATTCATGCCTCTCCTCATTCCTCCCCCCTCCCACCTCTCTGAATCCCCTCCAGCTGCCATGTTCCTTCTGTGTGCGGTAAAGGTCCCCGACGCGGTGACCGAAATGATGATGGCGGAGTTCCAGCACCAGGAGGCGTGCCAGCGCATCAACTCCGTCCTGAAGTTTTACACACTGTGGCGTTTCCGCTACCAGGTGTGGCCTCGCATGGAGGAAGGAGCCCAGCAGATCTTTAAGGTACAGAATAATAATGGTGTCACATTTAAACTTATCCCCCCAAAGGGAAATTGTGGTTCCACTTTGTCCCTGCACATTTAGCTTCCAGGGCTAAATATTTTATTTAGAACATATCGTCTCACAAAACAAGGCTGCTTTGACCCATTTCGTACCATATTTATCTTTTGTTTCAGATTCCTCCACCCAGCATCAACTTCACTCTGCCATCTCCTATACTGGGCATGCCCTGTGTCCCCATATTCGACCCCCCCTGGGTGCCCCAGAACACAGGCAGCGTCCAGGACCCGATCAATGAAGACCAGTCTGTAAGTCAGAGCCTGTTGAAGTGGGTTGCCTAATATACATATATTTACCACGATGTAACAAACACTTTCATTTATTTTTAGTAGTAGTAGTATTAACATGTATGCACATACATTTTTATGTAAATCATACTTTCAAATGCACCTGTGGATGTAACATCACAAACAAACTGACCTGGAGGTCAGGTTGCTTTAGATTCAATGTAAATTAAAGGGTCTGTTCACCCCAAAAAAAAAAAAATGTAATCACTTACCTATGGTGGTATCTATCCGTGCAGATAGCTTTTATTTCATTTGTCCAGGTTTTGAGATATCCAGATTATCCAGAGTATTGGGGACACTGTGCCTGGGAAGACACATTGTTGTTATTTTTAGCCATGCAAGCATTTATTTTAATGTTCTTATGGATTTAATGGATTGCCGTGGAATTTTGTAAAGCCATTCTTGGTTTCCAGAAGATGAATGATTTTCACTTACTATATTTTTAACCTTTGTTTTATGGCCAAATCCCTGCAAAACTAATGACCATCTAATCGGCCTCAACTGTACCTGCTAACATGCTAAACTAAGATGGTGAACATGGTAAACATTATTGTCATTGTGACAGCAATGACGCTTTCAGTTGGGTACTTGTGATTTATGTATTGTAATCTAGAACATGTTTACATGCTTTAATGTTCAAAAAAAACTTTATTTTTCTCACACCGGCTGTGCTGCAGCAACTCTTTTCAACCTCTTTCTGAAATGCTCTGTTTGAGCTCCTGCTTTGTCTGAGAATAACTGATAATACTTAATGTTGAATGAGTCATTCATAGTTTTGTGGGATTATTCCTTATTTCATGGGTTATTTGAGGATTTAAACATTATTATTACATATTTATATATATAAAAAATACGAAATAAAAAAAAGTAAGCATTCAAATACTGGTTTGGAGGTTGAATATCATGGCAATGGTCGAAGCTTCGTAGCATTCGGGTTAGCGTTACTGTGGAATCTTTCAAACAGATTTAAATTCTGTGTACGCCACTAGTTGCATTCAAATCACCATCTCCATTATATTTGGGGTGTGGGCAGACATCTTCAGTCGGATATCTCAAAATTTGGTCAAACTAAATCAAAACTATCAGCATAGTTAGATACAACTAAGGGTAAGTGAGAGAGTGTGTTTTGCTTTTTTTCATAATTTAGGTGAACTGACCCTTTAAATCCCATAACCTGTAAAAAAAAACAACATAGTGGGTATCTTATTTTGACACTCCTTCATAACCCCACAACATACCAAAAGCAGATACAATGCACTTTAGACTGCTTTAATACATTTGTTATTGCTATGCAAGTGTAATGTGGACAAACTGCACCAAGAAATCTGCTAATTCAAGACAAATATGTGTAACATACATTTTTAAGCTCATTTAAAGTATCAAAAACAGATTTCTTGGTGTTTCCTTTTTTACTTTCTTGTCTTTTTTTTTGTTAAAAAGCATGATTATCAAAATATGTTGAATAGATTTTGATGACGACCTGCGAACACCTGTTCTATAATTTATCTATCGACTGTCTTTGTTTTTAGTACTCCACATTAATTCAGTCAGTCCATACCATAGTAAGTTGGTATTTCTGTCCGGATGTTTGTGCTGATGCATCTTGTTACCTCAGATCATTAATGACAGGAGGGAAAATTTTCTCCATTGAGTGTTTTTAGCCCATTTGGGAGCTGTAGGTTTTCATCAGGGATCAGAAGCTTCATGGGTCATTTCAGATAGTTGCATCTTGATCAGTGAAACACACCACACTCAAAAAGTGTTCTAGCACTTGCTCTGATTGTAAGAAAAAAAATAAAAAAAATAACAGCATGCATCGGACATTCAGACATTTTGTGTGTGTTGTGCTGTTGATGCATGGTCATTGGATGAGAATGACTTTGCTGTGTATGTTTTTCATATCATGCGTTCAGCCTATTTGGATATGTATGTGTATGAGCACTCGTGCGAATGCTGTGAGGCATTTACTGTACACAAGATACAGTAAATTCTCCAAATTCCAGTCTGAATACATTTATTTGTGTCACAATTTGTCATGATTGAAATCTTTCCTATTCAATACTTCAACAGTGTTCTTCATGATGCTCAGGATAGCATTAGAGCATGAGATCAATGTGCTGGAGGAGAGTTACTGTATTAATGTGTTGTCCGGTCATTTTACATTACAAAATGCTCCTCAGATGTAACCATTAGCCTAGAATAGATGTGCACACACGTTCCTGAGAGATTTAAACTGTCAGTTTTGTATTAATTTGTGCAACTCCCTCATTCTGAACCCTCTGTATGTCTGTACCCGCTGTTCTACCTCTGTGCCGTTTGACCCAACGCCACCCTCCATGCCACCCTTTTCAGAAATCCTTCTCGGCGCGGGCGGTGTCGCGCTCCCACCAGCGGGCCGAGCACATCCTGAAGAACCTGCAGCAGGAGGAAGAGAAGCGGCGCCTGGGCCGCGAGGCCAGCATCATCACGGCCATCCCCGTGGCTCAGGAGGCCTGCTACGAGCCCACGTGCAGCCCGCCGCCCGAGCAGGAGGAAGAAGGTGGGGCTACCGGGCACACGAGCATATCAAATTACGCAGAAATACAAAAAAAGTTTGATGGGAATTGGCAAGCTGCTGACTGCTCTGTGCCCTAATAGCATGTTGTTTCTCCTGTGTCTGTACTGGTCATGTCGGGCCTTGATCTCGCCAGCAGAAGAAGTGGTGAACCTGGCATCACGCCGTCTGTCTGTCAGCCCATCCTGCACCTCCAGTAACTCCCACAGGAACTACTCCTTTCGTCGGGGCTCTGTATGGTCCGTCCGCTCATTGGCCAGTGCTGAAGGTATGAAAACAAAAGAATCCTTGATAATGAAAAACTTAATAACAGAACATTTCATTCTCTGTTTGCTTGTTTTTGAAATAAATCGTAATCTTATCTGGCTTCATGTTTTTTTGCCAGATGAAGAAAACACCACAGAACACACTCCTACTCACCACATGTTACAGCCACCGCAAGCCGTCTTTCCGGCATGCATCTGTGCCGCAGTCCTACCAATAGTGCACCTCATGGAGGACGGGGAGGTTCGGGAGGACGGCGTGGCCGGTAGGTGTCATTATCTTTAGATTCAGTGTTGAAATATAACAGACAAATTCCAGTTATTGAAATATTTTATCTGCACAGTATCGGGCCCATCATAAAAATACAATACCTTCAATGTGTCTTCAGTGAGCGCTGTTGCCCAACAAATCCTGTGGAACTGCCTAATTGAAGACCCTGCCCTGGTTCTCCGCCACTTCCTGGAAAAACTAACCGTGAGCAACCGACAGGTGGGTGAACAAACACAGCTTCAGATCTGATAAATCAGAATCTGAAGTGGCTGCTCTTTACGGTTACACTTGCTGTAAATCAGTGAGGATAAGTGCACGAGATAAAGGCTTAAAATGGGAAATGTCAAATGTGACATGACTTGTTTGCTTTGCGTCATGCCAGGATGAGCTGATGTACATGCTGAGGAAGCTCCTGCTCAACATCGGAGATCTGCCGGCCCAGACCTCTCATATCCTCTTCAACTACCTGGTGAAGCAACAGATAATACTTTACCTTTACTTATTAGCGGGGCAGCTAACCTGAAATATCCATAATAATTGTGCATTTTATGATAAAAGCAAAACATTTGGCACAAATGTATGTCATGAAAAGAAATAGATATCAATATCAATTCTTTCAATCTAATCTCCCCCTCCTACTGCAGGTGGGACTGATCATGTACTTTGTGCGGACTCCGTGCGAGTGGGGAATGGACGCCATCTCGGCCACATTGACCTTCCTGTGGGAGGTGGTCGGCTACGTGGAGGGGCTCTTCTTCAAGGACCTCAAGCAGACCATGAAGAAGGAGCAGTGTGAGGTCAAACTGCTGGTCACCGCATCCATGCCAGGTGAACTTGCTCATACTTTGAATCATTTAAGATCCCGTCGAGACTCCAGGTCTCATTTACAACGGAGACATAGCTGAGACAGATGACCTAAAGAACTCTACATTTGATTTAATCCGGATGATGTCAGTAATGTGTCAAATATATTTAAATATTATCTTGTGCATTGTTGATGCAGGAACCAAAACACTGGTGGTGCACGGGCAGAACGAATGTGACATCCCGACACAGCTTCCAGTCCATGAAGACACCCAGTTTGAAGCCCTGCTCAAGGTCAGGACACCAGTGGTGGAGGAAGTACTCTGATCTTTTACTTAAGTAAAAGTACCCGAACGACAATATAAAAACACTCCACTACAAGGAAATGTCCACGGCTCTCACCCATAAACCCTTTTCTGATTCAGTGATCAAGGAGTGTCATATTCACAGTTGCTATTCTTAATTTTTCTTCTTCTTCTTCAGCTAAATATTAATGTAACTGAAGTAAACTTATGGAAAATATTCATGATCTTTTCTCCTCCCCAAACCAGGAGTGCCTGGAATTCTTCAACATTCCAGAGGCCAGATCGGCACACTACTTCCTCATGGACAAACGATGGAACCTCATCCATTATAGCAAGGTAGATACATTAGGTTTATCTTGATATAGTGATTGAAGATATTGATCTGTGAAACCAAGGCGCATCTTGATACACAATCGTAGCAGAGAAGGAGCTACGCTGGACTTGTTCTTCTTGTTTTTGAGGCACTTATTGAACATTTTCTGTCTCCCTCCTCCAGACGTATGTAAGAGACATCTACCCCTTCCGGAGATCAGTCTCTCCCCAGCTCAACCTGGTCCACATGCTGCCGGAGAAAGGACAGGAGCTTATCCAGAAACAGGTATGGAAGATTTAAAAGTCCACATTTAGGGCTCTTAAATTAGTCTGCATTAAATCAACACCTTTCTCATTCTGTTTCTTTTTCCTTCCCTGTTCTCCTTTTAGGTGTTTTCCCGTAAACTAGAAGAAGTTGGTCGGGTCCTTTTCCTCATCTCCCTCACACAACACATTCCGGCTGTGCACAAGCAGTCCCACGTGTCCCTGCTGCAGGAAGACCTCCTCCGCCTGCCATCGTTCCCACGAACCGCCATCGACGCAGAGTTCTCGCTGGTCAACGAGCCACAAGGTGAGACAGACTCCAGCTGCATCATCAGGCACTTCAATAAAAATCATTCTACTTGATGTACTGTTTTTTATTGCAGGTAAGGAGCTTTTTGGATTGGACACCCTCCACAAGGTGCTGTGGATCAAGCTGCTGGAGGAGATGTTTCTGGGCATGCCCAGTGAGTACCCGTGGGGCGACGAGATGATGCTGTTCCTCAACGTCTTCAACGGAGCTCTGCTGCTGCACCCGGAGGACAGCGCCCTCCTCAGGCAGTACACGGCCACCGCCATCAACACCGCTGTTCACTTCAACCATCTCTTCTCCCTGAGCGGCTACCAGTGGATCCTGCCAACCATGCTGCAGGTACGGATACGTGCGTCCTGCAGCAAATGATATAGATAAGAAATATTTAATAACCTTCCTGTGTCCTCTCTTATTGTTATGACAGGTCTATGCTGACTATGAGAGCGACCCTTTACTGAGGCAGGGCATCGAGTTCTGCTGCCGGCAGTTCTACATCCTCCACCGCAAACCCTTCGTCCTGCAGCTGTTTGCCAGTGTGGCTCCGCTGCTGGAATTCACAGTAAGTCTACTTGAGTACACACATGTTCAAATCAATGGGTATTTTAAGTTTTGCCTGAGCATTTTTGTATCCTTATAGCTTTTGTTTTTATATTTCTGGATGGCTGAAATTTGTGAATTTCTTCATCTCCCATCCCAGACCAGCACCAGTACTGGTCTGTCGAAAGGAGTGTCAGCTCAGTGTCTGTTTGACCTGCTGGTCTCTCTGGAGGGTGAGACCCAGGACGCCCTGGATGCTCTGGAGCTGGTTAAGGCTGAGAAACCTCTACGCTCTCTAGGTAAACTGTCACTTTCACACACGTATTGTTGTTTTTTATTCAAATTAAACCTCCTGCTAACACTGTTTTCTAAGTGTCCCTGTATGTATTTGAGTTGTACAAGCAAAAACAAATAGATGGATGTATTTTTTTGTTGCAGATTTCTGTTATGGTAATGAGGACTTGGCCTTTTCCATCAGCGAGGCCATCAAGTTGTGTGTCACCGTGGTCGCCTACGCCCCTGAATCCTTCAGGAGGTATGGAAACATATCGTAGAAACCTTGAGGATTTTTCCTCTCTTCTGCATCTTTTCCACAGAAATTGCTTTCCGTCATCTTATAGTCTGCGTGTATCTCTCCAGTCTCCAGATGCTGATGGTGCTGGAGGCCTTGGTCCCCTGCCACCTCCAGAAGCTGAAGAGCAACACGGTTACGATGGAGTCAGCCTCGGCGGCCAGGGACGAGATCGCAGCCATCGCTGCTCTGGCCACATCCCTGCAAGCCCTCCTCTACAGCTCAGAGACCCTCACAAGGTCTGACAACAACAATACCAGTCTGAGAGTGTTTTATTTGTGCATCAGGATGTGATGTCCTTTTAGCTGCTTACAATCCTCATAACTTTATCCACACCTCCTCCACAGGCCCATGACAGCACCCCAGATGTCCCGCTGTGATCAGGGCCATAAGGGAGGCACTACAGCTAACCACGCCATGTCGGGAGGGGTCAACACCAGGTCAGGACTATAACATGATTAATTGTAGGAGATGATTTCAGTGCAGTTCTGGAGTCTTACAGGTCTTGTTTGTATGCATGTGCCCAGGGACAACCTCCACCTGTTGGAAGAGGGCCAGGGCATGCCGAGGGAGGAGCTGGACGAGCGGCTCGCCAGGGAGGAGTTCCGCCGGCCTCGGGAGTCCCTGTTAAACATCTGTACCGAGTTTTACAAACACTGCGGGCCGCGACTCAAGATCCTGCAGAACGTGGCCGGTGAGCCGCGGGTCACGGCCCTGGAGCTGCTGGACATCAAGTCCCACATGAGGTGATGCGATTTACTCACGACTGACTTCAAAGCGACTTTCATCAGATTTATTGGCAACTATTGGAAAAAAAAGTTATTTTCTGATTGTTTCACGCTGTTAACTTTCTAAATCACAAATAAATAACCATCAAACACTTAACAGATGATTTACTGTGGAGACAGACACTCTTAGTTTCATTTTCCTCCGCTGCATTTCATTCATTACCTCCAACATGCATCAATAAATAACGTTTATTTTTTTAGATGAAACAAGCGGACACACTGAACTGCAGACTGCAGAGTGTGTTTACCGCTGTGACCACCAGCAGCTCTCGTCAGCATACGTCAGCGGACGAATTTGCCTAATCTTCGCAGGTCTTTAGACTGCTATGGAAACGCAGACAACAATGGGCTAAAGGAACCTTTTAGTTCCTTGAAAAGTAGTCCCAGGACTAAAACCCAGTGTCTGTGTGTGCCTCTTACTCAGGCTGGCAGAGATCGCCCACGCCCTGCTGAAGCTGGCCCCCTACGACACCCTCACCATGGAGAGCCGAGGGCTGCGGCGCTACATCATGGAGATGCTGCCCATCACCGACTGGTCGTCTGAGGCCGTCCGCCCCGCCCTCATCCTCATCCTCAAGAGGCTGGACCGCATGTTCAACAAGATTCACAAGATGCCTACGCTCAGGTGCGCTCGCCCACAGGCATTATGCACCAGGTCTGTTGGATACAATCCCTCTTCTTTCTCTGTCTCCCTGTGAGTGTATCGTGCTGTGCCGGTGCCGTGTCGTGTACAGTAGATAGCCGGCTTCTTGGCACTGTCCTCTGTAGTGCTGCCTTCGTGGGTGCTGTACCGTAAGTGCTGCTGTTGCGTGTTTTCGTGCAGGTACTTGTGGGTGTGCGAGAGGAGTTACTGTAAATGCTGTGTGTACTAACGATGGATCACCAGCAGTGGTTCCTCTAAGCCAGAGTCCGGTCTTGTGTCATAAAACATGATGCAGAGTTTTTGAACTAATAAGCTAATTAAACATTTAAGTAAGATTCAATAAAACTAAGCAAGGCTACAGAATATAAAGGTATTCCACAGGCTAATTTGCGGGACCGTCAGAGCAGCATCTTGGCGACAGCCTCAGAAAGGCTAAATAACAACAACATAAGGCTACCCTTTCAAAATCGAAAGAATACAAACTTTAAAAATAACAATTTAATGTAGTTTTCCTCACAGAAATGAATGAAATGCCGAGATATAGACTAAATGTATATTATTTTAAAAAGTCTTAGGTCCTGTTCAGACCTGGTATTAACATGCGTCCTCAGTGATCGGATCACAAGTGGACAGCTCTGAGTACGGGTGTGAATGCACTCGAGACGCATTGAGATCTTTCAGACCGCATTCAGAGGTGGTCTGGGCCACACACGGTCACATTCTTTTAGCAGTGCATACGAGAATGTGTCCTGGGCCACATTAAGGACCGCCTACTCAACTGATGTCCCGCCGGGATCCGCGGGATCACTGCGCTCCTCATGTGACTAGACCGGCAGATGCGAGCGCTTGTCTGCCTCGCAGCACGGACACAGCTTCTGTGCTCTACTGCATCCTGTCAATGCAATTGTATTTGATTAAAATATGTCTTATCTATAGACTACATATCTACACACGGAGCTGATACCCGCCCGCTCGCTCTCATCCCCGGCTCTCTGAAGCTCTGTACGCCGCTGTTGCCTGGCAAAGGCAGCAGTGCAGGTGGCGCGGAGGTCCCCGAGGACCGCAAATACAATAACCTTATATTTTGATGTTAATAAAATGTACCCGAATTCACGAATATGTAGGATATTACTACTGACATTCCTGTAATATTACGTCACAACGTCTGCTGTATTAGCCGTGTGTTTACTACGTGTTTATTTGCATATAGAGCGGGGACATGAGATCGGATCACAAGCGGTCACTCAAGACGCATGTGGAGACGCATTCTAATGCCAGGTGCGAACAGACGTACTTGAAGCTGTTCACTTGTGTTCGGATCACTCGGGACACATGTCAGTGCCAGGTCTTAAAATAGAGAATGCCTCGAGACCCCCTTTGAAGCTTATAAGGAGAGACAATCAACTACATTGAAGGTGATAAACTATACAGGGACTTTAAAATCAAAACTAAAATGTTACAGCTGTACCACAAAAACAGCCCCAGTGCAGCAAAAACAAGCAACACCTGCGTCCTCTTCCGTGACATAAGACTGCAGGCTCAGAGGGAACGCTGGTCTCAGGTGTGTGTGCTTCACATCAGGATCTGTTCCTGCAGTGTTCAGCTGGCTATGTTTGTGAGCTTTGCAATTTTTGTTGTCAGTATGGCCTTTTACTACAGTCATAAAGGTGATGATTATGTGACGGAAAATGTTAATAGAGCGGTAAGTGTTGATGGTTTTTCTTCTCTGCTTTACATTTAATATTGATCTTATGCCACATTCAAGTCATTTCAAAAGAAGTTGATGAGACAGAGCATCTTGAATTCATCCCACATGACACGAATGTGGCATTTGTGCTTTAGTCTATTTTTAAATTCATAGAAATTTGCTTTTATCGGGGTGCGGGGTGGTGTTGTATGGGTGGGTGTTCTCCAGGAGACAGGTGGAGTGGGAGGCGGCCAGCAACCTCATCGAGGGGATCTGCCTCACCCTGCAGCGACAGCCAATCATCTCCTTCCTTCCGCACCTTCGCTCGCTGATCAACGTCTGCGTCAACCTGGTAGGGAAACACACACAAGACTGCGCAAATCATTCTACGTAATGTGTTTTTGATTATTTATCTGCGTGTGTTGTCAGGTGATGGGTGTGGTCGGTCCCTCCAGCGTCGCAGATGGGCTTCCTCTTCTCCACCTCAGCCCCTACCTGTCCCCTCCGCTGCCCTTCAGCACCGCGGTGGTGCGACTGGTTGCCCTGCAGATCCAGGCAGGCATCACTTTCACTCATCTGACTCCTCGTCGGACATCCATTCATCAGCAACGCTAATTGTCCATTTTTTTTCTTCGTCCTAGGCCTTGAAGGAGGACTTTCCTCTCAGCCATGTGATCTCACCTTTCACCAATCAGGAGAGGCGAGAGGGGATGCTGCTCAACCTGCTCATTCCCTTTGTGCTCACTGTGGGCTCTGGAAGCAAAGGTAAATACTTTTTATTTTGTTGTTTGAGAGGTTGTTTCAAAATGCCATTTAAGTTATTTATTCAAAATCAAATGTCTGTCTTTTTCCCCCTCGCAGATAGCCCCCACCTGGAGCCGCCCGAGGTCTTCCTGCTCCTCCAGACGGTCATCAATATCCTCCTGCCTCCTCGGATCATCTCCACCTCCCGCACCAAGAACTTCATGCTGGACGCTTCGCCGGCTCACTGCTCCACCCCGGGCGACACGGGGAAGGATCTGCGCAGAGAAGGATTAGCAGAGTCCACCAGCCAGGCTGCATATCTGGGTACGAATGAGACGTGACAGCATTTTATATTACAGCCTCTCTCGTTCCCTTCTCATCCCCTTCCCTCATTCCATGCAGCTCTGAAGGTGGTGTTGGTTTGCTTCGAGCGCTCGCTGGGAAACCAGTGGTACCGGCTGAGCCTGCAGGTGAAAGAGATGGCTCTGAGAAAGGTGGGCGGCTTGGCCTTCTGGGACTTCATTGACTTCATCGTGCGAACCCGTATCCCTATTTTTGTCCTGCTGAGACCCTTCATACAGTGCAAGGTAACGAACCAGCGAATGTCTTTCCGCTCATTCACTTTAATCGTACGTGCACTTGTGTACTATTTGTCTTCCTTACTGGTCCATCTAGTTGTTGACGCAGCCTGCTGACTCCCAGGAGGAGATTACAGCACGTCACCACATCGCTGACCAGCTGGAGCGACGATTCATCCCGCGACCTCTCTGCAAAAGCTCCCTGTTTGCAGAGTTCAACAGTGAACTCAAGATCCTCAAGGAGGCCGTGCACAGCGGCTCTGGTCAGACTCTTATACTGAAGCAAAAACTACCATTTCTTGAATTTTTAAAGTTCTGTCTTTTATTCATGTTCTGAATCGTAACTTCCTCATATTGTTAACTTACATTTACGCCTGTGTTTGTGTTTGACCTGCCCCCACCCAACAGCTTACCAGGGCAAGACGTCCATCAGCACAGTGGGCACCTCGACATCAGCATATCGCCTCAGTCTGGCCACGATGTCGCGCTCCAACACGGGCACCGGCACAGTTTGGGAGCAGGACAGCCAACCGTCACGCCAACCCTCCCAAGACACGCTCAGCCGCACCGACGAGGACGACGAAGAGAGTCAGAAACATTACCATTTTCTTTCACGTTTGACATTTGTAGAGATATGAACTGGACTCACCTCCCTCCATCCTTCTCCCTCCAGATGACTCCATGAGTATTCCCAGCGTGGTGAGCGAGCACGAAGCCTTTTTGCCTCGGGGGATAGCACAGCGCCGCTTCTCCAGCCACGCCACCGGCTCGGCGGCCTCGCAGCCCGAGGTCCCCCGCACCACCATGTTGCCCAGTCACAGGTGACATTCAACAACACACACCTGCATGCATGCAAATACACACTGAAACACACGAGTACAAACAAGCACAACTTTTCTTCAAGTGTAGGTTCTCTGATAGACGAGAAGAGTTTTGGGTATGTAAACAACTGAATGCAATCACAACCAAATCTGAGATTGTAGTTTTAGTTTGGCTATAAAAGACATCTTTGTGAAACTCTTGGGAGGCAGGTGCATTGGAAAGCAAGCATAGGACAAGTAACGAAGAAAAGATTCCACACACCGTCTAACAAACCAGAGGGCTTTCTTTATCTAACAATGTTTCAATTCGACAAGGACCTATCTTTTTTATAATCTGAGGAAGATCAAAACAGATCATAACACTGACTGTTTAATACGTATAATCAGTGTGCTGGTTTGTGACAATATGCAGGATCTTTTCTCCATTATTTGTCCTGCAGCTGGAGATACAGGACAAAAGATTTGAGTGGTGAGCAGACAGAAATAATCTCACTGTGTGAAACCTCAAGATTAATTGCAAATGAATCGCACATTTTTATCTATTCAAAATGTTATTTAAAGGGAGATTTGTCAAGTATTTAATACTCTTATCAGCATGGGAGTGGGCAAATATGCTGCTTTATGCAAATGTGTGTATATATTTGATATTGGAAATCAATTAACAACACAAAACAATGAGCCCGCTACAACCCAAAAATCACAAGTTGCATTAATACGTTACAGAAATTAGTGGCGTTAAAACAAATTTGCCTTTGACAGCCCTAGTTGTAAGTATTCCTGTATTTCCTGTTCAACCTGGCTCAGTCTGCTGAGCTTGAACTCAACCAATGAGATCATTTCTGTCTTCAGAGCTGCCTTCAAGAAATGTTCACGTTTGATCAAATCTTGGCTTTTTTTAATGAAATATGTAGAATTAATATTTTGAAAAGGATCAACCAGTCATATCCCACAACCACAGCCATTTTTTATGTGTATATCTCTGTTGATTTATAATGTTTTTGTTCAACAGTCTCAGAGCAGCATTGTGAAGTAGCTAAGACTCTGTATCTTGGTAAGAGTGTTAAAAGCTTTGTTGTGGTCAGAGCCCTGGCTTCTAGCCCCGCTGTCTGGGCTCAGGGACTTGGGCGGTGCTGAATCTCGACTACACTCCCTAAACTCCCATTCTCCCCCTTCCTCCGCCCCCCCCCATTTTACAGTGAACCCAATGTGCTAGATGAGTCCCAGGGCCTTCTGCAGGAGGGTAACCTCTCTAGGTACAGTGGCCCTCTCTCTGTGTGTGTCCCGTTGGTGCGTTCTTGCATCTGTCCGCCAGTGGGAGGGGCATCGCCTCGGGACGGCCCCCTCTATTGGCCGCCTCGCCGTTGATCACTCATCCACATCCAATCAAATCGCCTCGGCCCGCCACACCTCCCCTCACCCCCCCACTGTCTCTATCTCTTTCTGTGTGGGTCCAGTGTGCCTTGTCTCTGTCCCCTACCCCCCCAACTTCCTCTTGAGCTCCACACTGACCCTCATCTTCTCAGCTCATCTGCTGTGCTATCCTAACCAGGCCCCTACCTCCTTTAAAAAAAAAACACTAAAGAGGGCCCCCGCCCTCAGCCTCGGGGCCAGGGAGCTCTGCCTCTTGTTTCTCCTCTGTTAGCTGTGGGTGTTTACATCACTAAAGTCAGCCTCTCTCCCATTGGTGCCATGGTGTTTCATACTGTTTACGTGTCTATCAGGCTTCTCGCTGATCAAATTGGGCGTCCTACTCTGGATACCAATCTGTAGGGGCAAGGGGGCACTGGGGTGGCAACCATAAAACAAGAACATTTATTGTTTTCTTTGTCCTGTTTTGTCCAATTTTGCTTTTGAGAACTTTAAATCTGGTTGGATGATAAACTAAGTCACACTTTAAAAAAAAAAAAAAAAAAAGGGGAATTTGAAATGTATGAAAGGAAAAAGTTTCTTTTGTCAGTGTTGCTACTCCAGCCCCTACTATCCCTTGTTGTGTTTTCCTTGTATGAATCATGGCAGCATTGTTTTTTCCTGCACTGCGATTGGGTGTCTTGTAACATACTGTGTGTGTCGTGTAGTGAGTGAATGAGAAGAATAGTAGCAACATCTTGTTGTGGTCAAAGATGTGGTCAGTTAGAGAGCGCAACTGGGGATGCGGTGGCCTTTTTGGTTCTTTCATGGTGATGTATTTCCATGTCTTTTGTGCGCGTGTGTGTGTCTGTCTGATTGATTGTACCAGGGTGGCCAGTGTGCAGAGTGAACCGGGCCAGCAGAACCTTCTGATCCAGCCTCCGTTAGGAAGAAAGAGAGGCCTCAGACAGGTGTGGACGTCAACTTTGTCTTTCATTTTTAATGAAGTTATGCAAACTGTACGGGCACGACAAAATATGGGATTTTTATCCAAAAGAAAATTTCAAAAAGGGTAAATCTTAATTTATTTTTAAATGATTTTAGAGTTTTGTAGGAAAACACGACACCTCCAACTGTAACAGAAATGAATGTTGCATTCTGAAAAATAGAAATAGGAGTTTTCTCTCTGATTCTCTACATGGGGATGAGATTTAATTGTGACTTCCCTGCAGCTGCGACGCCCCCTGCTGTCCATTCCAAAGAGCGAACCACGCAGTCGATCTGGAGCGAGGCTTTCTACGACCCGCAGGAGCATCCAGCCCAAGAACAGACCTCTGGGTAACAGCACACGTGCATTCATCTGTGTGTGTGTGTGTGTGTGTGTGTTGGTGACTGAATGTGAGGATGTGTTTGTAGATAAGTGATGATGTTTGTCTGTCTTGGAATATTAAAACAGGATGAGTGAAAAACTAACTTACCCTGCACTTCAGATCAACACACAACAAGCCAAATCCAAATACATAATCCTCCCATTGAAATACTCTATTTAATGTGCGTGTGCTGACTTGAACTGACCCGTTCTCCCCATTCACAACCTCCGTCTTTGTTCCAATGCTGTTTGTTGTACCACTGTTCACCAAACTGACTCTTCTCACTCTGTTCTGTCTCATGCCTTATGTTGCGAAATAAAGAAACTTTATTGGACTGTGAAGGTGAGACACAATCATTAACCCTTCATCTCCACCCTGCAACGGCCCGCCCCCTTCTTTTTTTTTGATCTGCAACCTCACCCAATAGGGCGCTCTGCATGTCTGTCTTGCATCCCCTCCCAGTCCCTGCCTCCCTACCCCTCCTGTCCCGTCCCTGCCTCCACTCTTTTCGGTGGTGCTGATGTGTTAGCGAGTCGCTAGCTGGCGCTGTTGTCTCTGTTTTGATCACGTGCGCATGCGTGTGTGCCCACAGCGCAAGGAGACCAAAAGAGGTCAGTGACCTTTACAGAGAATCAAGGCCAGCAGGGGGGCAGCAAGCCCCCGACTCCCAGCACTACGGAGCCTCCAGCCGAGGGCTGGAAGGCCAGTCCTGCCCTTTCAAAGAACCCGACCCTGGAAGTGCCCTCTGCGTCCTCCGCCACGGTGACCGCCGACCTGCACAGCCCTGCTAACACACAGGTAGGACCAGCAGAGAGAGGACTGGAGCAGGGGTGACTGTTGAGACAATGCATTATGGCAAATTCTCATTACCTGCTGAAAACCATGCATTTTCTAAACTATTACTGTTATATGGAAACCCAAAGTGGTCAATATTAAAAAATAAAAAGGACTTTCATATAAATAAATAATCATATGGAGGCAAAATATGTAGTATAACCATGACATTGTGAAATGATCAGATGCATTTTAAAACTTGGATCATGAATATTAAAGGGCGGGTCCAGTATTTTAGTTTTTTTTTTTGTTGAGATTTTTACATCATTCTGTATCTTCCCAGTGGTGTGCCTTATGTATTGAAATCACAAACATTTAAATTTTAGTCAAAATATGTATGTTTTAGTGTTAAAATGCTATTTTCCCAAACACGTCTAAAAACGTTTTCCCACGTGACCTGACGTAGGTTTCTGCATGATGATGCTGCTATGTGTTCAGTATATATAATGGACATCCTTATAGTCTGGTATTAACGTCACATACAGTAACTTAGATGGCGGTTGGAGTTGTCCCAGTTTGGAGAAGCAGACGGCAGTACCGGCACGGAAGCTAAGCAACGTACTACTGCGGACGCCACGTTAATTCGGATCCGAAAGTTACACGATAACACAAACAAACTAACCGATCGATGCAGCGGTAGACCAGCAACTCCCGTGTTCTGTGAGATAAAATGGCTGTTTTTGTGACTGGAGTCTGGTCTAGGGGCTTTGAATACAGCGATACAGCGGCTTCAGTTCCCTGTCGTAAAGGGCTGTCTGACGGTTAGGAAAAGTGGTGAAAATATTCTAAATATAGCGTACACTTGAACTGATATTGATTTTTTTTAGGTGGCTAAAATATGTTTTTCTGCTTTACATCGCCGCAACAGTTGTATCACTCTCCTCAAAGCCACCAGACTACATTCACAAAAACAGTAATTTTACCTCACAGAACGTGAAGTATTGTATGTAACAACACCAATTAAAAAAAAAAATCCGAACTAACCTTATCAGTTATTTCCAAACTTCTCCTAACTCAGCTTGTGTTCACATTATTCATAACTTTATTGATTACGTCACTCCTTTTTGCAACGGCCGAGTGGGCGTTTCCATTAGAATAAAACGGAATGCAGATGGACACGTACTTTAAATACATTTTATCCTTACTGCACGTTATTTTTTATTTCCGAAGTCCACTTTATTTTGAAAAATATTACAGAAACAAAGTGTATTCTCCCCAGGTGCCTCCAGTCATAAGCAGCAAGGAGAAGAGAGAGCAGTGGGTACTTCGCAGCAGCCTCTCCCCTCCCCCCTCCATCTCCCGCGCCTCCACCCCAACGCCCCCATCCCGAACCTGCTCCCCGCTGCCCCTCTCCCGAACCTGCTCCCCTCTCCCCCTGTCCCGCACCTCCTCTCCTCTCCCTCCGCCGCGCCCGGTGCTGGGCACGGCGCCGGCCCCGGGCCCCCCGCCGCCTCCGCCCCTGCCGCCGGCCCCTCTCCTGCCTCCGCCGCCGCCGCACAGGATCAGAGAGAGCCCCGGGGACGAGGACACGACGGCGCTCCTGCCGCGCAGCGACACCCTGCTGCAGCTCAGCGAGGACGACGGCACGGAGAACCCCCTCCTCACCCCGCTGCTGTCCCATCCCTCACCCCGCCGGTCACCCCGCCGGCTGCCCCTGCCCCTCTCCCCCGTCGACCTGGACCTGGATGAGTCCCACGTTTGAGAGGGGTGACTGTGTTTTTCTATCAGTAGCCCACGCCAAAATGCCATACAAATACCTGCAGGGTACGGATAACAGGGAGGCTGTGCTGCATACACTTCAAAAACAGAAAAAGTAAAGTGTACATTTAGATTTTATGAAATGACAGTCTAAAAGTACGTAGTTAGAAAGGAAGGGACTGTTTTCCACACTAACCCCCCTGCCTCAAGTGTGTCTGTAACCCACCGACTTGTTTTCAGTTCCATCTGCAGCCTCGAATCCTGTTTTCCCCCTCAGCTTTGCCCTGAAACTAAACTGCTCTCTCCTCAGTGTAGCTGTTTAGTTTTGACAAAAATGAACACTCTTAAATGTACAAAACAAAACCTATTTCCCCTCCCTCCCTCTCTCTGTAGGCCTCTTATTGTAAGTGTTGAATAACAACACGAAAATCATTTATCTGTTCTCATGGCTACATACCCTGAGGGTTGAATGTATATCTTAGCAGCAATCTACCTTATTGCTTTCGTCACAGCAACGTGAAATCATGATGGACCTGTGCTGGTCTAATCTATCCCGAGATAAAAGATTTATTTTTTAATTTTAGATGAAATTATAACAGATCAGAAATGTTTAAAGAATTGATATTTAAGAAAAGATTGCTTCTAATAGATTTGAATGTGTCTATATTGTGGAGATTTATATAAATTGAAAAAGGAGATGTTATAACTTGTATAAAAAGTATATTAAGAGCCATTCTAAAACTATGGGTGAAATAAGGGCCTTTATATTAAATGAAGCAGCAGTAAATATACAATACAGTATATGTATTTAAACATTTTATGTGATCATATGGAAGAAATGAGAGATGTTCTGTTGTTTCTACAGCTCTCGTTATAATCATAATATCAAACATATATGTGTTTTTTGTGTGTATTGTGCTGCTCGGTGTCTCAGCAGAATATTTTATTTGTGACCAAAGACAATATCTTCGTGTTTATCAGCGTAAAATGTCATGTTTGAGAAAAACATATAACATTTACAAAAGACTCAGTCACTCGTCCTGATGTTTGCAGTGCCGGTCATGTTTTGTTTCCGTGTCTGTGATGTTGTCTTACGCTCAGAACGGGGGGGGGCAGCGAGACTCCTTTTATCGCTAATCGACAGATGGCCGTTACCTCGTTGCTCATTCCATGCCTTAACAGAGAAATATTAACACGTCTGTCTGTTTAAATGAGTTTATTGTGTCTGCTGAAAACCTCATACCTCCTAAATGTCCACTTTTAAGGAGATCATATAGTTTGCATAACACATTTTTGTATGTAAAAACATGCCAATTTTACAACGCTCTCCCCTTTTCATCAATAATAATGTTAAATCACGTAATACTGGATCAATATGTGCCATAATTCACACCAACGCACTGTGAGTGTTATTGGCTGCTTCTCTTTACTATATGTCACTTTCTTTTGACTATTTGTGTCACACTTTGTGAATATTTGGGTTCATAGAGATTGTGTATGCATTTATGCAGTGGGAATAGAGAGGGAATAACGCAGCCTCTACAGGGGTGTCTTAATGCAGTTAATTCAACAAATATTTAAAGTGTATCCTTAACGAAAGCACACATTACTCCAGTTTCTACCTAAGTTAAGACCCCAGATGTTCGACATTACGATAAAGGAAATGCTGTAAGTTTCTGTAATGTGTTATTGTCCTGTCCTCTGTATCCTAAGTTTAATTTTTTGCACAATGCAAAACATATCTATCTCAAATCCATAAAACACACTCAATTCAAGGTTTTTCAAAGAAGTGTGAAGACGCATCAGTGTTTTTAGCCAGAGGGCCTTTTGAACTGTTGAATCTGAGTTCCCTTTAAATGTAACGCGTCTGTCAAATTATGTCTTTGTGCAAAGTTAGAATAAAGCTACAGTATATCAGAATATTTCTGGAATATATAAATAAATGGATATTGTTTACAATGTTTTTCAGCTTTCTGTCCATAAATATATATATAAAAAAACACCAATGAAAAATAATAAAATAAAACATCTGTATTCAAGTGTTGCACTTCAAATTTGAACATAAATCCAAAATAGTAGAATAAATTAAATGTCTATCTTAGTTTGAGCAGTTTACAGTAAATGTTTGCGCCGGTAGTCGCACGGAACCAAGATTGGAGCGTGTTCCAGAGTACGGACACAAAACTGCGTTGCACTTTGTCAGTAATGCAGCAGTCAGGTCTATTGGGGAATACAGCAGATAGCATATACTGTGAAATTATTCAGTTTTTAAGGGAAACTGATTTAGTTAAACGAATTTAGAGTTTTCCTCATTATTATTATTTAATTTTTAATTTTTAATTTTTATGTTTATTTATTTTAATTTTAATTTTAATTTTAATTTTAATTTTTATTTTTATTTTTATTTTTATTTTTATTTTTATTTTTATTTATTTTTATTTATTTTATTTTATTTTATTTTATTTTTATTTTTATTTTGTTTCTGCACAATCTCCTGTTCCACACTCCAGTAGTCCAGCAGGTGGCGGTAATGTACCTCTAAGATGGTTTGCCTACCGCCAATAAACACCAGAGAACAAGAAGTAATGTCCGCTGCAGTGCAATCAGCAGCACCTGTGCTTCTCCTACTACCACCTCAAGACAACATGTCTGCAGACGGCTGGACATGTTGACATTAGAGCGGATGAACTCATGGATTTATGATGATGTGCTTCATGAAGACGTGTGGAGGACGTTATGAGGTGAGTCAGAGGCTGTACAAACATTACACAGGCTCGCTGGGTCCGTTGCTAGGTAGCTTAACTGTCCGTTGCTAGCTTAGTGTCCAGCTAACTGATGCTACATGCTAACGTCAGAGCCGTTGGTAAAGGTTGGTACAAGGCGGTTGTGAATATCAACATTTTCCTTAGACCTAAACCAGAAAACAACATGTAACGGAGTCAATAAGAGTGTTTTTGTGATATAGTTAATTTCATGTTTTCATTTTTGGGACAACCAACCGTTGTTTTCTGTAGAGCTTTTATTTTGTAAACAGTGCCTCTAGCATTAGCGGACAGCCAGGGCTTTTATTTTGTAAACAGTGCCTCTAGCATTAGCGGACAGCCAAGGCTTTTATTTTGTAGTACCTGCAGGTGCACTGTGGGTCAGTTCGTCCGGTACTTGCTGCGCTTTAATAATGGTCAATAATATCATTTAAGTTGTTGAAATATACCTACTGGTACAAATAAAGTCACCTGAACTTTTAATTTAATTTAATGTTAAATTTAATTTATTTTTTTTCCAATTTTTGGGAACGAATAAACAAAGAAAAATCACACGATGATGCCATTTAAATCAAATGCTTATTTTTCCCACCCTTCCTTATTATTGTAGAAAAACTAAAGAGAGCTCCGACATCTGTGGTCTGATGGGTAAAAATGCTGGGATGTGTGTTGAATGTGTGTGTTTGCAGCAATGTGCAAATGCCTGTTTCTGTGTCTATGTATCAATATGTGTCTCCATAGTGTGGAGAAGTCGCCAGTATAATAATAGTCATTTATTGCAGAGGTGTGGGACTCGAGTCAGACTTGATTTGCAAATTTGAGGACTTGTGACTTGCTTGACTCACATTGATAAAAGACTTGACTTTGACTTGGTATTCATGACTTGAGACTTAACTTAGACTTTTGACTCGAAAGGACTTTTTTAGTTAAATATTTTCATTTTTCTAGATATTGAGAATTCTCAATATCTAGAAAAATTAAAATATTTTTAAGTTTTGTTTTTGAAACATCTGGTGATTTCTAGGTAGGTTGCCAGGCGAGCAAACCTGGCAACCTACTAGGACGCAGCAGAGGCCAACGCAGGAGGCAGCGAGATGTCATGGAGGGGCCGAGTACATAACAATAACACAAATAATACAATTTGGATTCAATGATTATGTTGTTGATAATGCATTTTATTGAGAAGACATATCGTTAATGTAAAAGACAATCGGGGGACTGATTCGGGGCAATATACCCAGTTGCTCCGTGCTTATATAATATGTGCACATCAAACGTGTCGTTTTGATTCATTATTTTACACAGTTCCTTCTGAGCATCAAAAGGCATTTCACTCCTCTTATAACTCTGTGACAGAGATGGTTCGGGTTCAAAACTAAAGATTAAAAATAATGTACGTAGGCCCAGACAACCATAAGTTTCCTCTGAGAGAAAACTCTCTACAGGAGTCCCAGACTCATGAGGACAGCCCTGTGATTAAAGCCTTGTTATTTAGCTAATGTGTCATGTGTTTTCAAGGTACATTTCGTTTGATTTGTATGCTGATTTCAATAATTTATTTGCATGCAAGTTATTGTTATGCTAGATTTATAGTGGACTGGAGCTTCTTATGCATATATGATTGAGGTTAGTAACAGACTAACGTTAGTAAATTAGCTAAACTGTGATAATACCCTCACTAAATTAACTCTGAGCCCGTTAGTTAACATTATGTAAAGTAATCTACAGTTTTTGCCACCACACCAGACAAATGGGATTACAGCCCAGGTGTTGATTGCTTCATTCATAATTATGATGCATTATTTTCTGATGATCAAGTTCATTGTTAAAAGTTTTTGAAATGTATGCCTTTGTTGTTTTATAGCTAAGGGATAGTTTATAGCCTACCAATGCACAATTAATAATCAGAGGAGGTTTGTAAATGTTTCATTTCAATACGTGATATTCCCATAACATTTGTTGTTATTATTATTATTATTGTTATTATTATTAAAGCAGCTTCCAGATCGAAATAAAAGGAAGAGAGAAGGAATGAAGAATACAGATTTTGTTAACAATATTTATTTATCCTTAACTCAATATTTTCAAGGGACACTTCACTTACAACTTGTTTTTTAATTTGCCATGGTGAATTTGACTCACCAAGAGCCCTGTAAAGTATGCATATAATCATCTTTTCATGAACACTGTCTTTTAACTGATTTGAAATGTGGAAACTGGGTTAGATCATCAGAATTTCGTAGGACTCGACTTGACTTGCTTGACTTACAGCATGGACTCAACTTGACTTACAGCATGGACTCGACTTGACTTGCTTGACTTGCAGCAGGGACTCGACTTGACTTGCTTGACTTACAGCATGGACTCGACTTGACTTGCTTGACTTACAGCAGGGACTCGACTTGACTTGACTTGACTTACGTTCTAAATAGTTTTGCATGGGGAAATTTTAACTCTTTGTACACATAACTGCTGCAGTTCAAAATTTGAAAATTCACCAGTACAGCATATACAGTTTCCAATTCATCTGTTAATTAAGTTAAGTGGGACTCGACTTGACTTGCTTGACTTACAGCAAGGACTTGGCTTGACTTGCTTGAATCTCACCACAGTGAATTAGGACTTGCTTGAGACTTGAAGGTTAAGACTTGAGACTTGCACGTGACTTGCACATGTGTGACTTACTCCCACCTCTGTCATATTGTTTAACGCCGTAACTCACGTACAACACATTTAGTTAACTTATCAGTCCCGTGAATGCGTCATTTCCGGTTTAGAGGTTGATCCTAATGACTTAGCCTGCTAGGTTAACGTGTAACATCCGGGTATCTAGCTAGTTGCTAATGCAGCACCTTTCTGTCCTTTCATCCAGGTGTGAGCGGGCTGTGATGACCATCTGAACGCTGTTCCTCACCTGTCTGCTTGAGTGTGCCCCATCATACAGGTACGGTATGTTAGTTGAATATGCATGTTATATATGTTAAGTAGCGTCTTCATTTTGGCTCAAATTCACTATTTTATTAGGCATTTATTTACCTTTGTTAACCAGAACGTGCCTGCTGTGTTCTGTAACCCTCCTGAAGGTGGCAGCAGAGCACAATTTATATGTAAATCTCTTCAGTTGTTAAAGAAAAATTAAAACCACTTAGTCCATGAGCCAGGGGGTTGGTCGTGCCACTTTGGAGAGACCAGGGCTCATATTTATTTTTTTAAAGGTCTATGTCCCTAGTGTTGGAAAATGCATGATAGCATTGCAGCAATGGTAGCTTTCTATGTGCTATTACTCCTTTTTTCCATCCCTCCATCATTCAAATTTGTCCATCTTTTTTCACCATGTTACACAGATCCAGTATAAAAGATGGTAACCAACACACAATATCACGAAGTTATATGTCGTTGTAAAGCTTAGTCTATATCCATCGGTCACATTGTCACGACACTGAGGTCAAGAGAATTTGACCTCTAATGCTGCAATTGGGCAAATTCTGAATGCCACTCCAAATGCCCTTATAACTAACTCCATATTAATCTTATGTGCCTATGGATAGTTCCAACATAAAGGGCAAAAAAGAGCTTTAAAATAATATATTACATGAATAACAACAATAACAAAATTTCTTATGAGAATAAACGTAACTTTGTGCAGTTTGTATCTGATGGAATGTCAGAACTTTGCATTGAATTCTGTTATTGGGGCCGTTGTAAATGGCTTTCTAAGCAGCAGAAACTCAAAATAATACAAAAACTCATCTGGATCTATGTATAAAATGGTGAAAAAAGATGGAAGAATTTAAATGATGGTTGGATGGAAAAAGGAGCGATGGCACATAGAAAGCTACCATTGCTGCAATGCTATCATGCATTTTCCAACACTAGGGACACAGACCTTTTAAACAAATCACTACGAAACCCAGTCCCTCCAAAGTGGCACGACCAACCCCCTGGCTCATGGACTAAATGGGCATTTAGAGTTTGGGAAAAACATTCTCAAAACCACTGTATAGATTTTTAATTAATAGTTTACATGCAAAGATTAACTCAGTCAATACTTTTGCATTTGCAAAGAGACGCACCCTCTCAGTGTACATCATGTAAGCAAACCACGTACATATCAACTGCGTGCTCCATATCCGACTGGAGACGCAACCGGACGTAACCACTTCTAAGATGGGTTAGCAGTACTTGCTATCTAGTTTTCTTTTGAAACACAAAACACACGTTTTATATTGTGATATTTATTTGGAATGACATTCAATATAGCATCCTTAATAAGGACTAAATGTGGATGTTTCACCCACCAGTTTTTGTTCCTGCTCAGCCTGCTGTATAGTGTAACATTAGTCCATTGTGTTTTCCACAAAACTGAACAAAATAATCTGAACGGGTAAGATGTAAGAGGAGCACAGGATGCTTTTCTTACTCTCTTGGTCCTCTTTTGTGTTTTAATGCACCCAATTTATAGGCCTACTTTCTACTAGATAAAAAAAAAACAGACGAGGCTTCATACTGAAATACTGTAGTGACGGCTAATATTTCTCATTAGATGGTCAGTTTTGTCTCAACACACACGATTCATCGTGGTTTTAACACCAAAGGGTTTCTTTAGTTTGAAACATGCATACAATAAGTGGCATAACATATTTGTAACCCCTTCTTAAGTATGTTTAAATGTGTTTGATGTTAAAGTAGTCATTGTTTCCATAGTTGTCTCTTTTGTGCTGTGTGTTTTTGTTTTGTTTTAACCTGTGTGCCGTTACATTTTTTGACACCAGGTAGCTCGTAATAATTTTTCTCCGGTGGACACTACGCATATAACTGCGAGCATCAACGCTTGTGCTCAAAGTGACAATAATAAAGTTAATATATAATATTATTATAATATTAATATAGAAAACCGGGTCAATGAACCTGGAAGTAGATGAGGATCTACTTCCAGGTCCATTGACCCGGTTTTCTCCCGCTGTCTAAACTAATCAACCATTCCTAATCCACGTTGCTGCGTTCTCAACGCGAACAACAGGATAAATAGGAACAGGGCGTCCGACAAAACTTCAGCTCAAAATGAGGCGTATGCTATAAAAATATCATAGTATAGTATGTAGAAAAAATAAAAAGTCATAGAGTAGTATGTCGAAAAAAATGGCACAGTACAGTATGCTATTAAAATATCATAGTATAGTATGTCGAAAAAAATGGCATAGTATAGTATGCTATTAAAATATCATAGTATATAGTATGTCGAAAAAATAAGTCATAGTATAGTATGTTGAAAAAATTATAAAAGTCATGTATAGTATGTCAAAAAAAAAAAAAGGTCAGTATAATATGTATAAAAAAGTAATGGTATTTAAAATATAATATTAAAGTATGTTGAAAAAATAATAAAAGTCATTGTATAGTATGTGGGAAAAAAACTCCTAGTATAGTTAGTGGAACATTTTTTAATGTCATAGCACATAGTATAGCTTTTCATGGTACTCAATGACACTTTACTCAGGTTAAAATGATCATAGCAAACAACACGGTAAAAATATTCAACACACAACATTAATCACACATTAAAGTAGTTCTAAAGCAGTGCGTTTTGTTTTGCGATTTGAATTTGGACAGATTGGTGCATCTCGGATGCGTTTGGGGGAGTGAGTTCCAGTGGCCGGGGACAGCTATGGAGAATGCCCCGTCTCCTCAGGTCCAGGGCTTGGTTCTTAGTGCTGGAGACAGGAGGTTGGCATCACAGGAGCTGAGACTGCAGGAAGGAGTGTGGCGGTGGAGCGGGTAAGTCATTAAAAAAATCATTATATAGTATGTTGAAAAAGGTCATAGTATAGTATGTTGAAAAAAATAAAAATGTCATAATGTAGTATGTGGAAAAAAAGTTATAGTATGTCATAAAACAAGTTATCGTTTAGTATGCCATAAAAATATCATAGTATAGTATGTTGGGAAAAAAAAGTCACAGTATAATGTTGAAAAAAATTTAGTGAAGTATGTCGAATTTTTAAAAAGAAATTTAAAAAGCCATAGTGCACTATGTTGAAAATAGTCATAGTATGGTGCGTGTAGAAAAAAATCATAGTATAGTATGTCGAAAACAAATGGCATAGTATAGTGTGTTAAAATATCAAAGTATAGTATGTTAAAAAATATAGTATAGAATTTTTAAAAAATATAGTTTAGTATGATAAAAAATATCACAGTATAGTATGTTGAAGAAAATGGCATAGTCGACTATATTAAAAAAAATATAGTATGTTAAAAAAAAATCATAGTATAGTATGTTAAAAAAATATAGTAAAGTATATTAAAAAATATTTAGGTATAGTATGATTAAAAAAATATCAAAGTATAGTTTGTTACAAAATATCATAGTGTAGTAGTTTAAAAAAAATATAGTATAATATGTTGAAAAAAATGGCAGTCGACTATATTAAAAAAAATATCATAGTATAGTATTTTAAAAAAATATATAGTTTAGTATGATACAAAATATCATAGTATAATATGTTGGAAAAAATGGCATAGTATAGTATGCTATAAAATAGGATGTTAAAAAAAAATTATAGTAGAGTATGTTAAAAAATATATAGTATAGTTTGTTACAAAATATCATGGTATAGTATGTTGAAAATAATGGCATAGTATGACAAAAAATATAGTTTAGTATGTTAGAAAATATCATAGTATTATTTAAAAATATATCAGTGTAGTATGTTAAAAATATATTTTTAATATTAATGCACCATTCAACAGCAGAGAGTTTAAGAAGCACCAGGGAAGATTGTGAATCACCATTGTTTTTATTATGACATTTCAATGTTTACAGACTCCACGAAGAAGAACTCGGAGCCTTCCAGCCAGCACACTGACGAGGACCTGCGTAAGCTCAGGAGGAGGTTAGTATCTGATCAGCACACTCCAAGAGTTGAACTTCTAGCTCTCATTGTCACATCTGTCAGACAAACAGTCACTCTGCGTTCCCCGCAGGCGCAGCCGAAGTCAGCGGCGGAGGAGACGGTTCCGGGCGAGTCGGGCTCCAGCTTCAGCGCGGGCCAGAGGCTGACGGCGCGGAGCAGTACTCCACTCTGCGTTAGAGCGGGGCACTATGTAAGTCGAGGTTTTTTATGTTATAAAAAAAAGACAGCGACGTACATTAAATTTGCCTCGGCGGAGGTCACACTACAGTATGTTGAAAAAATGTCATAGTACGCTCTGAAAATACGTCACAGTATATGTAGAAAAACCTCGCTTAGATGAAATTCAACTTTATTGTCATTGCACATAGTACAAGTACAACGAAATGCAGTTTTGCATCTAACCAGAGCGCAAACAAGACCGTATATAAAAAATGAGGATATATCGGCGTATGTACATAGGCACATACAGTACAGATTGTAATTAAAATGTGTTGTATTCTGATGGGACATTGTAGAACAAGTAATAAAAGTCACAGCATAGCTTTTCACGGTACTCGACGACACTTTACTCAAGTTAAACCGATCACAGCAAACAACACGCATCATTAATCGTACATTAAAAGGCGAGGTTTGTTTTGCGATTTGATTGCGGACAGATCGGCGCAGTCTGGGACGCGTTTGGAGAGCGACTTCCAGAGGGACGGAACAGCTACGGAGAACGCTCCGTCGCCGCAGGTCTCGGTTCTCAGAGGCGGAGCCGGGAGGTCGGCATCACGGTAAGTAATTGAAAAATCATAGTATATTTAATGTTAATTTATCACAGTTTTTTGCGGTAGTTTATTCTTAGTTTAATGCCAGTTAATTGTAGTTCAATCTGCCCTCGAACTACGACTAACTGGCATTTAACTAAGAACAAACTACCGTCAGCCACATTCTGAGTTAAATGCCAGTTAATCGTAGTTCGAGGGCAGATTGAACTACAATTAACTGGCATTAAACTAAGAATAAACTACCGCAAAAAATTGTGATAAATTAACATTAAATATACTATGATTTTTCAATGGCAGTTCAAATGCTAGGATAAGTATGTGGTTTGCATGAGGCGGCATGAAAGAGTAGCAGAACAAGCTGCGAAGTAGAGGACAGGAAGGTAAGTCACACCTGCTGCGATTAGTGATTGGCAGCGGCTCGTTGTCAAGGCGAGCACTGCGATTGGCCGGTGTGCAATCTGGAACAAGCACGATCAGCTGTTGAGCAATCAGTCCGGGGCAAGTTCAGGTGCAGTTGCCAGCACATAAGCCAGGAGTTTGCGGAGCGGCAGCCGGGTAGCGACAGTCGGGTCGCGCAGAGACGGCATTGTTGCTCAGACGTTCATTTTGCTCAGATTGATCTATGCAAAGAACTGTCTTAGCAAACTTCGGTCTGAGGAAAAGGGCTGTGCCACAAGTGCTGCAGGATTTTCTCCAGGTTTGTCTTGGTTTTTCCTGCATTCTCTTGATACCATGTGCCTGACATGTGCTACAAACATTTGCCTGTCTTTCAGAGTCCTTCAATCCTGAACGAAACCGCATGGCTGCCCTTTGTCTGAATCCTTTCTTCTCATCCTTGGACCAAAAGAACTTCTAAGGCTGAAGACACAGGTGACTATGTTTTTTGAAATTCCTGCTTGGTGCAATTTAGTTCTCATGTGCAATGACTAAACCCTTTGTCTGTCTCTTAACCTCTGCACAGAAGAACCTGCAAGAGTTCAACTGAGCTAGGCCACAAGTGCTGCAGGATTGTCTTTTCCTGCATTCTCTTGATACAATGTGCTACAAACATTTGCCTGTCTTTCAGAGTCCTTCAATCCTGAACCAAACTGCATGGCTGCCCTTTGTCTGAATCCTTTCTTCTCACCCTTGGACCAAAAGAACTTCTAAGGCTGAAGACACAGGTGACTATGTTTTTTGAAATTCCTGCAATTTAGTTCTCATGTGCAATGACTAAACCCTTTGTCTGTCTCTTAAGCTCTGCACAGAAGAACCTGCAAGAGCGTCTTTTCCTGCATTCTCTTGATACCATGTGCTACAAACATTTGCCTGTCTTTCAGAGTCCTTCAATCCTGAACCAAACCGCATGGCTGCCCTTTGTCTGAAGACACAGGTGACTATCTTTTTTGAAATTCCTGCAATTTAGTTCTCATGTGCAATGACTAAACCCTTTGTCTGTCTCTTAACCTCTGCAGAAGAATCTGCTAGAGTTTGACTGAGTGCAATATTCTACAAGTTTGTATTCTCCTTTGTCCGTATTGTTCTCTTGCCTAACATGTGCTATACCCATTTCTCTGTCCGTCCTAGACTGCATCCTCACCCTTGGACCAAAAGAGGCCATGCAAAGAACTTCTAAGGCTGAAGATGCAAGTGACTATCTTTTTTTAAATTCCTGCAATTTAGTTCTCATGTGCAATGACTAAACCCTTTGTCTGTCTCTTAACCTCTGCGCAGAAGAACCTGCTAGAGTTTGTATTCTCCTTATTGTTCTCTTGCCTAACCTAGACCGGACAGCTGCCCGAATCCTTACTAAACCAAATGTGCACTTTATAAATGATTCTTTTCTCACACACTATTAACATCTTTTAATATGATCATTTGTATAGCTGGATGTATGTTTGATGCTGAAAGCATTATTTCCTGTCTATAGTTTTTGTGATATTCTTCTGGCAGCTCGGATGACATCTTCAGTGTTGACTTTATCTCCAAATTCAATCTCTCTGTGCTCCAGAAGGATTCCCTGCTGTCCTTCTCCAATGACCCCTCAAGATGCCAGCAGAAGTGCTGTTACTGACAGATGGACTCAAAGAACTTCTTCTGAGGTAAAAGATGCAAGTGCTTTACTTTTTAACCTTCCTACTGCTAACCCTGACTTTAGCGCTAGCAACTGAAACTGCTGTCTCACTTTGCTTGCAGGAACAAACTGAGTTGGTGCCAATCTGTGACTGAGGAAATGCTTTTGTTCTGTGGACTGGGTAAAGTACCTGGTTCTATCTTAGCGAGAGACTGTTTAACCTCTGTTGATGTACAGATTTCATTAAATGTTCTTCATTGCCTTTATGTGTGATGTGTTGTTTGTAGTTAGGGTGGCTGGCTTTGACATGTTTTAGCAGATATATTTGTTCTGTTTCAAGTACCTGCAAGTTAGAGATTACTTTAACAAAAAAATACAAAGTGTCAAAACAAACAACTTGATTACAGTAATGAAATTGTTTGATTTGACACTTTGTATTTTTTTTGAGAGAGAGAGAGAGAGAGAGAGAGAGAGAGAGAGAGAGAGAGAGAGAGAGAGAGAGAGAGAGAGAGAGAGAGAGAGAGAGAGAGAGAGAGAGAGAGAGAGAGAGAGAGAGAGAGAGAGAGAGAGAGAGAGAGAGAGAGAGAGAGAGAGAGAGAGAGGAGAGAGAGAGAGAGAGAGAGAGAGAGAGAGAGAGAGAGAGAGAGAGAGAGAGAGAGAGAGAGAGAGAGAGAGAGAGAGAGAGAGAGAGAGAGAGAGAGATTTTTTTCGTCATACCACAAATTTTCCCGACGCACCAGGGCAGTTTTTTTCGTCCCACCACATAATTTTCCCGACGCACCAGGGCAGTTTTTTTCGGCCCACCACATAATTTTCCGACGCACCAGGGCAGTTTTTTTCGTCGTACCACAAATTTTTCCCGACGCACCAGGGCAGTTTTTTTCGTCGTACCACAAATTTTCCCGACGCACCAGGGCAGTTTTTTTCGTCCCACCACATAATTTTCCCGACGCACCAGGGCAGTTTTTTTCATCCCACCACATAATTTTCCGACGCACCAGGGCAGTTTTTTTCGTCCCACCACATAATTTTCCGACGCACCAGGGCAGTTTTTTTTCGTCGTACCACAAATTTTCCCGACGCACCAGGGCAGTTTTTTTCGTCGTACCACAAATTTTCCCGACGCACCAGGGCAGTTTTTTTCGTCGTACCACAAATTTTCCCGACGCACCAGGGCAGTTTTTTTTCGTCCCACCACATAATTTTCCGACGCACCAGGGCAGTTTTTTTCGTCCCACCACATAATTTTCCGACGCACCAGGGCAGTTTTTTTCGTCGTACCACAAATTTTCCCGACGCACCAGTGCAGTTTTTTTCGTCCCACCACATAATTTTCCCGACGCACCAGGGCAGTTTTTTTCGTCGTACCACAAATTTTCCCGACGCACCAGTGCAGTTTTTTTCGTCCCACCACATAATTTTCCCGACGCACCAGGGCAGTTTTTTTCGTCGTACCACAAATTTTCCCGACGCACCAGGGCAGTTTTTTTCGTCCCACCACATAATTTTCCCGACGCACCAGGGCAGTTTTTTTCGTCCCACCACATAATTTTCCGACGCACCAGGGCAGTTTTTTTCGTCGTACCACAAATTTTCCCGACGCACCAGGGCAGTTTTTTTCGTCCCACCACATAATTTTCCGACGCACCAGGGCAGTTTTTTTCGTCCCACCACATAATTTTCCGACGCACCAGGGCAGTTTTTTTCGTCGTACCACAAATTTTCCCGACGCACCAGGGCAGTTTTTTTCGTCGTACCACAAATTTTCCCGACGCACCAGGGCAGTTTTTTCGTCCCACCACATAATTTTCCCGACGCACCAGGGCAGTTTTTTTCGTCGTACCACAAATTTTCCCGACGCACCAGGGCAGTTTTTTTCGTCCCACCACAAATTTTCCCGACGCACCAGGGCAGTTTTTTTCGTCCCACCACATAATTTTCCGACGCACCAGGGCAGTTTTTTTCGTCCCACCACATAATTTTCCGACGCACCAGGGCAGTTTTTTTCGTCGTACCACAAATTTTCCCGACGCACCAGGGCAGTTTTTTTCGTCCCACCACATAATTTTCCCGACGCACCAGGGCAGTTTTTTTCGTCCCACCACATAATTTTCCGACGCACCAGGGCAGTTTTTTTCGTCGTACCACAAATTTTCCCGACGCACCAGGGCAGTTTTTTTCGTCGTACCACAAATTTTCCCGACGCACCAGGGCAGTTTTTTTCGTCCCACCACATAATTTTCCGACGCACCAGGGCAGTTTTTTTCGTCCCACCACATAATTTTTCCGACGCACCAGGGCAGTTTTTTTCGTCGTACCACAAATTTTCCCGACGCACCAGGCAGTTTTTTTCGTCCCACCACATAATTTTCCCGACGCACCAGGGCAGTTTTTTTCGTCGTACCACAAATTTTCCCGACGCACCAGTGCAGTTTTTTTCGTCCCACCACATAATTTTCCCGACGCACCAGGGCAGTTTTTTTTCGTCGTACCACAAATTTTCCCGACGCACCAGGGCAGTTTTTTTCGTCCCACCACATAATTTTCCCGACGCACCAGGGCAGTTTTTTTTCGTCCCACCACATAATTTTCCGACGCACCAGGGCAGTTTTTTTCGTCGTACCACAAATTTTCCCGACGCACCAGGGCAGTTTTTTTCGTCCCACCACATAATTTTCCCGACGCACCAGGGCAGTTTTTTTCGTCCCACCACATAATTTTCCGACGCACCAGGGCAGTTTTTTTCGTCGTACCACAAATTTTCCCGACGCACCAGGGCAGTTTTTTTTCGTCGTACCACAAATTTTCCCGACGCACCAGGGCAGTTTTTTTCGTCCCACCACATAATTTTCCCGACGCACCAGGGCAGTTTTTTTCGTCGTACCACAAATTTTCCCGACGCACCAGGGCAGTTTTTTTCGTCCCACCACAAATTTTCCCGACGCACCAGGGCAGTTTTTTTCGTCCCACCACATAATTTTCCGACGCACCAGGGCAGTTTTTTTTCGTCCCACCACATAATTTTCCGACGCACCAGGGCAGTTTTTTTCGTCGTACCACAAATTTTCCCGACGCACCCGGGCAGTTTTTTTCGTCCCACCACATAATTTTCCCGACGCACCAGGGCAGTTTTTTTCGTCCCACCACATAATTTTCCGACGCACCAGGGCAGTTTTTTTCGTCGTACCACAAATTTTCCCGACGCACCAGGGCAGTTTTTTTCGTCGTACCACAAATTTTCCCGACGCACCAGGGCAGTTTTTTTCGTCCCACCACATAATTTTCCCGACGCACCAGGGCAGTTTTTTTCGTCCCACCACATAATTTTCCGACGCACCAGGGCAGTTTTTTTCGTCCCACCACATAATTTTCCGACGCACCAGGGCAGTTTTTTTCGTCGTACCACAAATTTTCCCGACGCACCAGGGCAGTTTTTTTCGTCGTACCACAAATTTTCCCGACGCACCAGGGCAGTTTTTTTCGTCGTACCACAAATTTTCCCGACGCACCAGGGCAGTTTTTTTCGTCCCACCACATAATTTTCCCGACGCACCAGGGCAGTTTTTTTCGTCGTACCACAAATTTTTCCCGACGCACCAGGGCAGTTTTTTTCGTCCCACCACATAATTTTCCCGACGCACCAGGGCAGTTTTTTTTCGTCCCACCACATAATTTTCCCGACGCACCAGGGCAGTTTTTTTCGTCCCACCACATAATTTTCCCGACGCACCAGGGCAGTTTTTTTCGTCCCACCACATAATTTTCCCGACGCACCAGGGCAGTTTTTTTCGTCGTACCACAAATTTTCCCGACGCACCAGGGCAGTTTTTTTCGTCCCGCCACATAATTTTCCGACGCACCAGGGCAGTTTTTTTCGTCGTACCACAAATTTTCCCGACGCACCAGGGCAGTTTTTTTCGTCCCACCACATAATTTTCCCGACGCACCAGGGCAGTTTTTTTTCGTCGTACCACAAATTTTCCCGACGCACCAGGGCAGTTTTTTTCGTCCCGCCACATAATTTTCCCGACGCACCAGGGCAGTTTTTTTCGTCGTACCACAAATTTTACCGACGCACCAGGGCAGTTTTTTTCGTCGTACCACAAATTTTCCCGACGCACCAGGGCAGTTTTTTTCGTCGTACCACAAATTTTCCCGACGCACCAGGGCAGTTTTTTTCGTCCCACCACATAATTTTCCGACGCACCAGGGCAGTTTTTTTCGTCCCACCACATAATTTTCCGACGCACCAGGGCAGTTTTTTTCGTCCCACCACATAATTTTCCGACGCACCAGGGCAGTTTTTTTCGTCGTACCACAAATTTTCCCGACGCACCAGGGCAGTTTTTTTCGTCGTACCACAAATTTTCCCGACGCACCAGGGCAGTTTTTTTCGTCGTACCACAAATTTTCCCGACGCACCAGGGCAGTTTTTTTCGTCCCACCACATAATTTTCCCGACGCACCAGGGCAGTTTTTTTTCGTCGTACCACAAATTTTCCCGACGCACCAGGGCAGTTTTTTTCGTCCCGCCACATAATTTTCCCGACGCACCAGGGCAGTTTTTTTCGTCCCACCACATAATTTTCCCGACGCACCAGGGCAGTTTTTTTCGTCCCACCACATAATTTTCCCGACGCACCAGGGCAGTTTTTTTCGTCCCACCACATAATTTTCCCGACGCACCAGGGCAGTTTTTTTCGTCGTACCACAAATTTTCCCGACGCACCAGGGCAGTTTTTTTCGTCCCGCCACATAATTTTCCGACGCACCAGGGCAGTTTTTTTCGTCGTACCACAAATTTTCCCGACGCACCAGGGCAGTTTTTTTCGTCCCACCACATAATTTTCCCGACGCACCAGGGCAGTTTTTTTCGTCGTACCACAAATTTTCCCGACGCACCAGGGCAGTTTTTTTCGTCCCGCCACATAATTTTCCCGACGCACCAGGGCAGTTTTTTTCGTCGTACCACAAATTTTACCGACGCACCAGGGCAGTTTTTTTTCGTCGTACCACAAATTTTCCCGACGCACCAGGGCAGTTTTTTTCGTCGTACCACAAATTTTCCCGACGCACCAGGGCAGTTTTTTTCGCCCCACCACATTTTTTCCCGACGCACCAGGGCAGTTTTTTTCGTCCCACCACATTTTTTTCCGACGCACCAGGGCAGTTTTTTTCGTCCCACCACATAATTTTCCCGACGCACCAGGGCAGTTTTTTTCGACATACTATACTATGACGTTTTTTCGACATACTATACTATGACGTTTTTTCGACATACTATACTATGACGTTTTTTCGACATACTATACTATGACATTTTTTCCGACATACTATGACGTTTTTTTCGACATACTATACTATGACCTTTTTTTCGACATAGTATGATGTTTTTTCGACATACTATACGCCAACTGAGATCCATAAAGTTAAAATACCAGAAATTGGTTTTCATAAAGATTCTCTTGGCAAGTAGTAAGAAAGCCATAACGCAAAAGTGGAGACATTCAGTTTATATATTCTGTACATAAATAGGAAATACAAAACCCATTTAAAACAATTAAGCAAACAGTGTTTTACTCTATTTTATTTATTAATTCTATTTGTGCTTTTTATAACTTAATAGCACATAAACAAACTGAAGTAAGTACTAGCCCTGACTGAAATCTGTCCACAAAACACCACTACCGCACCAGCCGCACTCTCTTTCTCCTCCAGTTTAAACACTGTTGATCAAAACGTCAGTGGCGCAACTCATTATTCCTCCTCCGACCTCTAGTCTGCTCGCTCCAAACACGTTCGCCTTACGCTTACCGATAACATTTCAACCGTCGGTAATCTCTTCTCTGAGCCTGACTGACTCGGCCTGCGGCCGACAGCTAAAAGTACCAATCCTACCTACCGCGTGCTACCTTTCCTGTCAAAAATACTAAAGCGCACAGTCTTTAACCAAGTCTCTGAATTCTACCGTCCGGCTTAGAATATGGCACTTTATTCTTAGTAGAAAACAAACAAACTACTGTAGGGAACAGGTTTGGTTATTAGCTAATTAATAAATAACAATTATCAATAAACATTAATAATGAACGGGGCACCGCCCTGGAATCGGGGACCAATACGTTAATTCAGTCTCATAAGGGGATTGTTCACTCCAAATGCCAGTATTTAAACACTACTTTACACTTAGGAGATGAAGGGTGAATCCGAGCACTAACTCTCACAACCGGCTGTTACCGCAATACAAATGCACAATAAACACAGCCAACTCTATTTAAAGTAAGACCATTTATTTAAATATAGTAATATCAATCAACAACACTCCAACAACATCAATCTAAATCAATAGTTATTAAACAGTAGTCATTAATGATTAACAACACTTTCAATAAACAAATGGATATTCTACAAGGCAGCTCTAAGCACTAAACTAGAATCAAGCAAAACACAAAAGCAAGAGAATGTGTGTTTGTGATCACGTTTGCCAGCCGTGCACTGGTCTTTTACTAATAAACTACAGCTACAGATCTTCACGTTTTGGCAGAAGCTAACATAAGGAGAAGCACACAGCGATCAAACAGTCAGCAACAGTAAACAAAGCATAACAAGTAAAGCAAACAAATGGACTCGGCGGTCCGTACATTTACTACAAATCAACAATAGTTATTAACTTATTGGAATACACAATTTCACTAGTCTCTGCCTAGACACAAGCCTCTTACTTGAATCGCTTCTCCGAAGCGATAGTGGCGTATATCGTCGTTAATTGGTCCGGCGGCGTCGCGCGGGCTCGGACAATAACGGGCCGTTGCGATGCTCGTCGGCTGATGAACGGAAGGGCTGATCCTCCGTGTGGCAGCGGATGGGAAAGCAGCCAAAAATGAAGGAAAAGGCGGTGCGCACTTTTCCTTGGTGAAGAATGGGGTCCTTAGGCCGCTCTTTATCGCCCAGGACCCGGTGAGGCCCCTACACTACAAACAGGGGAAAAACAAAAAAAAAAGAAAGATTAGGACAAAAGGCTTGGAAAAAACTACCATCAGACATTTAAGTACCATCAGCCATTGAACTACAATTAACTGGCAATAAACTACCATCTGACATTGATCTACGATTAACTGGCATTAAACTAGGAATGTCTGATGGTAGTTTATTTAAACTACGAAAAAAAAACTATGATCAAAATACCAAACTGCCACCAAAAAACTACTATCAGACATTAAATACGGATAGACTACCATAAAATGACAATAAACAACCATAAAACTATGATAGATCATAGAGCATACGTTTTTCAACATACTATATTATGACATTTTTAGAGCATGCTATACTATGGTGCGGTGTTTTAATGACTTACCTTCTCCGCCGCCACATTCCTTCCCGCAGCCTCGGCTCTTGCGATGCCGACCTCCTGTCTCCGCCGCTGAGAACCGAGCGTTGGACCTGGGGCGACGGAGCATTCTCCGTAGCTGTCCCGTCGCTCCCCAAACGCAATCTGTTAAAATCGCAAAACAAACCTCACATTTTTACAACTGCTTTGTGATTATGTGTGATTAATGTAATCTGGCAAAACTGTCATCTCGCCAATATACATATTGAATTTTTAGATTGTATTATCTTTTCATTAGCACCTACCAGTGGGGTACTAGTACTAGTACTAACACAGAGTGGGGTAGTACTCTACTCTACTAACTCTACTAACCTCCTCCAGAGCTTCCACAGGTCCTCATCAGTGTGCTGGCTGAAAGGCTCCAAGTTCTTCTTCGTGGACTTCATGGAGTCTGTAAACATTGAAATGTGATAATAAAGACAAAGGCGATTCACAATCTTCCCTGGTGCTTCTTGAACTCTCTGCTGCTGAATGGTGCATTAATACCAAAATAAATTGAATTGACAGGCAAACATCAAATTCAATCACATTTCAGAGAGTCGCATTTAATTTCTTTCTGTCCGTAAATGTTCGTCGTTGTATTAACTGTATTCCTTCCTTTGTTCGATTATTTTCTGTTAGTAGTACTGTCGTATAGTCAAACATTTCATTTTATAGAGAACTTGGTTACTTGATTTTGTGTGTATGTGTAAACAACTCGGATCGCTGTTCGCTAAGCCCGAGAACTCCGCGGCGACCCTGAGATTAAGAGACTCGATTGATTAATATCAAATTCTGAAGTTTTCCCTATTTTTTTCCACATTGGGTGGCATCCGAAATTGAAAATACGGGTGAATTCTAATAGTGCAACTAATATTGTGGGATATCTGAAGCCGAGTATCAACTCTCTTTCGCGTTTTACAACTATTTTGACATTAATTCATAAATTATCATTAATCTGCTCTATGCAATAACGCTACATTTTTTGACATACTATATTCATTTTTATGACATAATATTTGTTTTGACATACAATATTATTACCATATGACATCATAATATTATTTTACAACATAATATGCAGTTTTTCTTTTTTACATACTATAATTTAATGGCATAGTATACTATGACTTTTTTTCTGACATGCTATACTATGATTCATTTTGACATACTATACTATTATTTCATGACCTCCTATGCTGAGTTATTTTGACATACCATATTATTTTTTTTACATACTATATGATTTTATGATATATTTTATGACTTCCTATACTATGACTTTTTTGACAATATATTATTTATTATTATTTAATGGCATACAATGACTTTTTGATATCCTATATTATTATTTTATGACATACTATACTATATTACTATTTTATGACATTGTATGACGTACTATATTATTATTTAATGTCAAAGTACACTGACTTTTTTGATATCCTATATTATTATTTTAATATCCTACTATATTATTATTTAATGACATACTATACTATGTGTTTTTTTGATATCCTATATTATTATTTTATGACATACTATACGTTTTTTTTACATACTATATTATTATTATTTAATGGCACAGTATACTATGACATTTTTTGACATACTGTATCATTATTTTATGGCATAACATACTATGATTTTTTTTTTACATACTTTATTATTTTATGACATACTATACTATGACTTTTTTGATATCCTATATTATTTAATGTCCTACTATATTATTTTATAATGACATACTATACTATTAATGTTTTTGACATACTATATTATTATTTTATGACAATGACTTCTTTTATATCCTATATTATTATTTAATATCCTACTATATTATTATTTAATGACATACTATGCTATGACTTTTTTTTTTACATACTATATTATTATTATTTAATGAAATATATTATTTTATGACATGCTATACTACGACTTTTTTGACATACTATATTATTTTATAACATACTATTTTATTATTTAATGACATACTATGCCTTTTATGATAATAAACAAGTACTCATTTCTAGAATCTACGAGTAGGAGGACTCGCCAGTGTCCGGTTGCTTTCTGTGACGGTGTTGAGACGATGAGCTGTAGTGAGCGCAGTGCATTCTCTGAACTTGTCCCGTATGGTTTTCTGGATCTGCTCATCTGTCCTGTAGAGACACGGTATTCATATTAAAGACATGCATATTACTACCTGAGCCGCAAGTCATAAAAAACTCATAGTATATATATAGTATGTCGAAAAAAAACTCACAGTATAGTATGTCGAAAAAAACCTCGACATACTATATTATTATTTTATGGCATGCTACGCTGAATTTTTTTTGACCGAGTATATTATTATTTTATGCGGACTATACCATGTCTTTTTATGAAATACCATATTATTTCATGGCATACTATGCTATGGCTTTTTTTTTTTTTTTTTTTTTTACTTAACATATTATTATTTTATGACATACTATATTATCATTTTATGGCATAATGTATTATGACATACTATATTATTATTTTAGGACTTACTATACTATGACATTTTTTGACATACTATATTATTTGTTTATGATATACTATATTATTATTTTATGGCATATTACACTGTGTGCACAATTATTAGGCAAGTGAGTAATTTGACCCTATCATCATTTTTATGCATATTTTCCAACTCCAAGCTGTATAAACTTCAATGCTTATTGGATTTAAGCTTATCAGGTATTTGTGTAATGAGGGAGGGTGTGGCCTAAGGAGATCAACACTCTATATCAAGGTGTGCATAATTATTAGGCAGCTTCTTTTCCTCAGCTAAAATGGGCCAAAAAATAGATTTAACTGACTCTGAAGAGTCAAAGATTGTAAAAAGTCTTTCAGAGGGATGCAGCATTTTTGAAATTGCTAAGATATTGGGGATTGATCACAGAACCATCAAACGTTTTGTTGCAAATAGTCAACAGGGTCGCAAGAAACGTGTTGAGAAAAAAAGACGCAAATTAACTGCCAAAGATTTGAGAAGAATCAAACGTGAAGCTACCAGGAACCCGTTATCCTCCAGTGCTGTCATATTCCAGAACTGCAACCTACCTGGAGGGCCCAGAAGTACAAGGCCAAGAAATATCTAAAGACAGATTTTTCAAAGGTTGTATGGACTGATGAGATGAGAGTGACTCTTGACGGACCGGACGGATGGGCCCGTGGATGGGCCCGTAGCCGGATCGGTAACGGGCACAGAGCTCCGCTTCGACTCAGACGCCAGCAAAGTGGAGGTGGGGTACTGGTATGGGCTGGTATTATTAAAGATGAGCTAGTTGGACCTTTTCGGGTTGAAGATGGACTCAAAATCAACTCCCAAACCTACTGCCAGTCTTTAGAAGACACTTTCTTCAAGCAGTGGTACAGGACAAAGTCTGCATCTTTCAAGAAGACCGTGATTTTTATGCAGGACAATGCTCCGTCGCGTGCATCGAAGTACTCCGCTGCGTTTGTAAAGGCCTTAAAGATGAAAGAATAATGACACGGCCCCCTTCCTCACCCGACCTAAACCCTATTGAGAACTCGTGGGCCCTTCTTAAACGGGAGATTTACGGGGAAGGAAAACAGTACACCTCTCTGAACGGTGTCTGGGAGGCCGTGGTTGCTGCTGCGCAAAAAGTTGATCGTCAACAGATCAAGAAAATCACAGACTCCGTGAATGGAAGGCTTATGACTGTTATTGAAAAGAAGAGTGGCTATATTGGTCACGGATATTTTTTTTTGAAATGTCAGAAATGTTTATTTGTAAATTTTGAGTTGTTTGTTTATTATTCTCACTTTAACTGATGAAAATAAACAAGTGAGATGGGAAAATGTTCATTTTTCATTTAGTTGCATAATAATTCTGCACACATAGATATTCTCCTAAGAAAGCCAAAACCTCACTTTTACTTTCTTAAATATTCAGGTTTGAGGTTTATTAACATTTTGGATTGACTGAGAGCACTGTAGTTGTTCAATAATAAAGATAGTCCTCAAAAATACAACTTGCCTAATAATTGTGCACACAGTGTACACTATGACATTTTTTGACATACTATTTTATTATTTTATGACATACTATAAGATGACTTTTTTTGATATCCTATATTATTATTTAATGTGATGTTATATTATTTTTTAATGACATATTATGTTATGACATTTTTTTGATATACTATATTTTTTTACAACATACTATACTTTTACTTTTTTGGACATACTATACCATTACTTTTAATGATGTTTTCCACATACTTTTCACTGACTCTTTAATGACTTACCTGCTCCACCGCCACACTCCTTCCTGCAACCTGCGCTCCTCTGATGCCAACTTCCTGTCTCGACCAGTCGGGACCAAGCACCGGACCTGAGGAGACGGAGCTTTCTCCGTAGCTGTCCCCGGCCGCTGGAACTCGCTCCCCAAACGCATCCGAGACTGCGCCAATCTGTCCAAATTCAAATCGCAAAACAAAACGCACTGTTTTAGAACTACTTTAATATTTGATTAAAGTTGTGTTGTATGTTTTTAGTGTGTTGTTTTCTATGATAATTTTAAGTTGAATCAAGTCTCTTTGAGTACCATGAAAAGCGCTCTATAAATAAAATGTATTATTATTATAACTTTTGTATTACTTTTTTCGAAATACTTTAGTATGACTATTTCAACGTACTATACTATGGCTCTTTAAATTAAATTACTTTTTTTTATGACATTTCTTAGAGGACAATTTTTATAGCATACTATATCATGACATTTTTTATGATATGCTATACCTATGTCATTTTTATGACATAATAAATTATACATTTTTAATGCATACTACTATGACATTTTGTCTGACAAAATATTGATACACACGAGTATCACGATATTATGTTTTGCAATACTCGATTCTCCAAAACGCTGTATCGATTTTTAATTAACCTCTTAAAAATCTGACGCTTCATTTTAGCAAGACACTACTACTCACACAAGTGGAACAGAAATTCTGGAGCGCGAGTTTTACCCGGAAAGTTTTGTCTGAGCGCCAGTTGTTGTCTGTCGGCTGTAGCGGTCGGCTTTTAGTCGGGTTAATCGAGCTCAATGGACAACGATTTGTGTCAAACTGTATGCCGACACTGTTAAACTGAAGTCGGGTATATTATATATATACTTAATCGGGGGTCCAATGGGGGAACGCAACATTTCATTCATATATCTTGAGGTCAGAGGTCAAGGGACCCATTTGAAAATGGACATGCCAGTTTTTCCTCGCCAAAGTTTAGCCTATCTTTGGAGCAAGCTAACATGACTTGGTTGGTACCAATGGATTCCTTAGGTTTCTAGTTAAATATGTTACAGTACCTTCACACAGCTCTAAAACTGAGGCTGCTACAGCCTCTGAAAGACGGTGAAGGCAGTCTTAAAAACACATAATAATCACTATCGACAGAATATTTTGCTTTACTGGTGTTTTCTTACTCAGTGAGTTGGTACAGCATCCTCTGCTAGATCTCTCGTCTCGGAGCTGAGCTGCTTCTGATGAGCCTATCTGCGGTTTTCCAGCTGTTCCTCCAGCGTTTTCTGGAGGACAGAGACACAAAAAACACATTATAAACACACAATCAGTCAAATGTAAAAATCATGTCATTTGACTGTTGCCGTTTCCAACTGTGGAAATGGCAACATTATGTTGATTCATAAGCCCTGAAAAGTTATTTAAATTTAACGTAATAAATAATAATTTAGGCTGCCGTTTAGAGTTGTGTGCTTGGAGCTAATTAACCACATAACACTACAAGCTGATGGGTGGCATTTAATAAATGTACTGGACCATTTAACTAAAGGCTCACGTGTAAGGAGATAATTATGCAAACAGCAACATTACAGTATTAAGCAGTTGGCAATGTGAGGCAATGACAGAAGCATGCATGAAGACAATTCAGCACATTATTTCAAACATGTAGAATACAAAAAAATAAAAAAATAAAAATAAAGAAAAGGAAAACTTATTTAATCCCAACCCTTCTCCATAAGTCATTTACTAATTGTTAACCAGCTTCCTTATTGAGCCATACTCTAATTAAATGTTCCTAAATTTGTCTAACTATAATTATTATTATTTATAATTATTATAACTATAATTAGAACCTTTATCTCTGTCATACAGAAATATAAATTAATTACTGATATAATTATCCTTATCAAAATATAAATTTGTTATCAATCCAGAATACAGATTCATTACTTACATATTTATCTTACTCATATTGACTATTTGTTATCTTTTCTTATATGCACAAATGATTATTTATAATATACAATTTATAATATACAATATGCACATGCAATACAACTATATACAAATATATATATATACGGCATACCACATATATACAATACTTTATTATTATCACATGGCAACTAGATAGTCCGCCATTTTGTGCCCTCCTCTGTAGCTTTAGTGGCTGCCAGTTGCTCATCCACAGGTGTCTTGATTAGCGTTAGCCACCTCTGACAATAAAACTCATAAAACACACCAAAAGCGATATAAAACAACATGTTCTTTCTCACTATAATCTGTACTGTTCGCCTCTCATCATTCGGGTGAATTTGAGCAATTGGCTCGTTTGTTGATTCTCTAAACAGTTAAAGTACGACAGTTGTTAGCATAGTTAGCTGTAAGCTACCTAGCAACGGCCGTTAGCAGAGTTAGCTGTGAGCTAACTAGCAACGGCCGTTAGCATAGTTAGCTGTAAGCTACCTAACAACGGCCGCCGTTTGTTTGAGCCGTTGAGCCTCTGACTCACCTCATAACTCTATTAATCCAGTAGTTTGTGTTGTTTCCCTCTCGTCCTCTCGTCTCGTCGTTCCGCAGTAGTTTCCACAAAGCAGAAGTTTCCTATTTCCTCTTAAAAAGCCAAAATACTTCCACGAACTTCAGACTGCGGGTGGAAAGCTCCCGCTCGAGCTGCTCGTCTCGTCCGCCGTGTTGTTTCTCCGCCCTCTGACCTCTGACCTCTGACGTCTCCGTGACCTTTTTGTTTTTCAATAAACTTCATCAATACTTCCCTCAAACAGACAACATCTATTAAAACTATTTAAAAAACACATTTAATTGTATCTAAATTTATTTATTTTACTTTATTTCATTTTAATTCTTTGGATTGTTTAAGTATGCGTCCTCCCTTTTATCTGAATTCAATTGAAATTACAGTTTAAGATGTTTTGTTTTTTGTGTTTTCTGTAAAATGAAAATACAGTAGGAAAGAATGTGATGATGATTCTATAAGTTGCTGAAACTGCAATAAAAACTAAGTTAAAAACTGATTTAAAGCTTGTCAGGAAAAAATATAACTGAAAGCATCCAGAAATAATATGGTTGCTTAGATAATTAAAATGGGGAAAAAGAAATATAGGCTCTACTTTTCCCATAATGTCTATTAACCTCCAATCAGTGGGTTAAAATATATATGTTTTTCTTTCCCACCAACCATGTGATAAAATAAATTTACACTTAATTTATATGTTTCACTTGTTCGTTTTATTTTTACGTTTTTTTCCTCATTTTCCAGTGGTGGAAAATAACTAACGTATGATATACTATATTATGTTTTATAATATACTATATTACTATTTATGACATAATATATTATGATTTTATGGCATATTACACTATGACATTTCTTGACATACTATTTTATTATTTTATGACATACTATACTATGACTTTTTTTTTTTTTTAAAGTTATTTTTTGGGGGGCATTTTCCATTTTTTTTTTATTGAGAGGACAGTGGATAGAGAGAGAATGGATGCGGAAAGGGCCACAGGTCGGATTTGAACCCGGGCCGCCGCGGTCAGGACCAAGCATGGGCGCGCGCTCTACCAACTGAGCTAACCCAGGCACCCTATACTATGACTTTTTATGACATTCCATACGATGACTTATTTTTAAATCCTATATTATTATCTAATGTCATATTATATAATTTTTTAATGACATACTGTTATGACATTCTTTTGACATACTATATTTTTTTTTGACATGCTATACGATCAAAGTTTTTACGTCCTTTTCCTCATTTTCCAGTGGTGGAAAATAACTAACTACATTTACACAGGTACTGTACAAAATTAAAGTACTTGTACTTTACTTGGTTATTTCCGCTTAATGTTGCTCGTTTTTATTGCCTATTAAAATGTCAAATGATGAATGACTTTGTAATTTAGTACATGTATTCATGAATTAATAAATATATTTGTAAACAAATTTATTAATGCGTATTTTTATTGTACAATTCAATTAAATGCTTTATTACTATTTACATGACTCTTGTGGTCCTAAACCAAATAATTATGTTTTCAAAAAATAATTAGAAAACATACTAATGAGCCAATATATTGTATAAATGACTATATATGTTATATATATCTACTGCAGATTAAGTGATTTATTTCTATTTTATAAAATATGCTTGAGGAATAAATTTATTATTTATACATTCTTTATTTATGAGGGTTCTTCCATGTATTTTAATGCACTTTTTAATATATTCCATGTTCTTTTCACACGTTAATATACATTCACAATATTTAATCCATTAACATAATTGGTCACCTCAACATTACTGTAGAGCTAATATATGATGAAACATCTACCATGCACACAAACACAAATATGTTGATAGACAGAGAGTAATACCTCTGAGGTCAAATTATAGATTCTCACCCAACAGCAAAACAAGCACTGATTAATGTCTGAAGAGGGCGCCTCATTAGCAGAGCTAGTACACCTCTTTAGAGATGACTCTATAAAGTAACACCTCTAAACCACTGAGGCACCAGACCAATCTGAGGTGTTAAACAAATAAACTGTAAGGATGAAAACGGGTAAACAAGTCAACTTGTTTAAGCTCAAAAAAAAAAAGTCTCAAAAAGTTTTGAAGCTCGGAGATGTTTTTCCAATTGATGCAGTCTTCCATTCTCCTGTGTATTCCTGCAAATCTAATTGTAGAAAATTCTGTTTAAACATTGAATTGAATGAACATTAAAAGGGATAGTTTGGATGTTTTAAAGTGGGGTTGTATGAGGTATATATCCATAGTCAGTGTGTTACTTACAGTAGATGACGGTCGGCACGCCCCCAGTTTGGAGAAGCAGACAGGAGTTACCGCACGGAAGCAAAACAATGTACTACTGTGGACGGGGGCAGCAGCAAAACATATTTTAGACACCTAAAAGAAAGGCCTATCATAACTAGTATACTTAGTATACTTACTAAGTGACAGAAAATATATTACTGTGTAACATAGCCCATTAGATTCCATCAAAATCCATACTATTAGGGCGGCTGGTTAGCTCAGTCGGTAGAGCGAGCGCCCATGTATGGCTAAGGCTCAGTCCTAACAGCGGTGGACCTGGGTTCGAATCCGGCCTGTGGTCCTTTCCGCATGTCATTTCTATCTCTCCCTCTATTCACTGTCCTATCAATAAATGCTTAAAAAATAACTTTAAAAAAAAATCCATACTATTATACATTATACTGAGTAGATGTGTCATTATCTAATCCTTTGAATCAGATATTCTATATATGGCGGACATGGCCGGATGTAGTCGTCGATGGTGGTCTGATGGTCCTCGGCCTTCAAAGAGGAGCAGAGCTTGGGCAGCGGTCACGGCATGATGGAAAATGATGCCAGAAGGCCGGGACAATCAGCACTGCCATCTCCTGTGGGCTGAGGAGAGAGAGGTGAGGGTAAAGGTTGGAGTCATTCAACATATTTTAACAACAAGGCGTACTTTATAAAGGGTTTATGAGTTCAACCAAAAGATTTACTAAGGGTTAAGACAACTAAATGAATGATATATACAACATATATACATGAGAGTGGTATCAATTTCTCCTCTTACTCTTGCTATGTCTTTTTAGATGTGCCATAAAGGCCCAGACACACCAAGTCGACATCAAAGAACTACAGGCGATGAAGGCCAGCTGTTGCGGCGCCTCACGTCGCCTTTGTCTTGGCCGACAAGTTGCATTTGAACACGCGGCAAAGACTACAGCTGACAGCTGGTTAGCACGGACGTTCTGCGCCTGCGTGAGATGAAATAACTCTCCACACCGGCAGGTGGCGGTAGTCTGTATTCGTCATTCAAGGCAGCTAACTCGCGTCTAGTGTGAACACCCTAGGTGTGCATCACGCAGCCACGACGCGACGCTGCCGTCACGCGAGCCTCATGCGGGCAGTGTGCCCACGGCTTAAGACACCCAAGACCCTTTTGGGAATGACTTACTAATATTTAAAACTGCAAACCTATCGGCTTATTATAGACAATAGAAAAGCTAGTAATAAAAGGGTCCTGTTAAATTCTCAGTAACGCATTTTTGACAGGATGTTCTGCAACTCTGCAAGTTCTCAAACTGGGTTTAAGGACTCTTCCTGCATGATGAATTGAAGAGCTGGAGCTCGGCAGGAATACACAGGTTAAACTTTATAAAGTATGTATTGTTTGCAAGTGGTAGGTGGACACGCAATGTATGAATAATAAACTAAAGATACATGCAAAATGATATAGGAGGGAGATGAAAAAGAGAGGCATGATGAAATGAATGGTGATGGACAGAAGTTACGTCATCTCTTTGGGTTATTGGAAACATGGGAGGGTGATATTAGAGGAGGATAAATGAACTGCCTGGTAGAGAGTTTATCCATTTCTCTTGCCCCCACCTCATCCCTCCTTCCCTTCTCCCTGATGGACAGCACCGGGGGCCCTCCGCTCTGCTTCCCCGACCTCAACTCCTCCTGCAGGCGTCTCCCTAAACCCCGCTCTGAGACCGCTCTGCTCTACACCCTGCTGGCCTTCGTCTCTCTGCTCACCGTGACTCTCAACCTGCTCGTCGTCATCTCCATCTCCCACTTCCGGCAGCTCCACACCCCGACCAACACCCTGCTGCTGTCCCTGGCTGTGTCCGACCTGGTGGTGGGGCTGCTGGTGATGCCCATCGAAGGCCTGCGCTACATGGAGACGTGCTGGCTGCTGGGGGCGCTGATGTGTGCTCTGGCTCCTTATGTTTCTTACTGTCTGCTCTCTGCCTCTGTGGGCAACATGGTGCTCATATCCATCGACCGTTATCTGGCTATCTGTGACCCGCTGCTCTACGCCACTAAGATCACCCTGTACAGAGCTAAAATATCAATCTGTGTATGTTGGGCCTGCTCTCTTGTCTACAACAGGTGTATTCTGATGGGACACTTAAAGCGGCCGGACAGGTTCAGCACCTGCCATGGGGAGTGTGTGGTGGTCATCAGCCACATCTCAGGCACACTGGATCTCTTCATCTCATTTGTCGGGCCCTGTACTGCCATGGTTGTTCTCTATATGAGGGTGTTTGTGGTCGCCATGTCTCAGCTGCGTGTCATTCGGCTGCAGACTGCTGCTACCAGCGTCGCTGCTGCTCCAACCGCTAAAAGATCAGAGAGGAAGGCAGCCAGGACTCTTGGGATTGTGATAGCTGTGTTTCTAATGTGCTTCTGCCCGTATTACTATCCCTCTCTAGCAGGCAAGGACACCTCCACTAGCTTGTCATACTTTGCAGTGTTGTCTTGGATCATGCTGCTGAACTCCTGTGTGAACCCTGTGATTTACGCTCTGTTCTACCCCTGGTTTAGAGAAGCTATCAGACTCATCTTCACCCTCAGAATACTGCAGCCTGACTCCCGGGACGACAAAGTCCTGTAAACAGGGATGTCAGGGCATTTTTCAGTGAGTTTGGGAGTCAGAATGTTCTGCTGCAGAACTACAAAAACCCTCCACAGTGGCCTCAAGCACAGAGTTTCTCATGTTGTCACACACTGAACTGTTTTTTCTCATGAATACACACATCATCGCTCAAAGAAGAGCATTGCCCATCGCTTATGTCACTCCTCACTGCAAATGTCTGTCTATTAACCTTGAATGAAGCACTGTATTTTTACTTGTTTATTTGTTTCACTCATAGTGTTATGTACTGTATGGTTACATTTGCTCTGGAGTCAACATAGATGTTTCAACCAATATCCCCCTCACAAATACACACATACACTTATACAAACATTTCTTATCTCTAATATTTGTATTGTCTATTGTTGTTATTATATATATCTTGTTCTAACTGTTGGTCATCACTATTATGTAGTCATATTATTTCAGTATATAAATCTTGTGATCTCTATAACATTGTGAAATTTTAACACTATTTAGGTGGGTGCTTCAAATAAGCCCAGTGGTTGTTTTTTTTTGCCTCTTCCTGCACAGTATATTATTTATTTTTTTGTTATGTATGTTTGTGTAGTCTTAATTTGCGCTAAATAAATAAATACAAATACATATTTCAGCTATATTCTTCTTTCAATTGTATCTTTACCATATTGTCATAAGCACCAATAAATTATACACAAATGTATATAAATATGAGCACAAAAATGATGTACAAAAACATCATATAAATATCTTCATTCTAGTTGATTGTGATGCAGTATAACAAATATGCACATTCTTATTTCACAGGCTAGTCAGTAGGCATCTTTGCTTTGGTCATTTGTTACGTCTGTGGGGTTTAGTCTCTTCTATTATATATACATATATATATTTTATTATCCTTCTTGTTTTTATCTTATCGTCTTGTTTTTATCTTGTTCTATTGCTGCTGTTCACTGAGAGTTCATCAAACGTAATTTGGTTGTATGCCTACAATGACAATAAAAGTATCTTGAATCTCTAAAAATAACCACGTCAATGTGGTGCTTTTGATCTCTGCCATGTTTGATTTAATTGCTGTCAAATGCACTTCTTGTCTTGCCATAAACGACTGTCTGATGTTGGTACATGCAACACACTGCGTGTTCTGTCCCACCAAAAAATAAACAAAGGTCACATTAAATGTACTTAAATGTAACAAAGACTCACCAATTTGGCAGCTCCACCCAGGCGTCTGTGCGATTCCGACCTGTGAATCACAATGATTAGAAAATAGTTAGATAACGTTTGAGCAAGGAGGTTCGCAGATATGATTAAAAACATTCATTTGAATGGAAAAATCTGGATAAGAAGGATAAAACACACACACACACCCTCCTTTAGGCCCAACTAAACAAGGCATGAGAGTGGTAGAGGAATGAGATTTTTACAGGGCAATTCTTTAAGAATAAATCTTTAAAAAAATATTAAACTGTGAAGGATGGATTTGCTGAAAACACTTTCTTGATAAATATATCAAACCTGTTGTATTGGCCTCCAGTCGCACTGCATGCACGTTCTGGCTGCAGCCACATGGGGGCTTTGACAGGCTCCTAAGGATCCTCTGAGGATGCTTGCTGCCTGTTTGTACCACAGAAAGAGTGACAGACCTGCAAGATATAACCAAACCATACCAATTAATTCTGATCAAATTCTCACCAATTGTGCATTAATGGAAACGTCAACTTCTATTTCACGGATACAATAATTTGTGGTGTTACACTGGACTCGTCAGCTCAAGTTCAAGGTTCTATATTCGTCATTTGTCAAAGCAGTTCCTTCAACAATGCTCATAAAATATGTATAAATAAAAGGGGAAATCACACAAGTAAAAGTAAAAGCAAGATGATAATCTAAGGCATAAAATAGTGCAGTTAAATTAAATATAAACATAAATAAACATAAAATAGTAATGTAAATGTAAATTTGTAATTTTGTGGAAGACAATATTTCAGATGGGAAAACTGAACGTAAACAGGATGTAGTATGTATATGCATTATGAGAAGTCATTTATGTACACAGAGGTGTAAACAGGAATATAGTATGTATAGAGGAGTAATAAATATATAAATATAAAAATATAAACATATATATACATATACACACAGAGGTGTAACAGTTTGTAAAACAGTATGTATAAAGGTAAATAAAGGTAAAATAACAAGTGATTAGCTCAGGAGCTCAAGAGTTCAGCAGTCTCATGGCCTGCGGGATGAAGCTGTCCCTGAGTCTGGCTGCCTGGCAACAGGCAGATCAGTTTGTCTACTGTACATGGTCTGTTGTAAAATTGATTGTGAGTAATCTATAAATTCAAAAAAACATGAAAACTGAGCTCAAACTATTCTGTTTCAAATGATAAGAAATGATGCACCTCTCTTAAAGGGACAGTGTGTAGGATTTGTGGTGTGGTTGCAGATTGCAACCAACTGAGTACCCCCTCCGCTCACTCCTCCCACTCCAAGACTGCGATAACGTGAGCCGCAGAGTGCAAAACCGTGGCCATCCTTTCCATAATAACACTACTGGAGCAACGGAAGTCAGGTACCACGGTTTTGCACTCTGCGGCTCACGTTACCGCAGTTTCACAAGCGTGTCGGAGAACTACGGTGGCCTTCAGGAAACGTGAATGCTTAAAACGCTAGTATTATAGTAGAGCTAGTATTTGGTTGGTCAGTTCTAGGCTACTGTAGAAACATGGCGGAGCAACACGGCGGACTCCGTGAAGAGGACCCGCTCCCTGTGTAGATATGAAGCTAACGAAAACACAACGATTCTTAGTTTAATGAATATTATATTCCATTTCTGAGAATAGATCCCCCGATATGTTACACACTGTTCCTTTAACTCATAGACTGCAGTGTGAGGATGGGGATTTTTGTATGTATTGTGATGTTTGAATGCATATAATCTTGTGATTTCTGTGTCGGACTCCAGGAAGACTAGCTGATGGGCTCATGGTGATCCTAATAAACTAAACTAAGCTGTTGAAAAAATGGGCAAATAACTTTGTATTGCATTAAATGGACTGTTTAACACGTCCACACTTCTTGAGGGGCTATGACAGTACATCCTTTTTGAATTTTTTTTTTTGGTAAGTCAGTCTGGCCTGTCTTTAAATGCTTCCATTAAAGTAATTTGATTACATATTGCATCTTTTTTGCTCTACAGTAGCTTAGTAGATGTTTTGGGATTTTTATCTGCATTTTCAGATTCCATTTAGAGTTACTTATTCAGTGCTTTGAGCTGCTTTTAAAAGACCATTTGAGCCTTCAAATTAGTTGTTGCAAACACATGCTATACTAATTACTTGCTCTGAGTCTTGGTCATGAAACTACCCACCTAAAGCCGAACACAATTGAACATGGGGTCAATACAAAAAAAGAGAGGGAAGTGATGAAGGTGATGAAGAGGGAGAGATGTTGCATCAGTCATCAGGTGTTTGGGAAAGCTGGTAGGGCGGGTTTGAGGTGGATAAATTACCCGTCTTGAGGGCAGCTGCATCTCTTCCCTCCTCCCTGATGGACAGCACCGGGGGCCCTCCGCTCTGCTTCCCCGACCTCAACTCCTCCTGCAGGCGTCTCCCTAAACCCCGCTCTGAGACCGCTCTGCTCTACACCCTGCTGGCCTTCGTCTCTCTGCTCACCGTGACTCTCAACCTGCTCGTCATCATCTCCATCTCCCACTTCCGGCAGCTCCACACCCCGACCAACGCCCTGCTGCTGTCCCTGGCTGTGTCCGACCTGGTGGTGGGGCTGCTGGTGATGCCCATCGAAGGCCTGCGCTACATGGAGACGTGCTGGCTGCTGGGGGGGCTGATGTGTGCTCTGACTCCTTATGTGTCTTACTGTCTGTTCTCTGCCTCTGTGGGCAACATGGTGCTCATATCCATCGACCGTTATCTGGCTATCTGTGACCCGCTGCTCTACGCCACTAAGATCACCCTGTACAGAGCTAAAATATCAATCTGTGTATGTTGGGCCTGCTCTCTTGTCTACAACGGGTGTATTCTGATGGGACACTTAGGGCGGCCGGACAGGTTCAGCACCTGCCATGGGGAGTGTGTGGTGGTCATCAGCCACATCTCAGGCACACTAGATCTCTTTATCACCTTTGTTGGGCCCTGTACAGTCATGGTTGTTCTCTATATGAGGGTGTTTGTGGTCGCCATGTCTCAGCTGCGTGTCATTCGGCTGCAGACTGCTGCTACCAGCGTCGCTGCTGCTCCAACCGCTAAAAAATCAGAGACGAAGGCAGCCAGGACTCTTGGGATTGTGATAGCTGTGTTTCTAATGTGCTTCTGCCCGTATTACTATCCCTCTCTAGCAGGCGAGGACACCTCCACTAGCTTGTCATACTTTGCAGTGTTGTCTTGGATCATGCTGCTGAACTCCTGTGCGAACCCTGTGATTTACGCTCTGTTCTACCCCTGGTTTAGAGAAGCTATCAGACTCATCTTCACCCTCAGAATCCTGCAGCCTCACACCCGGCTGGTCCGGATCCTGTAGACTAAATTATCCGTGTGTGGTCATGTTTCCGTTTTAATGAAACACGCTATCTGTATCACCTGTATATGTGTGTTTGAGTTGACTTACTGTGTATTCAGCATGCAATGAGTAGTCCTCGATGCCTTCGACAGCGGCTTCAGCTGCACACTTGCTCATTTTGTCACACACGCTGCAGAAAAACATTATTACACATGAGATGAATCAAAAATATTAAAGTGACAAGAATTTCCTATCATTTAGAGAAGTGTATTTTCATCATGTACGACTTAAAAGATCTCCATTTCATCTCTGTAGTTGCACTGTAAAACAATATTATAATTGTGAGTGGCTTATGCTTGTAGAAATGAACAATTACTCATTGAATATAGCACAGTGGTAATACTATATGAGTTTACTGCCATACAAACAAAATCATATGTATATCTTATCAATTCTTTATAAATAATGCTAATTAACTGTGACACAGTATGTGATAAATGTATACATAAGTAATGATTTTGTTAGTTCCTCTACTTTCTCATTACCTTTGTGTGTTTTGTATAGAGCATAATGTCCACTAAAAGATTTAAAGTATTATGTTATTGTATAACACTGTGATCTAACAAAGCTTTTATGGCCTGCTTCTGGGCTGAAAATATCAGTTTGCTGCTTTTAATTGTGGCATGGAGGGAGAGTGTGGCTGAATGTTATCAATAGCATCTTTAATAATGCTGTCAAATTATAAAAAAATACATAAATAAAAGCCTGCAATTTTCACTCCTTGTCATGCTGCAATTGTGTTTAACATTTAAATTACTGCAATGTAATATGTGAAATAGATGCACTAAACATACTCATTAATACTCACTGTACATTTGTGTGTTATTCATTCATGGACTTACCTGTAAGGTAGGCTTTCTCAAGTGTCTATGAAGCAAGCCTGCAAATCATAATGGATGAGTAAATGGTTATTAAATGGCATTTGAAATGGCAAAACATGAATAATAGATCTACATATGTCCTCAGAACGTGGTTTAGCAGTGGTTTAAAAGTTTATTCTACTTTATTATAGTGACAGGTTTATTTGATAGTCTCTTAAAACTTACAGTATATTGTAATTTCTATGGGCATATCATTAAAAACATAATTTATCTTTGTCTGCCCTTGATATCATATTATTTTTTTAATGCTTTCTTTGATTCTTTGAACACATGCTCATTGATACATAGACAATTGAGGAAAAAAAGACAAAAAATAATAATTACGTATACATTTCACAATGCCAGAGTTTATGTTAACGCTCCGGAGCCACATGTGGCCTCTCCAGTGGCTCCCTGTGGATTTTTAAAAATGGAAATTAACTGTTTTTTGTTTAGGTTTTCATTTTTATATATCATTGTTGTAGGTCTATGATACGACGGTACGACGGAGTATTAGGGCCACATTGAGGAAAAAATAAATCAGAGATTTCGAGAATAAAGTCGTAATATTATGAGAATAAAGTCATAAATTTAAGAGAAAAAAGTCGTAGCATTATGAGAATAAAGTCATAATATTATAAAGTAATAATTTTACGTGTTATTTTCTTTTTTCTCTGGTAAAGTTGTGACTTTATTCTCGTAATATTCCGACTTATTTTTCTCTTTAAATTATGACTTTATTCTGGTAATATGATGATTTTTTTCCCGTAATATTACAACTATAAACGACTTTATTCTGTAAATCTCAGATGATTTTTTCCCTCAATGTGACCCTAATCCTCCTTAGTACATTTGCTCTTTGGCCCTCACTGCATTAGACTTGGACTTAGATTATAAACTGTGTTACCTTCATCACAATGATCAAATGTTTTGCGGCTCCAAACTGATTTTTTAATATATTTTTTGGCCTAAAATGTCTCTTTTGATAGTAAAGGTTGCTGACCTCTGACCTAACCCAGCCTCCTCCAATAGGCCTTGGTTTGATGCAGCTGCAGTGCCGTCCTCCGGACCACCAGGGGGCGGTGTGTTGCACTGCAGCATTTGATGTCTAACGCTGACTGCAATGGAGGAAATGACATGACCGAGCTGTCTTTTGTAACTCTACATCATATTTCTGTTTAGTTAGCCTTTAACACTGAACTACTCTGATCTAAAACATGTTGCGGACATTGTGTCGGGCTGGCGGCGCCGTCTTTAAGGTAAAGAGACTGATCATCACCGTGTTTCTGTGACAGATGAGAGAAGCTACCAGAGCTGCGAGCTGTTCCTGTCAAACTGGTTGTGATCCACACCACTAATGTTACCTAGCCAGCGTTATACAGGTGTGAACAGGTGTGACAGTATTCACAGATAGTATTTAATGGTCTATTATAATGCACACATATCCCAGTCAGACTCCACAACCAGCACTGCTCCCAGTACACCACTTACACACCAAAGAACTGACAATAACCTGATATTTTGAGGTGGGATTTCATTCATTCATTCATTCTCACTGTGCAATATCATTTTCCCCATGTGCAATTTTGTTATTAGTGTGTTTATTGTCAATACTGTATATACTGCTCATATTTTTATACTTCCTTCTATTTAAATGGTTCATATTTTGTTATACTTTGTTTAGCTAGGGACTAATAAAGGAATATCTGATCTTATCTTATCCCAAATATAAATAATGTATCTAAACCTTTTTGTTTTTAGTAGTTTTTTTTAGTGTGCCAGAAAAAGATTTAGTAGTTTTTTTTAGTGTGCCAGAAAAAGATTTAGTAGTTTTTTTTAGTGTGCCAGAAAAAGATTTAGTATGTCCCATAGTACGCCAAAAATACCAGGATTTCCTACTTCATCCTCATTTTGCAGTATGAAAGCCAGCATACCTTTCTGTCTATTCTGACCTATCCTCTGCACAGCAAAGTCAAAGTTCAAGCCGCAATATTATGATGAAGTAGTATGTCCTAATAACTGCATGCAACAGTACGTACTTTGTAAGGGTCAGCTGCAGTATGTACTAAAAGTAAAAAAGAAAAAGTATGCGATTTGTAACGTATGTGTCTCCTGTCTCTGCAGAACTCCCAGCAGGCTGTGCCCAGGCTGTGGGTGACTCCAGCCCAGCAACGATGGGCCTCCCGCTTACCCATGAACACCGTGGTCCTGTTTGTGCCGCAACAGGAGGCCTGGGTGGTCCAGAGGATGGGTCGTTTTCACCGGGTCTTAGAGCCGGTAATTATAATCACAATTATGACCACAATGCATCTATGTAAAGGTATGTATTAGTAGACTCATTTAACCCACTTTCGTTCTTTTTTTATAGGGACTGAACTTCCTCATTCCCATACTTGACCAAGTTCGTTATGTACAGAGCCTTAAAGAGATTGTTATTGACGTCCCTGAACAGTCAGCTGTGTCCCTAGGTAAGCTTTTTTTCCCATTGCATTTTTGGAAAAAGTCAAAGCAACGAATGACACAAACAGTTGTGCTTATTATCGGTTGAATTAACCATCTTCATGGTTGAATGAACTGATACGTTCTCTGTCTTTACACAGATAACGTGACTCTGCAAATTGACGGAGTCCTTTATTTGAGAATCTTAGATCCTATTAAGGTATGCGGGTAAGAATAAGTGCTATAATGATAGTACTAGCACTGTTTTGTCAGCAGGTGGCGCCAGTTAGAGGGATTATACATGAACTGATCCACACAGGGACTGATGAGTTGTGTCTCTCTCCAGGCTAGTTATGGTGTAGAGGATCCAGAATATGCCGTGACTCAGCTTGCACAAACCACAATGCGTTCAGAACTGGGCAAACTCACGCTGGATAAAGTATTCAGGGTAAGAGACATCTGCACTGCTTGATGTGTATATTACACTGCAACAAAATACTGGTACATACCTTAAACATGCTGCCTCTCTGGTTCTCAAGGAAAGGGAGTCTCTCAATTCCAACATCGTCCACTCCATCAACCAGGCGTCGGACGAGTGGGGAATCCGCTGCCTGCGTTATGAAATCAAAGACATACAAGTTCCACCTCGTGTTAAAGAGTCAATGCAGATGCAGGTAACACACACACAATCAAAGACACTTGAGAGTTCCTCAAGGTTATGAACATTTTCTCACCCAACCACTGGGTGATTTCAGGATGTTTCCCTGTAAGAGAAATCTTTGACCTCCTTCTTTCTTCATTGTTTCCTGTGTAGGTGGAGGCCGAGCGCAGGAAGAGAGCCACAGTGCTGGAGTCCGAGGGGACGCGGGAAGCAGGCATCAACGTCGCGGAGGGTCGCAAGCAAGCCCAGATCCTCGCTTCAGAGGGGGAGAAGGCCGAGCAGATAAACAAAGCGGCCGGTTGGTGCATTTTCACTGTTTTTTAACTGTGATTTTCCATTGACTCGGTTACATGCACGGATCATGTGATCACGCATGTAATTGAAGGTCTTGTTATTGTAGGACTTAAGCCGTCATTACGCCAAATCCACAAAGCATTTTAATTACGTGCCTGCAGACTGTGTTGCAACCTTACACGAGGATCTCATCTCAACATGCAAGAGCATTTGAGTAAAAGTAGACCAAGAGGAATGTTGAAAAAGGAGGTTTAAAGGTTTTAGGTTGTAGTGAGCTCAGTTTTAAAGCTAGAGTGAAAAAACCACAGCATATATGCTCACTCCCAGGATGATAAGAGTATTAAATACTTGACAAATCTCCCTTTAAGGTGCATTTTGAACAGATAAAAAATGTGATTAATTTGCGATTAACTATTTGAATCGATTGACAGCCCTACGCTTTACATGTTGTGTTGTCTCTAGGTGAGGCCCAAGCTGTGTTAGCCAAAGCAGAAGCCAAATCCAAGGCCATTCGTCTGCTGTCAGATGCTCTGGCTGAACAGGTAAAAAGCAGATTTCATTGCTCCATTTGTCATTAAAGGATTAGAAATGATCCGGCTTTATTGTGAAACATTATTATCTTAGTAACCAGTATTTTGTGTTCCTGACAGAACGGAAATGCTGCAGCCTCGTTGAGTGTTGCCGAACAGTACGTCTCGGCTTTCTCCAACCTCGCCAAAGAGTCCAACACCGTGCTTCTGCCCTCTAACACCGGTGACGTTAGTGGAATGGTCACACAGGTATACTGATTTCAGCCCCACTAATAAGCTTTGGGATTAAAGATTTGTCACCAAAATATGTGAAACATATTTGAATTGTTTGTGTTTTCATCATGAACTATTGCTATATGTTGGTTACACTTTCGATCCTCTTCTTCTACCCTCAGGCCATGACGATTTACAGCAAGCTGGCCAAACCGATGCCAAAAGTTGAGAGCGTGAAGACAGAAGAACCCGAGGAAGAGCCTCCAGTCCAGTCAGCTCAATAGCTGTGGACGCCGTTACTGTTCTAAACTGTAGCTGACAGATAAAAAAAAGAGGAAGAGGTTTTCCACAATTATGGAGTACAAAGGCACTGCTGTGTCCCTCAGCGTCTGGTGCACTCTATCTACTGCAGGGCACACACAGGATGCCGTGACGGAGGAACAGCACTGGATAAACGGAGACGACGTCGAGCGAGGACGGCTGGGACAAGAGAAACTCAGCCACAAATTGTATTACTTGTGTGTGCTTCATCACCTTTAAATGGACGTTTGCTGGCTGTGATATCAGAAATGACGTGACTGAACATTTCAGGCCAGTCTGGTTGGTTGAAATATAATTAAATATATTTTCGAAAGCAGTTTTTTTTTGTCTTTTTTTTCATTTTCTTTATTGCACACAACCCTTTAGAAATTAAGAAACTATTGTTTGGGATATAGTTCAAAAGCCTGTAGTTTTAGGAAGATACTAGAGCTGCAACGATTTATCGGTTAGTTGTCAACTATTAAATCAATCGCAACTATTTTGATAATTTATTTATTTGTTTGAGTATTTTTTTAAAGAAAAGAAAGTCAAAATTCTCTGATTCCAACCATGTCATACTAGCTTGTCGCAAAGGATTTGAGCATATTTTTTATGCTAAATGCAGTACCTGTGAGGGTTTCTGGACAATATTTGTCATTGTTTTGTGTTGTTAATTGATTTCCAATAATAAATATATACACACATTTGCATAAAGCAGCATATCTGCCCACTCCCATGTTGATAAGAGTAATAAATACTTGACAAATCTCCCTTTAAGGTACATTTTAAACAGATAAAAGTTAATTTGCAATTAATTGCGATTAACTATAGACAATCATTTTCCTGTAGTTTCATCGTTATTGCTGTTTTCTTTCTTGTTTCTGACGTCTTTATTCTGTGTGATGTAACTTCTTTTGAAAAGCAATAAAAGTTGACTTACAAAAAAAAGTATTTTCACTATTCAGAAGCAGTTTCCTAGTTCCTACTAACCTTATTATGATTAGTGCAACTATATCTGATGATTTAACATCAAATTTTCTACTATTTATCGTGTAAAATGACCTTTTTATCCCGCCCTTTACCTCAAATATTTCAACAGGCCAGTCTCAGTTCAATTCATTTGCCTTTGAGCAGACTCACAAAGTTCATCTGTGGCGTAGCCTGGCAGCTATTTCACAAACAAAACGGTGATTCTTGTGACGTAAAGCTGTTATCACGGTTATTAGTCTGTGACATGATCATTTTAAAGGACACGAAAGGCCTGAGAGGATGCACGATTAGCAACAGAAGAGGAAAGAAAAGTCTATTTGTTTTTGACTTATCACTTGACTTTGCGCAGGTTTTAGTTGTATTTGGTTTGCTGTCAGCTTCTGGGGGGGATCGTGGTCAATAAATGATTTATCAGAGGTTTAAATTCTCCCTTTACCTCCCAAGGAAACAGTTAATCCTTTCCTCAGAGGTCATTTTCAAGCAGGTGATTTGGTTTCTTTTTAAACATTAACTATCAGTCCTGGTTTGTTGGTGTGACAGCATTCTAATGAACAGGCTACCTCCTGGCATTACAAGCTGATAAAACGTCCCTCTCTATCATCTCTAATTCTATGCTCCCAACTCACATGATGAAATGGAGAAAGCAATGACTGGAATGTGGAAGTTGGTTGCACGGATTTCAACACATAAAGCGTACTGCAAGCAGACACTTGCCGCCGTGTGTGTGTGGGGGTGTGCGTCTGTAATCCTTGAAAAGGGCTGGTGGTGACTGGCCCAAAAATCGGATGTTTTCTCATTCGAGCGTTTCCCAGACACACCTCTTTCTCCTTCTTCCTCGTCATCGTCGGCGGCCTCCTGTCTCCTCTGTCTGGCAGTCCGTCTTCCCCATAATTTATTTCCCATTTGTCGGTAACTGCTTTGCCCTGAGAGAGAGGAAAAAGAAGTCATAATTTAGACAAAGCTTAAGCTGCTGCTCACCTCTTTTTGCCCTCCCCTCCTCCTCCTCCTTATCATGACACACATGCCCACAGCCTTGGGGCAGTATAGTTAAGGAAGGTATGTAAAGTTTGCCATTTTTAGGACCTTGAACGGCAAAACCAGAGGGAGAAAAGAGGTGAGAGGGGGGGAGGGAGAACGATGAAGTGCGAGGGATAAAGGCAGAAGAGGTGTCTGGAGCTGCAGGTGTGAGACCAATTTCATGGCTTTATTTCTCACACAGACATAGTGAAATATTGCTCACTGAGGTGAAGAGAAAACAGCAGGAATTGGCGACAGCTGACATGAAGCAGAAACAGCAGAGAGAGAGAGAGAGAGAGGGAGCATTAGCAGCTCATAAAAAGGCACTTAAACTCACACATTCATCACCGCTGGCTGCTACCGAACACACACATTTTTAAAGTCTCGGCTGCCCCCATTATGAGGAATTACAAAAGACGGAAGGACAGAGATAACAAATCTGTGAGATAAGGAACATGTGAGGATCATCTGGTCCTCTGTTTTGCCTGTCTTTTTGATAAGTCATAGAGCAAAAATAGCCTCTCCGGTGAATTTAAAATCACATAAAAGGAGCATGATGGCATGCATTGAGAGGAAGTGTGTCAGTGCCAAGGCGCTGCCTGCTTCTGCAGACGCTGTATAGCCTGCAATTTCTGGGGAGGGAAAAAAGAAGTGTGCCAGTATAATCAGCTATAACGCAGAATCATCTCTCTCCGCCCACAACATACAATCCTTCCATTCTTGTATTTTTTCTCATTCACTACACCAGGACGCCTACGAGCAGGACGCACTCTGTTTGGACACTTTTTTTTTCATTTGGAAACAGGATTTGGAATAAGCTCTTTCCTCTTTTTTCTCTCTCTCTCTCTCTTTGATGCTTTTCCAAGGATCAGGCAGCCTGACAGAAAAAGTTGTGACAGATTTAGTAAGAGAGAAAAAAAAAAAAAAAAGTCCAGAGAGAGACAGACAGAGCTTTTTGCCCCGGAGGTTCACGAGGAAGATAAAGAGGCAGGGATAATCTCAGAGAGGGAGGGAAGAAGAGCACAGCTGTTGTGTGAAGAGAAAATATAGATAAAGAAAAGCGAGTGTGAAGGGCGAAGGAGAAGAGAGTGACGAGGACAACCAAGGCTGGAGAAGAAAAAAAGGGAGCAAATAAAAAGGAATAATTTCAAGGTGAAGGTCGTAAGAAGAGCTGATAAACACCTGACAACAGTGAGAATGGAGACGCTGCGAGACAAGAGGAGAGACTTCCTCTGAAGTGACAGAAATAGGAGCTGTGTTTGACGCGAGGAAGAGGAGATGATTTCCTCATCATGTTTTATTCAGCTGGTTTCCCAAATTCAAACAGCCTGCGCCGGAAGAGCAACTTCGTCCCCGGATAGAATGAAGAGAGGAGCGAAGAGATACCTGCCGAGTCTGAGATACCCCTCCTTTCCCTCCTCTCCTCCTTCCTTCCTTTCACTTTAGATCCAGCTTTAAAACTTCCTCCTCCTCCGCCCTGATATCTCCTCTCCTCTCCATCTCCTCACTATGTGGATACCAGCTTTGCTCCTATGGATTCTTAATATCAGCAGTTTGTGCTCGGGACAAGACTATACGGACTATTACCAAACTGGAGACATGGGCACCGAGGTGAGATATTTAAATTACCCATCATCTATGGCTTGTTTTTACACCAAACTACTGAGGAGTTTCACTAACTTTTACAGCTTGTAAATGAGTGTCTACTATTGATTACATTCATTAAAGGAAAGATAGTGTGAATCATACACTATGGCCATCTGAACACTTATGTTAGACAGCATTCTCTGGTACCTGGGCTTTGGGTATTGGTTAGTAGTTAATAAGCTGTATGCCTCACTGTGTGGGAGTGACTGGGATCATTCTTTTGTGTCAGACGTGACCTAAACATTGCTTAATTATCTTTCCAAACTAACAAAATAAATACATAGATTGTATGTAAAATGTGTGTATTGTAAAATTTAGAATTTACTAAATCGTTATTTATCATTTAAATAATAAACCAGCAACTTGGTAAAAAAAAATTTACATAAATGCAGCGACAAATTGGTCAAACAGGAATTAAAATCCCAGTATATAATCTATATTGTATATAAACATAGAATTGAATTGAATAGATCGGCCCAATTGTCACCGATATCCGATCCAGCTATCTGAGTAAGTATCGGCCCTATTTACGAGAGAGACCTGACAAAGTATGTGTATAAAACATCCCAATAAGACAATTCAGTCACACAATGATCCATCCATACAGTAGTTTTAAGGGTAGTAGCAGCAGCATGAGCATTCAGGATATTATCTCTATAATCCTAGTGGAGAGAGGATGTTTTTTTCTGGTACAAGAATCCATTTACAATTTTTAGTTTTTGAGCCAAGTGTTCAACGAGAGTTTTGCAGGGTAATCTATCTAAGCAAAAATGCTGTTATGTATAATATTTACAAGAGGACGGGCCGGAGAAGGAATATCAAAACTCTGTGCTCCTGTGAAATGCAAACATTTTGTCTGGAGTTTAGAACAAGCTTTAAATCAGTGGTGGAAGAAGTACTCAGGTCTTGTACTTCAAGTAAAAGTAGCAACACTACAGTGGACAAATACTTCAAAGTCCTGCATTCAAAATCTAAGTAAAAGTACAAAAGTATTAGCATCAAAACATACTTAAAAGTCAGGGCTGTAGTGTAGTCTAACTTAATCAAGGTCAAGTCCAAGACAAGGTCCAGTCAAGTGCTAGTCAAGACCAAGTCCTAAGGCGGTCGAGACCAAGTCGAAACCGAGTCCCGAGCCAGTTGAGTCCTGTTCAAGACCATAGTCGGCAATAGTGTCTTTCCAGTGCTAATATAGTGATTAATGAGTTAGGATGGACCTGATCTATCTTCTAACATCAAAATAATCAATGCACAGAATTTAGGTTTGAGGACCATGACAATCTAACGTTACATTCATAAACCTTGAATTTGAATTTTTTTAGCAGTGCCGCTGTTGAATGCATACACGGAAAACACTGTTAGAATCAGGCAACGCTCTGTACAACTGATCCCAAATCAGCAGCCAGCCAGGACAAGTCTGAGTCCAACAAGGCACGAGTCCAAGACAAGTGCCAGACTTAAAAAAAAAGTGGACTCGAGACCAAGTCCAGACTGGTGGACGTGGAGAAGAGCAAAGACTTCTTCTCCAAGCAGTAAATGTGAAGGTCTTCTAGCTGACTTCCTCGCCGTAGCACTTGCCTTCAGATGAGAGGTGTCCTTGTGAAGCAGCATCTCATGGCGTCCAATCTAATGTATTAAACCCAAAAAAATTTTGTTAGATAAATCTTTTGTTGCGAGTCTTTATCTTTGTACGGCCAGTGTACAATTGGTGGAGCGACCTCATAGTCTCGAGCACTGAAACTATAGTTGTTTTGTTCCTTTTTTCAGAAAAAAGTATTGCTATTACTACAGCCCTGCCTAAAGTATCAAAAGTAAAAGTACTCATGAATTCAGAATGTCTCACTTCAGAATATTATATCACTTGGGGCTGGGCAATATGACGATATATATCATCAAAACGATATAAAAATGTCTATTTTATATATTTTTCTAAATCGTTTCTATATTGTTTCTATGCCCAATCGGGCAAGTGGTAAAAAATAACTAAACACATTGTTTTTCCCAGAGCTGATGATCTCATCCCATCTCGCTTCCTTCTCTTCTCTTTTTTGAGCTGCACATGTGCAGTACCGATCGGGCCCTTACGAGAAAAATGGCGGGAGGTTAAAAACAAAAGTTATGAGCTGAAGCGCAAGCGAGCATTTCAATTATCCTGGAAACAGGAGTTTAGTTGGGTGGCGTTAAGAGGATGTGAGCAAAACTCCAGATTAATTTACCTAAATAAAGATTAAACATGACAATAAGTCTTTGTTGTTATTTGATAACCGCATATAAATACAACTATTAGTATAGGGGCAAGTAAAAATTGACTAAGGTCAAGTAGATTTCGGACCCACTTGCCAGACGGGGCAACGTTGAACCCTGCAAACAAGGTCACAAGTGTAACCACCTTTCTGTAATGTGTTCATACCATCAGCTCTAACACGCTTTATGTTGATTTTTACTTGAATATACGTTTTAATGAGGTTTATTACACGGCTGTGTTCAATACTCGATTCTGATTGGTCAATCGCGGCATTATGCGGCCCCTTAATTCTTTATAACAGACCGTTGCTATGGGCGCAGTTCTGATGTTGGACTCTGGCAGACCGTTTTTGTGTCAAAATATTGATTTGCTTTAATGCAAGCAATCAAAGGGAACCTAATTTCAGCCCCAGCTTATAAAACACATCAATTGGTTGGCATTGTGCCAGAAATGTTTCCTTTTTGTCACACGTTTCTGTGACGTCATTTCAAACAATACCATGAGCCGTCTCAAAGACGTAATCTGTTTTGGTTTCAACTGTCTACTTTACTGTTAATGCTGTTTACGAGCCAACCGGGAAACCATTTGTTGTTCTTCTGTGGAAGTGGTTGAGGTAAGAGCAGTGAGTCATGTTACGCTCTCATTTATTGATGTTGAGATAATTTTACTACGATGGACTGTGTCCAAATTCACTGGAAGTAATACAATCGTCTTGGAATTGAATGAATGAGACTCATCTTAAATTCTCACTAAGATTGTGTGTTTGTACATACCATAAGCTTCAGACAACATGTTTATACTGGAAGAGTGACGAATGCATGGGTGTGTGTTCATGTGCGTGTGTCTGCGTGCCAGCAGTATCTAATGCCAGATCCCAAAGCACTGGTCATTCATCCGTCATGACCTCATAGTCCCACAGCGATGACCTCATGTCACGCGATCACCGCACAACACAAAGTAAAAGAGAGAGAGGGACCAAAAGAAAAAGAGGAAGAATCCATCCTCCAATAAATAACTACAACTGTCCATCAATGATATCGAGAGATTGTGTCTCTAAACTACCAACAGTCGTGTCTGACAGTGTTATGGAGGCTTCGGTGAATTAGCTGAGCTCAAATACTAAAAATCTGGACCAAAATAAAAGATACACCTGCAGAAATGGACACTTTATAATAACTATAATTTATAAATGGTAAATATATAGTTAATTAAACTCAGTTAATAGTTATTGTACTGTTAACAAACTTTAATCAATAATGTTTCAGTAATCTGTAACTGTAATTTTTACAGTTTATTGTTGCACACGTTATACCATTTTAAATACTATTTATTTAAATATATGTTAATGGTTACAAAACTATTTGTAAACCTTTAAAAAAATATTTGTAAAAAAATCTATAAATAATTAATATAATATGTAAAATGTTATAATGTGTGCGACAATAAACTGTTAATAGATAGTGTACTAATGTAATGAAACAGTAATTATTATCGTCTCTTATCAGCTATGATACAATATAGAATTTATAAATGAATTATTTCATATTAAACAAACTAATGATAAACATAACATAAATTATAGCAATACTAATAATTAGTTAACAATATTAGTTAATCATGTCATTGTTTGTTAACAGTTAAATAACTATTAACTAAGTTTAATTAATCAATTTACCAATTAATTAATTAATTAATCAATTTACCAACAAGTGGTTGCCATGCACTCACGGTCAATCTCAGCCTTTCATCTGTTTTTTTTCCACACTAAGCCCCAGAAATCAACCTTTCTAAAGGCTCTGTGGATGTATTATTATAAAAAAAATGTTCGTCTGCGATGGAAAGAAACAGAAAGGGAGGGGGAGGTAGATGGAGAGAGAGAGAGAGAGAGAGAAAGAGATAAATGGAAAGACTGATAACGACAGAGATCTGGTTTCTGTTTAGGTAATGCCAGCTGTACCAGTCCGCTCCTTCTCAGCCTGGGAAACTAAACAACCACGCTCACTCCCCTGAGGAGGAATTAATATGTGACACTCAAGCAGTCCCCAGCAGCAACTCTGTTACACTATTAACCTTTTATCTACCGTATCTCTACGGAGCGGAGTCATCTATCATGAAGGCAGAAAAATCATTATGGGGATGACTCACAGCAGGAATGGTTTGTAGAGCTTCTGTAAACGGAGATTTCCTGCATAGACCTGTATAATAATAATAATGTGGGGTGTTGGCTGAGCTTACTATATCCAGTTTGGTTCATTTAAGCGGGCTTGATGCGGCATTTCAGGACTCCTCAGAAGCTCTTACATAGGAGATTTGTCATGGAGGGCACATTAAAAGGTGCAATGTGTAAGATCTGGACACATGTTCCAAACAAATTGGCAGCATTTCACCTCTACTACTGGGTGCATACAATCTAAATTCACATCAGTCATCAGTATAAAAAAAACAAAGCAGCGATGGTACATGTCCACAGCCTCCGGCCTTTCCACGCTTCCCATTCATTGTCTATGTAAGCAGTCGTGCGATGCATTCTGGTACCGTGGCGGCGCAATTCAAGCATAAAAATTGATTGATAAAGCAACCAAAAGATGTAGAACAAAGCTTGAACCCCATAGTTAAACTGGGTCACATCACAGAGTCTTGCTCAAGGGCACTACAGCAGCAGCAGCAGCAAGGCAGGTATTTTTCCAATTTTATCACATTGCCTCAGGTGACATTGTTTAAAGTTCATAGCAGTCTGAATGCTATAAAAGGGAACCACAAGAAACAAACGCAAGAATACTAAGGCGGCATAAAGAAAACGCAGACTTTGCAGCTTCCTTGAGGACTTGAATGCAACAATGTGAGGAGAGGACACACATAATAACTAACAGTAGCCAACAGCAACATGTTACAACACATTGGTAGCCGAGTGAGGTATTCACTGTTTATCCAGCACAAACAGGCAAAGCTTACACTGTAAGTATCTGATAGATTTCCTCCAAAAAACACGGGTAAAAGTATTGCATTTTTATCATCACCTGTTTCCCCCTCTTAGTGATGTTATCTACAAATACAACGCCTTTTGGCAACACGTGAAGAACCAAAAGTATATCATAACTGAATATCATTAAAGTCACATTTGTCTGTATATGTCTTCCAGGCTCCAGTACTGTCAGATGACCAGCCCAGTTTGGAGACAGTGACGAGTGTGGATCAGCTATTACAGCTTCTATACCCCGAATACACTTTGCTTCAGCACTGCCTAATGAAGAAGAAATCATGGCAGGCCTCGTCTTCCCCCTCTTTTCCCACCTCCTCGGCGAGCCCTTTAGTCCACTCTGACGATGAGGACCTGTGGGGTCAGCCAAGGGAGGAGGCTCTTTTCAAAGTGGACGGGACTTTGGCAGGTAAACACTCAGATACGTCCCAAAAAGCACAGCACAGTAAATTTGATAGCTATTGCTCGGATGAAGAGCAAACTAGTAGTTTCTGAGATAAGTCTGTGTAGTACCAGATCACTTCAAACTTTAGAAGGATAGCCTCTTTATCATGTTTAAAGGGATAGTTCGGATGTTTTGAAGCAGGGTTGTATGAGGTATGCTGTGGACGGGGCCGGCAGCAAAACGTATTTTAGCCACCTAAAAAAATCAGTTTAAGTGTACTCTATATTTGGAATATCTTCGCCGGTTATCCTCACTGTGAGACAGCTATACAGTCTATGTTTCCGACGGGGAGTTATCTATGCTCACCAGACTCCATTGAAAAAAACCTGTAATTTTACCTCGCAGAACACAGGAGTTGCTGGTCTACCGCCGCCTCGATCGGTTAGTTTGTTTGTGTTATTGTGTGACTTTGGTTAGTTCGGATTCACCAAAGTCACACAATAACACAAACAAACTAACCGATCGAGGCAGCGGTAGATCAGTTACTCCTGTGTTCTGCGAGGTAAAATTACAGGTTTTTTTCAATGGAGTCTGGTGAGCATAGATGGATACAACAGCTTCAGTTCCCTGTCAGAAAGGGCTGTCTGACGGCAAGGTAAACTGGCAAAAATAATCTTAATATAGCGTACACTATATGTTATGCTGCCGGTCCCGTCCCTTCTCCAAACTGGGGACGTGCCGACCGTACTGTAGATAACACATTGACTATGGATAAGTAGCTCATACAACCCCACTTCAAACACTCCCTTTAAACACTAGATTGGACTGCCAGACAGATTCCTTTGCTTTGTAATTAAATGGAAGCCAAGTTGGCAAGAAGACTGGAAAATGAAAATTAGATGCCAATTAGAATTTCCCCCCAAAACCTCTAATAACACCTAAAAGCTCTCTTGTATTCAGATTCAGTTACTTAATCACATGTGTTTTCAGTCATCTTAGAGGAGATCCAGCGGACCTCATGCCAGCCCAGAGAGGTGTGCGTCGAGGTGGCCAAAGAATACCCAGAATCCACCAGTCAGTTCTACCTCCCTCGCTGCGTGGCGCTGCATCGGTGCGGCGGGTGCTGCACCAACGAGGCCTTCTACTGCACCAACACGAGTCACACATATGTCAACAAGACGGTAAGTGGCGCAGCCGGGATCCTCTCTTGTATATTCCCATGTCTGAGCACTTGAATTATTCAACACTCGCTCACATTACACGATCGTGTTGGTATTTTCCTGCGATCACACCTCAAACCGCCTCAGGAAAGAGGTCAGAAAGCAACCTATCCTGTTGTGTAACAAAGCTCATCTGTATCACAACCCGCCCTACTGCGGTGGGACACACTTTGGCTACAACTGGACACCAAGTAAATAGTCACGCACAGCCAGTTGCACAATCCTGCGATCATTACATCAACCCAAACACACAATCATAACCCAGTAATACTATAAAGACTACAGAAGAAGAAGAAAAGCTTACACAATCTACAGTTTTGTTCACACACACACACCTCTAACCTCCATCTTCCTCCTATCAGTTGATGGAACTCTCCCCGCCCAGGATGGATCGCTCCGTCGTTATGGTAACCTTCGTCAACCACACTTCGTGCGAATGCCTCTCCAAGCGGCCGCTCCACTCCATCATAAGACGAGCCGCAACAGATCACCTGTGAGTGAGAGGAATGAGGAGTGACGTGCGTGTGTTTACACACATTTCTGAGTCATTTGTCCTGTATCCGTGCATTCATAATGTGTTGTGTTTGTGTGTGCAGGTGTTCCCCACCCGAACTTCCCTGTGCCTCCGGGTCAATATGGGATCCAGTGAACTGTGTGTGCGTCTCTACAGATGCCATAAACTACTCGGAGAGGGAGACGGGTAAGTGTGCCTCAACAAGTCATGTTGGTCAGTTAAGATGAAAGCAGCGGTAGGCAAGATTGGAGCAAATATAATTAAATGTTGAGATCAGTTGAGGGAAACACCAAGCAACGCCCACCAGCTGGAGCAAACTTTCTCATTTTACAGCTAAACAGTACACTACAAGATGTTTCTGAAAACATTTTATGTGACAAATAGGCATTAGAGTAACAGAATATTGATTTATATTTGATCAGTGCTGCCTTGATCAGAGTTTGCGAGTGATTGACAGCTGCCTCCGTTGAATGAACAGCCAATAGGAACGCTCTCGCTCTGTAATGACCTCTGATTGGCCAAAGTCTCCCATCACGGCTAGATTTTTTTAAACAGAGCCATGAGGAGGTGCAGAAGTCTTTAGAACACTTATTATTATTATGGATTTTTTGCCAAATAATGCCAAAAAACATTCTGCCTACTGAAGCTTTAAGGGGTTTTAAGATAAATAATTCAACTTTTCTCTAATTTTTGCGTGTTTTCTGTGAGTAGTTGTAGTAGTTTGAGCTCTTTGGGGCTCTAAAATCAATCAAATTAATTATTTTGAGGAGGTCACAAGCCAAGAAGGTTGTAAACCACTGGTGTAGAGAGTAGAAAATCTTTCAGGCTGGCTCTTTTTTGGGTCTGCTTTGCGCTCGTGAAATGCTAGTGAGGTTTTTGGCAAATGCAAATGAAGCAACAAATCAAAAGTTGACATGTTGCATAATGTATTTTGTCATTTTTACTTGTATGTATTGTACATTTGTACCTGCCTAGGGACTAAGGATGAAAATTTGCATTCTTGCCAACTCCTGCATGTTTACATCCTTTATTCTATACTGATGTTCATTAAATGAAAGTATAATTTACATAAAATATATTGATATACATCCTCAATAAAGGGTTGAGATCAGGATGCCAAACAAGCAACATAACAAAACCTAAATCTAGCAGTATGTTGCATTAGAAAAACAGGATTTACCTCATCTGTAAAGTGTTTGAATAGAGAGAAGAGACTTTAACAACAACAGGTGTTTCACTGATGGAATCACCTGCTGCAGAGTTTGGAGTCTAAAAAATGCACAGTGTAACAGTCCCCTGCAGTGTGGAGAGCACAAATACACCCCCACCATGTTACCTTATTAAAGAAATGTGCTTTTACTTCTAAAAGTGTGCTTTTAAAAAGTGGATTTTGTGCTTTGCAACTAGTGAAATCAACTGAAAAAGCTCAGAGCGAGAATGCAAAGTCATCCAAAACGTGGCCACCGAGCAGGCTTTGGTATGCGAGCCAGATTTCGGTAAAGAAATGTATTTAAAAAAACTCTGCCACCACAGTCAGACAATGATGCCAAATGAGAAGATCTGACTTCCCCCCCGAGGGAATGTTTATTCAACTGTAACGTGAGAAGCGAAAGTGTCTCTGTGGCATCTTACTTGTACAATCTTGTAGTGAACTACATTGCCCTCCGTCTCCAGCTACTTGTTCTTTTTCTTATAATAAACTGGCAAACTTTGCTCATCACATTGAAAACAGATGGAAAACAGTTAGAAATAGCTGAGGGCAGAAGGACAAAAACAAAGCTGAAAAAACAACTAAATACCAATTTTTCTTTTGTTTACCTCCTTTCCATGTGGCTTCCAGAGGCGCTGGACTCAGGTCTGCTGGCTCTCTGCGGGCCCAACAGGGTTCTGCACGAGTCCACCTGCGAGTGTGTTTGTCGAAATGGTCTCACCGAGGACAGCTGCGATCCAGGCTGGAAACTGGACCACAACACCTGTAAGGAGGGTTTCAGTTACGGAAAATATTCTGTTGTTTGAAAGACAATTAAAAGCCCCAGAATCAGAGAGGAAGACAGGATTTTTTAGAACAAAAGAATACAAGTAATATATAAACCACAGGTTCTCAGGGAGGTTAAAAGTGTTCCTCTTTTGTGTGAGAAAGTGGTAAAAAAAAATCAGATTTTCTGGAGCTACCTCTGCTTTCACAAGGATTTCCTGTAAACCAATACACCAAATTCTTAAGAAAAGGCAACCAGGCAAGATGGAGCCAGAAGAGGGAAGTTTTGGGAAGTGGGGCTTTTTGAAAGAACCTAACAAGTCAGAACCTGACCGCTGAATATTTAGCAACAACACAGACAGAGGTGCAAAAGCAATATCTGATTGGTTTTAATTCATAAAGCGCTTCATTTTACAGGTCTGCAAATTTCATGGTAATTAGGTGATAATTAGCAAGTAATCTTTTTGAAATTCCTTTGGAATCACTGCCAAATTACCCCAATATTTACCTCAAAATGTATCTATTATAAACATGATTTAATAATGATGTGCTAAAATAGCATATAATGGTTAAAATAGGGCCCTTAGGCTTGAGAAGCAGCTGTGCGCTGCTCTTCATCGGAGGTGGAAAACCATAATAAAGTAATTTTCGATACATTGAGGTAAATATTGGGGTAATTTGGCAGTAATTTGTGGATCTGTAAAATGATTTGTTACCCATAATATGACTGATTTCTTCTCTCAGGTAATTGCCAGTGTGAAGGTCAAGGCGAGGGGAAGTTGTGCCCTACCGGCCAGCGGTGGGACGAGGAGCTGTGCGGCTGCGTGTGCGCCGCAGAGTGTCCCGGGAACCAGCCCCTGAACCCCGACACCTGCCTGTGTCAGTGCAGGGAGAGTCCTCAGTCGTGTCTGCGGCAGGGCAAAAGGTTTAACCCCAACTCCTGCAGGTAAGCGCACAATAGGGACAGGAGTCCGTCCTCGTCATGGTTTCAAGCCTATTCCTCCCTCTCAGCTCTGCAGTCTTTTCTTCTTGTTCCTCCCAAATATCCAAAATCTGGGTCTCTGCACTAAGCCGAAAAACAATAACAATCGGTCAATGATGTCAAAGATGATATTTCCTTTGGGCCAATAGAAACTTAGATATGAATGTGACACACAGCAATAAGTTGATTATTTCTAAGTTGAAGCTTTAGACTGGGAAGTTTAAATGTGTAGATTTATTAGGACTATGTCTTGTGACGTTTTTTTTTTGTCATTTTCTGAAAGCTTCTAAGATCTATTACTTGAAATGTAGGCTATAAATGCTGTCAAGTTGAGTCCAAATGCAATTTAAATACAATCATTATCTGTTTAAAGATATATTAGTGGTATTAACATTCAATAAGAATGCAAATTTACCAGCTGATTGTCTCATCTTATCTTAACATGGTTCAAATTGAAACTATGAAACAGGTCTGAAGAGTTTAGGTTGAAAAGTTTTAGAATAGAAATAGTTCTAATGACATCTAAGAGTTGAAAAAAACACTACATCGCATAATGCTGAAAATGGTGTGTGTATTCACTTCAATTCTAAAAAAAAAAAAATACTATGTCATTCTGGTTTCCAAGCCTGCGTCACAACAATTCATTGGAGTAGGTGGTTCCTCTTTTCCACGGTTGTATAAAATAAAAAATCCATGACCGGATGTAAACCCACAGTAAAAGGTTACAAGTATATACAAGAATACTGGCAGTATAAAAACGATTTAACTAATAGTTCACTGAGAGTATACTTTAAAGTGTACTCTCATAAACTAAAAAGTGGGCTACAAGTATATAACAGTATACCTATAAGTTCACTTGTAGTATAGTTCACAGTATAGTTGCAGTTCAAAATAAAACGTTGTAGTTGTGTACTCAAAGTTTACTACTCTTACACTTAAAGTATACTTAACTTAAAAAGTGGGCTACAAGTATATACAAGCATACTTGCAAATATAAAAACTATTAAACTAGTAGTTTACTAAGAGTATACTTTAAAATGATTTTCATAAACTAAAAAGTGGGCTACAAGTATATAAGTAAGTAAGTAAGTAAACTAACAGTATACCTATAGTATAGTTAAAGCACAAAGTAAAACTTAGATGTAAACTAGTTGTGTACGCAAAGTTTAAAGTATACTTAACTAAAAAGTGGGCCAATTTAGTCCCAAGAAGTATTGAAGTAGTACACTTAGAAGTGTACTACTAGTACATTGATATTAGTATACTTTCCAGATAAAGGATACTTGGGAAATATACTTGAACTTACGTAAGTTTACATCATAAAATAAGTTTACTTCTTTTTGACAATAAGTATACTTCTTTTTGTACACTTATAAGTGTACTAATAGTACATTGATATTAATATACTTTCAACATAAAGTATACTTTACTTCTTTTTCAAAAGGAACTGGCAATAATGACATAATTGATTCAGCACAATTGATTTAAGAGCAGGATTTTACTCGTAAATGTGCACTTTCTTCAATAATATTTTGGATATTTGTGTGTTTTGATAATGCCTGGGTGTTAGCTGGTAAACTATAGTCTGTAGTTACTGAGTCACTCTGGCGGTTCCACATATTAGCTCACTCTTTAAAGCTATAACTCAGTGTTTTGGAACTGTAGCTAAGGACAGGACAGTTTCTGGGTTATACAATATACAACAATTTAAACTCTCTGAACGGGACAATTCTTCCCAACAAGTACTTTTACTTTAAGTATATTTTGATGCAAATACTTCTGTACTCAAGTAAGATTTTGATTGCAGGACTTTTACTTGTAACAGAGTATCTTTACACAGTGGTATTAGTACTTATAGGATACTTCTTTCACCACTACTTCCCAATTTTTCCAAATTCAAGTGCAGCGTTTCTGCACGTCAGTTCATCAGGAGTTACCTGAACCAGTGGCTTATACTGGTGCGAACTGGTCCCTGGCCCTTGGGGTGCCATCACAAGCCTTCACCCGGGGAGCCCTGCGAGAGAAAAGGGGTGAGGAGAGAGTGAGAACCAGAGCTTTGAGAGAGTTGAAGAGGGAGAAAGCACGCAAACTCTCAATGGACATATCATACATTCCAAACTCGAAAAAGAAAAACGTTCTTCCCTTCGTTTTCTTTCGCTCACATGTTTCCACATGACCTTTTATGGACACATGGTGTCCAAAACATTCGCCCGCGGTTGCATGCGTGTCGCGGTTCCCACAGCCAGCATGCGAGAGATCAACCTCCCTCTGACCCGAGAGGCCTGCAGGGAGGCAGACGGGGAGACTGGGTGAACTTGATGACAGTGAGCAGACGGGCTCAGAGACAGATGGAGTGACGGGGAAAAACACGTAGGCAGACACGAGCTTTGATATGATTTCTAATCGGAGGTTTACACATGTGGGAAAGTTCACCAACGTATACACATATGACCTTTCTATGTCAGAGTTTCTCAGAGCTTCCTAGCTCAGACACTTTTTAGGTTTTAACGGTGCAGACTGATTTATTAAATCACTAGTTTGAAACTAGCAGTCCACTGAGAGTATACTTTAAAGTGGGATTTTTGAATTGCTGGTGCTCTTTAACACAGTATGGGACATTAGTATTCAACCTTTTACCATCATTCTTTTCATATTTTTAACTATTTTTGATTCAACATCTGGTCACAGGAGGTGGTGCACGGGAAGACAATACACCTACTGTGATTTTGAAGCAGCGAGTTCCCAGAATTCGGCCATATTCCTCCCCTCTCTGGAGATATACTCCCTTTTCCTCTCACGCACAGAATCGTTTGATGCACGCAAAACTTGGATCAGGGGGTTTTATCCAAAAGGGATGTGAAGATCTGAATAATTGATAGCACTCATCTAATCTCCCCTGTGCCTTCTTTTTATTCCTTCTCTCTCAACCTCACCCTTTCTTTCCCTCCACCAAAACATCTTTCAACTCATGCATCTTTTTTGTCTTCCTTCCCTGCACTTTATTTTCTTTCCCTCCCATCTTCCCCCTCTATCTAGTTGCTACAAGTTCCCATGCAGAAAGCCCCGACGCGTGTGCCAGGCCGGTTTTTACTACAGCCACCAAGTCTGCCAGTGCATCCCCAACTACATGAGGCCTGAGTGGAATTAACCAATCACAGACTGCAGGTTATGTCCCTTCAACAGGAGGCTTTTGGCCTGAAAACAAAGGGGGAATTAAGGAGGAAGTGCCTCTTGACAGGAGGGCAGGACGGTGGAACTACGCATGTACATGTACTGGCTTACAACAGCAGCACTTGGAGGAGTTTTATTAATGCTGTCTGTGCTCTGGGAGGGCTTCCTAGTGAAACAAAAACGCCAAAACAGACATCCGTATGCAGTAAAACTCGTAAAAGTGGGAGTAATCTCAGCCAAAGAGAAAACGAGGAGAGATATTTGACTCTATGGGACCTGCCTGAAAGCATGACAGCAAGGAGCGGGATGGACCAATCAGACTCTGAGCCAGCAACGTGTTTGAGCAAGATATCCAAGCTGCAGAGACACCACTCGTGACTGTGTGAAATGGAAAGTGGAATAAAATAATGACAGACCAGACTCTATGCAAATTTTTTTTTGAGATTAAGTAAGCTGTAGGCACTTTGGCAGTCATGAGATGTTTGAGAGGTTGAAGGATTTATTTTGCATGTAATGTTGCCTTCCAAGAGAGAAGAGGTTTAATGCCAGACTCTGTTCAATTAAACGCTAATTTAAACCCTCCCAAACAGCTATTATACTCTCCAGTTTCTACTTGCCTCGACTGTAGTGCTGCTCTTTCAAGATGAATCGCAACTGATGGTAACACTTGGGTACAGCTCTAGATCCTCTAATAATTTAACTTTACACACTCTAAGTAATATTATTTGTAAATATTTTAAATCTGTTTCATATTTAAAAATGTTGAAAACGGAATCATATGTAGTTGTAAAATACTGTATTTAAGTCACTATCATAACTAAATATTGTTTTGCAATGAAACTATGTACATGTCTTTGTATTCCAGCAGTTTTTAATTATTATGGAGATTTATGTTTTTAATTGTACATTTTTCCTGCACTGCAAGATTCATTTTAGGCGATACTATAAAGCTTTAAAAAAAACAATGATTTTAGGGCTGAAAAATACAATAAATGTTAGACGTAATATTCTTTTATCAGGCTACTATTAAATATTTAAAGTAGTTTTGAAGTATTGATTAAAAGCCTTGTCAGACTGATGTTTTGTGTCCTTGTTTTGTTAATGTTGAATATTATTTTTGTTTAAGTACACTGGCAGCGACAACCTGCAAGGAATATAAAAAGCATCTACTGTATGTTATATTATTTATAAAATAACACAATTTCACATCTTATTTTGTCATTTAAAGTGGCAATCCTTAAGATTTCAGTACTGGTTGATTTAGAATTTCTATTTAAGTGAAAACAATAAGATTGTGCTGAGAGTTTAGTCTTTTTGTTGATACATGCACATAGAAAAAGAACAGAAAAATGATATTTCTATGTGCATGAGCTTCAAGTTTTCAGAATTGTGTGCATAGTTACATTTTTTGTTTGTATACATTGAAGAAAAACTAAATTTTGGCGAGGAAAAACTGTCATGGCCTCTGACCTCAAGATATGTGAATGAAAATGGGTTCTATGGGTACCCACGAGTCTCCCCTTTACAGACATGCCCACTTTATGATAATCACATGCAGTTTGGGGCAAGTCATAGTCAAGTCAGCACACTGACACACTGACAGCTGTTGTTGCCTGTTGGGCTGCAGTTTGCCATGTTATGATTTGAGCATATTTTTTATGCTAAATGCAGAACCTGTGAGGGTTTCTGGACAATATTTGTTATTGTTTAGTGTTGTTAATTGATTTCCAATAATAAATATATACATACATTTGCATAAAGCATCATATTTGCCCACTCCCATGTTGATAAGAGTATTAAAACCTTTACAAAACTCCTTTTACGGTACATTTTGAACAGATAAAAAATGTGATTAATCGCGATTAACTATGGAAAATCATATGACTAATTGTGATTAAATATTTTTAACGATGACAACCCTAAATTTTAAACATAAAAACAGTAAAATGTTGTCGTAAAAATCCATTACAAGTAATATAGGTTATTGTAGAATGTAAGTTCTCTGCATTACGTTTGAAATGCCACTGCTCCTTTAAAAAACCCTATTGCATGTGAGCTGCCTGGCAGTTAGAGGATTAGAAAATGCATGTTTCTCATGTTTCAAATGACAATCTGGTGAATAGCACCTCAACCCCTCAGCACACACCTGTGGGTAGGAACTTGACTCTTCCTGCGGTCTCCTGTTTCTTTGTCTCCCTCCTCTTCGTCAGTCTCTCTCTCTCTCTCTCTCTCTCTTCCTCTGTCTGCGTCTACCACAACAAACAATATTGACTCAGATGGAAAACAGAGAGATCGGCTTTCTGTCTGGCCCTTTGGTGACCGTCTGCATATCTGCCTCATCATTAGCTCATTACAGTGCATGATTCATGGCTGAGCAGCTTCCTCAAACATATTTAATCTATGATTAAGGATAAATGGTATTTATTTGATAACAATGTGCTTAAATCATGTCAGAAAATTACCCTGAAATGTCCATGAAGTTCAGGCAGTGAGAGCCAACAGCTGGTGGAGGTCCTCTGACTGCAGCTGTGGGTCCAGCTCCTTTTCAAATAAGCAAAATGGTATTTAAATTCAAAGATTGCAACATCACGAGTAACAGCATGGAACCGTTTTTGCTGGGTTATGCACACTTGGCAATGGGGTACAGCTTTTATTCAAATGTTGGATTGCAAAAAAAAAAATTTCTCTACCTCTGCAGCACTGTCCAATACGGCTGTCTTATCTGTTAAATAAACTGCTCATTCCTCTGATGAAAACACTTCTCTGGCGTATCAGATATCATTTTTAAAGAACAGAATAGATGCCATTTCAATTTTTAATTCAAGAACAAAATATAAACCCGGCTCCGACACCCCTTTTATATAATAAGCCATTGAAACTCTTCAAATATTTACAAAAGATAGAAAATGAAACATATACAACAATAAATATAACCTGTTGCTGCTTGTGAAAGACTGGCGCGGCCTCCCGGGGACACTTAAAAACTTTGTGAGTTTCTCTTTGAAGCAGAGAGAACGTCCCCTAAAAAGAGAAATCACTGAACAGTTGAGTAAAGATAAAAATCTGTTTAACGTGAGATTTGATGTAAGACAGAATGACGGCTGCTCCACTGACGGCGAATAATAGACAAAGCATGTTTAGTTATTGCTAAAAGAAATACAGCTTGATGGATGTGAGAGGAAGTGGAGTCCGTCCAGTGATAAATACAGTGGAGCAGCTTTGTATGTAGAAATCTTTGTGCTGCCAAAAAAAGAGCAAATAACATCTTATGCTTCGCAGGAGGAAAAAAAGAACATGTGCACACTGCCCCCTACTGGTTACTCGTGGTCAGGACAAGCACAGACCATATCGAGCCCATATGGATAGAAGATTTTAAACAATTATACATAACATTTCCCCAAAGAAGACTCCGATACAGCAACAACTTTTTTTAAAGTTTAGAAAACTATACGCAGGGTGTTAGAATAGGGTGACTTTCAGGTGCTTCGTTCGTTGTACAATCCCCATCATTTAAGCGGAAAGAAATCTTATGAAAAGAGTGCAAAAAAAGCAAACAATTATTAAGCATTATATGGCTTACTGATAAAATATGTATCCTAGTGATAGCAGGAGCAGCCTTGTCGTCTTGTTTTCACAGCTTTTTTAGAGTCCAGTCTTTATTAAGCCACAGTTCTTAATCTCCAGGTGAAGCAGCTGGAAACAGCACGGCGGTTCCAGAGCAGGCACTTCAGTACTAGCTGTTCTGCCGACGGTCTGACTGGGATTCAGTTCAGTTGTCTTTAATTGGCTATTTCACGTGTTCTGTGTCTGCGTTACAGGCACATGCTGCAGTGGAAGTCAGGTAAACCCCTTTCAGTCTCCCGACGGCGAACATCCAGAGAGCACTGATCCATTGAGGTATGATCCGTCCGGGGGCTCCTAGCAGGTCCGTTTATTATGCGTCCAAAACGTCAACTCACTTCATTAGTATGTTAAACTGCTGCCTGAAACATACAAAAAAAAAGAGAGAATAATGACACATCATCAATACCACGGGTTAACAAATTTAGCTTCTGTGCTTGCATTATTTATCACCATATTGGCCCCAATACAGGACAATATATTTATAGTTTGAAAAGTGGGGGTTGTGTTATATTTGAGGCAGTGTTAATATAGTTAAACTATAATGAAATATGTTCATCAACTGCCTTTTATTTCATGATTAGGTCGAGACGTTGACGAGAAGGCACGATAAGTCATTAAACACTAACGTCAGTTGTGCTACAATAATGAATAAAGTTGGCGGTCTGCGGGTCGGGTTCAGGTGGTTGAGTAACGCATATTTTTACATGTTGGGTAGGCGGATTGGCTCTCATAACGGACCGGTGGGGGCGTCAGGAGGACTCAGACTAACTGCAAAGCTGCATTCTTAATCATTCAACCTGTGTTCTTCATCAGATAATGATGAGATACAATTTTATGCAAAATAAATTTGACTGAAATGACAGAATTTGATGACTAAACAGGACTAAGATTACATTTTAAAAAAAATTGAGAGAAAACATTTTGACTAAAATCGAATGACTTTTCGGCAACTGAAACTGTGAAGGATAAAAATGACAAAAATGTGACTAAAGCTAATAAGCAATGTCGTGTTAAGACTAAGATTAAATCTAAAATAGCTGCCACAATTAACACTGATTTGAGGACAACACAATTACGTATCCCCAAGATATTTTTTGAATGGAGAGCGTATCAAAAGTCAGCACATTTAGCCCCTGGAACTACTTTTCAAGGAACTTAAAAAGGTCCCTCTAGCCCACTGTTGTCTTTGTCTCAATAGCAGTCCAAAGACCCACAAATTAGGCAAATTAGTCCACTGACGTATGAAAACGCAACATGACGTGTGACGAGGGCTGCTGGTGGTCACAGTGGTAAAAACACTCTGAAGAATGCAGTTCAGTGTGTTCAAAGTTATCAAACAAAGAAACATGTTCTCCCATCGCCCTGAATCAATACTAGAGTACTTCGTTGTAGGGCTGCTCAAACATTTTCTGGGCTACATTTTAAAATTAAATACATCATCCTGTTGAACTTCGAGAGCAAAATGAAGAGGCTAGAGCCCAAACTATCTAAATTGAGAAAATATGACGACAGTTATATCGAGCGACAGCGACGGGAGACTAAAATGCGTCTGTCAAAATGTGTCTTGAGGTGGCCTGAATATCAGGGCAAAACAAAAGTGGTGTTAACATGATTCAAATTTAATTCAACTCACTGAACTTTCCAATAATAAAAGACTCACCCTCGTCATCGGAGTCAAATCCAAAGAGGTTGGAGCACGTCTGCAGCTGGAGATGACTCTCCAGCTCCTCGGCGCTGGAGAACGTCGCAAAACAGTGGGAACATCGCTGGAAGAAGGAGAGCTCCTTCCTTCGTTTTGGCATGGTGATGTACTTCTCGTCCAAGTACGCTGTAGGCGGCAGACGCATGTATGGCTTTGGTCTGTCCTCTGGGAGAGCGTCGTTGGGCGCTGTCGAATTGACGTCTTCCTTCGCTGCTTGTCCGTTCATCACCACAGAGCAACCAGGGCTCTCCACCACCTCCGCATTCACCTCAGCCAGCGGTTCAGTTTTTGCTGGTGGAACACCCTCATCTTTGCATTTTTCCTTGACAATTTTTGTGTCACCTTCTTTCAGAACATCATCTTTGCATTTTTTCTTGACAATCTTTGTGTCACCTTCTTTCAGAACATCATCTTTGCGTTTTTTCTTGACAATTTTTGTGTCACCTTCTTTCAGAACATCATCTTTGCGTTTTTTCTTGACAACTTTTGTGTCACCTTCTTTCAGAACATCATGTTTGCGTTTTTTCTTGACAATCTTTGTGTCACCTTCTTTCAGAACATCATCTTTGCGTTTTTTCTTGACAATTTTTGTGTCACCTTCTTTCAGAACATCAACTTTGCGTTTTTTCTTGACAATTTTTGTGTCACCTTCTTTCAGAACATTCTTGCGCTTCTGACTTGCTTTCTTCTTCTTCTGTGTTCTCTCTTTAGAAGTCGGTTCATTTAAACCGCTAGCTGTGGCAGCAGGGATGCTTCCTCCTTCTTTAGCTTCTCCTTCCATATCAGGAGAGCTCTCTACTGCTGCTTTAGCCTCAACCTGCTGGTCTACAGATTTTGACTTCTTTTCCAAAGCAGATTTTTTCTCTCCTGAGGTGGTGGGTGGTGCAGTTCTCACATTTAAGCCGTCAGCTGGGACATCTGGCGCAGAGTTACCGCTTTGTGTTGAGCTTTCTGCCTTTTCTGCTTTAGGGGGGCTTACAAGCAGAGCAGTTTTTTCTACGACTACAGTTTGATTGTTTTGACCAGCAGTGGTGTTCTCATCATGCACAGCTTCCTTTGACTTCGGAGGACGCCCTCTTCTTTTGGGACTTTTTGTGTTCACTTTGACCTGCTTTTCCTTGACCTTGTGCCTTACTTTGTTGTTCCGTTTTAATGATGATGAGATGACTTTGTGACTTTGGATTGTATTTGTAACTTTTCTCAACTTTTGCCTTAATCTCAGATTAGGGCCAGTGGGCTGCGCGGAGGTGTCCTTGTTGGAAAGATTCTTCAAGACGTGTGAATCCTTGGTCTCATTTCGTTCTTTTGACTCCTCTTTCAACGGAGATGCACTGACAGTGGTGGGAAGAGGAGCCTGAACATGTTTTCCTGTTGAATTATGTGAAGCTTCTCCTCTTAATTTACGAGCATCCTTTACACTCGCAGTCTTATTTACAGTTGCGTCTTCTGGCTTGCGATCCGGTTGTTTCTTCCCATTCGGTGTGTTATCCTGTTTGTCACCCGTTTGTTCGTTTGTGTTCTTGTCTGGTTTAGTGGGTTTGGCAGTATAGTGCTCTCTTTCATGAAGGTTCAGTGCCCAGAGACAAATAAATAGCTGAGAACAACCAGGGAGGCAGCACACTGCCTGCAGTGGACTGTGCCTCCTGGTGTGGCGCCTCATTTCCGGTCCACTTTTGAATCTGGCGGTACAACCCTGATGAAGGCAGGGATGCCGAGGAAGGAGTCTGTGTATTTCGACGTGGTGCTGAAAGTGTTCAAAACTCAACATGACCCTCATGCAGCTATTACATTTGCTGTTTCCCACACGGAAGGCTAGCTCTAAAGGTTTGACCTCGCCGTAGTGATCGTCGAGAGCGTGGTAAAGGACTGCAACGCGGTTTTTGGACGGGTCTGTAGACCAGCCGCAACCCTCCACAGGACAGCAAAGTTTTTCTTGTGGCTCCAGATTTTTCTCTTCAACAACTTTCCGTTTTGTGGTTTTCTTCAGGACCTGCACTGATTCTGTCGCCTTGGAGCTGAGCCCTTTGTCTACCGACGCTGATGCTGCAGGTGACTCCATCTCTACATCTTGGTTTTCTTGCAATCTCTCAGCTCCATCCTTTGCTCTTTTTTGAGAGATCTCCTGCTGTTTAAGTGGCCGCTTAGCTTCTGACTTCAAGGCGTCCTTTTTCGGTCTGTCAAGCTCTTTCTTTTTGCCAATATGCCCATTTATCTTGTGGACAGGAGTTTTACTATCAAGGTGCTTCAACGCGTTTTCTTTCTTTTCACGTAAAGGTTGATCCACTGGCTTGCCACTGGATCTCAACTGTCTGGACCCAGATGGGTTTGACTCTGGAAGGCTCAATGATTTAGGACAGTGTGTAGATTTCCTCGGTCTCCCACGACTACGGCGCCCAGAGGACACGTTTGTGGTCTTTGCTTTGGCGGAGGTCTTAGATGTGGAGATATCTTTGGTCTCAAAGACGCAGTTTTCTTGGGCATTGTTACCAGCGGAATCTTTGCTCCTCTTTAGCTTTTCAATATGGTCAGACAGGTGCCTCATGGCCAGAATGTTATCATTGAACATCACCCCGCAGAACATGCACTCATCTTTACGATAGTGGAACAAAGCGTGTGGTACAAGGCGACTTCCCTTAAAGTCCTTGTTGCAGAAGGTACAGTACTCCACCTTGGATTCCTCTGATTCCGGGAGTTCAGGGTCCTCAGGCGTTTCTGGAGCAACATCCCGAGTTCCCTCTTCCTTCCCTTGCACGTCTGCAGCTATAGAGCAGCTGGATCTGGAGTGTAATTTGCGAGGAGCTTTAGATTTACTTCCAGCTGTTGACCCCTTGGAGGAGCTGCCCTCTGGAGCTTTGTGATTCTCCAGATCTCGAGCAAGTGCCTCAGGTGCAAGTTCAGTAACCATTTCTGTCACTAATGTCAGAGCCGATATGTCATTTATACTGTCCTGATCTGTGGGTGTAGACGTAGTGACCACTGTTCCGCCACTTGTGTCGTTTTTACAAGGCACATGTCCTTTTGAGAGTGAAACATCTGTCACCTCAGAAATGCTGTTGCTGACAGCGGCGAGCACTTCTGGGGCTACAGGGTTTTTGACAGTTTCCGCTTGAGAAGAGAGTGACTTCAGATCTTGCTTCCCATCTTTAAGAACATCTTGTGACTGTGAGGGCGTTGAATCAGCAGCTCCAATGTTTGAGATTTTATCAGTAACTACCATTTGATCGTTGTCCTCCGTTGAGGTTTGGGAAACCTCAACTGCGTCCTTAACAGCTTTAGAGACCTTATCTAAACCTGGGGATGGAGTGACATTAGCTGCTGTTGAGGCAATAGTGACTTTCATCTCAACAGCAGGCTCTTCACAGAACTCTCCAACTGAAGTAACAGTTGGAGCATGCAGGACCTTATCTACCATCGGGGCTTCTGTAAGGTCAGTTTCTGCTGATGTCTGTGACGCGTTGGTGACTTTCATCTCAACAGAAGACTTCTCAGAGAGCTCTCTTCCTGAAAATGTCTTTTGTGAGACTGCTTTTGTAGTTTGAGCTTGAAGGACTGGGGATTTTGTAGCTTCGGCTGCTGCTGGCGTCTGAGAGGTGAATCCACCTTTCACCTCAGCTGCAGGCTTTTCACAGAGTGGATCCTTTGGAGGACTTCCTTGCACAGAGGAGCGTGTGATTGTTGATACCGAACCTTGAATATTCGGCGTGTTACCTTTTCCTTTCTGCTGCAGAGCGTAACAGTGCAACTGCTGTGCAAACATCGCTGCATCCCGCGCTCTGAGAATCACCAATTTGCGTTGTACAGTCTTCAAGGATTGAGACGCGGCAGGAACCTTCAATGTAGGTCTGTAAAGAAGCACTTGAGGGAAACCCCTCTGTCTGTTGCAAGCGTCCTCGGTAAACGTTCCCATCAGTTCATTGTCTGGGAGGGAGAGCTCAAGAATTACTTGTGGAGAGGCTGCTGGTTTAGGAGATTCCAACGAAAAACCTCTCCGGTGCTTGCTGTTGTTTTCCCTTGCCATTAAATGAGAGTTAACTGAAGGATTGTGATTTGCATTGTTCTTGAGCTCACCCGTTTCAGACCTCTTTTCGACAGAGGATGCGTGGTCCTTTTGATGTTTCAACCCATGTTTTTTGATCTTCGGAATAACATTATTCTCTCCAAGAGTTCCCGAGTCTTCCAGAAGCCACTTGGGTTTCATAATCCTCCGTTTTGGTAGGTTCTTCTCCGAGAGTCGTGTTGTGCGTCTTAGTTCCCCATTGTCCTGTAGTCTCTCTTGTTGCCAAAATGAACGCCTCAAAGGTTCAGATGATGACCCCCGGTTGCCTTTCTTCTTTATAGTGTGGTCAACATTTAGCCGTGGTCTGCCCGGGCCCACCTTTAATCTCCTGGATGCACTGTCAGCATCCTCTTCACTGTCCTCTTCATGGTGCCGCTTTTTTCTTGCTTTCTGACATACTGATGCACGTGATCGGAAAGCAGGCTCTTTGGTGCAATAGCTCAGGATCCATTTGTCCTCCATGATTTCTTCGAGGGCATCGCTGACCACCGTCTCGCTCATCAGCTTCAAACAGTTTGTCCGCAAAGCAATGAGGTTCCAAAACTCTGGGTCAAAACACAGGTCCTTCTTCAAGAACTGAGGAGAGAGAAAATAAAATGTTTAGGTTAGGGTTGTCAAAGTTAACGCAATAATAACTTTATATAATAACTCATATAATTTTTAGGTTGTAGCGGGCACAGTTTTACTGCTATCATATGAAACTAGAAACCTAAGGAATCCATTGGTACCAACCATGTTATACTAGCTTGTCGTCAAAGAGGCAAAATAACGCTCCAAACTCCAAACGTTCATTTTGGCGAGGGAAAACGGTCATGGTCATTTTCAAAGGGGTCCCTTGACCTCTGACCTCAAGATATGTGAATGAAAATGGGTTCTATAGGTACCCACAAGTGTCCCCTTTACAGACATGCCCACTTAATGATAATCACATGCAGTTTGGGGCAAAAAACATGCAGTTTTTTGCATGCAGTACAAATGTGTTATTGTCTCCTATTCTAAAATTATGTTTTTGAATATTTCTGCATACTGGGGTCCCTAAACAGTCTTGAATTACATAAAATGGGTATCACACTAAAACTGAGACTCTTGTGGATCCAATGAGCCCAACTGTATTCATGTGTGATGATGTTAGTCCCCATAGTAGCCATTTCATTATAGTAAGACCGTTTTTTGAAACTTGACCTCACTGTATAAAATGACCTGTGGTGACCTCTAAGATAATCACAGCCTCATGAAACTTTACAACTACAAACTAGAGACCTAGAGCATTCAGAGGATGGATGGTTTTCCTAGGTAGGTTGACAATAACGCGGGTTTTTGAGCAGCTTCCAGAACAGAAGTGCTTGCCATCCAATCGCTGCAAAATGTACAGATATCACCAAATGTCAAAGGTTTTTGATACCAAATCCCAGCATGGCTTTTTCTATGGTATTCCTCAAGGTCTTGGTGTCTTAATGTGGTATTTTGGAGGGATTATTGATCATTTTTATCAATTCTCAAGATGTAAAAAGTGGTTAAATTTAGCACCAAATCTGTGTAACAAATGGTATCGACCCAAAAATTGCTGCAACAACTTATGAGACACAAGTGAGCATGGAAATGACCATCACATACATCCCCATTATTATGTTCTAAACCCTTATACACTTTCACAATTTATCTTAATTAATAATGATTTATTTCTGATTTATGACTAGAACAATTTGACACACAGTGCTGAGCTGCATCTCAAATTAATCTCCAGTTTCCCAGCTTTCAGATGATGTACACCACTTCTATGTGACATTTACTGTTGACCTGCTATCTCCCCCTAAAGATCCCCTGTACACCCCTAAAAAAAGACAAAATTGGGTCTATGAAAAAGAGGGTGGGAGTGGAAAAGGTTAAAAAGGTGCTCTACCTGCAGGGTTTCAAAGCGAATGTGATTTCTGATGGGGCTGTACTCCACGTGGTACTCCTGATCAGGAGGCATGTAAAGGAGGTACAACATCTTGTAGGACTCAACGGTGCGTTCGAGGAAGAAGACGAGCAGAGCACACACCCGGGAAACCTCCAGGTCGTTGGGTAGCAGGCCGGCGATGGTTTTGTAGATTAGGGATTTGGTGATGACGTCGCAGGGACGGCAAGACCCCAGGGCGTTAGCACAAAGCTCCACGCAGAACTCGATACCATCTTCACTCGGCTAAGGAGATGCAAACAGCAGTTAAATGTCAATTCAATACATAAATAAAACATAAAATATACACTTCTGCTGTTCAAATGTCTGTCTCACCTCTTGCAGTATGTCTCTGATGAACGGGAAGATTGAGTTAACATTGGTGGCAGACAGCATCAGCTGATGACTCTCCTCAAGTAGAGCTTGCTTGGATGTATTCAACCGACTATGAAGTTTACTCCAAATGAAGACAAGATCACTGCAAAGAACAAAGATAAAAGTTGTTCTTAAAGCTGGGGACACACCAACCCGGCATCAAAGAACTAGCAGCGACGAAGGCTCCAGTTGCGTCGCCTCACGTCACCTTCATCTTGCTCCAAAAGTTGCACTTGAACACACCGCAAAGACCACAGCCAACTACCACATACGTTCTGAGGAGGACCTTTATGCTTACTTAAATAGGGAGGCTTCAGTTGGTGTTCTTCTCAAAACATTAGCATCAGATTTAAGTTTACTTACTACAAATAATACATGTCTCCCCTGAGGAGCTGCTGGGAGAGGAAGGCTCTGCTGAGGGCTAGTAGCAACTCATCCGTTTCCTCACACTCCAAACTGCAGATGATGTGTACTGCATCTTTACCATTAAATTCAGCAACCTGAAATCAGAGGACAACCAAAGTTTAGGCCAAAGATAAAAAACAAAAAGTTGGTATAATTGTGTGGTAGCTAAGTAACTGTTACAACAGACTGAAGTGAAAATTCTCGCTATTTTGACTGAAAGACATGCCAGTCTTCCGCATACAACAGTCACTCCACCCACCTCTTTATGCAGGCGGTCATGCTGTGAAGTTTTGAACAGCCACGTGAGGTAGACCTGGAGGAAGAACAAGTGTTGTCCTGCTGTGGGATGCGCAGCACAACACTTAGCCAGGGCCATCGCCTCACTGACCCGCTCACAGGATAAGAGGTAGTGCACCCGGAGCTCAAAGAACACCGGCAGCTCGGAGCTGATGCATCCATCCACTGAGGTCAAGAAGCCAGAAGAGAGGCAGATATAGTTTTAGTTTACTTTGACGCTGCTGCAGATATTAGCAGAACAAGAACAATCACTGAGAACAAACTATTTTTAAAGATACTACGAGGAACTTTAATTTTGTGGAGATTTTGGCAATCCCTGTGAACAAAAGTGTTTCCGAGCACCAGAGTCCCTTTAGAAAACCTATTATTTTACTGCAGCAATACGGCCTGGGCCTCCAACAGTGTGGTGTCGGCTCCCAGCGAGGACCAGCAGTCAAAGGCGGCAGCTAAGCCGGATCTGTATCTGTTGGTCGCTGCTGGAGGCCCCGCTGGAGTCTGAGCTGAAGGAGTTTCTGGTGAACCTGCGTGATTTTGTACGGAATCGGGCCTGGAGGCACAGATGACGAGCGTTAAGAATAACAATATAGAAATAGCCACTGGCTGATGTCTCGTTTACTTACGTAGGTCATATAGAACAGTGGGGTCGGCAAAGCTTCACGGGGTGGGGCGCGAGGCCTTCTTGATTTTAAGGGGTAAGACAACTTCTTTTAAAAATATAGAGCTTGCCTATAGCTCAGCATTTCATTAATTTCTGTGGAGAAAACTTTTTTCAGTTTGGTTTATTATTTAAGATATAAACTTATTCTATTAGAAATAGAATAGAACAATGGTCAAGTGTCAGGGAGAGAAAGAAAATGCTGAATTTGTAAAAAAAGAAGCCTATTAAGTATGAGTGATTGTTAAAAATTAAATAAAAATAATAAAACAGTACAGACGGAAATTAAGTTCCTAAAAATAGCAGGAAAACTCATCTCTGATGTAATATTCACAGGAAATAATCTGCTCAAAATTCATCCAAATTGCTCGTTTTACACAAACTTCCAATAGATATTGTGTTTACCACTTGGGTTAATTGTACATTTTATAAGTTGTTCTGTACTGTTATTGTTATGCATTTAATATAATATGAAATATCCATAAAATATGTCACTTAGTCAGGGGTTTACTCAATGACAGAAAAGGGGTCCTTTAGGGAAAAAGGTTGGGAACCACTGATATAAAGTCAACAGTATTAAATTAAGACTGTTTCATGACCAGTTAAAAGTTCCTCGTAGTCACTTTAAGTTAAGGTATTAACTCCGCTTTCGAGGAGCAGGAGTCAAACTCTTTGGTTTATGCCTAAACATGAGCCATAAAATATATACTATATATTTTGCCAACTAATTTAGTGTAATCAGCAGTTACAGAGGTAATGACATCAATGTTGGGTATACTACAATGTCAACCATGTTACCTACCTTCACTCTGAGGTAAACTGGATTCACTGAGGATTGCCTGTAAGGCTGGGCCGGCCCAAGGCCCACCGCCCCGAACCAAACGCTCCACCTGAAGCAAGTGGACATTCTGATGCCTCGCAAGAGCCGAGTTACATTCCTGAAAAAGCATTAAGAGCACCATCAGTCGGACCTGTATTACAATAATGTCCTAGACAACTTTAAAGAATCAACTGTTTTGAGAGGTATAGCACACACAATAAAAAACATTGTTCTGTTGAGAAGAGGATCTGCTCACCTGGAATGTAACAGCGAAGTGTTTCAGCGGCTCCTGATGGAAGTCTTTCTGGTCAAAGAACAGCAGCAACTCAAAAACACTCCTGTAATGAGATAAAAATTGTTTGGATCTACAAATCCCCATTTTAAAACCTACTTTATAACTATAATCTGCACAGAAATCCAATTCTTTGCATGGATGTAAAAACACTGATAGAGGAATGTGTCATTGCTTTCATTTGATTTATTTGTCATTGCCGTTTTAAAGCAGCAGGTAAAATCTGTGGCAAGTCTTTAGGGAGGGGTCTGCATACTTACAAGGCCAGACTACTGACTGTGTGGGACACATGATCACAGTTTGTTTTTAAGGTGGAGGCTCCAGCGAAGTAGCGGAGAGCTATCTCCAGGATCCTGAGTCGAGGCAGCGGCACCTGCCAGTGAGAGGCGTACTCCTCCACAAGCTGCACGAGGAAAAGACAAAACAAAGAGGAGATCAAGGACAATTAAATGTTTGTACCATTTAGCATGTTTGAGTCTGCGGTAGGGCTTATTATCAGGCGGATATCGCTGTTTGTAGTGTGTAGAGGTGCGTGTGTACAGTTGTGCAGCAGCGGCACTGAAACGGGGGAGATGGAGACACAGAAGAACATGTCAGCCACGCCGCAAAGCTGCAAATACCTTCGAAATATTTCTCACCGAAGCTTCGAAGCTCAAAATATGGTATATGGGACAGACAGCTCTAGTCTGCAGCGATATTAGATGTTTTCAATAGGTACATTGGTGATGCAACAGGAACAAGGCTCAACCTAGTGGCATTTATGCAGTGTTACCAATACCAAGCACTTGGAGCTCCAACGATTAGTCAAAGTATTTTAATACATTTTCCAGCAGAAATGGCAAAAGAATGTGGTTTTCAGTCTTTCAAATATTAAGAATTCCTGCTTTTCTCCATTTTATAACAAGGTCAATCTAATATCTTTGGGCTGTCAAAGTTAACGCAATATTAACACAACTTGCGATTTTTAATCAACCTTGGCCGTTATTCCCTCTTTCAGAGGCTGTAGTCATATTAGTATTGTATATATATATTGTATATATGTCATACTAGCTCGCAAAGGAGGTTAAACAACGCTCCAAACGCACGCTTAATTTTGACGAGGAAAACTGTCATGGCCATTTTCAAAGGGGTCCCTTGACCTCTGACCTCAAGATATGTGAATGAAAATGGGTTCTATGGGTACCTACGAGTCTCCCCTTTACAGACATGCCCACTTTATGATAATCACATGCAGTTTGGGGCAAGACATAGTCAAGTCAGCACACTGACACACTGACAGCTGTTGAGTTTGCCATGTTATGATTTTTTATGCTAACTGCATAGTACCTGTGAGGGTTTCTGGACAATAGCTGTTATTGTTTTGTTACTTGATTTCCAATAATATCTATATACATACATTTGCATAAAGCAGCATATTTTTCCACTCTTATAATTGACAGAGACCTAGCTTTTAGACCTTGGAGCCCTACAACCAATACCGGTGTTTGGTAGATAACATTGAAAAAAGAGACTGACAGCTACCTAACTCATCGATACACGGGAATAATCCGCATGGCTGAGCAACATTTTTTATTATATCACTCAAACCAAATACTCATCATACAGTGATGAAAGATCTGGCACAGACAGCATTTGGACTGGAACAGTTACGCCTGCAGCTTTCCCCTTTAACACAATTTCACTACAGTACACAACCAAAATGGGACATTTCAAGGTGTACACGGATTATTCCTGTGTATCGATGAGTATTCCTATACAAACTTACAATTGACCCGTCAAATCCCTGAAATACAATGTGCTTATGTTGCCCTCTAATGGTGGAGATCCAAGACACCACTCTAGAGCATCACTGGAATCCTGTGAATGTTAAACTGTCAACAGTGTTGTTCTCAGGCAGGCCTTTGTCCAAATCAGTACAAAATGTTTTCCTACTAAATTAAACTGCAGAAAAGATATGAAGCATCACAACTTCAGTTTGGCAGCTTATCTGCTTTAAGAATTCACCTTCATGAGGGTCCAAACTGTGTTTTCATACAGAGCTAAACCTCAAATTTAAAGTTTGAATAGCATGCAAATAGGAAACACTGGACTCGAGTATTTCCCAGTTTTAGTAATTAGGCTAGAACCCTGTTTATGACAACAATCTCAGACGATTGACATTCAAATGCACTTTTCCATGAGATGTACTGACTGGTTTCATTCATCTCAACGTTATAGCATCAGCTTCAGGGTTGTGAGGACATCTTGTAATGGCCAGGAATCATGTTATGTAACGTTATAACTGCAAAAGGTGCATCTATGACCTGGGTCAGTCCTTCATGCTGGTAGCCATCAGGCTCCACAACCAAGGCTGACTCCCATATGAGAACTATGAGGACTTTAAGAACTTTAAACATGCACTATCTGCAACCATCTTGGACTCTAACCACTGGCACACTTTACACTCACTATACATCCTATATATCACTTTATAGACTGCACATATTACATTTATTTATTGTACATACATTTATTTATTGACGGACTGTACACACTATGTTCACCCATTCACTCTGTATCTTTTATATCTCTATTATTGCTTTTATAATTTTTGTATACCTATACCTCTCCTGTGTTTCACTATGTTTGCTGATGTTGACACCTGAATTTCCCTCCGGGGATTAATAAAGGTTTATCATAACTTATAATTAGCTACATGTCTTGTTGCTGGTTAATAAAAACAAGTTAAACATATTCGAAGTTGGTGCTTTAAAGCAAATGCTTCATAATACAGGCTGCTAATTGCATAACAAACCTTAATAGAGATTAGCTAAAGTCAGCTAAATCCCTTACTAGTTAAATGATTAGCTTATTGTTGGAGAAAATAGTGTCATCGCCATAGAAGCTGCAGGATATGTCAGTGCATGTCACAGCCTGAGAGACAACCACAACAACACATAATAGATTCTCACACTCTGTCTTTTATATACTCCTCTACTTCATGGTTTTGTTGTTTTTTACATTTATCCTTTGATATTGCAATCTATTGTTTTTAATTTGTATGTTTGTTTTATTGACACAACAAACATTAATAACTTCTTTATTGTTTTCTTCCATTTACATGCATGTTCTTTTTAAATATCTATATATTGTAATTTGCTCAATTAATTGTATATATATATATATATATATGTGTGTGTGTTTTGATTTTGTTATTTTTTTAAATTTTTATTTATTATTGAATTGACGCTTTTGGCAATATTGTTCACCTGACAGTCATGATCAATAAAGCAAAATTGAATTGATTAGCTACCAAACGTGTTGCGAAAAAGTGGTCCAGTGTTTCATAGTTGATAAACATTCAAACGTTCCAACTAAGCTAACTTGCAAAATAATGTGCAGTTGGAATCAAACGGTTAGCCGAGTTAGCTTGCTAGCTGTGCTTTTAACACTTATTATCAACAAATGACTGATTTACTGACTCGGACGTTTGGAGAACATCAAACTAAATAGAGGCAGGGTTATCAGACGTCATGTTTACATCACGTTACGGTGATATATTAGTTTTTTAACGCGACTACGACTCGTTAGCATCGATGCTAACTAGCTAGCTAATGCTAACGGTTAGTTCTGGGGGAGGGGATTCGAAGCTAATGCTAACAAGTTAGCTTCCTCAACTAACTTCAGCTTACCTTGCAGAAGTCTGAGCAGAAAGGTTCACTATCTTCTTCACTTAAGCGGCTCAACAAACTCTTGAATTGTTCCTCTAACTCGTTCCCACTGGAGCCCTCCTCCTCCGCCATACTGCCCGTCTAGCTCTGCTCGTAGCAGCTACAACACACACACACACACACACACATATATAAATATATATATATAGAGCGACGCATTGACAGACGCTGATTGGGTAGAGCCAACGTAAAGCGGCGCGCTCCTTTTACTCAGCCAGCGTGTGCCGGAGAGGAGTTTGTAAGGGCGGAGTCTGAGCGCAACAATTAAGACACATTCTATTAAAATGAAGCCCCGCCAACGCGGGAGTAAGAGGGGAACGCTACATGCGCCACAAATCACATGGCAGACACAAACACAGCGCGTTAATGACTTGTTAATATTGACCCATTGTATAAACTAGATTAACAAAGCTATGAGAGTTATTATGTTGTTAAAAACCGTGCAGTACATAAATATAAATTAATTAACGCGACTGTAATTACTATTACAACTTTTACTAATGTTTTAATCATGTTTTTATTATTTACATAATTATTTGGCAGGTTTTATTAAATACACTGTAAACGTGTAGAGTGCAGTGTTATCTATAATAACATAGCCTGAATCACCTTAAATGGATTAAGACAGCCTTTTTTAGTTTATGAACCCTAGATGGTGGTAAATGGTATGTTAAAAACTGTATAAATATATATGTAAATAAATATGTATAAAAATATATTTTTAAAATATTTTCCAACATACTTATTTATATAATATATATATACAATATATATATATATTATATATATATATTATATAAATATATTTTAAAAATATTTTCCAACATACTTATTTTTATTTAATCATGTTTTTATTATTTACATAATTATTTGGCAGGTTTTATTAAATACACTGTAAACGTGTAGAGTGCAGTGTTATCTATAATAACATAGCCTGAATCACCTTAAATGGATTAAGACAGCCTTTTTTAGTTTATGAACCCTAGATGGTGGTAAATGGTATGTTAAAAACTGTATAAATATATATGTAAATAAATATATATAAAAATATATTTTTAAAATATTTTCCAACATACTTATTTATATAATATATATATACAATATATATATATACTATATATATATATATTATATAAATATATTTTAAAAATATTTTCCAACATACTTATTTTTATTTAATCATGTTTTTATTATTTACATAATTATTTGGCAGGTTTTATTAAATACACTGTAAACGTGTGCAGAGTGCAGTGTTATCTATAATAACATAGCCTGAATCACCTTAAATGTGGCCATGCTAGAATGAGATTAAATGGACACATTTTTAGCGTTGACATTAACACACGTGACTTCATTTGAAAGCATCTGTCTCGCCTTTCGGCAGTGATGTAGTTTATATGTGATCAGAGAGTAAATGGTGATGAATGTGAGATGAGACCAGGCTGTGTCCATTCATGTATGGTCACGTAGTTCACCTCATCCATACCTGTACATAATCAGAGCAGGCTCAGGTCCAGGGAATGGCTCGTGTGCCACAGGCCCGTCCACACCTGGTTCTTGGCTTCATTATTTTTTTAATTGCTGTATAAGACAGCCTTTTCTAGTTTATGAACCCTAGATGGTGGTAAATGGTATGTTAAAAACTGTATAAATATATATGTAAATAAATATATATAAAAATCTATTTTTAAAATATTTTCCAACATACTTATTTATATATATTATATATAAAGATCTATTTTTAAAATATTTTCCAACATACTTATTTATATATATTATATATAAAGATCTATTTTTAAAATATTTTCCAACATACGTATTTATATATATATATTCATATAAAATAAAGTCACAGACTTCTTTCCTTCAAACTTTATTTAAAATCATACACATTCATTAAGGAAAAATGATGTAATACAAAACGTTTCTCTCAGACGCAGCTAAGATTAAATAGTCAAGATAACTTTACAGGCACCTTTTTAAAAGAAAAGAAAAGGAAAAACAAAGACCACCACTTGATTTTCTTCAAGAAATTTGATTACACTCCGCAAGTATTTTTTTGTGTACCCAAACACAAATGAAAAAGCAGCACATAACGAGCAGCACCGGAAAGATAATATGCGTATATACAGCAGCTGTCAACTTGTCTAATCTTGGTGAATGAGATGAATGTGGCTTTTATACTATTCTACTTATATTTGATTAATACAAAAGGCCACAGTGAAACAATCTTGTACTTTTCAGACAAATAAAACAGCAACACACAGATGCCTTTAGTCAAGACTCTGATGCAAAACAAAAAGCTTTCAACAAGTTCCGAACTTACAAAAGATTTGTTTTGAGCACTACAACCAAATATAATAAGGAATAACAAAATGGTTCAAATAATAACTAACCCTATCACAAGTTGACATAAAGGCAAGAAATGTTTAGCTTTTTATGAACAGTATGTAGCATTAAAGGGGATCTATTGGTAGAAATGGAATATAATATTAAAAAGTATGTTTTCTTTTGTGTATAATCACCTGAAAATAAAGATTGTTGTGTTTTCGTTATCTTAAAATGAGCCATTTATATCTACATACAGAGCCAAGCACCATGTTTCTACAGTAGCCCTGAACAGACAAACCAAACCACCGTAGTTCTACACAATTGGCACACATGAGAAGTTTCCGTTGGTTGTCGGAAACACGACAAGACCGATGAGACCCAGTACAACTTCATTCCCACCGTTCTCAACAAATCAGGGAGTTCCTTTTTTTTCTTATGTTTACCTGACTCACAGCCACTTAGTGTCGCAATCTGCAACCTCACCGCTAGATGCCACCAAATCCTACACACCGCATCTTTAAGAATCGCTTTGCTTAAGTATTTTTTTAAAGAGCTAACCTCAATCAAAAACTTCAAAAGATTATTTTTTTTTGCCATATTTGAGACACGTCTTTTAAACCTGTCATTGTGTTTGTTATGTTACTGTAAGAAATGTACAAGTGTTTTAGTTCAGCTCGTCGGTGGACTCCGACATGGATCGCTCTCTCCTTTCCCGGCCCGTGACGAAGTTGAGCAGGTCAACGGCCGTCACCACCCCGAAAACCATCTGCTTCAGGCTCGGAGAGCCGTCCGTCAAGTCTGGTGGAGGAACAGGATGGATGAGAAAAAAATGTAAGTGGAGCCACTAATACAATATTTAAAAATCAAACTTAGCCAGTGGGTTCATAAAATGTGTATACAGTAGAAGCAATTACACAATATATAAAGGTCAGTTTGTGCCCAGCTTTGATCTGACACTCCTCCCCTGACTTATTAGTATAATACTGCCTCTGAAGAGAAGAGGAAATGCATTATATATAATATAATTGAGAATTAATTCAGTAAACTCTGTGTAATGAAGTCAGGTTGTACTTCATGTTCAGATCCAGAGAATATGTTTGCTTAAATCGATTAAAATATTGAATCACAATTAATTGCAAATTAATCACACAGTTTGTATCTGTTCAAAATGTACCTTAAAGGGAGATTTTTCAAGTATTTACTACTCTTATCAACATGGGAGTGGACAAATATGCATGCTTTATGCAAATGTATGTATATATCCATTATTGGAAATCAATTAACAACACAAAACAATGACAGATATTGTCCAGTAACCCTCACAGTTACTGCATTTAGCATAAAATAATATGCTCAAATCATAACATGGCAAACTGCAGCCCAACAGGCAACAACAGCTGTCAGTGTGTCAGTGTGCTGACTTGACTATGACTTGCCCAAAACTGCATGTGATTATCATAAAGTGGGCATGTCTGTAAAGGGGAGACTCGTGGGTACCCATAGAACCCATTTTCATTCAAATATCTTGAGGTCAGATGTCAAGGGACCCCTTTTAAAATGGCCATGCCATTTTTTCCTCGCCATAATTTAGCGTAAGTTTGGAGAGTTATTTAGCCTCCTTCTCGATACGCAAGTACGACATTCCTTAGGTTTTCTAGTTTCTAATGATGCCAGTATCTTCACTTTAGCTTTAAAACGGAGCCCTCTACAACCTAAAATTCACACATTGCGTTAAAGAAATTAGTGGTGTTAAAACAAATGTCAATGAGTCTCACATCTTTACTATGTAACTATCTGGAGATCTCTTTTCCAGAATGTAAACATGACCTTGAATGGGTGTGTGACACTCGACAAAACTCACAAAAAATGCAGCAGTGTGCTTTTTTTGTTGCCAAATTTTCATCTCCCAAAACCCTTTTTTTCTCTTGGGGATGCTGGCTCCGCAGCTGGACTTTGACACTCGTGTATCAGTCGACCCGCTGAGAGACCAACGTTATCATAAAAATGCAGGTGTGGATTTGAGCTGCAGCAGTCAATAGTGTGTCCTTGAGAAAGACGTTGACCCTGCACGTGCAGACTAAGTCTAAGTTGCTTGGCACTTACTGTGCACTGCATTCCATGCTACCACCAGGGGGAGCCAAAGTTAGACTTTTTGCACCTGGAGTATATGGATGAAGGAAAATGACTGTGTGGAAATGTACTTACATTGGATCTGTTCATGCACCACCAGGGCAAAGTGGTCAGTCTCCAGAATGCGGGATAACTTCCCCAAATTATCAATCAGACGGATCTAAGGAAGAGCAGTATTTATATGAAAATGAAAGCAACTTGTGGAATACAGTGTCAGATCAGTAAGAAATATGCAGCCAACAATTTAACGATGGGAGGATTTTTTAAAGTCAATTAAGTCATAAAACTTTCCTCTCACTTCCAAATTTTGAATCACAGTTGCTTCACTGAATGAAATTATAACCATTCGGTGTCGCAATCTGTCGTGGATCAACTCCAGTCAAAACATCCTGACTGGACTTTGTCTTGTTTCACGCCCTGACTTGCTAAAATCCCTTTAGTCAGTCTGACCCGCAGCCTTTTCACCTGGAGATCCTCCCCTGCACGGGGTTGTCTCATTGGCTGCTGCTGTCAGCCAATCAGAGTAAAGATTTTAGTCTGCAATTTCAGCCTACAAGTTATTTAGGAAACTTTCACACATTTCCTTTGAGTACAAGAGACATGAAGAGAGATGTTTAAGTTAGTGTCTGACCTGTTTGAACTGCTTGTAGAGTACTTTGCTGACCGGGTCCGACACCTTGATCTTCCCCGCCAGGATACAGGCCAACATGTTGCCTAAAGTCACCATGCCCAGGATTAACCTGTACACACACAGAGACACACAGGTTGAAGTTAAAGCCTTTGCAGAGTGGCACTGCAATAAAACATAATGTACCAGTTAGCTAGTTTCTCTCACCCGGCTTCGTCGACCACGGGCGCCTGGTCGAAGCCTTTCTCCTTAAGGATTTTGATGGTTCTCTGACAAGTGACGGTTGGCAGGACGGTGAGGGGGGCGGACAGGTTCAAACCCTGCAGCTTCAGGTTCCACCACCTGACAAACACAGAGGAATGAGAGGGTCTCACGCGACCACACATGGAAGAGATTTTGCCTAACTAGAATACACCCTATAATTACACATACCAGGGTTTTTTCACCATGAGGTCCTCCTCGCTCAGGAAGCCCTTCTGGACCATCCACTTGTCATTCAGGAACTTGGACCTTGAGGGAAAAAAATTAAATAAAATAAATGAAATCACGGTTTGCTTTATTTGTGTTTACACAAGAAAGACCTGAAGGCCCAGCTGACCTAAAGTGACCTCCAACATTGTATTACCGTCTGTATTCTGGAGCCTGGAGGTCATTAAACCTCACACTGTTGCACCATTTATGTATTTTTTGAGAAGCTCTGTGTGACTGATTCCATCTAGGGCTGCAACTAACGATTATTTTCATTGTCGATTAATGTGTTGATTACTTTCTCAATTAGTTGTAAATATCGATCAGTGACAAGATGACGTCCTCAAATGTCTTGTTTTGTCCACAACTGACAGATATTCAGTTTACTAACCCTGAGCGTTTCTATAAATAACTGTGAATATTCCAGTAAAGCCTGACATGAATCAGAAGTTCATTATGCAAAGTTTACAGAAATAGACTGTCTGCTTATTGGATATGTGGGGATTCTCACATGTAGTTGCGGATGGAGTCTGGCAGGATGACCACGCAGCGCTGACCCTCCTTCAGCTCTTTGGCGACGTTTACCGCCGCCGCCATGGCCGTCCCAGAGCTGCCGCCTGTTAACAGAAATGAGCAAAAAAGGTGAGCGGACTTTCATAACCTCAGCGGCTCATTCACCCAGACATCTGGAGCACTTACCGCACAGCAGGCCTTCTTCTCTGATCAGCATGCGAGACATGTTGAAGGACTCCTCGTCATCTGACTTGTACCAGGAATCAATTACCTGGCAAGAAATATTACATTAAGTGGCTGCGAGTCGGGTAAACATGAGAAAAAGGGAGGCAAGAAAAAAAAGGAACTCACTGATCTGTCGAGCACGGTGGGGATGAAGTCGTACCCGATACCCTCCACCTCGTACTGGGTCTTATCGGTCTTGTTAAGCTCCTCGGGCTCAGCCAGGATGGAGCCCTCTGGGTCAACACCAACAATCTGCACATACCATTTAGAAAGTAGCTCAGCAAACAGTTATTCCTTTGTAAACAAGAAATATGATCTTAGAAAACAGAGACAACTTACTTTGATGTTGGGGCATCTTTCTTTAAGTTTGCGGGCGATGCCTGTGATCGTCCCTCCTGTGCCTGCTCCTGCCACCAGCATGTCCAGTTTACCTGTTGGGAGAGAGAGAAAATTCAGCTTTACTTCACTGATGAAAACGTACTGGCACAAATACAATAAAACCGTAAATTTCTATTCTTGAGATATACAAGATATAAACAATCTTCAAGATTGTGGGGGAAAAAGATTTCCGTACCGTCACACTGCTCCAGGATCTCCTCAGCCGTGGTGTCGTAGTGAGCCAGAGGGTTGCTGGGGTTACGGTACTGGTCCAGGATGTGAGAGTTAGGGACCTCGTTTTTAAGGCGCCAGGCCACGCCCACGTGAGACTCTGGCGAATCGAAGCGAGCGCTGGTGGGTGTGCGGACGATCTCGGCTCCAAGCGCTCTCAAGACATCCACCTGTATAGAAAAAAACGTGAACAATTTGAGCATATAACACATACTATACGAATGTTAAAATATTCCTAATAAAATACTTCTGCATCACCCTTTTTAATGTTTTTTTTAGAGTTTTGTGCAAAAAAAAAAAGTATCACAATGAAGGTTTCATCAGGACATGGGATGTTTCAAACGTATCAGCAGCTTTGTCAGTCCATTAGTTAAAACAAAATGACACAATGTCAGAAAAATGACTAAGACAAAAGTGACATTTATGGGCCTTTCAGACAGAACGTGTTCTGCGTCTGGGTTCAACGCACATCACAGTGCGAACAGCAAAAAGACGTTGCTGCACCGCCAAGCCATTGGATATAATAAAATCCCTTAAAAATAGCTAGAGCATTCATTCTTTTTGCAGCGGAAAGCTAAGGCTTCTGTCTTTCGCGTTGTCTATTATGCATTATTATGTGTGGAACCGTACGATGTAGCAAAAGGAGTATTGAAAAATATTTTGCTCATGTTTCTACATTTAGGATTATCATAAAGTGGGCATATCTGTAAAGGGGAGACTCGTGGGTACCCATAGAACCCATTTTCATTCATTCCATTTGAGGAGAGAGGTCAACGCCTTTGAAGATGGCCGTGACAGTTTTTCCTGTATGTCTAGTATGACATGGTTGGTACCAATGGATTCTTTAGGTTTTTCTAGTTTCATATGATGCCAGTATCTTCACTCTAGCTTTAAAACTGAGCCCACTACAGCCTAAAAATCGCGAGTTGCGTTAATGCGTTATTATTGCGTTAACTTTGACAGTTTTGTGTGTGTATTTGGTAAAGTTTTATGAAAAAACAGATTTTTATATATATTTTTTTATTCATGACACAATTTAATTACTTTTATCATTATTATGGTTTATTGACTTATATAACTTTGAGAATTAGGTTGTAAAGATTTTAGGGATATGAAGCATTTGAAGATACTGCAAGAAATGACCAGTGTCAGCACTGGTGATTCAGGGCATCACTAGTCTGTATTTAGCAGAAGTGGTAAGGACTTGGTTTCCTATAAATGAACGTGAGACAGAGTTTCAATATGACAGAACTCACCTTCTCCATGCTCATCTTCTCAGGCATGACGATGATGCAGCGGTAGCCTTTCACAGCTGCAGCCAGGGCCAAACCAATACCTAAAACACACAACATAAAGACGTTTTACAACACTGCTGCTCCCTAGTAATTAACATACCACTCATGCATTTAAATACCTTCCCCCCCCCTATAGCAACACATGCATTTTATTACCAGTGTTTCCAGAGGTGGGCTCTATAATGGTGTCTCCAGGCTTGAGGACCCCCGCTCTCTCAGCGTCCTCCACCATGCGCAGGCTGATCCGGTCCTTGACGCTGCCTCCAGCGTTGAAGTACTCACACTTGGCCACTACGAATACACCAACATTTTACATTAAAAAGCCATTTTGATAAAGAATCGACTCAGCTGAAATTGTTACTTTCATAATCTCAACACATCTCACGCCGCCACTCGCTTGTTTACATGGTGCCGATGAGTAATCAACGATCACACCTTCTGTCTGATCTGAGAAACGACTCGAGTGCCGGTTGACTTACGTAATTCACATTTGAGTCCAAACACTTTGGGGATCTTGTTGATGCGGACCAAGGGAGTGTCGCCGATCCTGTCAAGGATGTTTGGGAGGATGGTCGGAGCGACGGCTCTGAGGGGGAAATATATTCAAGGACACTGTTAACATCTTACTCAACTTGTTTTGTCCTGCTCATAAAAGTGTTGGCAATAACAACTTTTTTTCTGGTTTGAGGTGTTTGTTTGCAAACAGGCGCTCCCTTGTGAGTTTGGTCAAACTGGTTTCCACCTCATTAAAACAATAATTAGGGCTGTCAAAGTTAATGTGATAATAACACGCATATTCTATCTCTAGGAAACCTAATGAACCCATTGGTACCAACCAGGTCAGACGAGTTTGTCGTGAAGGACGTTAAATGAGGTTACAAACCTTGGCACTTGTGTGTGAGGGGAGTCGGCTTTGGAGGCTCCCAGGCTCCATGTGCAGCGGCTGGGGAGGTCGGGCCGAATCCATTTCCTCTCTGCCGGGGGAAGCTTGTCGATGCCGTTCGCCGGTAAGGAACCCTCCCGGAGTTTGCCCTCCCCGTTGGTGTGGGTGAGCAGCTTGGCGGCGTGGGGGCACACGGGGGCCTTGACGGGGGCCTTGATGGCGGTCTCTTGCGATGAGGGGACTGACGGCATGGCTTACCCTGGACAAAACAGAGGAAATAGGTTTAGATAACAGTCTGTGACACGTTCTGTGTTGCTAGTTTGTCAGCAGAAGGTGTGACGGCGCCTCTTGCCAGTTCACTACATTGATATGTTACCACATGTGAGCAGCGCCCAGCGGAAAACAAACACCGAACCACTCCTTCTTTCCATTAATACCTCATCGAGCTTAACCAGGAGCTTTGGCAGCCTCCTCCACACCCTCTGCTCTTCTACACTGTTTCACACCCTTGCACATATTCATTACTGAATATTTGAACATAATGAGCAAACAAATTAAGTCAAGTGCCGTCTCATTATCTGAAAAAACTGAACTGAGAGTAGAGGAAAGGCCTGGTAGACTGGCTGATCAAACTGCTGCTACTGTTGCATCATTCATTCACTGTAGAAAAAAAGACACTGTGTACTCATTACCTTTGTGTTTGTGAATGTAAACCTTAAACGACCCAAATGATTGGTCGTTACCGGTTACAAAAGGCTGTAAAAGCCATAAATATATAACTAAATGTTAAACATTATCTTAACTGGGGGATAAATACTACCAGCATGGGTGGACTGAGGTTGACAATTATTTGTTCTAACGTTTGGCAGACTACAAGATTTTACAGGAAATTAATCTGCAACTATTTTGGTAATTAATTAATAGTTTAATCATAAGATAAGATAAGATATACTTTTATTGTATTCCTCATCGACAGATTCCTAGTTCCAGCTTCTCAAATGTGAGGATCTGCTGTTGATTTTCTTGGTGACATCGCTTTAGAGCTGCACCGATTAATCGATTAGTTGTCAACTATTAAATTCAAACTGTTTTGATAATCGATCTATCGGTTTGAGTCATTTTTTAAGAAAAAAAAGTCTAAATTCTCTGATTGCAGCTTCTTAAATGTGAATATTTTTGGGGTTTCTTTACTCCTCTATGACAGTAAACTGAATATCTTTGAGTTGTGGACAAAACAAGACATTTTCTTGGGCTTTGGGAAACACTGATCGACATTTTATAAACCAAATAACTAATCGATTAATCTAGAAAATAATCGACAGATTAATCGACTATGAAAATAATCGTTAGTGCAGCCCTAACCTCACTTTATTAAGATGTGGTGGGCATTTTTCGCTATTTTCTGACATTTTTACAAACAATTAATCAATGAATTGACAAGATAATCTGCTGATTAATCGATGATAAATAGGATTGTTAGTGGCAGCCCTACAAACAACAATATCAGATACGAGAGTACGTCACAAGTCCTTCAAATCCTTTAGCTCGTGGGTTTTCAAGTCATGACAGAAGTTATCTTGAGACACTTTCTAGTCAATAATTTAGAGAGCCAACAAGAGATCCCCCAAGAGCATGCATTCTTGTGCGACAATGGCGAGAAAAGACTCCCTTTAGCTGGTAGAACTCAATCATCTGCCTCGACCGGTTGGGTGTGAATCCCTGAAACTGTTGGCACACAGTCTGCGCTATACATTTGGACACAAATGTTTTCTCAACTTATTAACACATCCATTAGGTTTCTCCACTGTCCGGCAGAAGTGGCAGCAGATGAACCTTCACTAATGCACAGTGCACACACTGAGGCCAGCTGTTAAGACCCCTCTTTGGCTGCACCACTGATGTCAAACACAGTGATAAAACATATGTCTCCTTAAGCAAACAGCTCTGTATGGGAGAGAAAGGTGACCTGCTTAGAGTTAGTCACGCACTAATTAAAACGACTCCTCCTTAAACAACAGCTCACCGCCAACCCTTTTATCTTTCATCAGATATTTACTATAGTAGCACCACCAGATCACTATCTACCCACATCATGAATCAGATACAGAAAGCACCCATCTAAGGTGTTAACCCTGGTTTCCTGCTTACATGTTGCTTCAGCTCCTCAGAGCAGTCTCTGGTCATACTGGCTACAACTGCTGTGGTAAACGTGGGAAAGAGTCGGTGGTATCTGGTGGCCATGCAGGGTTCAACGGGGGCAAATGTGATCCTACGTGAGAGCACATGCTGGCGGCACCGAGCCAGGCTGTCATGCACGGCAGGAAAGTCTTTTGTTTAATAAGCCAAGAATCAAATCCTCTAATACCCACCAACTGAAGAAATACAGTGACCTGATCTGAGCCTGGTAGTGTCAACTCCAATCCAATGAGAAATCCATGTAACACTCTTACCTTATCAGACTGATCTCCTTTGGTATGTTCAGTGCTCTCAAAGCATTAGTTATTACTTTGCAGCAGTCCATTATGATGTTTAGGCCATTTAAAAATGGTGGTCACTCAACTGCTCTGCCAGCAATAAAACATCAACTGGTCAACAGCACAAGAAGAGCAGACTATAGATATTCACTCAGCCATAACAAATGGTAGGACAAATGTGAACGGCAGGAATGCTGGCAGTAAAAACACAATGTAAAACAGCAGCCATGGTGCACACCTGGATACCCCGAGCACCACATGGTCAGGAGCTAACATGCAAGTAATTACTGTGGTTAAATGTATGGCTATCGGTAAAACAGTACAATGATGAAAATATTATAATAGAGCTGAAATTATTAGTTGATCAAAAGAAAACTTAATCGTCATTTTATTTTTGAAAATTTTCCAGGTTCTTTTCTGGTCTTACAATACAGTAAATGTATGTGTTTTACTAAAGAGAACAACATTTAATCATGTTATACTGTGATTACATGTGTAGGTACTAGAGTTTAAATTATTAGTCGATTAGTTGATCAGAAGAGAAATTAATCGTCATTTATTTTGAAAATTCTCAGGTTCCTTTCTTGGTGTTACACTATACACATGTTATACCGTGATTACATGTGTAACTATCAGTAAACGACTAAACACTGATGAAGATGCTATAATAGAGCTGAAACTGTTAGTCGACTAGTCGATCAAAAGATAAATTAATCCTATTTTGTTTTGAAAATGTTCAGGTTCTTTTTTTGGTATTACAATATAGTGAATGTATGTGTTTTATGAGCAACATTTAACCATACTGTGATTAAATGTGTAGCTATTAGTAAAACAGTGAACACTGATGAAGATGGCGTCATTTATTTTGAAAATTCTCAGGTTCCTTTCTTGTATAATATGTGTTTTCTGGTGTTTTACAGACTAAAGAGAGCAACATTTAACCATACTGTGATTAAATGTGTAGTTATTAGTAAAACAGGGAACACTGATGAAGATATCGTCATTTATTTTGAAAATTCTCAGGTTCCTTTCTTGTATAATATGTGTTTTCTGGTGTTTTACAGACTAAAGAGAGCAACATTTAACCATACTGTGATTAAATGTGCAGTTATTAGTAAAACAGGGAACACTGATGAAGATATCGTCATTTATTTTGAAAATTCTCAGGTTCCTTTCTTGTATAATATGTGTTTTCTGGTGTTTTACAGACTAAAGAGAGCAACAGTTAACCATAATGTGATTAAATGTGCAGTTATTAGTAAAACAGGGAACACTGATGAAGATATCGTCATTTATTTTGAAAATTCTCAGGTTCCTTTCTTGTATAATATGTGTTTTCTGGTGTTTTACAGACTAAAGAGAGCAACAGTTAACCATAATGTGATTAAATGTGCAGTTATTAGTAAAACAGTGAACACTGATGAAGATAGTGTCATTTATTTTGAAAATTCTCAGGTTCCTTTCTTGTATAATATGTGTTTTCTGGTGTTTTAAAGAGAACAACATTTAACCATACTGTGATTAAATGTGTAGCTATCAGTAAACGAGTAAACACTGTAGAAGATATAACACTTATCTGAAGCCTCCACCTAAAGACTAGATTAATATAAAGAAATAATATGACTAAATAATAATGATAACAAAACAATTAGGACTAAATATATATAATGAAAACAATAACAATACAGTAAATATATCAAAAAAAGATAAATGTGTTTGTGTGTGTACTATAGCTATAACTTCCGGTTGACATGTGAAACTATTAAGGCAAAATAAGCTAATTTAAGCCAATAAAAGAAGCCACTGCGAGAATGACTGGTAAAAATGACAAATGTAATCGTAAACAAACACATTTAACGGAGAATACATACATAAATATAAATATATATTTAGTGTGAGGATAAAAAAGCGGAAATGTACCAAAATAGCTAACAAAGGGTGCAACAAAAAGGTGAACTGCGTAGTTACAGTGTTGCATCAGACACCAGAACAGCCTCTCAGTCACCGAACATCTATTTTATGCTTATTTCAACAATATTTTCACTAATTCTCACTCACCTTGTGTTATAAATGTGCCGAAAAACCTGTGAGAGGAGAAAGAAAGAAGGAATCAGTGAGGAGCCCGCTGGACACACGTACCCTGCAGGACAACAATGCGGACTGTCCGATTTCCGTGACGAAACACGTGGATCTAACGGAGAGGGCGGGGTCAAAGTTATAGGGCGCTCTCCGATTGGCTGCGACGAGGGCGTCTGTTTGGTCCAATCAGCCAATCAGAGCAGAGATTTCTTAATAAGGGGGTGCTGAGTTAAAGTTACCAGCCACCATCTGTTTACCTTTTATTGACCAAATACACACACATGCACTTTTGACTCATGTGACATCTGGAGAACTTCTCATGCGTGGGCTGTTACTCCTAAAAATATTAGCCTAACTATATATATATTTTACTTTTTCTTTTTTTTTGATTTTGGCAAAGTTTGCCAGTTTCTATCAGGGTTTTGGTGAACTCATATCATAGTTTTAATCAGATTAAATGTTATTAAAAACCCAATTTATTTCATTTTAATGGCTTTTGTTGCCCCATACTTTTGTTTTCTAATTTTTATATCAGATTTTTATTTTAGAATATTTTATTTCAAATTTTTGAGTTAACCAAATATACAAAAAATACAAAACAGAAACTCACACAAACATGGCTCCAAATTCCCTCCTTATCCCACCCACATACAAACTGAAAAAGAACCATACTCAAAAGGAGTAGGCTAGTTAACGATCAACTGAATTAAAAAGGATATAGAAAAAACAAATTAAATACACAAATAAAGAAATCATAAATAACGTATAATAACGAATAATGTATTAATTTCTGAGAGTATATGTGATCTTTTCAAGTGGAATGCAGCTGTTCATTTCCAGAAGCCATCTAGATATGAGGAGATGGGAATCAGACTTCCATGTAATTGCTGTACACTTCCTGGCGATGCATAGAGCTATTTCTAATAACACATTTTTTTATCAGATTATGTGGAATTTTATTTATGTAATTATAATCTGGAACAATATACTGATATTTTTCTGATATATAAGACATCCCTAAATAACCCCATTTCTTCTTTTTTTTTTAAACCAGTAGTAATATGTTTAACTGATTACTCATAAGCCACTTAAGAAAACAGAACTGAGAGTAGAGGAAACATCCGGACGACTGCCTGCTCAAGCTTATTATTGCATCATTCACAGTGTAATGAAAAGTATGATAGTAAGCAATGTTTTACAAATGCGAGTTCATCGTTGTAGCAATAGTTGTATGCACTCAGCAACCCAGAATGACCTTCAAAACCTTAACCCCTCATCATTTTGACACACATAAACCTATAAGTGTGCAATTTCTTGATATAAGGCCTCACCAAAGTTAACCACATTTGTTTTTAATGTTGCATGTAGCACTTTCCTTCTCTCCATGATAAGAAATAACTTGATGTTCATATAAGCAAGTGGTGCCAGAGTAGAATTACAAATCTGTTTTATTGAGAAAGCGACACAAGCTTGTCTTAAAAAAAGGGAATAAAAGAAAAAACACTTCCAACAATTCACCGATAAAGAAAAATAACTTTGTCATCACTGCTGGGGTTAAGAGGGAGGGATTTGGTAGGACGTTGGTTTCTTTCAGAATCTTCCGGAGCGCTCTCGGTCCCTCGACCTTCTCGGCCTCTCGCGTTCCCGCCGTCGGTCCCTGGAGCGGGAGCGTCGTTCCCGGGATCGCGATTGAGAGCGGTGCCTGGTGGTAGAGAAGAAGATGTGAAGAAAATATGGATTCACAAAACAGAATTCATCCCCAAATATGAATGTTAAACCTTATATACCTTTTCCTGCGACGGCCGTACAACTCCCTTCGAAGCTCCCGCGATATGGGTTTCAGGTGCATGAAGTTGCAGAAGCCACCTCGGGTACACTCTCTGTAGGGAAACAGCAAATGAAAGGTTAATATTTATTTGGCTTACATCTGGTGGAGCAGTGCCACGAGGAAAAGTTGTCTCTTGGCTCCACATGCTGAGATGCATGCCAGCCCACCACGGAGATCATCTGATCTTTATCTGCCCCCACGCTAAGTTCGTCCTATTACTGGCAGAGCAAACAACCCCCGATCCAATGGAAAAACACAGAGTGACTCAGAAAGGAGACGAGCACAAGCTTCCTCCCTCTGAGCAGGGTCAAAGTTTGTCTTTGCATCGAAAAGAAAATGTGGTAATTCACACGGTGCCCATGCAGTTGGTTATTTTCTCAGTGCTGAAGGACACGTGCAAGCTGGAGTCTTATCTTTTCTATGCTGGCTTCAGGTTTACAGAGTGGTCATTTGATTAAACGCAGTAATTTAGGAATATCCAACCTATCTACAGAGCCTCTGTTAAGATTAGTTAATGAAGCAACCAACTAAACCACTGCAGGGTGAACAGTGAAGCTTTATCTTGGATCGTCCCGGTGCAGGGCGGACGTTCTTCCCGCCTCACCACCACCACCTTGCAGATACAATCTTACAAAACTGACAAACATTTGATGTTAACATTTCCTGCTTTCCTTGTTTGACCAGATCAAGCGAAAAGAAAAACAGAAGTCCTTGGGTGCAATCATTAAAATGTTGCAAATGTTTACTGCATTTGCAGAAAATTATGATTAAACCTTTTTTTTTTTTCTGCCTAACTCAACACAATATTATTTATATATTTTCAAAGAATTAATTGAACTAAAAAAGGACTTATTGCATTTAAACAAATTTAAATTAATAGGTAGTCTTCAGTGCTCCTACCCGGGCAGGAATAGTGCTACAGGAATGCGTCATAAAACACGGAAATGAGTTAGCATTTTAGCACTGTCGGTTCCCTCGTCTGGAAGTCAATGGGTTTTTAGTTAGATGTCTGACATAAGGTCTGTGGTTAACACAAGCTTAAGAGATTTTAACAAACCAACCAGGGCGATGTTAACTTCCTGGTTGGACTATAAAAATACGTCATCCCTGGAGCACTCTATTTTACGGAGGCCATGAGGGCCATGTGAATATAGATACAAAATAATGATGAGGATGAATGTATTTTATCAATTAAAACACAAGACACTTTGATCCATGTCATTCATAACTGGACTTTTAACAGCATTAACTTTGCGTTGCTGCCCTGGCATTTGGCCTTTATGCCCTCAAAAAACTGACAACACCAAGGGCCAAGCTGCCTTGCCCCTAAAATGATGTAATTCCAGGCCTGACTCCTACAGTATACCAGGCGTCACTTACCCCATTTCATACTGGCGGCAGCACGCTTCCCTAAAGTCGGTGACGGGGGAGAGCTCTGCGTGGATGGGTTGGGCGTTGAACCAGCGATTGTTCAGGTCCATGACTGCTTTCTCTGCGTCCTCCTCACGACGAAACTACACACGAAAGAAAACACGCTCAGGATCACTAACAACTTGTGGCAACTAATGTGAGGAAAAATGAACAAATCTGACTCAATGCATTTACACTGAAAAATTAATCTGTTTCAATAGAAGCTCCTTCAAGGTCCCACTACATCTTTATGACAATTCAGTCTTTTTTAAAATCACATTCATTCATATAAATCTCACTTGAATTAGCTTCCACCTCTCTCGTGAAAACATTTAGACCGACCTTAACGTAGACGTTGCCGACAAGGTGGTCGCCCAAGTTATCGCACACATTCATCTCTTCCACCTCTCCATACTTCTCCTCCATCTCTGTGAACACCTCCTGTATATATAGAAATAAGAGAGGAAAAGAACAATTAACATCTCCAACCTCAAGCTTTTATTTTAGAAATTGGTTAGCCAAGTCTAACACCTCGGCTAACCAATTTCCTGGGGGGAAACCCTGTAGAGACATACGCTGAGTATAGGAGATAACAAATAATAATTCTGTGCAACACTACTGAAAGATGTATTAGTGAGTGATACTGTTGTGTGGAGCTGTTGTGAAACAATGTTTTAATGATGTGGGTTAAGTGTTGTTGTGAAACAACAACACTTAACCCACATCATTAAAACATTCTTTTCCATTTACGGGAGTGGTTTAGTACATGCTGGTTTAGTGGTTAGGTTCAGACATGAATTTGGTATTGAAAGTCTGCCTGTTGTTCATCTCATTCCTCTTCAGACAACGTTAGCTGTGCCAAGTTTGGAAATAAATGAAAGGATTAGTTGGGATTTTTTTTAAGTGGGGTTGTATGAGGTACTTTCTCCCAGTGTGGAGAAGCAGACAGGAGTACCAGTGGGTGGACGCCACATTAGTTCGGATCCCAAAGTCACACAATAACACACACGAGCGATCTGCAGGGTAAAATTATTGTTTTTGTCAATGTAGTCTGGTTGCTTTGAAGAGAGCATAGATAACGGCTTCAGGGGAACTGAAGCTGTTATAAAGCTCTCTTCAAAGCAACCAGACACCAGGCTTCCGTGCCGATACTCCTGTCTGCTTCTCCAAACTGGGAGCGTGCCGACCACCATCCAAGCTACTGTAGGTAATATGTAGGATAGGATATTCTATTTTGTTTTATTTAGTCATTTATTAATCACGTGGCTTCTGTGGTCACCACATTTTTTATAAGAGTTATTCTTGTATGTTTTGCATATAATGATCTTGTAAAGTACTTTGTGTTGTATGTCTGTGGAAAGCCACAACATCCGGTTAAAAGGCGAGCCAGACTGACACAGAGAAATGGAGCAGTAAAGTTACTGTGAGGGATTTATGATGCTGGAAATCCATTTACCTTTGTTTTGACTTTGTTTTTGTTTAGTCAGTGAGGCTTTTGCTGCTAAATTACCGCAACTTGATCCGCATCGCAGCGGTTCGGATTTAAATACACCAGGAATATGTAAATAATGGAGCCACCCTTTAAGTAAATAGATGATAAAATCAAAGAAATTGATGACGCAGCAGCTTTTGCATATTCCTGCTGTGTAAATATTAGCTTCTAAATGACTCTTGCTCAGCACAAACTGAACACATTTAGGCAATGTCAAGTTCCTCCTGTCGGTTGCAAAAAAGGCAGATAACGCAGCGGTGACGTCACGTCGCGCTACATGTGGAATGAAGACGGGACGCCGGCACAAAAGGGCACTCACCTCAAAGAATTCGTCGTAGTGCTCCTGCATTTCCACATCGCTGACGGCACCTGCAAAAAAAACGCCATCAAGGGACAGTCAAGATCAACGCCCGATGGACACTGGTGACAAAAGACAAAATGGACCGTGTGGCTTTAGACAAACAAATTTAACTGTAGCAACATGATACATCTTGCTATAATAGTTACACCCTGTAAACATAGATCAAAAAGGTAAAGAGTCTGTGTGTTATATGTTGCCAGAAAAACAGACTAGTCTCTCCCAACCTATTTCACAGAAGCAGGGTAAAAACTAGAGCTGACCCCTCTTAGCCTTCTCCTGGTTACTGTGTTTTTACTTTGTTTACAAAACTTGTTTGTGTAACTACATGTACATCATGTGCATGACGTGATATCTCAGAGCGTATTTTTGGGAACAATTTGTGGCTATAACATGAAGGAGGATTCCTAAGTTGAGGACAGCACTAGTAGAAACCTGCTTTAATGAATCAGAAGCATGTACTCAGTGTGAAACTGTTAAGTGTAAAGCAAAAGAACACGGAAACAGGAAGTTAATTTTTAAGTTTAACACATCTGTTTCACATCAGCGAAATGAAGGATCTGACACCAAAGCTGTGCACATTATTGCACGATAGAGGTAGTTTGAGTTTGGGCCAAGAAAACATGCAGAACAGCATGTGGCCTGTTATTCTATCCAGGAAATGATGTGATGCGTCAGACACCTCTAGAGGACGTGTTCCTACACTACGCCAGATTCATGTGGGGAGATGTGATACAGTAAATTAAGTGCTGGAGGGTCCTGCGGATGAAGGGAGAACTTACAGTGTAAACCATCAGCAGACTGGGCAGAGTTTTGAAGGTTATGAAGGTAAATGTTCAAGAGGGAAATGGTCTGAAATACAAAACGTAAACTTTTGTGACATAAATCAACCAAAATAAAAGAGCTGAGGAAGAAAAAAATTTGATTAGAAGTCTTTCTGTCAGTAAATTGCGGCCCTTAGTTATTACATGTCGTCAGTTGCGGGTAATTAATTATGTGATGGATAAAGCTGCGTTCAAAATCTCAGTAATCTATTAATATTATTGGAAGTGAAGCTAACTGCCTGCACCTCTCACTGTTTTAGATTTTGAGATATTTCCCTCTACTTTTAGGATTTGTTTGACTTTTTGTGTAGCAGTACAGGCTGAAAATAGGCTACAATTTTAGATGTGTGCATACTTGATTTAATTCCCACTTTATGTTAGAGACTATGGCACAAACATATTGATTTATGTAAGCGTGGAGAGGATGAAGCTTTAAATTACAAAACTTTATTTAAAATTTTATAGACTTTACTGCTCTGGTGCAACCTTGCAAAACACAACGGTAAGCTACTTATTCACAATAATGGACTACTGTTACTGGTTGGTAAATTAGTCTCCAGAGTTGTTTGTTTATGTAATTAGGCGCTGAATGGACGTGAATGACCTAAAGCGGTATGCAAAAACATTAAAAACTTGAAATTTGTAGCACATGCACGCAACCAAAATATATGAAAAAAATCAAAACAAATAAATTAAGCTCCAATTGTCCTTTAACCTCTTCCACTCCTTTAAGGCGCTGGTGTATCTAAATATTTCTGCATACTGGGGTCCCTAAACAGTCTTGAATTACATAAATTGGGTATCACTGTAAAGCTGAGACTCTTGTGGATCCAATGAGCCCAACTGTATTCATGTGTGATGATGTCAGTCCCCACAGTAGCCATTTCACATAGTGAGACCATTTATTTTAAACTTGACCTCACTGTATAAAATGACCTGTGGTGACCTCTAGGATAATCACAGCCTCATGAAACGTTACAGCCACAAACTAGAGACCTAGAGCATTCAGAGGATGGATGGCTTTCCAAGCTAGATTGACAATAAGGGGGCTTCTGAGTGGTTTACACAACAGAAGTGCTCGCCATCCAATCGCCGAAAAATGAAATTCTTGCTGAAATTTTTCAGAAAGTTTTTGATACTAAATCACAGCATGGCTTTTTCTATGGTTTTCCTCAAGGTCTTGGTGTCTTAATGTGGTATTTTGGAGGGATTATTGATCATTTCTTATCAATTCTCGAGTGGTAAAAAATGGTTGAATCTCAAATTAATCTTCAGGTTTCCAGCTTTCAGATGATGTACACCACTTCTATGTGACATCTACTCTTGACCTGCTATCTCCCCCTAAAGACCCCCTGTATCTCCCTAAAAATGACAAAAACGAGTCCGTGAAAAAGAGGGGTGGAGTGGAAAAGGTTAAATAGTCCACAGGTAATATTTCAAAATCGAATTTAACAAAGAGATCATTTTAAAATCAAGCCTGTTGTCTGAGTAAGGGTGCTGACAAAGGACATATCACCGGATCAACAGTCACATGTGTTGCTGAAGTAAAGAGTGTCTCTTGCTTTCAAATTCACTGGATGCAAAATTCAAATATGGGGCCCGACGGAAAACACACAAGTCAATTGTAAGGCCCTCCTGCCCTTTACACACTTACCTGTGTGAGAGGAACTGCTTCAGCTCTATCAGACTGGGCTCAACATATTTACTGCACACACAGTTCTAAATATTCTACCATACTCAGCACAGTAAGTACTGTTTTGGTGTGAAGGTTTAGCTACACAAGGTTGAAAAACAGATAGTATCAGGTGTTTGTGCTTTTTGTTGGCCTTAGGTAACGACCGACGAATGACTAAATATTTGATTTGGGATACTTGGGAGATAATAGGGTCACAACCGGGTCTCCAGTTAACAGGGCTGCAGCAGTACCTCACATCTGTTGTTATACGTGAGCACCACTTTTAGGTAGCTGACAAATGTTTAACTTACAGCGAGAAGCGTCGGCCGTCTGTGCGCTGTTCTGGGGATTACGGTAGATGTTCTGAATCAAGATGGTCTGCAGGGAAAAAGAAAAAGAAAAAGCAGTCAGACGGGATTCTTCGATGAATGTTTAGTGTTGTGCTATTTCTGATGAACTTCTACTCTAGCTCGTTTACATCTTTTTTTATAGTCGGGCACAAAATCCCTTGAAACTCAACAAAGAAAGTGATGATTATGTGTGGTATAGCTCAACCCTATCATACCATAACTTCCTCCTTAAAGCCAAGTTATAGTGGCCTGTAAACCGACCTGTGTCTGTTTTTATGTGTCACACTTGTTCCATTTGAGCACATGAGATCACTCTTCTTCTTCTTCTTCATAGAAAAAGAACAAACTCGCAATTATGAACTTCTCTAATAACGCAATTATGAGCTCTGAAAAACTGCTTTGAATAGGAAATGAGCTGTCACAATAGGAAATGGCTCGCCGAACAGGTTTTTTTTGCTGGCACGGCACATTAACCAAAACATTCACATGGGTTTGAGTACATACACAGAACTAGTAGCTCATCCACAGTGCATATGAAGACTTTTGACTCTCAGGTCTAAAAGCAAAGTGAAACAGGCCAATATAGTAAAAAAAAAAGAACTTGAGTAAAAAAATTGACCATGCACATTTTCACCTATTAGATGAATATGAAATATTTTTACAAACAGATCAGCTTCATAAGTTATAGGCTACCTCCACACTAATGTGTTTTTGTTTAGTGTGCATCTTGATTTTTGACAGGTGCCGTCTTGGTTTTTTGCAACCATAAGTGACAGGGGAGGGTGGAGCTAAGTGAAACTGAACGCTGAATAAGACATTTTAGGCAACAAAATGTTACAATTAACTTTCATGAACTGCAAACATACTGTGAAAGGGTTAAAGTTGTAAGACGAAAACATGGACAACTCCCAGACCGGAAAACGCCGTGGTAGCGGCCTGTCAATCACAGCCTTAAGCATACCACTACAAATCAGTTTTATGTTTGGCAGTGGTAGCATTATAAAATGCTGGCAAAGACAACAAAGTCAGCAACGCCTGTAATTCGTTATGCATGTTGAATTAATCACTGGTAGTCATAAGTTGATGTTGAGAAGGACACGTCGTGACTGTTAAGAACGAATCACGAAGCGAACCTGGGTGTCTGCATCATCGTTTTGAAAGTCTAAAACGCAATCCTGGAGTTTTCAAAACTAAAACAGTGTCAGCAGTGTTTTCAAAGTCTGTTTTAGAGGTTTGAAAACACCGGAGTAGTGTGGACGCTAGGCGTAAACGTAGAAAAAGTTATGCATTTTAAAATGAAGACGTATTAGTGTGGATGTAGCCATAGAGTGTTCACCCAATAACCACTGGTTCAATCGGCTGCACGGCTTGTGATATGGGTGTGTGCCTTGATGAGTCAGAGGACGAAATATTTCAACAGCTGTGGCTCCCCAGAGGGCACAGCAGGTCGTCCAGTCATAGCAGGGTTGGTGGTTCATTCCCCGGCTCCTGTTAACATGTCGATTTGTGTGTGAATGGCTGATTGAGAGGCAAACTGTAAAGCGCCTTTTCTTTTAAAGTAGAAAAGTGCTATACAAGTGCAGTTTATTTACTAATAACACAATGAAGCTATTATTTAAGGACAAACACTTTGATGGGATCCTCACCTGGCTGAAGGTTGGTTTGTTGTGCAATCTCGAGCAGCGGTCTCCATGTCTGCAAGCGCCAATTTTGAAATAGAAGGAACAATTGACCCTGGAAAAGAAGGAAAAAGTGTCATCATCATACTGATAGCTTACTTTGGTTTGATTTGGTAGAGGATAAGGCTCTCAGAAACTGTGCTTTTGTCAACAAAATCCATGAAACGATAAGAACCAATGATGCATTACAACATCTCTCAATACTTTCCAACTTCTCCAGCCTATCTGTGACTACATAACAGGACAAAATATACTTTTATACATCTTTTTAAAGGTTCAGTAATTTCCTAAAAAAAATCTGGACACTGTGATGTTAAAACATTGCTAAAACAGGAGTGAACAGTGTATTTGTTGGGGACTTTTTTCAGATCAGATTTTGTGCACTAATGACTATTTAGGGCACCATGGCAACGGTGTGGCTCACTATCTGTTTATTCTGCGTAGGGTGCATTTTGTTGCTCTACTAGCACCTACTAGCAGCTACTGGCACCTACTGACACCTACTGACACCTACTGACACCTACTAGAACCTACCAGCAGCTACCAGCAGCTACCAGCAGCTACTACCACCTACCAGCACCTACTACCACCTACTAGCAGCTACTACCACCTACTAGCACCTACCAGCACCTACCAGCACCTACTACCACCTACTAGCACCTACCAGCACCTACTATCAGCAGCTACCAGCACCTACTAGCAGCTACCAGCACCTACTACCACCTAACAGCAGCTACCAGCACCTACTAGCACCTACTAGCACCTACCAGCACCTACCAGCAGCTACCAGCAGCTACTACCACCTACTAGCATCTACCAGCACCTACTACCAGCTACCAGCAGCTACTACCACCTACTACCACCTACCAGCAGCTACCAGCACCTACTATCAGCAGCTACCAGCACCTACTACCACCTACCAGCACCTACTACCACCTACCAGCAGCTACCAGCACCTACTAGCACCTACTAGCACCTACCAGCACCTACCAGCACCTACCAGCAGCTACTACCACCTACTAGCATCTACCAGCACCTACTACCAGCTACCAGCAGCTACTACCATCTACCAGCAGCTACCAGCACCTACTAGCACCTACTAGCACCTACCAGCAGCTACTACCACCTACCAGCACCTACTAGCACCTACTAGCACCTACCAGCACCTACCAGCAGCTACCAGCAGCTACTACCACCTACTACCACCTACCAGCAGCTACCAGCACCTACTATCAGCAGCTACCAGCACCTACTACCACCTACCAGCACCTACTACCACCTACCAGCAGCTACCAGCACCTACTAGCACCTACTAGCACCTACCAGCACCTACCAGCACCTACCAGCAGCTACTACCACCTACTAGCATCTACCAGCACCTACTACCAGCTACCAGCAGCTACTACCATCTACCAGCAGCTACCAGCACCTACTAGCACCTACCAGCACCTACCAGCAGCTACTACCACCTACCAGCACCTACTACCACCTACCAGCACCTACTACCACCTACCAGCACCTACTACCACCTACCAGCAGCTACCAGCACCTACTACCACCTACCAGCACCTACTACCACCTACCAGCACCTACTACCACCTACCAGCAGCTACCAGCACCTACTACCACCTACCAGCACCTACTACCACCTACCAGCACCTACTACCACCTACCAGCAGCTACCAGCACCTACTATCAGCAGCTACCAGCACCTACTAGCAGCTACCAGCACCTACTAGCAGCTACCAGCACCTACTACCACCTACCAGCACCTACTACCACCTACCAGCAGCTACCAGCACCTACTAGCACCTACCAGCAGCTACTACCACCTACCAGCACCTACTAACACCTACCAGCAGCTACCAGCACCTACTACCATCTACCAGCAGCTACTACCACCTACCAGCAGCTACCAGCACCTACTATCAGCAGCTACCAGCACCTACTACCACCTACCAGCACCTACTACCACCTACCAGCAGCTACCAGCAGCAACCAGCACCTACTACCACCTACTAGCACCTACCAGCACCTACCAGCAGCTACCAGCACCTACTACCACCTACCAGCAGCAACCAGCACCTACTACCACCTACCAGCAGCTACCAGCAGCTACCAGCACCTACTACCACCTACCAGCACCTACTACCACCTACCAGCAGCTACCAGCAGCAACCAGCACCTACTACCACCTACCAGCACCTACTACCACCTACTAGCACCTACTACCACCTACCAGCAGCTACCAGCACCTACTACCACCTACCAGCACCTACCAGCAGCAACCAGCACCTACTACCACCTACCAGCACCTACTACCACCTACCAGCAGCTACCAGCAGCAACCAGCACCTACTACCACCTACCAGCACCTACTACCACCTACTAGCACCTACCAGCACCTACCAGCAGCTACCAGCACCTACTACCACCTACCAGCACCTACCAGCAGCAACCAGCACCTACTACCACCTACCAGCAGCTACCAGCAGCAACCAGCACCTACTACCATCTACCAGCACCTACCAGCAGCTACCAGCACCTACTACCACCTACCAGCACCTACTACCACCTACCAGCACCTACCAGCAGCTACCAGCAGCAACCAGCACCTACTAGCACCTACCAGCAGCAACCAGCACCTACTACCACCTACCAGCAGCAACCAGCACCTACTAGCACCTACCAGCACCTACCAGCACCTACTACCACCTACCAGCACCTACTAGCACCTACCAGCAGCAACCAGCACCTACTACCACCTACTACCACCTACTAGCAGCTACCAGCAGCTACACTGCTAACGAGCTCATTAATGAACCGAGCTACACGTTAACCTGTCTGTTTAACAACCTACAAAGCATGCTTCCAATAGTTACTTGTTTACCAACATACGAGTTTACAAAATGACACATCTTGGCTCAAACCAGCAGCACCCACCCAGCACCCACCCAGCACCCACCCAGCAGCACCCTGCAGCACCCAGCAGCACCCAGCAGCTGCAGGAGCCTTCATGAGTCCCATTCAATGTGTTAGCTTAGCGTTAGCTTCCTGTTGCTAATGTTAGCTTCACGAGGACGTCCAGCAGCGCTGCGGCTACAAACTGAGCCCTGCTGCCGGCGAGGACGAACCGCTGCAGACACGCGTGTTATACCACTCTTGCTTTATGCGACCATGACCGTAAACATGATATAAACACTCACTTGTCTTTCTCTGTGCCGAAAATGGATGCCAGGTACTCCGCCATTTTCGGCTCGTCGGAGACGTAGCGGTCGACGTCATCACGTAAAGGGTCTGCGCAAAGGGACTGCGCAGTCGCTCAACATCCGGGAACTTGCACTGACCCTGACCGCCACACGTGTGCGCTGTTGTTCCAGAGAATATATATTAATTTATCAACGTCAATGATTTTATTCTTATCTCAAATAACCCTACTTGTTTATTTGTTTTGCACAATTTAAGACTATACAACACAACAAAAAATAAATGAATAATATACAGTGCAGGAAGAGGCAAAAGACCCACAAGATTAATATAAAGAAATAATATGACTACATAATAGTGATAACAAACAATTAGAACAAGATATATATAATAACAACTATAACAATACAGTAAATATATGAAAAAAAAAAAAGTGTTTGTGTGTGTGCGTGTGTGTTTGTGTGCGTGTTGCATGGAAGTGTATGGTTAGTGTTTGTGAGGAGGATATTGATTTAAATATCTATAAAGACTTCCAGCAGGCTATAGTGGAAAATGGTGGTAAATTAGCTACATCAGTGATAATAACCCAAAAGATAAATATATGGGCTAAATATTACTGTTTTGAGTACTTTTACAATAATTAATAATATAATTATATAATAATTAATTAATACAATTTTGAATGCAGCACTTACTGGTAATGGATTATTTTACAGTGAGGTATTGTTATAATATAATATATTTATATATATAATATTATAATATAAGCTAATATAATAAGCTCATAATAAACTTATATAATGCATTGTTGGGGTCAGGCCACCTATGTTATGACAACTTGTTAAAGGTGGGCCTACATTTCACCACTGCTTATGTACTTTTGTGTGGTAAAAATTTTGAATGCAGTGCTTTTATTGGAGTATTTATCTAAATTTTTGGAAGGTCTACTTTACTACGCTATACGACACAAGTTGGGATACTTACAAGAGAAAGATTAAACCTGCAGTAGGCTGAACTTTCCTGGCATCATTGGGCAAAAAATTCCATAATAACCTTTCAGCAAATTGTAATTCAAGTGCTCTGAGAGGAAACTGGACTTCTGCACCTCCTCATGGCTCTGTTTTCAGGCTTTAAAAAATCTAACCCGTGACAGGAGACTTGTTCCAATCACATTAATGTAATATCAGAGAGTGCGTTCCTATTGAGCGTTCCTATTGGCTGTTCTCCTGCTGGTGGGCGGTGCTTGGTATCTCCTCAACTGTTTTCAACATGGCTACCGGGGTCACAAACTTTCTCATACTACAGCTAAACAGTACACTACAAGATGTTTCTGAAAGCATTTGAAGTGAGAAATAGGCATTAACGTAACATAATATTGATTCATATTTGATCAGCGCTGCCTAGTTTGACCGTTTAGTCTGAGTTTGCGAGGGATTGACAGCTGCTCAGAGACAGCAAGGCTCCAGCTCGGCTCTGATTGGTTGTTTTCCTCCGGCCTGTGAAATCTTGTAAAATGCCATTAGGAGCACCGGAGGACACAGATGCTTATTACCTGTCTCATGCACTATTGTGAGGATATAGTGACCGTTTTATAAAAATAACTTTTTTTTAAATCATATTTGCTCCAATTCAACCCACCGCTGCTTTAAATGGAAGCAGCGGAGCCTGAGATATCATGATGTCTTCAGTGGATCCTACATTTCCCATAATACATTTCAATTCAACCCTGACATCACTATTCTCAGTCTTTAGAAATCTCCCTCTAGAGCCACAGAAGACATTATACAAAGTGCTCTCTGTGACAAATACACTGAACTTGATGTGTAAAACTGTCGGAGTGGTCCTTTAAACCTGATTGAGGCTGACTCATTGACAAGCAAGCAGTCCACAGGCTGACAGCAACCACACACATCAACAGGGTGGGCATTGAAAGAGGCCACAGCGACCCCATCTCCCCTCCAGTGCACTGCTCATCCTCCTCTGAAAACCACACCACTGTGCACAAGGTCGCACAAGTTTGCAGGAGACGCAGACGTCGAAGATGAAAGGAAGGGAGAAAGAGGAGAGGAAGTCAAGCTTGAAGAGAGAGAGAGAGAGAGAGAGAGTGTGTGTGAACCACAGACACTGAGTGATGAAGAAGTCGCTGTCAAGGTGCACAGACTGAAACAAGACTCGGAAATGAAAAGACTGTGAGAGAGGAAGATTGCAGTGAAGATCTTTGCTTTATGTATGTATTGTAGCAGGGTCGGCACCTGGATCAGTGGGAAACCCCTAATCTGAGATGTTTTACTGCAGAATTTAGAGAAGCGAGACCACCCACCGACCTTCTCCCCCCTCCTGTGCACTCTACCTTAAAGGGGAAAGGTAGGGAGCGAGTAGAAAGAGGAAGCAGCATGCAGCTCCAACCTCAGCCTCAGCACTTCTCTGTTTTGTTTAACTAAATAATGATGTGCTCGGAGGAACATTTCCCACTTGGATTGACCACTGGAAGATGACGGGACGTTTTTTGAGGGGTCCCATCATGAGGCCTCACCGCTGCTGGGCCGTCCTGCAAGTGTCCATCTTGGCCGGGCTGCTTCTCACCTTAAACGCTGACGGTAAGTTTTTGCATATTTTGCTATCTCAGCATTTGTGTCGTGTTGCCTTTTCTTCCTCTGTAGGTCTGTAATGTGTTTAGTCAGGACTTTTGGACTAAAAAGTCAGCTTTTGTGACCACAATCCAAATTCTACGGTGATGGCTGGAAGCCTGATTTCTTTAAAGGTTATGAACTCCCTTACTAAAAAGAAGTTTATTCAAGTATGCTATTAGTATACTTCTTTTAAACTTAAAATAAGAGTATACTTTCAGTTTACGTTTTATGTACTTATCAGAGATATACTTAACAAAAGTATACATAGGTATACTTGGCTCATACGGACAAGTATACAGAAACGTTTAAGTATACTTGGCTCATACGGACAAGTATACAGAAAAGTTGAAGCATACTTGGCTCAGACTGACAAGTATACAGAAAAGTCTAAGTTTACTTGGCTCATACGGACAAGTATACAGAAAAGTTGAAGTATACTTGGCTCATACTGACAAGTATACAGAAAAGTCTTTTGATTGAGATATAATTAAGAACAGTATAATTAAGTATTCTTTTCTTATAGGCCTACAGAAAGGGATACTTGGCTTGTGGTTGTGCTAACTTTTTGATAGAGTAGCCTACAGTATTAAAGTGTGAGTGTACATGTCTACACAGGATTTAGATAAAAAATACAATGCTAAGTATACAGTTTTTAAAAGGTTAGAGTTGGCGTATAGTCATTTCCTAACGGTGTAAAAGCCGTAACGGATATCGGGATAATGTTATTCTTCATTGAACACACACCACATAATAATCTTATTATGTACTTAACTGACAAGTAAAGATAACTGCAAAATGTTGGTTTCAGATGCTAAAAATAATACTTTCGGGTAATATCTTCCACATGTTTTTCGTACGTGGGAGCTTGATGGAATCAATTTCATACCAACATAAAAGAGACAGAAATATTTTTAAAAAACACATTTTTTTCTAGAGCTTACTCATTAGCTTCATCGTCGTCGTCTACCCACTTCATGTTCCTGTTTTCTATAATTTCCCGTTTGCAATACGTCCTGGTGTGATTTCTTAATAGTAAAATAGAAGAATGGCTGTGTGAATGACTTTATTTACTGCCATCAACCCCACTGTTATTCATGTGTTCAAGTTAACACTGTGGTTTCCTTGTGCCTTAAATGTTTCTTTGTGGTTTGAGGCCAGAGGAGGTATTATTTAATTGTGACTCACGTTGGTGGCAGTGAGAAACCAAACATTTAAAAGTGGACAAAGCAAAATCATTGTCATTCATGTTAAATATTACCTCTATGTTACAGCAGTAGTTAATAAAAAATACCAAAATAAACCATTAAAAAAAGCATTGGTTTACATGAAAAATGCATCATCAGGAAGCTGAGAGCAGATTTTATTTGCTAACATTTTGCAGATACATATTTTTCACAGCTCAGCGACGAGCCCAGTTGTCACGGAAACATATTTAAATTTCCAGTTTTACGGAGCACTCATGTGATGACTGAAAGCTCCAGAACAGCTACTAAATTGAGCTTGTGGTGAGGTTGTAACTGCTGTTTTCTAAGGTCAAGAATGAACTCTAGATCAACATGCATGAACAGAGCAATATCCGGTGTTAAATTGAGACACAAGTGTTGCAGATTTTGTGATTTACGCAAAGTAACTTGAGGTTAAAGTTCCCCTTGAGATGCTGTATTTAGGTGGGGTTTACTCTCAGTTCCTTCTCATGCAAATTGTGTTTCCATGAAATGAAATGTCAGTTTCAGTTTGTTTAATTAGTTTTTTAGTATACTTGGCTTATAGGCCCACGGTCTTGAAGTTGAACTTATTTTAGCTGGCGTTACCCAAACAGGTATTAAAGTGCATTCTAATGTCATATTCTTTCATCATGCTGGTATCACATTAAATTGCTACAACACATCTGTAAAGGAAGGATGAATTAACCCATTCTGTATGCGTTTGTTGTTATTTTTCTTTTGCAGGTGAAGATTGTGAAGTTGAACTTAAAGTACATCGTAACACGATTTATGGAGGTAACCTTGGAGGAGACCTTGAGATTGACTGCACTGTCACTTTCTGCAACAATCCACCACCAACAGTCTCCTGGTATAAACTTGAGAAAGCTGTTGTTCCCGTCAACGTCAGCAGCAGCAGCCACATTAAAACAGAATGGAAACTTTCAGACCATTTAAAAGGGAAATCAATTTTGATCTTCCAAAAACTACTCAGAAGCGACTCAGGTGTGTATCAGTGTGGAGATGGAAGCAGTGTGAGTCATAACATCAACGTCACTGTCCATGGTGAGTATGAATCTATACTGGACTGAACTGACCCAAGAAATGTTCACGTTGCACAGCTTATATTTCTAACTGCTACTGACTAATAAATGAACAAAAGCTCTATCTTCATATCATATACACTGTGTTATAGATGATGGCGGGCATACCAACGTGTCACAGGAGAACAACACAACTGTGGATTCTGAGCCCACCGAAGTAGATATTTGGAAGTACATGTATGTTGCTCCTGGGATTGTTGCATTCGTCATCATAGTGATAATTATATCCGTCGTCTCAATGCGAGGGTGTAAAGGTGAGGTGTTGAATAAACATGCCATACAGGACATGACTGTGACTCTAAAAGCAGTAATTTCACCAAAATGTCATCATGCAGGGAAACCAAAGAAAGAGACGCCAACTGAAAATCAGGTAAGACATTTCAAACTTACATCCAATTTTTTTTTTAGTACTTCAAACATTTTAACGCAAAATGCTTTTTTTTACAGTACATGGCAATCCCCATGGCCGAGCAACCCTTCCGACAGCCCTCGCCAAGAGGAAGCCCCTCTGCGCCGCCATCTCGGAGGTCAACCCGGAGGGAGACGCCGCCCTCACAGCCCGATGAGCCGCCGTTACCGAGAGGCAATGAGATCGTTTACGGCAAGGTGAAAGAGAAAAGAGGGAGACGGGGGAACGCGGCGGCGGACGAGGGGGGTTCTGTTGTGTACGCTGCCCTCAACCATCAGCTTCCAGCGGCGGCCGCTGCCCGGCCGCGGAGGCCGCAGGAGGAGGCTTCAGAGTACGCGGCTATCCGTGTTAAAGACCCATCACCCACCAGACTAAACTATTACTAAAAACTGCTCTCTTATCACAACATGACGATGCTCCATCCCACCTGACACTCTAAAGACTTGCCCTATGCTAAAATTAGCATCTTAATCTTTAAAGGCGCTGCACACCTGCACAGGTGTTTTTCCAGTTGAAGTTGGGCGGAGCTGTGCTGGGAATTTGTGAGGTCATCGTGTACCAATAAGAATGGGTGCACGCTGTAGGATTTCTTCAAATTATACGAGTTTGTGAGCGACCAGACAGCAGGTGCGTTATTCAACACTCGCAACAACTCGGCAAGTTAAAGGATAAGGCTGTTGATATACTGTAATTTTCTTAATGTCAACAAATCATATTAAACAACCAACATTGAGTTGATCTTACTAAAAAGTATTGTCTTTGTATCCAAAACCTGACTTATTCCTGTGTGAGTCAATGGCGCATACATCGTCATGCCAGCCGATTAGACTGTTGTCAGGCCATTAAATAGGTGTTATTGGTTGCTAGAAGCCGCATAGATGTGGGTCAGTAGGGGCCTACTACACCCAGTAGTAGGTTTTTATCATCTATTCACATGGTAGATCAGCAAATGAAGGTATAAAAGAACAAGACAGCGACTTCTAGCGACCGTAGTAATTATGACTGGAGCAGAAGCGGAAGTCAGGTGCTGAACACAGAGTTTTCACCTATGGTTGCTGGGTTTCGCATCCTGTGTGAAACCAATAACATGTAATTGTCTTTGTGTTCACAAGCATTAAGTTTCACTTTTAGAACATAGTTATTTTAAGCCAACATTGTTTTCCCCCCTAAACTTGTGTTGTGTTTTTGTTTGCCTAAACCTAAAGAAGCTGTTTTGTTCAAAACATAACGTTTCATTCAGTTTTTAAATGTGTTAGAACGTGTTGCTTTTAAGTTTTGCTTTCACTTTTACAACGTAGTAGGCCCCTATTGACCCATATCTATGGGGCTTATAGCGACCGATAATGCCTATTTAATGGCCTAATAACAGTTGCACCAAATGTGCATTAATCTGCAGCTGATTCACCATTTACTCCTGTTTGAGTAACATCTGCTAAAACCTACAGTGCCAAGCTGTTTTAGGAACTGAAAATCAATCCATATATTTGTGATCCATTCTTAAAGTTCTTTAGTTTGGTGAGAGCCAATGTGCTTGGGGCCACAGACACAGGAAGTACTGTGAGATGGACTAATGTCGTGTTGGATTTTCATATTTCATTGGATTTGTTGACAATAAGAAAAATATAGAATTACACCAGCCTTATCCTCTAACATTAGAGGCCAAAAGCAGCGCCATCTCTTACCGAACTAAATGTATTATTTACAGAATTTTCTGTCTTCAACTATTATGGATTTGTTTGTGATCTTGGTTTGAATGTTTTGTGTCATGCACTCCCTGTGGGTTAAAACTGTGACCATGTGCTGTTGCATATCCACGACTTGAATTCAATAACATCTGATAACGATAATAGTTTCACTAGCTTACAACTATTGACTCATTTTCTGACTATATGAATGACGAATGAGCTTCTGTAATTTTCACAACCTATTTATGATTGTTGTGTTTCTTTAACTGGGGAATCGAGAATGTAATAATAACCTCATCGTTTTGTGCAATCAAATAATGTGTATAACCGTTTGATTTCAAGATTATATGATGCCATCATTCACTGCTGACTCGCTTTTGTGTTTGTTCTGTAAAACAATCTAATGCCCTGGAGGCAAACATGTTTACACGAAAACGAAGGTGGTGAGACAAAAGTGTGTTTGCCTAAAACGTCCTTTTCTGTGCTGTGGTATGTGTGTCGAGAGTAATGGGGGGGGTTGCGTAAACCAAAGACCACGGTAGTAACAAGCAGGAAGTAAATCATTTACTGTGATATCTAGAGCAGATCTGTAGTGATAGTAGAGGTGGATAGCTGCTCTTTGAAGTGGTTCCACCATGAAACCCAACTACTGCCTGACCATCCTTCATGTGTCCATGTTAACGGCACTCCTCTTCCACATTTTGGATGCTGATGGTAAGTTTTTGTTATTCCATCTACATCACTCCCTTTTAATCTGAGCAGGTCTTTGTTTCTCTGTCGCTATAAGCAACATATTCACGAATAGGACTCAGATAAATCATGTTTCGCATGTTATAAAGACTGAAAAGGTTTCAAATATTATGACTATACGTCACACAGAGCAGGCGTACAGACACACCCAAAGACTCGACAGCGCAGCTTTAAAACTCAACAAGGAAATAAACTAGATTGAATGTGGTTGGAATAAATGTAATTCCTATAGGGAAAAAATAAAAGACACGAGCAAACATGTCATAAATGTACAGCCTTGAAAAAAAACAATAAATAAAAACAATGAATGTCTGTTAAACTGACAAAATGTCAAATTCTAAAATAGGTTTTTAATGTTATAACGCAGATATTAGTTTACTGTTTGCAACTCAGGAGTACGTGTGGATGCAAATTAATAAGCCATACTTCTTATACAACAATTTCAGGCAGTAGAAATTACATAGCAGCCACATTTAAACAGAGTGGGAACGTTTAAACGTTCAGAACGGAGGTCGTTTTTGATGTTTCAAAAAAGAAGCGACTCAGGTGTGTATCAGTGTGAAGGTGGAGTCAGTGTGAGTCATGACATCACTGTCTATGGTGAGTGAGTCTCTCTCCCATGGGGTCAAAAACAAACATTTTCTAACATGAATTAACCTTTCATACATCCATAATGAAAAATAATAATGCTTCTTTGACGCTTAATCAAATGTTTTCTATTTTATCTTCCAGCAATTGACTACTTCTGGCCGTATGTGTACCGGGTTGTCTGGATCACGGTGTTCGTCATCTTAATGCTAACTTTATGTGTCGTATCAAGGTGTAGGTGTAAAGGTGAGAATTTTAGATTTTTACGTACAGTGATTGTTCAGCAGGAGAGGCACTCATGACGGTCTCATCTGAAAAACAAAACAATAATAATAAATATGAGAACAGTAACTGAACTCTAGGAAAATCCAGGAACACACCGAGCCGCCAGCCCTCCCATGATGCCTTGCCTGCCACCCATATCTATGACAACGACCCAAGTCTGCGCCTTGAAATCAATCAAAGTTCAAATGATTCATATCAAAACGTCTCACATTCATTTCAAGATTTAGTAACCTGATTTATTCACATTTTTACTCATTTGTGTTATGTTTTTGTATTTTTATGTCATATAATTTGGGAATTATTGATTGGCATTTAATGGCCTTAAAATAATCTTTTTTTTAATTTATTTTTTTTACATTGACAATATATCATCTTCATAATGTTTACTGTAGTGAATAACGTTTGCTGCTGACTCCATTCTGTGCCTTTGTATTCCTGTAAATCAAGCCGCAATAAACAGAAGTGAAATTTCCTCGCATGAGAAACCGCTATTGTTCAGATTTAATATGGTGTGAGTGCAAAATGTGACACATTCACAGGTAAATAGTTTTGCTTCCTGTACAGACAACCGACTTTCTTCACACGTCCGGTGCAGACCCTTTTTTTAAGATGTGATTGTGTTTACACCTCTGTTCCTTATGAACTTTTGATGTCAACCAAAGTAGCTTTTCTTCTCGGGTACAGTATCTGTTATGCATTTGGGGGCAAACAGACTGTCGACTGACAAACAGGAAGCAGAATTAAACCACACGTCACATAAATTCATGTAAAAACAAGGCTGGAAGTTGTTTTACAGTAAAGAATATAACTCATGCAGGCTAATTTAACAAAGCTTTTAAGCCTAAAACAAGAGGGATAACTAGCCGACCACATGATTAACAAACTAATTAACAAGAGTGATGCCTAAGAAGTACTGCTTTCAGCTAAATGCTAACATATCTTAGCGTGTTAGCATGAGAACATTTGCTAATTAGAACTAAACATCATTACAGTTGAGGATAATAGGAATCAGTTATACAAGCATTCGGTCACAAGCTAAAGTAGCCTAATGGACAAGTGAAGTTTCGTCTAAATAACGCTCCAAATAACGCTAAATGGCCATTTTCAAAGAGGTCCCTTGACCTCTGACCTCCAGATATGTTACTGAAAATGGGTTCTATGGGTACCTACAAGTCTCCCCTTTGCAGACATGCCCACTTTATGATAATCACATGCAGTATAAATGTGTTATGTTCGCCTATTCTAAAGTGGTGTAATTGAATATTTAGTCCCTATAGTAGCCATTTCATCGTAGTGAGACCATTTCTTGAAACTGTAGAAATCCATTATGTTAAACCCTTATACATTTTTCCAATTTAGTTAATTAATTCATGTTTATTTCTGATTAATGACCAACTTGGCAGAGCGCGCATATCAAATTAATGTTCAGGCTCCCAGCTTTCAGATGATGTAGCCTTCTACTAGCTAATTTTGCAAAACCAATAATGCGTTAAGCCTTTAACACGGGTGAATGTTAGTTTAGCTGACAGGATTAGCAAAACTTAGTACAAAAATGTATCACATTATTTACTGATGTGCACAAAATTAGCACATATACTGTATGTTAAGTTTGAAATTTAAAATGCATAACAGTAAGGCAGGTTAATTCATTCTTAAACATCCGTTTCTGCACATCAAACTCAATCATTGGTTGAATGCTGATGTTGTTGCAGGGAGAGTTGCAACACCTGAACATTTTCCATCCTGTGATTTCGACACTGAAACTAGTCCAAGGTGCTAATGGATTACTGTCTTCCATATTTCAGTATGACTCACCTTTAACAAACAGGTGTTGAAGCACATGTTTGGAGCACGCAGACAATGGGGGGAAAAACTTCTTGTGGTTCTATTTCAGCTCATCACAAGATCAACTCTCTCTCCCACCCTGAATCCAGGAAATGACACCTTTCACTTCAGACCGAAACCAGCTACAGTGTCAGAGACAAATGAACCAAAAGAAAACATTATTTGTCACATATCAAAATATAATGGGATTTAAAATAGTTAGGATTAAATAAAAGCATATCTGGAAAAACATTTTTAGGTTTAGTTCTGAAATGAGAGAGAAAGAACCAAATGCTATTATCATCCTAATGTAATAAGCAGGGCCAGCTCTAGCCCTTTTGGTGCCCCTAAAATAAATAACTGTATTTAATATAATTTTAAATTAAAATCAACAATTTAAATCACTACAATTTACACTTTTAATAACAAATAAGTGCAGCCAGGAAGATGAAAAAGTGTGAGAAAGAGAGTTACAGGGGTGAAAAGTGTATTTCTTTATTTATTTGTTCATGTGTTATCTCATTGCAGAAAGTGCACCCACCGGCATTTTAAATATTATTATTATTTTATTTATATTTTTTATTTTTTTGGAGGGCGACCAGCAACCCCCTGAAGATATATTTACTGATTTATAGAGGTATACGCCTATATGGCCTACGCCTTATGCCGACCCTGGTAATAAGCTTGACATCATACAACATGTATATTTATAATTAACACTAAATGAGCTGCATCTTGATTTTTTAGTATAAATGTGTGATTTTGTGGCAACAAAGCTGTAACCACATTGATTGTCTGATAATGTTTGGCAGACCTTTATCATCTACACAAGCTGCAGGTCAAAGGAGAGCTGGTTAAATTACCAAAAAACACAATTCAAAACTGATATTGTAACGGCAGTATAGGAGTTGTTGGCCGTACAGTGCAGGGCTGCATGAAGAGCACGAGGAGCAGCGTGGCCTGTGGGATGTGTGCTATACCTCTGTGGTTTTGAAAGTGCTAAAAGCAGACGTACATCGCTGCATTGCGTGCACAATCTGGTAGAGACAGTCACACACACTTGCACAAACACCCCACCCAAAGAAGTGCATCGCCCACCACACCAGTGCCACATGCTTTAGTGTTACAAACGAGGAAGTAAAATAACTGTGAGTACAGGGCTGTTTCCAGCTGTTAATAGATGTCAACATCTTTAACAGCTGTGCAAGTTTCTTCGTTATTTTATGTCGATGTGGAGAAATTGTGCATAAAATATCAATTAAAGCTGAATGGGAGAAAGGGAAAAGTTGGGAACTCTCACTTTAAAGTAAATTAAACATCACCATCTAGTGGTGTAAAAGCAAAACTCCTGATTCTGAACTAAGAAAGGAATTGGCCATATATTTTATAGTCTTATTATTATTTCCTACCAGTCTGACCCCATTGGCATTAAAAGCCACAGAGGGAACAAAAACAAAGGGATTTTATTGTGAAGTCCACTCAAGGTTAGCAGTTTCCTCCAGATAAGCCTCTATGTTTTTATTAATAGTCAAATTATTTGCTTTAATGACTTCACTGATAACAATCAAAAAAATAAATATGTCAAGTAACAAAGGAACTTACCTTTTCCTGTCTTTGTGAAGAAACTGTAAGGGAAACAAAATGTCTATTTTCATGAAAAATGTTTGGGGAAAAAGTTACAATGGTTTAATATCAGACATGCAGAGTTCATTTCCAAAACAGGATGAATTCTAAAGGGATGAATGAAATCATTATTTCCTATCAGTGTGACTCCACAAACATTACAAAAATACATTTGTGCTTTTACTATGAAGTCTTTTTCACCATTTATCAAATACGGTTACATAATTCAACCATTTGTTCGTCACTTTTGAATAACTATTTACAACATATATCTGTTACTCTAAGCTGACTATTTCAAATGTTTATCCGTTTATTTTAGCTATCTATTTCAAGTGTTTTTCTATTACTTTTAGTTAACTATCTCAATCGTTTAGCGATATACTTTTATGCCAGCTAACTATTTCAAACATACATCCATTCGGCCTACTTTTAACTATTTTAATAAATATTTTGTAATAATATTTATAATATTTTTCACTAACTTTTAACTAACTAATAAGTGTCAAACTAACTACAGTAGTTTTCATGCTCTCTCAATTAGTGTCCGGGAATTACAGTAAACTGATTATGCAAATATGTCATTACCATATACCCCACAATCTGCAGAAGAACCCCTGGTCGGGAATCACTGACTTACACCATGAGACCAACAGCTTTCCAAAATCATTTTAAGGAACAATAAAAGCGATTGCATCCTGTGGACTTGAGGTTGAACTCATGGCGTGCTTAAAAATTGTTTTTCAAATGATTGTTTTGGCATGAAACTCAAATTCATCCATGACTCACAACTGGCTCAGTCACCTGAAACAACAATTGAACTGGATGTGTGTTAATTTGAGGCTATTTTAAGATTTAAATCTTTGCATTGGTTAGTCATAGATCATTTAAAAAAAGAAAAAAGGCATGCCGTTATCCTACTCACGAGGTCTGAGAATGAAATAGTAAAGTCACCGGAGTGGGCTGTGGTGGAAATGAGTTTCCTATTGTGTAAGGATTTGGTGAGGTTACAGTACCACCCACAGTCTTCATACATCACAACCCAACTATGTCTAAAGAATCCAAGCTAGTTCGGAGAGTTCAGTGACACATTTTAAGGTATTATTCGTGAGAAAACATCCGATATTCGTACTCAATATCTTCAAAACACAGATAATAAAAATAAGCAGTGAAACAAAAGCAGGTTGTATTTTAAATCAACTTCAGATTTATCTCAGCACCAGTTCAGCTCTACTAAAAAGTTGAATACTGTTCAAAACACTGTTAACACATGATTATTAAAATGAAAGAAAATTAAACAGCAGGTAGACATCTTAGCTAAGTTTCTTTTTTTATCTTCAATGTAGGCATTTATTAACATTTATATAATCCTCTTTATATACAGATTGTTGACTTTACTGTAAAACCATCCAAAAGCTGTTTAATTGTTAATAAAAAATATTTTTTTGTCCTGATAAATGAGATATTAATGAGATTTTCTACAAAATTGTACTGTACACAGCCCATGTAGGCCTATATTAATATTTTCCCGAATAAAAAGTTAAATTCTAACACTGGTGCTCCCTACAGTGCGGCTCTGTAAGTCATGAAATACTGTACAACAATGCCACAACATACACAAACAGTACAAATGTCTCCGCACGCACACGCACACACAAACAGTGATTCAGAGCTGCAGGGTTTATCGTTTGGGCGGTGTTAACCACCGAGCGAGCGCATGAGAGGTTACAGGTCGACCACCCTTCTCTGCCCCGCACAACACAGCAGCTATAAATAACAAACCTTTCATTATTCTCCACTCAAACCCATCCTTTCGGTCTGAGTCACACTAGGGTTGGTTCACTAAAAGTCAGATTTTAGCCTCAGTCCCCCTTGTCTTTTGGATTTCCTGTAACTTGTAAGTGAAGTTCAAAATTGTCACGGCATCCTTTTAATCATTTCTAGTTTAGAAAAATGGTTGTTTCATTGACGACCACAAATAGAGGGTTTTCAGGTGACGTAGCACCCTGTGGTGGGCAGTTTGATGGTCCGCAGCAATCAGGCCAAGAAGTCCAAAGTTTCAGCCACCTTAAACGCCCTGAAAAACTATTTTCTCATCATTACTCGGAGTGATGGAGACAAAATGTTCTGCCACAGTTAGAACAGTTTGGGTTTTTTCCTTTTAGATATTTCTGCGTCGCCACATTCGTCCGTGCACTAATCCGCATTGTGCAAAGTGTCAATTCAAATCTTATGTTGCCAGATCACAGTCAAATCTGATCAAACCTCACTCAGACCTGATGAAGATAAGCTGAGCTTTAGAGCATTAAACTAAACACCTAATCAACTTTAAATTTGCAAAATGAATGTCATATAGAAAGAATTATTAAGATTTTAAATGTTTTTTTAAAGAGCTTTAAAAGAATAAAGAACATTTGTGTTTTTTTTTTTAATGGGAACTAATCAATTCTCCACTGATAAATTATTTTTTGATATATTTAAAGGTGCAATGTGTAGGCTCTGGCGTCATCTAATGGTGTGGTTGCAGATTGCAACCAGCTGAAACTTCTCCCGTGTGCTAAGAAAAACTACAATGACCGACTTGAAAACGCAAATCTAGAGCCAGTGTTTGTTTCGTCTGTTCTAGGCTACTGTAGAAAACATACATATTAATTTAAATATTAAATTTCTGCCAATAGATCCCCTTAAATGTTACACACTGTTCCTTTAAATTTAAATTACGTTAGTTGATTTTCTAAATAAGCTACACAACAAAGTCCAAAATATCAACTGAGCAAACTCTACTCAAGCTATCAAACAAAATTTTAAAAATATATATAACTTTTCTCACTGTTCAACATCTGACAATTTACCTTCCACACATACTGCAACATTTCATCAATCATCAAAGCAACTTTTCTAATGTTAGTGTAATATCTGGCATTAAATAATGTGTTTTTTAGCTCGGTTTACTTTGCAGTAAATGTCAAGATAAATATGTGTCTGCTCTAGCAGGATCTTCCCAGCTCATAGAAGCAGAACCAGCAGTTCTGTGAAAAGCTCTGTTCCCATCCACGGAGCTGGAGGGCACGGTGCTGAGCAGATAGGTCAGGCTCAGAGCTCCGCTGGACCGTCATCAAAGCAGCAGTGACGTCGGCCTCCAAATCAGTCTGGGCAGGAAGAGAGAGAGAGACACAGTTAGTTGGTCAGCTTTGTCCCACGAAACTTTCCACATTTTGTTTCCCATTTTACAGTAATCAACGCGAATCCTTCCTCAGCAGTCTGCATGTCCTGTCCGCCTGTGACATCCTTTTCCTGACAGCACACCACTGAGATTTCACCGGTAAAAAAGGTCGAGCACTAAGAGTGTGACAGGAGGACATCAGGTCGCTACGGTTGCCTTCAGGTGACGTTAAAATGCAAAAGGCTCTCTCTAGAGCCAGTGTTTGGTTACGACATTCTGGATTACTGTAGAAACATTGCGGAGCAACATGATGGACTCCGTGAAGAGGACCCACTACCTACGTAGATATGAAGGGCTCATTCTGAGCTAACGAAAACACAACGATTCTTAGTTTCAGGTGATTATACACTAATGAAAACATAGTTATGAATATTGTATGTTGCTGTTCCTTTAAGGGCGGCAATAAGGCAGGAAATCATACTGTTGTTTCTACAGTTTCACCCAGTGATGAATGAGAGTTTCTCAAGGCAACAATGTCCCAACATCATGAAGGCAGAGGTTGCATTCACTTGATACAAATCCCACACAAGAATGCAAAAATAAACACAGCAAGCGCACACACGTCTGTATCCCCGACTCCCGTCGAAAAAGAACACATGCACAAAAATAGTGAAACATTGCAGGAATTCCTCAGCCGTGATGAAGTGCCTGCCACCACGCCTCGACGTACATGTGGCAGCAATGTGAGTTATTTAGCGGTCAGCCTATAGCGGTGAAGCTGAGTCGACACATGTAGCCTAAATGCCAATTAGAGCGAGAGTGACCTGGGAGAACCTGGAAAATCAATCAACGCTGCAGAGGCCAGAAAGTGTTTCTGAAAAAGAAAGTGCAGGTGCCTCTTTCATCATGTTTTCCATCTCTAATCTCTAAGGAGCCATCAGTGTTACGCTCAGTTTCTGCCCAAATGGCCGGATGTGGTCACTCCCCCGTACTTCCTGTGGTGCTACAGATTAAAAGGTGCCACCGTAAACATTGGTTGAATTAATGCCTCTTATCTGAGGTTAACTTGCTGCCCTTGTAGCTGTGCCACCATCGCACCTTATACAGTAGTCTGTACATCGACAACCGGCCACACCAAAAGAAAACATTGGAAACAGAGACACAAATAGACGAGCAGCATTTTACTGGAAGAACCTCAGGCCTTGGCCCGACTTCCCAGTCGTGATTGAAGGCTGAATTACGCCCACTGATTCAGAGGGAACCACAGAAGCCTAGCTGTGGCCGGCTTGCGGTTCAACTTCAGCCACAGACATCACAACTTTTCAGTGGGTTTCTCTACAGCTGAACATCTCAGACACATTTTAAATGAACTACACTGTGTCTCTAAATCAATGGCTTAAAGGGTCAGTTCACCCAAATTACCAAAAAAAGCATATATCCCCCTCTTACCTCTAGTGGAATCAAAGCCATGCAGAGTTTTGGTTTGATGTATGATGGAGGGAGGTAATATTCAGAGAACAAACTCTGAATTTAGGAGAAAAAAACTTGAATATTCTCGGAGGTTATAGTCACAAATATGCGAGAAAAAAACTCAGAAATTCTCTGAGATTATAAAGTCACAAATTTATGAGAGACAATATAATTTTTTTTGTTTTTTTTGTAAAGGAACCACATCGCTTTACTTTGCAAGGTTAGATCAACCTCATCACACCACAGACTCTGACGTTAAACACGCAAAATACAATATATTAATGACATTAGTATTTATTTATGTTCATAAAATAACACAGAACATGAAACCACGTTTTTTTCTCATAAATTTAATCTCAGAGAATATTCAACTTGTTTTCTCGTAAATTTGTGATTTAATTTAATTTAATTTACCACTTAAATCTTGCAAATTCTGAGTTTTTTCTCCCCCTCACTCAACTCCGTAATTATTTTAAATAATGACTTAGAAAGTAGTTCAGAAGTACTATCCTCCATACTAACCAGGACTATTTCTGGAACTTTTAAGTGTCATTTTTCAATTAATTCATAGAGATGTTTATTTCAAAATGAGGCAAATGATACCAAAACTATCTGCATGGCTAGAAACCACTTGAGGTAAGAGAGAGAATACATATATTTTTTTTCTCAGCTGAACCAATCCTTTAATCGGAACTTTTTTTCATTGTGTATCGCCGGCCATTGCGTTATTGTTAAATTTGATGCTAATATTGATGTTAATCCACATTGGATCAGAGGTGTGAAACACTGTCGTTGTCTAGTGTGTGAGTAATAATCACAAAACGCTCTCTGTGTGTTATGATGCCATTAAAAAAGCCTTGAAAGATGTGACAAAATGCATGAGGTCAGCTCCAAATAAGGACAGAGGCATCACAGCTCTCTTCCCTTAAACTGCAATCTGAATCACATCACAGTAAACGCCTGTGTTCCTGACACATCTCGGCCAAGCCGAGACTGGAAGATACAGTATGTGTGTGTCTGTACAGTCGAGTGTTGTTATCAACTGGGCAGGCGCTCAATTTTGTCACCGCTCCCTCCTCTAACGTCTGTCTTCCCCCACAGTCCAAAGGATTAAACAGAGAAAGAAGGTCTTTTCTTCTGGCTGCTAAGTCACGACAATCAACACAACCACTTGTTATTCTGCTCAGGATCCACGGAGTTGGAAAATGAGGAAAGACTTTAAAGTAATGTGGAAAGTCTCCTCAGAACAATCTATTTCTGCAGTGACCCAGCTGCCAGCTATTCAAGATATCCCACAGATGCTTGAGCAAGTTCAACACAAAACCATCAATCACATGCAAACACTGTATTTAAGATGACAAGACATCTCATGAGATTGGGATGTGAGAAACACAAACACTCTTAAATCAACAGCGTGATTGAAGCCTTTGTTGTATGCGAATGTGGGTTTTGGAGCTTGACACGATGAGGTGACGAATAAAGTAGGAATTAAAGCGATGTGTCAGTGGGTTTCCATCTTTAAGAGATCAGGAAGATGGGCGTATGTGCCCTCCGCTTTCTTATCGCACAAGAAAACAAAGACGAGGAGGTGCTGAAGGAAAAGGGAAACTCCTAAATCTATTTAGGAAACACGTCGCTTGAGAAGAACATTTTAAGGGTTCATGGCAGGTATGACAAAAATATCAAACTATATTTGTTGGGATTTGTTTTATGGCTCTGGTTGGCTTATGTGACACAAATTGCGCATTGCCAAATCGAGATTATCCGTGGGACCGACCTGACCTTGACACATCAGCTCCCACTTTTGTTTTTCTTCCCTTACGACTTTTGTTTGGCCGGCAGAAGCGCCGACGTCAGCCAAAGCTTCTGTCACTGCCGCGATAACTTTTCCTCCCTCTCCTCGGTGGGCAGAAAATTTATGATAAAGGGGAAATGGGCAGAGGTCCACACGCCACATTACGCTGGCAACACACTGTTTCCACGACACCCAGAGAGGATTATGGGAAAGGTGTTAACAGGAGTCAAGAGAGTGTTGATGACACATGAGTAAGCATGACACCTCTGTGTGGAAAGTCGCTGTGAGCCCTGCGAGTTGACCTTTTGAGTGTGTTTTCAGAGAAATGTGATCAAGGTTTGTTGTTCGCTCTCCCTTTACCGACATGAAACTTATTCACTTCCTCTGAGATTTCTTTCCATTCTACATCCCTACCAGGTGGCAACCTCCGGTTCTGAAGGCAAATGAAGTAAAGTGCCTTAAACGTGCATTATTTCTAATAGCCAGCAGGGGGCGACAGACGTGAGCCTACTTCTCACTTGATTTATTACCTCAGTAAACATTGTAAACATGAGTTTATGGTCTCAATCACTAGTTTCAAGTCTTCTTCAATACAGCATGATGTTCATTTAGTAAATGATGGTCCCATTTAGAGTCAAATAGACCATAAAGCAGGGGAGGCTTTAGGGCCAAAACCAAACAGCTGAATTTCCCAAATCGTTTGTATTTCCTCAGAACAAATTGTTTTTTTTGGTTGTTTTTTTTAAATGCCCTTTTGGACACAATTGCCCCATAATGCCAATGATAACCCGTCAGTTGTCTATTTACACATCCAGCAGTTATACAGCAGCATTCACTTGTGTCCACCTGATGAATGCAAGTCCAATATTCACTCTCCTTTTAGCTCTGTTTTTGGTCTCCACCAACTCCTGAAGGAAATATCTGTCTCTTTAGCTACTAAATTAACCAGCTATAGTTGCTAAATTTGCCTTGTTTGGTAGCGTAGCGTTTTTTCACTGAAAACATGGTGGTGCCTGGTGGAAATGATGCTGTTCAGCATGGTGAGAATGAACCAAAACGATAATGTTGGGGGTTGCTTCAAGTTCTCTGAGGTTGTTTTGGTGTGCCAGGATGTTTATGTAACCAGAAGAAATGTGAATACTTCATCATAATTACTACAGTGACAACAGGCTCTCAAAACCTGGCAAGCACAGCAGGCCACAAGACAAACAATGCGCTGCATATCAGCTGAATGTTTTTCTCCCATGATAGAGATCCTGCAGTGAGGAAAAGCCCATGGAAAAGACTGTATTATATAAAAAAGCTCAGCCTGTTTTTGAGAGCCGTCCAGAACAACCTCTGCTCAACTCAAAGTGCCTCTTATTCACTTTCTTCACCCACGTTTTCCTGAGCTGCTGGTAGCATTGAAAGAAAAACATCCACCTTCATATACTCTCATAACAAGAGGTACAGTACTTTTGATGACTTGCTCTAATTCACTCGTTTGCGACCGCCCCGTGCACTTCCCAGAATGCCTTTGGAAAACCACTAGAGAAGGGACATGACCTTGTTGCACACAGCTGCTGCAAACGTTCTGTTTTCCTGTTTTACGTGGATTCAATCAAATCGTAATTAAACGGCAACCCCATCAAGACGTGGACAGAAACAGTTTGTGTAGTCATGTATGAGTAGATGTGGCTTGAAGGAGTATATGTGGGGTGTTTGTGGGAAGTGAAGCTGCAGAGTCGGGACTCACCGCCAGTACAGATGAAGCACTTGCAGAGACACACACACAGACACAGGAGGAGGACCGCTGCCACGCCGCACACCGAGAGGAGGATGATCACGGCTGGACCCACTGCAACACACACACACACACATTAAAAAACACTGTTTATGTTTTATGACATCTGGACTAAACATGTTAGGAGATGCGGTACCAGAATAACGACTTTATGAGAAGAATAATCCTTCTTGTATGCAGCGACATTACAGGATTCAGGACCCCATCAAAGCAGCCATAATTACCAGAGACTTAAAATAGCTGAGAATACACACATGCTGAAAACAAAAGGCCTCTTTCTGCTTCACCTCAGCACCCAAGAATGGAAAATATAACTTGTTTTTTACACATTTTGAGACAGTACTAGTCTAACTTTAACTTTGTCGTACTTTAAGGAGTATAAATCTAAAGGCCCTTCACTCCCATTGTGTCTTATTAGACCTTACCGCAGGACTGTGCTTGATTGACATTCCCCTCATACTGAGAGTGTTTAGTATGCAAAATATGTGCACAGATACAGGTACTTAATGGCATACAGAACACTGAAAAATGCTGGGACGTGCAGCTACTCTGGATTGCGACAAGCTTGGCGCTCTTCCTCAGGCAGCATCAAAGGGTTTATGGGAATAAATGTATTTGTATATAGTTATGGAAACTGCTGATCTTCACCTGGACTGGATTACTTGCAATCTAACTAAATGAAGAAGTACTGGGATGCAAGTACTGACAAATACGGACCATTAAATGCCTCTATTTGTGCAGTTTTTTTACCTTCAGAATCAAGAAGGTGACGGCCAAAAACCAAGAAGGCGAATTTTCTTTTTCACTTTTTTTGCGTTCAGCGGATCCCCTACTTTTTATGTGTTGAAACTGACCCATTTGGGAAGTCTTTTCCCATGGATTCCTCACATTAATCTCCAGCATAGCTCCATCTAGGTCTAAATACCCAGAAAAAGTAAACACACTTGTGTGCAAGACATTTATAAGGTTGTTGTGAGTGGATTAGACTTCATTCAATGTGATAAGCTCCAAACTCCTTACTGCTTGTGTTGAGAGACACGTTCATAGGTTTCTCCAAACCCGGGTGGTGCACGACGCACTTGACGGACAGCTCACTAAGCAGCGCCGACGGGAAGAGCAGCGTGCTCGTCACCAACGTCGTGCCGTCGCCCTGGTCGTAGGCGGATATAATGGGCGGTCCAAGTGTTCGGTTGTCCCCGCCGATGTTCCACATGATCTCTGCTGCAGGTCGGGACTGGGCGGTGCAGTTCGCCTCGGTGACTCCTGAGGACGACGTCACGTGACTCACCTCTGGTTTAGGTAAAACTGGCGAAAGAAAGATAAATATTATTCTTATATTCAATTTTTTCTTCAGTAAATTGAGCATATATTGTTTTTTCTCTGTGATACTGGCAACTGTGTATTTTCATAGACAACAGAAAGCAGATATTTGTTCCTCTGCCTTTATAATGGAGATGGAGAGACAGAGCACATCGCCTGTCAATCTTGTCCCCACCAGAAGACACAATGACACAAGTTGTCCTCCGACAGGACAGAAAACAGAGGCAAAGCAGCTTTTACTAACTCTGTGTTTGTGCGTCTGGATCTCAGTCGGTTGAGACAAAGCTTGTTTGGCAGAGCGAGGAGAAGGACACACACACACTGAGGCCTTGTGTCTGGGGAAACAGTGAGCCACTCATCCCCTGGGCTTCCTCCCAAATTAATCACCCCTTTCCCCCTCAGTGACACCCTCCCTCTGTCAACATTATCGCTCCAGAAACACACACACACACTCCGGGAACGTTTGCTTACGACTTCTAAAAGTCTAAAAAAGGTTGCGCTCTTTTTAACGTTGTGTTTTTTTTCACCTCTCTGGCACAGCAGCGGGCAAAACAGTAGCTGAATGACCCACTAAAGAAACTCAGGGTTTGTTTATACACAGCGCTTCCTTCCCTTTCCTGAGATATGGCTGGGATGCACACACACATATAGTAGCACACATTTCCTCTCAGCTTACAGTGGATCTCCAGGACAATATGGGTCAAGGTCATTTGGAAAATAATCCCTCAAGTGTGCAGTGTTTGCATTCAGCCTGAACTGTACAGGTTTGCTTTAAAGCTCCATAAAAATAAATTTAATTCAATTTAATGTTTTTTTTTATGCTGTTCTTTATGTATTTTCTTGTAGATTTTTGTGCTTTTGTATATAGGCCAATCTAGAGACAGCCATTGCAAACTATTTTCGGTTCGTCTCTATAAAAATCCACATTTAAGCGAGGAACTTTCACTTTGTGTTGATCTTGGCGGTCCCTGAGCACCAGAATCCCTTTAGAAAACCACTAATTTTACTGCAGCCGGGTCTGACAGTCTGCCCCGCTCAGTCCTGGTTCTCATTCTCCGGTGCCACCCTTCCTTCCAGCGGGCCTAGCAACACGGCCTGAACCTCCAGCAGCGTGGTGTCGGTGTTGGCTCCCAGCGGGGACCGGTGTTCATTTTAGTAACTTTAAATAATAAAATAATAATAATTTCTGTTTTTTCTCAAGGGGAGCAAATTCCAAGTGTAAAGCTTTGGTAATGTGCCTTTTAGATGCTAGTTCACGACCCATATTATTATCATTTAACACCCTAGTAGCATCATTTTTTCCCAGAAAATGACAGCAAGGAGTAGTCGAAGGAATGGAAACGTCATCTTTATCTGATTGTTCAGAACAATGTCTGGAAACACCGAACACTCGTCATAAGTTCCAAAATAGCTTCACCAAACATGATAATTCATTTGCGATGGCATTACCCAAAATAGATAAAGGGGCACGCCACCAGTTTTACATGCCAAAGTCTAATTAAAAGATTTAAATAAAAGATCCCGATCTACTGTCAATACTTCTCCAAACACCTACTTTCATACACCTTTACGTTCACATCATACAGTGTGATTTACATTGAGGAAAAGAGATAGTTCACAGCTACTCACCATAAACAGAGAGGCAGGCGACGTCACTTTTGGTGCCGTCTGGGTATGTGTGGAACTCGCAGGTGTAGCAGCCCTCGTCCTCCGTCCTGACCGCTTTGATGGTCAGCTGGGTGTCGCCCAGGGTTTGACTCAAGCTGACCCGACCCTTGTACTGCTCCTGTGTGCTCTGGTGGCCGTTCGTGGCGAAGGAGGCCACTTTGGTGGTGTCACCCTGTTCGGCCGTCTTCCTCCACAGCACCTGGCGCACCCTCTCAGAGAGGCTGTACCAGCAGGACAGCGTCACCGGCTTCCCGCTCACCACCGTCTTGTTGCCCTCCAGGTGCACTTTACCTGGGACAAAGGAAATGTTATTAATATTTAAAGGTCTTATTGATAACATTTTTATGTCGATTTTTTTAAATAATACATCCACAGAGCTTTTAGAAATGTGCAGAATAAAATATGGCTTTTCCTAAAAAAAAAAAAAAAATGAAAACAATTTTGGCGGGTCCAAAATTAATGTTTTGTTTATCTCTGTGGAAGATATCTGACATTTGGCTTGTGAGCCAACACTAAATACTATCTCTGGGTCGTCAGTTAGTGTGGAAAAAAATGGATAAATGACTGAGATTGATGGTAAATGCCTGGCAACCACTTGTTGTGAAGTAAATGCAATGGAACGGCGGAGCGAGAATGCAACATCTAGTTTCCGAATATTTTCAATAGCACCTTTAATATCAAGAAAATGAAGATGACTGTATGTTGGCTGTATGTAGATTTATGCTGGCATCAAAATGCACAGTAAAAACTTTACAGGACTGCTGCGTTTGTGCAACAAGAGGAGTCTGGGTGTAATAAAACACATTTAATAGCAACAACAGGAAGGCCAGCTGGGTGGGTGGGCTGTATCTACAACTTCCTGTCTCCTAAGGGATTTAGAAGAACAACAAACACCCTCTGTGGCCCTAATTTGTCTTTGTGAAAAAAAGCTCAGATGTTAGGAGTGAGCTGCAGCACTGGAAAATTCTTAACTTGTTCTTTAAGATAACAGAAGCTAGGAACCAAAATCCCAGACTGACCAGTGACGCTGATGCACGTCGTGCCTTCCAGCGGGCCCCGGGGGTAAACGTCAAAGATGCAGCGGTAGCAGCCCTCGTCATCGGGCCGCACCCTCTTGATGGTGATGTAGCTGGCGTCGTTGTTGGTGGCGGTGAGCAGCACGTTGGGATCTTGGTGGCTGATGCGCACCGGCACGCCCTGCTCGTACGCCAGCAGGACCTTCTTGTACCGGTCGAGCCAGCGCACTTGCCGGACGGTGTCGCCCGTTTCCGTGGTGACGTTGCAGCCGAGCAGCAGGGAGTGGCCCACCTCTGCACTCAGACTGGCAGGAGCTGTGACCTGACCTGAGTTCAGAGATACGTGTCAATTTCATGTACTGGCAAAATACAGTAGTGGGACAAGGACTGAGAACTTACTTAAAGAGGACCTATTATGCTTTTGTGCTTTTTCTCTTTCCTTTAGTGTGTTATCTAGTTTTTTCTACATGAAAATGGTCTGCAAAGTTACAAAGCCAAAAGTCCACGCCAAAGGGAGAAACACTGCTCCTGAACTGCCTAAAACGCCTTGCTTGAAGTCCCGCCTTTTCTTCCGTAACGTGGTGATGTCACCAAGTAACAAACAGAGCGTTTCAGACAGAGGGGGAAAAGAAGTGCTGCAGCACAGCCGGTATGAGTAAAGTAAAGTACAGTTTTTGAACATTAAAGTATGTAAACATGTTCTAGTAGAAACCCAAAATACAAACATTCACCTGAAAATAAGCATAATACTGGTCCTCTTTAAATTAAAAGTAGCATAACAACAATGTAAAAAAAACTCCATTACAATTTATAGTCCTTCATTCAAAAAAGACAGAAGTAAAATCAGCAAAATGTACTTAAAGTATCAAAAGTACTGCAGAGAAATGGCCCCTGTGATTGATATATTATTATATTAAATATTTAATCCTTATGCATCAATGTTAGAGCAACATTTTATTGTTGTAGCTGGTCAAGGTGGAGCCAGTTTTAACTATTTCAACCTGGTCTCACGGGAAAACGTATAAATAGCACATTACACGGACATTCCACGTGTCATGAGTACGCATTTTAGCCTTTTCGCGTGTCATTTGTGCACCACGCAAACGTCCGCTGTTAGGTTTAAGATAGAAAAACCACTAACTAAGGTTCAGGCAAGAAAACCACTTAGTTAGATTCAGGACAAAACGTCGTTGTTGGGCTTTAAATAAGTACGTAAATTAAGTAAAATACCCAACCTGGGGGTCAGGCCCCCACTAATTTTCTAATCTCTAAGATTTTATATGAAACGTTCAATCATTTCACGTCTTCGAGCGTCAAACAGTTATCTAAATAAAACCATTGGAGAAGTTTATAGGGGAAATGCCTCTTTTGTATCCTCCTGTGTACACATCAGAAACACCATCATCACATCACCAAACTAGATGCTGTTTTTTTTTTGGTAAGAAGTCAGAATGGTTGGGAACCATTGGTTTAATCTTTAACGCACTGTATTTTATTAACGGTCTGACATGGTTTTTTTTATGTAAAATCTTGTCAAATCCCTGTCAGATAGACGTAGTGGAGTAAAAAGTACAATATTTATTTTTAAGATAGTGTGCAGTAGAAGAAAATGAAATTGGTCAAAGTATATTTCCCATTATTGCCAAGCAGAGAACTCAGTACCAAGGAAACTGAACTATCTCCCAAACCAAAAAAGCACAAATGGATGCAGAACGTACCTTGCGTCCTGGAGACAGCCGGTCCGACCATCCAGAGCAGCAGACACAGGGTCAAAGCAGGTCGACACATCGCACACTGAGGCTGGGTCACCAACGCACACGCCGGGCCAGAATCACATCCAGGCTGCAGCTGAAAACACAAACACTGTCAGAGCTTAAACAGCCTCAACCACAACCTACAACTAGTTTGTGACTACATACAATTAAAAAACAGTGGCAAAGCAACAAGTGTGAGGCTGTGATGTAGATACCCTTGTCAGCTGTCTGGTGTTGTTGAGCTGCTGCTGGTCAGCACAGTTGTAGCTGCATCTTACTGACACACTGTCTGCTGTGATGGGAAACATGAAGGAGGATGACATTAGCAATGACAGCATCATCCCAGCATCATTACAGATTACACTCTTTATTTGGAAGTGAATGAAAACAGTCTTTTTTGCCACTTTGGGACATTCGTTGCCATGGCGATACAATGTGTAAGCATCAACAACAGCTGCTGATTCATGAAACATCACCTGGAGGTTGTAATCCACAGCATGCACACCCTGTCAAGTAAACCCACAATCATCCGGCAGCAAAACAAGCTGCCACACTTTGATGTCTAGACGGCGGCGACCTCGAGATTTCAAAATCAGTACCTGAAATCCAACCTCAAAGAAATTACAGTGGCCGGGTGATGCTGCGAGAAGTGAGGATGAGGCATTAGTCATGATTACGGTTTGTAAGGGTGTGTGGAGGGTGCAGCTCTTGGCTGGCTGTAACTTAACATCACATTGTGTTTAGAGGACAATAGAAAGATGCCAGATCTCTATATCCTGGACAAAAAGGTGGAAACAGCAGGGATCGGGCATAAACATAGCCTTTGATCAAGCAAACCGCCTAAAAACCACAAGACAGACCAGGTCCAGACCTCAGAGCTTTACTGGGCGTCATGTGCTCTTTTACACGCCAACCATCTGGCTTCAAACATGCAGCGTGCTCCTGTTGGGTAACGGTAAATCACTTTTCCACTACAAAAACGCCACTGATGTCTCACTGCAAATCTGATACAATCAATCAACTCTAGGCTTTTAATGTGAAACACCAGCAGATAAAGCCTAAGAAAGGCAGTAAGTGTCATATTCAGGAGAGCTGAATATTTCACGTTTACCAAAAGAGGGATTGACAAACTAAATCATAAAATGTGGCCCTACATCCAGATGTGCACGGGACATTTTTGCCACAGCTGGTTCAGTTCAGACAGATGTTATGTTATTTTTTCACATAATCAAGCCAATTATATGGATGTAAATCTTTCTTTTGCCACGTTTACCACATGAAAATCATAAAAAAATATTATTGATACAACGCTATATAGTAACACATATAACAATTCAACCAAAAAATAAATATTAAAGATAAAAAAATATCAACTGCTTCAGCAATATTTATTAAGAAAAGGTATAAGAAGTAAAATATTTTGTTGCAAAGTTACAAGTTAATTAATGCATAAATGGATTCAAACTTAGGTCACTGATACAGATATATGAGTTCATAATGAGAGAAAAAAACTAGTCTAAAAGAAGTTAAATGTTTTCAGTTAAATGTTTTTTTTTTTTTTAAAACATGCATATTCTTCACCATCAAAAGTTAGACAAACTAATTTAGATATGTTGACATTCCTGGATTAAGTAAACCAACTACTACCATTTCAAGATATTCAAAATCAAGTTTGCTGCAACTAAAAGACATGAAACTTACCAGCTGACAGATGAAAGTCCACAAAGACAAAGTGAGCTCCCTGTGCTTGAGGTGCTCTCTGTGCTACAGGTAATGTGAGACTGGAGCAGGAGAATCCATGCTTCAGAGATTTAACTACGACTGAACTGTTTCCAGTTTCCTGCTGCTGACTTTCAGCCCCTGATCTGTCTGAACAGCCTCAACTCTACTGCAGAACATGAGAGGAAAGCAGGACCTCTACTGGTCATGTTGTGCACCTGCTGCTAAAAATATGCAGCAGACCTTCAATGTAAACTCTGTTAGTGTTTCAACTCCTACTCTATATATTTTTTATCTTAATATGAAGTTTATATTCTAAATATGAAAAAAACAAAAAGCAGCAGCAGAAAATGTATATATAAAAAGACGTACAAAACAAAGGATGCTTCATCTGGATGCAACAGTGAATTAAAACTATCACCTAAATTATATTTCGAAATCAAAACTACTGATATGCTGAAATCAATGAACTGGTGCAGACATGTTCTCTGTGTTGAGGCACTAACAGTCTTGTGGGTTATTCGGTGGTGCTAATTAGTTAACTTAGTTAAAAGATAATTTTTTTCTTCCTTTCCCAGGTGATGCTTTTGGGTGGTCGTGTTTTTCTTTTCTCCCAGTGGACGTCCGTTGCCGCGTCTCGTTCTCTTCCTTCATTAAAGGTGTAGTCCTTCAGATAACAACAAGATATTAGTCAGTTTCCAAATGATTCAGAACAACAGTGATGTGGATAAACATGCAGACTGTGAATACACAATGTATCTCAAGTTGGTAGCCTGGTTCACCTCCAACATCTCCCATTTGATCAGTGATTCCTCCAATTCAGTCTGATTATCAAGCTAGTTACATGCTAGGTACGTTCAGCCTCCATTTGGTAAAGAGGACCTATTGTGCTCATTTTCAGGTGCTTACTTATATTTTCGGTTTCTACTAGAACGTGTTTACATATTTTAAATTTCAAAAAACGCTTTATTTTTCTCATACCGGATGTGCTGCAGCACCTCTGTCTGAAAAGCTGTTTGAGCGTTTCAGGAGCAGTGTTTCTCTCTTTGGCGTGGACTTTGGGCTTTATAACTTTGCAGACATTTTACATGCAAAAAAAACTATAAAACACAATAAAGGAGAGATGAAAAGCACAAAAGCATAATAGGTCCCCTTTACATAATTTTTGCAATGAAGCATAAATATGTACAAGTGTAAAATGAATAAATTGACTCACTCATCAATGTCTTTGATTGCTTTTTGTGGTGTGTTCTTCTCCTCAGGGTCCTTGTCTGACCGACTGAAGGTTTTAAGAAAAGTCAAAGATTAATTTGTGGGTTTTGTCTGAAAAGATCTCAATCAATTATGAGCATAATAACTATGAGACAGCGGTATTATAACAAGACAGGTGTTCAGTGCTTCTTGAAGTGGAAAACATAAGTGCCAGTTCTCTCTTATTCACATGTCTCACAGTAATAAGTTTATAATTACCGGTTCCAATGTTTCCGTATAAGCAGGGTGATGACGACTGCAGCAACAACACAAACACAAACACAGGCCACAACCACGGACACGATGATCAGAGTGAAATCTGTAAGAAAAGAGGGAAATTAGTGACACTCATTCATAAAGCAACTACAGATCAAATGGTATTATTGATCTGAGACCACCTAAAGGTAAAATAACAGAAATCCTCACTGTTATTAGATCCAGATTCCAACAGATCTGAGCTATAGTATTTATGAATCAGGATGTTTGGAAGTGTTTCTCACCATCAGCAGACGACTGTTTGACCTCAGGAATCATCATAGACACCTCTATCTGAGGACCAGAGAGCACTCTCACTGCACATCCAACCCGTGTGCTTTTGCCATGTAGACCAGACAGCCCAGCTGTAGTGGTGACAGTGACTGTGCCGTTGGTGTTGGTGACGCTGGTAGAGTTGTAGTGAGGGACAGTCAGTGTTACTGTGGGAGCAGGTCGAGCTGTGGCTGAGCAGGACACAACTGTTGATTCTGTGATGTGAAGAAAGGGTCCATGCAGCTCTGCAGAGATAAAATATTTAAATGTTAAACATTACAGAGAAGACAGATAATTAAAGAAATGTCTATAATAAGACAACAGGTTCTCACCATAGAGCTTCAGGCAGGTTGTAGCAGTGAGAGCACCTTCAGAGAAGGTGTTAAACAAACAGCGATAGCACCCTTCATCCTCCTCCATCACCCTCCTGATAACTATGGAGCTGTTCTGCAGTCCAGCATCTTTAAACTCCAGCTTACTTTGAAAACCAGCATTCACTCTTTCACCAAATCGTTCACTGTAAGTAGCTATGTTCTTCTCTCCATCAGGTAAAATCTTCTGCCATGTGACTTGCAGAACATCTCTAGATTGCATCAGCCAACAGTTCAAGTAGGCTTCCTCTCCTACAGCTGCCTCCACAGTCTGCTGGGTTTCTATCAGAGCTGTTAGACCTGCAGGAGATGACAGCACACATTGTGTTAGGATCAGTGGCGGCTGGTGGAAATGTTTCTAGATAGGGCTGTGCCACATCGGATCAATTTCAGCAAACATCCCGGTATGATTTAATGCAAAAAAGTGAAGGTATCAAAAACACATTACTACTTTGCAGTTAAATAATCAACAATTATTTTATTCCAACAGAAGCAGTAATGAATGCTTAGAAAAACACAACACTATGACATGTACTCAGTGGTGGAAAGTAACTAAGTACATTTACTCAAGTACTGCACTTAAGTACAATTTTGAGGTACTTGTACTTTACTTACTTTACGTATTTCCATGTTCTGCTACTTTCTACTCCACTACATCTCAGAGGGAAATATTGTACTTTTTACTCCACTACATTAATTTAATAACTTTAGTTACTTTACAGATTCAGATTATGAATACAAAATATAATCAAGGAATAAATGATGTATTATTATAGATTAAACTACCCAGCAGTATATAAAGTCATTAAAATGAGCTCCACCTTTACCAGCTGCAACATTAAAGTGATGAACACATTAATGCATCAATAAGTATAATCCAATAATATACATTATTCTAAATAATGTGTACTTTTATGTTTGGTACTTGAAAGATGAAGTAGGTGAGATTGAAGCAAATATGATTAAAACAAGTTTGGGGCGATAAATAATCGCCCCTCTCATTGTGGAAAGATGTTAATAATTTTATACTATTTAACATTTTCTCAGATTTTGCACTGTACTATAGAAATATTATATTTGGTTGCTATGATTACAGTGGCAAATATAGTAATGCATTTTTTCTTATTAATTTAATTGTAAGTGTAAAATTACCCCCCAAAAAAGCCTAATTTCTTTGTATTTATGAAAGAAATGGATCTATATCTGTCAACAATTTCTTCCTCACATAACAAAAAAAACAATGAAAACAATGAATGTATGCAATAAACTTAAAGTTTTTAAGTGAAATAATTTTTTTTATTATCTACTTATTTATTTTTGAGTGTTTTTTTTTTTTATTTTATGTTTGTTTTGTTTCATTTCTGTTGTCCTTTTATGTTTGTCATAGCTCTTTGTTTATGTTTTCTGCTGTTACAATGGATACTGTCATTTTGAAATAATAAAAAAAACAATACTCGCCCCTCTCTTATCAGATTTGAGGACGCTGATTGGCTAAATTTAATGTCAATCATTCATAGCTTGAATCAGTTATTGGCTAAACTGCTAAGTAGACCCGCCTGCTCGGAGCTGAACTTCAGACATAGAGAGGAGGGGAGTCAGGGGACCTGCAGGAAAACCATACATTTTGCACGGATGATTTTCTGTCATATTTAGCACATATTACTGGGAGCAATCCATATTTTAAACACACAAATATTGACAATTTGTATAATTTATTATTATTATTATCATCATTATTAATAGTAGTAGTAGTAGTAATGTTTTTGTTGTGTGTGGCTGCCCCTGTGACCATGATATTAATAATGAATTAACCAATGCAAAATCATTAACCGCCAAAACCATGCGTAATTAGGCAGCAACATCAGACTAAACATGCAGGAATCACACAGCTGAGCTTTCAGATTATCAGAATAATAAATGACATAATGGCTAGACCTTTATAACATTGCTGTATCATCTCTTTCTCACCTTTCTGAAAGACTCCCAACACACAAAGGACATGTAAGACTGCACGGTGCGCCATCCTGATACTGAACTGAATCTACCGCCAAATCTACAGAAAGTGAAAGTATCTGTACAACCAGGCCGTGGACCAATCAGGGAGAAGGAAGGACACCTCATCTCAATGAATCATTACCAGACTGCTGTTCAGCTACTCAGTACACTGAACTAATGATTCAAATCAACAGTTGTCTAATGTCATAGCAGAGGATGATAATTACAACCACAGGCTATGAGCTATTAAAGTCCAGGTTTATAAATGAATTAAAATGCATTAATGTAGGTCTATCATTGACATGATGAACATGCACATTTAAAGAGGTTACTTTCCCAAACAAAACAGGAGGGATAAATCCTGCCTACATGTGTGTTGACTCAGCAGAGATCACATTCAATGAGAAAAGTTGATCTACAGGAGAACAGATTAAATATCTGAAAGCAATACAGAATACCTGAGAGCCTTACTGCATTATGTTCTTATATTTTGTCACCTGCCATCTGAATTTTGTGTTTTCCTTTACATAAATAAAAGACAGTTTCACCATAAAAAGATGAAGAAAAATTCACCAGAACGCAGGACATTAAGTGTCTGATCCCCTAAAAACTTTACATTAAAGTACAAAAATACCAACACACTTAGAATATATATAATATACAGTATATATAATATATACAATTTTGAATAAAAAAACTTGAGTGCTTTACATAAATAGTTCTGATTTGCTGTGCAAAAAATTAACAGATTGAAATTTCTATTATATTTCTTGGAGACCTATTTGGCTTCTTGTGACCTTCTTTCCAAATTTAAACCACATTTCTCTCTCTCCTTTCTCTTTTTCTCCAACAAGAACACTAGATGGTGCTATCACCTCACAGGACACTTCCTTGTTTTAACTCTCCAAAGTTCTATGTCTTGGTTTTTGAACTTTGTTTCTGTGTTCCATGATATATATTTACAGATAATTAAATGGCCGTAGAACTATCCATATGTATACATACATACACATATAGATATACATATATATGTGTGTGTATATATATATATATATATATACACATACTGTAGATATACATATATACACATATAGTATATGTATACATATACACACATACTGTATGTGTATATATGTGTATACTGTATATATGTATGTATAAGTGTGTGTATATACAGTATGTATACATACATACTGTATATGCTGTATATACATATATAAACACATATACAAACACACATATATGTTATTATTATATACTTATATACATACATATAAACACACATATATATATATATATATATAACAAAAACATGTAGTGAACATTAGTGAAATCACTTATAACATTAAAACATCATTGCTTTAATAACCAAACTAATACAAATTAATATATGAAATGAATAAGAGAATAAATTATATTTATATTTATAAAATATATTTATTTTTTATCTTCATATGAAGTTTATGTTCTAAATATAAAAAAAACTAAAAGTAGCAGCAGAAAATGTATATAAAAAAGGCGTACAAAACAAAGGATGCTTCATCTGGATGCAACAGTGAATTAAAACTATCACCTAAATTATATTTCAAAATCAAAACTACTGATCTGCTGGAATCAATGAACTGGTGCAGACATGTTCTCTGTGTTGTGGCATTAACAGTTTTTATTCTGTTATACTAATTAGTTAACTGAGTTAATAAGATAATTTTTTTCTTGCTTTCCCAGATGATGCTTTTGGGGGGTCGTGTTTTTTATTTCTCCCAGTAGGTGTCCGTAGCCGCAGCTCGTTCTCTTCCTTCTTTAAAAGGTGTTATGAACCTTCATATAAAAACGAGATATTAATCAGTTTCCAAATCATTCAGAACAACAGTGATGTGGATAAACATGCAGACTATGAATACACAGTGTATCGTAAGTTGGTAGCCTGGTTCACCTCCAACATCTCCCATTTGATCAGTGATTCCTCCAAAAAGTCTGATTATCAAGCTAGTTACATGCTAGGTACTTTCAGCCTCCATTTGGTAAAGAGGACCTATTGTGGTCAGTTTCAGGTGCATACTTGTATTTTAGGTTTCTACTAGAACATGTTTACATATTTTAATGCTCAAAAAATGCTTAATTTTTCTCATACCGGATGTGCTGCAGCACCTCTTTTCACCCTCTGTCTGAAACGCTCTGTTTGAGCTCCCCTCCCTCCCTTGAAGCCCAGTCTCCCCTTATTGGTCAACTGGACCAAACTCTTCGGGATCTGCTCCAGCTCCGCATTAACTAGCTTTGTTTGAGGGCGTGCCAAACTAGCAGTTATGCAAACGTGTTACTTAGTGACATCACCACGTTACGGAAGAAAAGTTGGGGCTTCAAACAAGGTGTTTCAGGCAGTTCAGGAGCAGTGTTTCTCTCTTTTTAGGATGTACTTTGGGCTTTGTCACTTTGCAGACCTTTTACATGCACAAAAAACTATAACACACTAAAGGAGAGATGAAAAGCACATAAGCATAATAGGTCCCCTTTAAATCATTTTTGCAAAAAAGCATAAATATGTACAAGTGAAAAATGAATAAATTGACTCACTCATCCGTGTCTTTGATTGATTTTTGTGGTGTCTTGTTTTACTCAGAGTCCCCGTGTGACCGACTGAAAGATTTGAGAAAAGTCAAAGATTTATTTTTAGTTTTTTTCTGAAAAGATCTCAATCAATCATGAGCATAATAACTGTGAGACAGCGGTATTATAACAAGACAGGTGTTCAGTGCTTCCTGAAGTGAAAAACATAAGTGCCAGTACTCTCTTATTCACATGTCTCACAGTAATAAGTTTATAATTACCGGTTCTGGTGTTTCCGTTTAAGCAGGGTGATGACGACTGCAGCAACAACACAAACACAAACACAGGCCACAACCACGGACACGATGATCAGAATGAAATCTGTAAGAAAAGAGGGAAATTAGTGACACTCATTCATAAAGCAACTACAGATCAAATGGTATTATTGATCTGAGACCACCTAAAGGTAAAATAACAGAAATCCTCACTGTTAATAGATCCAGATTCCAACAGACCTGAGCTATAGAGTATTTATGAATCAGGATGTTTGGAAGTGTTTCTCACCATCATCAGACGACTGTTTGACCTCAGGAATCATCATAGACACCTCTATCTGAGGACCAGAGAGCACTCTCACTGCACATCCAACCTGTGTGCTGTTGCCATGGACACCAGACAGCCCAGCTGTAGTGGTGACAGTGACTGTGCCGTTGGTGTTGGTGATGCTGGTAGAGTTGTAGTGAGGGACAGTCAGTGTTACTGTGGGAGCAGGTCGAGCTGTGGCTGAGCAGGACACAACTGTTGATTCTCTGATGTGAAGAAAGGGTCCATGCAGCTCTGCAAAGATAAAATGTTTAAATGTTTAAACATTACAGAGAAGACAGAGAGTTATGGAAATGTCTATAATAAGACAGCAGGTTCTCACCATAGAGCTTCAGGCAGGTTGTAGCAATGAGAGCACCTTCAGAGAAGGTGTTAAACATACAGCGATAGCACCCTTCATCCTCCTCCATCACCCTCCTGATAACTATGGAGCTGTTCTGCAGTCCAGCATCTTTAAACTCCAGCTTACTCTGAAAACCAGCATTCACTCTTTCACCAAATCGTTCACTGTAAGTAGCCATGTTCTTCTCTCCATCAGGTAAAATCTTCTGCCATGTGACTTGCAGAACATCTCTAGATTGCATCAGGTGACAGGTTAAGCAGGCTTCCTCTCCTACAGCTGCCTCCACAGTGTGCTGGGTTTCTATCAGAGCTGTTAGACCTGCAGGAGATGACAGCACACATTGTGTTAGGATGTATTTTTCCCTTTGCAAAATATGATATAAATAATAAATTAACCAATGCAAAATCATTAGCCACCAAAACGATGTGCAACAGACAATAAACATGCAGGAATCACACAGCTGTGCTTTCAGATTATCAGAATAATAAATGACATAATGTCTAGACCTTTATAACATTGCTGTATCATCTCTTTCTCACCTTTCTGAAAGACTCCAAACACACAAAGGAAATGTAAGACTGCACGCTGTACTGAATCTACCACCAAACTTTAGTGGAAGTGAGAGTTTATGTAGATCTAGGCCGCGGATCAGTCAGGGAGAAGGAATGACCTTTTCTCCTTTCTTTTTTTCTCCAACAAGCACACTAGATGGTGCTATCACCTCACAGGACATTTCCTTGTTTTAACTCTCCAAAGTTCTATGTCTTGGTTTTTTAAATTTGTGTCTGTGTCCCATGATGGATATTTACAGATAATTAAATGGCCCTAGAACTATCCATATGTATACATACATATAAATATATACACATATAGATATACATATATATGTGGTATACAGTATATATGTATATATCTACACATACTGTAGATATACATATATACACACATATATATGTATACATATATGCACATATATATACACACACACACGTACTGTATCTGTATATATGTGTATACTGTATATATGTATGTATAAGTGTGTGTATATACTGTATGTACTGTATACATATATACACAGTATATACTGTATATACATATATAAACATATATACAAACATACTTATATGTTATTATTATATACTTATATACATACATATAAACACACATATACTGTATATATATATATATATATATATAACAAAAACATGTAGTGAACATAAGTGAAATACCTTATAACATTAAAACATCATTGCTTTAATAACCAAACAAATACAAATGAATATATGAAATGAATAAGAGAATAAATTATATTTATATTTATAAAAGATATAGAATTTTTTTTTTTCTTCATATGAAGTTTATATTCTAAATATAAAAATACAAAAAGCAGCAGCAGATAATGTATGTATAAAAAGACGTACAAAACAAAGGATGCTTCATCTGGATGCAACAGTGAATTAAAACTATCACCTAAATTATATTTCAAAATCAAAACTACTGATCTGCTGGAATCAATGACCTGGTGCAGACATGTTCTCTGTGTTGTGGCATTAACAGTCTTGTGGGTTATTCTGTGGTACTAATTAGTTAACTGAGTTGAAAGATCATTTTCTTCCTTCCAGAGATGATGGTTTTGGGTTGTCGTTGTTTTGATTTCTCTCAGTAGGCGTCCGTTGCCGCAGCTCGTTCTCTCCTTTCTTTAAAGGTGTTTTGGTCCTTCAGATAAAAACAAGATATTAGTCAGTTTTCAAATCATTCAGAACAACAGTGATGTGGATAAACATGCAGACTGTGAATACACAATGTATCGCAAGTTGGTAGCCTGGTTCACCACCAATATCTCCCATTTGATCAGTGATTCCTCCAATTCAGTCTGATTATCAAGCTAGTTGGTAGGTAGGAAAGTGAAGCCCCCAAATAAACAGAGTGAACACGGATTAAAGAGGACCTATTGTGCTCATTTTCAGGTGCATACTTGTATTTTGGGTTTCTACTAGAACATGTTTACATATTTTAAAGTTCAAAAAACGCTTTATTTTTCAGCCGCACCTCAAGCACAAAAGCATAATAGGTCCTCTTTAAATCATTTTTGCAAAGAAGCATAAATATGTACAAGTGAAAAATGAATAGATTGACTCACTCATCAGTGTCTTTGATTGCTTTTTGTGGTGTCTCCTCCTCCTCAGAGTCCCCGTGTGATCGACTGAAGGATTTAAGAAAAGTCAAAGATTTATTTGTGGGTTTTGTCTGAAAAGATCTCAATCAATCATGAGCATAATAACTGTGAGACAGCGGTATTATAACAAGACAGGTGTTCAGGGCTTGAAGTGAAAAACTTAAGTGCCAGTACTCTCTTATTCTCATGTTGGCATGTGTATCGGCCGGTATCAGCAATCTGTTGCGACTTATTCCTACTTATTCATTATTTTTTTAAGCATGTTATACTGTGTCAGTCATAATCATCTATTATTACACCTGGGCTATGAATCTTCTATAGTAGGTCTATAATACTGCAATAATATTCCAACTGGAACATTATAGGGTTAAGGTGGTGTGTTTAGTGTTAACAGTTAAAGTGCTTTCCTGTGTTATCTGTAGCCTATAGTAGGGTATCATTAAGGTTTTTGGAGCAGTGTCCCAGCCAGGATGCCCCCCCCCTCCCTCCCAAAAAGTCCCAGTCTGCTCTGATTGGTCAGCTGGCCAACTCTGTTTTGATTGGTCAACCGGACCAAACTCTTTGGACTCCACTCCAGCTCCGCTCTAACTAGATTTGTTTGAGGGCGTACCAAACGAGCTGTTATGCAAACATGTTACTTCAAGCGAGGCGTTTCAGGCAGTTCTCTCTTTGGTGTGGACTTTGGACTTTGCAACTTTGCAGACATTTTACATGCACAAAAAATATTACACAAAAGCATAAAAGGTCCCCTTTAAATAATTTTTGCAAAGAGGCATAAATATGTACAAGTGAAAAATGTATAAATTGACTCACTCATGAGTGTCTTTGATTGCTTTTTGTGGTGTGTTCTTCTTCTCAGAGTCCCTGTGTGATCGACTGAAGGATTTAAGAAAAGTCAAAGATTAATTTGTGGGTTTTGTCTGAAAAGATCTCAATCAATCATGAGCATAATAACTGTGAGACAGCGGTATTATAACAAGACAGGTGTTCAGGACTTCTTGAAGTGGAAAACATAAGTGCCAGTTCTCTCTTATTCACATGTCTCACAGTATAAGTTTATAATTACCGGTTCCGATGTTTCCGTATAAGCAGGGTGATGACGACTGCAGCAACAACACAAACACAAACACAGGCCAAAACCACGGACACGATGATCAGAATGAAATCTGTAAGAAAAGAGGGATATTATTAGTGACACTCATTCATAAAGCAACTACAGATCAAATGGTATTACTGATCTGAGACCACCTAAAGGTAAAATTACAGAAATCCTCACTGTTATTAGATCCAGATTCTTCATCAAAACCTGGAAAATAGAAACAACAGACATGAGCTATAGAGCATTATGAATCAGGATATTTGGAAGTGTTTCTCACCATCATCAGACGACTGTTTGACCTCAGGAATCATCATAGACACCTCTATCTGAGGACCAGAGAGCACTCTCACTGCACATCCAACCTGTGTGCTTTTGCCATGGAGACCAGACAGCCCAGCTGTAGTGGTGACAGTGACTGTGCCGTTGGTGTTGGTGACGCTGGTAGAGTTGTAGTGAGGGACAGTCAGTGTTACTGTGGGAGCAGGTCGAGCTGTGGCTGAGCAGGACACACCTGTTGATTCTCTGACGTGAAGAAAGGGTCCATGCAGCTCTGCAAAGATAAAATATTTAAATGATAAAACATTACAGAGAAGACAGATAATTAAAGAAATGTCTCTAATAACACAACAGGTTCTCACCATAGAGCTTCAGGCAGGTTGTAGCAGTGAGAGCACCTTCAGAGAAGGTGTTAAACATACAGCGATAGCACCCTTCATCCTCCTCCATCACCCTCCTGATAACTATGGAGCTGTTCTGCAGTCCAGCATCTTTAAACGCCAGCTTACTTTGAAAACCAGCATTCACTCTTTCACCAAATCGTTCACTGTAAGTAGCCATGTTCTTCTCTCCATCAGGTAAAATCTTCTGCCATGTGACTTGCAGAACATCTCTAGATTGCATCAGGCAACATTTCAAGCATGCTTCCTCTCCTACAGCTGCATGCACAGTCTGCTGGGTTTCTATCAGAGCTGTTAGACCTGCAGGAGATGACAGCACACATTGAGTTAGGATGTATTTTTCCCTTTGCAAAATATGATATAAATAATGAATTAACCAATGCAAAATCATTAGCCACCAAAACCATGTGCAACAGACAATAAACATGCAGGAATCACACAGCTGCACTTTCAGATTATCAGAATAATAAATGACATAATGTCTAGACCTTTATAACATTGCTGTATCATCTCTTTCTCACCTTTCTGAAAGACTCCCAACACACAAAGGACATGTAAGACTCCACGCTGAGCCATCCTGATACTGAACTGAATCTACCACCAAATCTACAGAAAGTTAAAGTATCTGTAAGTACATCCGGGTCGCGGACAAAGAGAGAGAAGAAAAGGACACCTCAACTCCAGCGGTTTATAAATGAATTAAAATGCATGAATGTAGGTCTATCATTGACATGAACAGGTACCACATGCACATTTAAAGAGGTTACTTTCCCAAACAAAACAGGAGGAATAAATCCTGCCTACATGTGTGTTGACTCAGCAGAGATCACATTCAATGAGAAAAGTTGATCTACAGGAGAACAGATTAAATAGAGAGAGCCTTACTGCATTATATTCCATTATATTTTGTCACTTGCCACCTGAATTTTGTGTTTTCCTTTACATAAATAAAAGACATTTCCACCACAAAAGGATGCAGATGTGCACGAGACATTTTCGCCACAGCTGGTGCAGTCCCAGAGGACAGATGTTATGTTATTTATTCTCATAATCATGTCAATTATGTGGATGTAAATCTTTCTCTTGCAACGTTTAACACATGAAAGTCATAAAACAATTAATTGATAAAACACTATAGTAACACATATAACAACTCAACCCAAAAATAAGTATTAAAAAATATTCTACAGTCAGGAACACTAAGAAAAATATCAACTGCTTCAGAAATATTTATTAAAAAAATAGAACAAGTTTAATATTTTGTGGCAAAGTTACAAGTCAATTAACGCATACATGGATTTAAAGTTAAGTCACTGATACAGGTATATGAGTTCATGATGAGGGAACAAAACTACTATAAAAAAAGCACATCTTCACCATAAAAAGTTAAACAAACTAATTTAGATATGTTGACATTCCTGGATTAAGTAAACCAACTACTACCATTTCAAGTTATTCCAAATCAAGTTTGTTGCAACTAAAAGACATCAAACTTACCAGCTGACAGATGAAAGTCCACAAAGACAAAGTGAGCTCCCTGTGCTTGAGGTGCTCTCTGTGCTACAGGTAATGTGAGACTGCAGGAGAATCCATGCTTCAGAGATTTAACTACGACTGAACTGTTTCCAGTTTCCTGCTGCTGACTTTCAGCCCCTGATCTGTCTGAACAGCCTCAACTCTCCTGCAGTACATGAGAGGGAAGCAGGACCTCTAGTGGCCATATTGTGCACCTGTTGCTAAAAATATGCAGCAGACATTCAATGTAAACTCTGTTAGTGTTTCAACTCCTACTCTATATTCTTTGATCTTCATATGAAGTTTATAGTCTAAATATGAAAAAAACAAAAAGCAGCAGCAGAAAATGTATATATAAAAACAAAGGATGCTTCATCTGGATGCAACAGTGAATTAAAACTATCACCTAAATTATATTTCAAGATCAAAACTACTGATCTGCTGGAATCAATGAACTGGTGCAGACATGTTCTCTGTGTTGTGGCACTAACAGTGTTATGGGTTATTCTGTGGTACTAATTAGTTAACTGAGTTGAAAGATAACTTTCTTCCTTTCAGAGATGATGGTTTTGGGTGGTTGTGGTTTTTATCTTTCTCAGTAGACGTCTGTAGCCGCAGCTCGTTCTCTTCATTCATTAAAGGTGTTTTGGTCCTTCAGATAAAAACAAGATATTGGTCAGTTTCCAAATCATTCAGAACAACAGTGATGTGGATAAACATGCAGACTGTGAATACACAATGTATCGCAAGTTGGTAGCCTGGTTCACCTCCAACATCTCCCATTTGATCAGTGATTCCTCCAATTCAGTCTGATTATCAAGCTAGTTGGTAGGTAGGAAAGTGAAGCCCCCAAATAGACAGAGTGAAGACAGATTAAAGAGGACCTATTGTGCTCATTTTCAGATGCATACTGTATTTTAGGTTTCTACTAGAACATGTTTACATATTTTAAAGTTCAAAAAACGCTTTATTTTTCTCATACCGGATGTGCTACAGCACCTCTTTTCACCCTCTGTCTGAAACGCTCTGTTTGAGCTCCCCTCCCTCCCAAGAAGCCCAGTCTACTCTGATTGGTCAACTGGACCAAACTCTTCGGGATCTGCTCCAGCTCCACATTAACTAGCTTTGTTTATGTGCGTACCAAACTAGCAGTTATGCAAACGTATTATTTAGTTACCTCACCACGTTACGGAAGAAAAGGTGGGACTTCAAACAAGGTGTTTCAGGCAGCTCAGGAGCAGAGTTTCTCTCTTTTTAGCATGGACTTTGGGCTTTGTAACTTTGCAGACCTTTTACATGCACAAAAAACTATATAACACACTAAAGTAAAAAGGAAAAAGCATAATAGGTCCTCTTTAAATCATTTTTGCAAAGAAACAAAAATATGTACAAGTGAAAAATTAATAAATTGACTCACTCATCAGTGTCTTTGATTGCTTTTTGTGGTGTCTTGTTCTACTCAGAGTCCCTGTGTGACCAACTGAAGGATTTAAGAAAAGTCAAAGATTAATTTGTGGGTTTTGTCTGAAAAGATCTCAATCAATCATGAGCATAATAACTGTGAGACAGCGGTATTATAACAAGACAGGTGTTCAGGGCTTCTTGAAGTGAAAAAACATAAGTGCCAGTTCTCTCTTATTCACATGTCTCACAGTAATAAGTTTATAATTACCGGTTCCGGTGTTTCCGTTTAAGCAGGGTGATGACGACTGCAACAACAACACAAAACACAACCACGGACACGATGATCAGAGTGAAATCTGTAAGAAAAGAGGGAAATTAGTGACACTCATTCATAAAGCAACTACAGATCAAATGGTATTATTGATCTGAGACCACCTAAAGGTAAAATGATAGAAATCCTCACTGTTATTAGATCCAGATTCCTCATCAAAACCTGGAAAATAGAAACAACAGACATGAGCTATAGAGCATTTATGAATCAGGATGTTTGGAAGTGTTTCTCACCATCATCAGACGACTGTTTGACCTCAGGAATCATCATAGACACTTCTATCTGAGGACCAGAGAGCACTCTCACTGCACATCCAACCCGTGTGCTGTTGCCATGTAGACCAGACAGCCCAGCTGTAGCGGTGACAGTGACTGTGCCGTTGGTGTTGGTGATGCTGGTAGAGTTGTAGTGAGGGACAGTCAGTGTTACTGTGGGAGCAGGTCGAGCTGTGGCTGAGCAGGACACAACTGTTGATTCTCTGACGTGAAGAAAGGGTCCATGCAGCTCTGCAAAGATAAAATATTTGAATGTTAAACATTACAGAGAAGACAGAGAGTTATGGAAATGTCTCTAATAACACAGCAGGTTCTCACCATAGAGCTGCAGGCAGGTTGTAGCACTGAGAGCACCTTCAGAGAAGGTGTTAAACATACAGCGATAGCACCCTTCATCCTCCTCCATCACCCTCCTGATAACTATGGAGGTATTCTGCAGTCCAGCATATCTAAACTCCAGCTTACTCTGAAAACCAGCATTCACTGTTTCACCAAATCTTTTGCTGTAAGTAGCCATGTTCTTCTCTCCATCAGGTAAAATCTTCTGCCATGTGACTTGCAGAACATCTCTAGATTGCATCAGGCAACAGTTCAAGCAGGCTTCATCTCCTACAGCTGCCTCCACAGTGTGCTGGGTTTCTATCAGAGCTGTTAGACCTGCAGGAGATGACAGCACACATTGAGTTAGGATGTATTTTTCTCTTTGCAAAATATGATATAAATAATGAATAAATGCAAAATCATTAGCCGCCAAAACGATGCGTAATTACGCAGCAACAACAGACAATAAACATGCAGGAATCACACAGCTGTGCTTTCAGATTATCAGAATAATAAATGACATAATGGCTAGACCTTTATAACATTGCTGTATCATCTCTTTCTCACCTTTCTAAAGACTCCCAACACACAAAGGAAATGTAAGACTGCACGGTGCGCCATCCTGATACTGTACTGAATCTACCGCCAAAACTACAGAAAGGGAAAGTTTGAAGAAAGTCTTCCTCCCTGTAATGATACATCCAGGCAGCAGACCAATCAGGGAGAAGGAAGGACACCTCAATCAATCAATCATTAACAGACTGCTGTTCAGCTACTCATTACACTGAACTACTGATTCAACAGTTGTTTCTAATATCCTGGAAGATATATAGCTAAATTATTAGTCTATATTTATCCATTAGGTGTTATTAATTCTAAGGTCTCAGGTCTTTCTGACAGGTGAAGAGGAAGATAAAAGGTTTATGTAAACTAGTCTCATATATTTCCACACATATATATTTTGGAGGGAAGATGGACTTTGTTTCTGTGTCCCATGATGTATATTTACAGATAATTAAATGGTCCTATAACTATCCATATGTATACATACACATATAATGTATATACACATATAGATACATACATATAAACACATATACTGTATACATATATATAAACAAATATACATATATATATAAATAAATATACATATATATACACACACTTATATGTTATTATATAGTTACATATATACATATAAACACATATAAGTGCTGTAATGATACAATATGTGACAGGGTCTGCATCAGTTCACAACTTCTCACACTACTGTGAGGGAAACATAAAATAACAATGTAAAATAAATGCAAAATGAACTAAATGTGCTCTGCCTCACATGTCAATGCAATTACAGGGTAAACAGTGACTCCACGCATGTACACACACAACATTAGAAGAGTAACAACACACACATTAGTTTTATGCAAATCCCACAAGAAAACTACATTACCCATAATGCCACGGGGCAGGAGGCGCGACTCTTAAACCAGCGGCGGCACTTCAAACGAACACAGTAGGCAACAATGCGATGCTAACTCTGCAATAACTTTAAAACACCTTGCAGTACAGACTTCCTCTTTGTACATTACAACTGTCTTCTATCATTCTTTCAGAATATAGTCACGGTATCGTGAATTGACACTGAAATGACATTTATAAACGTGATTCTCCGTCAACATACCTGTTTCTGTATCAGGTCCAAACACACACTGACAGACACCTTCTCACATCTCGCATGTACCACAGTTCAACAGAGGGGTTCAACAATGAAAATACCAAAATACTTACATGAAAATAAAGGATAGATTATATATTACCCCTTTTGTTTGTGTTGAAAACAATCGCACGACATTGTTAAGATTAATCTAATACAATCATTCAATATTAAATAAAATTGTAAGAGTACTAGAAATCTGTCCCCCCCTCTCAATCATTGGCAGATGGAATATCCCCTTTTTGAGACGATACCATTTCACACAGTGTAAGGGGAGATAAAATTAGCTGGAATACCAAAACACACCATTACATATATAAAACAAACAAGTGAAATCACTTATAATATTAAAACAGCATTGCTTTAATAACCAAACAAGTACAAATTAATATATGAAATGAATCAGAGAATACATTATTAAAAACACATCAACTATTAGAAACTCCTTGTACACTACACATTATTAATCCAGAGTTTGACAGGGATGAGTTAAAACAATATTAACACACTTAATATAGTAAGATCTTTACTACAGTTACAGCCATAAAGTTAATGTGCATCAGAGGTTAATTGAGAAATAAATAACATGAGAACACAAACATCAAACATTAAAGTGCAAAGAAAAGTGCAACACATTTATATATTATGTCTATTTTGTAATATATATGAATACATTATCGATACATATATAGCTAGATATAAATATGCTGGATTTAGAATAAAACAATCACCTGATTGCTTCACACAACTTTCACAATTAATTAATTAATTCATAAATAGATTTAAACATATTTACATTTTTAGTACAGGTCACTGAAACAGATATATGAGTTATGAGTATAAGAGTATTCTAAAAAAAAAGTGCATGTTATTATCAGTAAAACATTTATATCTTCAGACAGGTCGTGGAGAGTTTCACCATTAAAAGTTAGGCAAAATAATTTAGATATGTTGACATTCCTGGATTAAGTAAACCAACTACTATCATTTCAAATTATTCCAAATCAAGTTTGCTGCAACTAAAAGACATGAAACTTACCAGCTGACAGATGAAAGTCCACAAAGACAAAGTGAGCTCCCTGTGCTTGAGGTGCTCTCTGTGCTACAGGTAATGTGAGACTGGAGCAGGAGAATCCATGCTTCAGAGATTTAACTACGACTGAACTGTTTCCAGTTTCCTGCTGCTGACTTTCAGCCCCTGATCTGTCTGAACAGCCTCAACTCTACTGCAGCACATGAGAGGAAAGCAGGACCTCTAGTGGCCATGTTGTGCACCTGCTGCTAAAAATATACAGCAGACATTCAATGCAAACTCTGTTAGTGTTTCAACTCCTACTCTATATATCTTGATCTTCATATGAAGTTTAATGAAGTTTATAGTCTAAATATGAAAAAAACAAAAAGCAGCAGCAGAAAATGTATGTATAAAAAGACGTACAAAACAAAGGATGCTTCATCTGGATGCAACAGTGAATTAAAACTATCACCTAAATTATATTTCAAAATCAAAACTACTGATCTGCTGGAATCAATGAACTGGTGCAGACATGTTCTCTGTGTTGTGGCACTAACAGTCTTGTGGGTTATTCTGTGGTATTAATTAGTTAACTGAGTTGAAAGATAACTTTCTTCCTTTCAGAGATGATGGTTTTGGGTGGTTACGGTTTTTATCTTTCTCAGTAGACGTCTGTAGCCGCAGCTCGTTCTCTTCCTTCATTAAAGGTATTTTGGGCCTTCAGATAAAAAACAAGATATTAATCAGTTTCCAAATCATTCAGAACAACAGTGATGTGGATAAACATGCACACTATGAATACACAATGTATCGCAAGTTGGTAGCCTGGTTCACCTCCAACATCTTTGATTTAATCAGTGATTCCTCCAAAAAGTCTGATTATCAAGCTAGTTACATGATAGGTAGGTTCAGCCTTCATTTGGTAAAGAGAACCTATTGTGCTCATTTTCAGGTGCATACTTGTATTTTAGGTTTCTACTAGAACATGTTTACAAGCTTTAAAGTTCAAAACACGCTTTATTTTTCCTCATACCGTCTGTGCTGCAACACCTCTTTTCACCCTCTGTCTGAAACGCTCTGTTTGAGCTCCTGCCCCCTTCCCAAAAAAAGCCCAGTCTGCTCTGATTGGTCAGCTGGCCCACTGTTGTGATTGGTCAACCAAACCAAAGTCTTTGGACTCCCCTCCAGCTCCACTCAATCTAGATTTGTTTGACAGCGTGCCAAATATCCGTTATGCAAACGTATTACTTGGTGACATCACCACGTTACGGAAGAAAAGGCCAGAATTCGAACAAGGTGTTTCAGGCAGTTCAGGAGTAGTGTTACTCCCTTTGGCGTGGACTTTGGGCTTTGTAACTTTGCATACTATATAACACAAATTATATAACACACTAAAGCAGAGAGGAAAAGCACAAAAGCATAATAGGTCCTCTTTAAATAATTTTTGCAAAGAACCAATGTAGGATAAATACGTATAAGTGAAAAATGAATAAATTGACTCACTCATGAGTGTCTTTGATTGCTTTTTGTGGTGTGTTCTTCTTCTCATAGTCCCCGTGTGAACGACTGAAGGATTTAAGAAAAGTCAAAGATGTATTTGTGGGTTTTGTCTGAAAAGATCTCAATCAATCATGAGCATAATAACTGTTATACAGCGGTGTTACAACAAGACAGGTGTTCAGTGCTTCTTGAAGTGAAAAAACATAAGTGCCAGTACTCTCTTATTCACGTCTCACAGTAATAAATTTATAATTACCGGTTCTGATGTTTCCGTATAAGTAGGGCGATGACGACTGCAGCAACACAAACACAAACCACGAGCAACACGATGATCAGAGTGAAATCTGTAAGAAAAGAGGGAAATTAGTGACACTCATTCATAAAGCAACTACAGATCAAATGGTATTATTGATCTGAGACCACCTAAAGGTAAAAGGTAAAAATAAATCCTCACTGTTATTAGATCCAGATTCCTCATCAAAACCTGGAAAATAGAAACAACAGACCTGAGCTATAGAGTATTTATGAATCAGGATGTTTGGAAGTGTTTCTCACCATCATCAGACGACTGTTTGACCTCAGGAATCATCATAGACACCTCTATCTGAGGACCAGAGAGCACTCTCACTGCACATCCAACCTGTGTGATGTTGCCATGTAGACCAGACAGCCCAGCTGTAGCGGTGACAGTGACTGTGCCGTTGGTGTTGGTGACGCTGGTAGAGTTGTAGTGAGGGACAGTCAGTGTTACTGTGGGAGCAGGTCGAGCTGTGGCTGAGCAGGACACAACTGTTGATTCACTGACGTGAAGAAAGGGTCCATGCAGCTCTGCAAAGATAAAATATTTGAATGTTAAACATTACAGAGACCATAGAGAGTTATGGAAATGACCCTTATAAAACATCAGGTTATCACCATAGAGCTGCAGGCAGGTTGTAGCAGTGAGAGCACCTTCAGAGAAGGTGTTAAACATACAGCGATAGCACCCTTCATCCTCCTCCATCACCCTCCTGATAACTATGGAGGTGTTCTGCAGTCCAGCATATCTAAACTCCAGTTTACTCTGAAAACCAGCATTCACTCTTTCACCAAATCGTTCACTGTAAGTAGCCATGTTCTTCTCTCCATCAGGTAAAATCTTCTGCCATGTGACTTGCAGAACATCTCTAGATTGCATCAGGCAACAGTATAAACAGGCTTCCTCTCCTACAGCTGCATGCACAGTCTGCTGGGTTTCTATCAGAGCTGTTAGACCTGCAGGAGATGACAGCACACATTGTGTTAGGATGTATTTTTCCCTTTGCAAAATATGATATAAATAATAAATTAACCAATGCAAAATCATTAGCCACCAAAACAATGTGCAACAGACTAAACATGCAGGAATCACACAGCTGCACTTTCAGATTATCAGAATAATAAATGACATAATGTCTAGACCTTTATAACATTGCTGTATCATCTCTTTCTCACCTTTCTGAAAGACTCCCAACACACAAAGGAAATGTAAGACTGCACGGTAGGCCATCATTGTTCCACACTGTACTGAATCTACAGTCAAACCTACAGATAGTCAAAGTTGTCATTACGTAGGCTGCAGGTGCACGCAGGTAACGTCCAGGTAAGTTGATCTCGGTGGGTGCCAAATAAACATCTATTGACCAACAATGTAGCAACGAATCCTTACCAAATAAATAAGGGCATAAAATATAATCATAACAAAAGTGTTATTTATTAATAAATGGCAAATTAGCTCTTTAAAATGTGATAGAAAGAGCTCCTATTGCCCCCCATGCCACTGCAATGGTACATCCAAGCCTCGGACCAATCAGGGAGAAGGAAGGACACCTCAACTCAATGAATCGTTACCAGACTGCTGTTCAGCTACTCAGTACACTGAACTAATGATTCAAATCAACAGTTGTCTAATGTCATGGCAGAGGATGATAATTACAACCACAGGCTATGAGCTATTAAAGTCCAGGTTTATAAATGAATTAAAATGCATTAATGTAGGTCTATCATTGACATGAACAGGTGCCACATGCACATTTAAAGAGGTTACTTTGCCAAACAAAACAGGAGGGATTTGTTATTTTTTCACATAATCAAGCCAATTATGTGGATGTAAATCTTTCTCTTGCCACATTTACCATATGAAAATCATAAAACAATTGATTGATAGAACACTATAGTAACACATATAACAACTCAACCCAAAAATAAATATTAAAGATATTATACAGCCAGGAACACTAAGAAAAATATCAACTGCTTCAGAAATATTCATTAAGAAAAGGTATAACAAGTTTAATATTTTGTGGCAAAGTTACAAGTTAATTAACGTATAAATTGATATAAACCTAAGTCACTGATACAGATATATGAGTTCATAATGAGGAAACAACACTACTATAAAAATATATATATATATATATATCTTCACCATAAAAAGTGAAACAAACTAATTTAGATATCCTGACATTCCTGGATTAAGTAAACCAACTACTACCATTTCAAGTTATTCCAAATCAAGTTTGCTGCAACTAAAAGACATGAAACTTACCAGCTGACAGATGAAAGTCCACAAAGACAAAGTGAGCCCCCTGTGCTTGAGGTGCTCTCTGTGCTACAGGTAATGTGAGACTGGAGCAGGAGAATCCATGCTTCAGAGATTTAACTACGACTGAACTGTTCCCAGTTTCCTGCTGCTGACTTTCAGCCCCTGATCTGTCTGAACAGCCTCAACTCTCCTGCAGAACATGAGAGGAAAGCAGGACCTCTAGTGACCATGTTGTGCACCTGCTGCTAAGAATATGCAGCAAACATTCAATGTAAACTCTGTTAGTGTTTCAACTCCTACTCTATATATTTTGATCTTCATATGAAGTTTATAGTCTAAATATGAAAAAAAGCAGCAGCAGAAAATGTATGTATAAAAAAAACGTACAAAACAAAGGATGCTTCATCTGGATGCAACAGTGAATTAAAACTATCACCTAAATTATATTTCGAAATCAAAACTACTGATCTGCTGGAATCAATGAACTGGTGCAGACATGTTCTCTGTGTTGTGGCACTAACAGTCTTGTGGGTTATTCTACTAATTAGTTAACTGAGTTAAAAGATAATTTTTTTCTTGCTTTCCCAGGTGATGCTTTTGGGTGGTCGTGGGGTTTTTTTCTCCCAGTAGGCGTCCGTTTCCGCGTCTCGTTCTCTTCATTCATTAAAGGTGTAGTCCTTCAGATAACAACAAGATATTAGTCAGTTTCCAAATGATTCAGAACAACAGTGATGTGGATAAACATGCAGACTGTGAATACACAATGTATCTCAAGTTGGTAGCCTGGTTCACCTCCAACATCTCCCATTTGATCAGTGATTCCTCCAATTCAGTCTGATTATCAAGCTAGTTACATGCTAGGTACGTTCAGCCTCCATTTGGTAAAGAGGACCTATTGTGCTCATTTTCAGGTGCTTACTTATATTTTCGGTTTCTACTAGAACGTGTTTACATATTTTAAATTTCAAAAAACGCTTTATTTTTCTCATACCGGATGTGCTGCAGCACCTCTGTCTGAAAAGCTGTTTGAGCGTTTCAGGAGCAGTGTTTCTCTCTTTGGCGTGGACTTTGGGCTTTATAACTTTGCAGACATTTTACATGCAAAAAAAACTATAAAACACAATAAAGGAGAGATGAAAAGCACAAAAGCATAATAGGTCCCCTTTACATAATTTTTGCAATGAAGCATAAATATGTACAAGTGTAAAATGAATAAATTGACTCACTCATCAATGTCTTTGATTGCTTTTTGTGGTGTGTTCTTCTCCTCAGGGTCCTTGTCTGACCGACTGAAGGTTTTAAGAAAAGTCAAAGATTAATTTGTGGGTTTTGTCTGAAAAGATCTCAATCAATTATGAGCATAATAACTATGAGACAGCGGTATTATAACAAGACAGGTGTTCAGTGCTTCTTGAAGTGGAAAACATAAGTGCCAGTTCTCTCTTATTCACATGTCTCACAGTAATAAGTTTATAATTACCGGTTCCAATGTTTCCGTATAAGCAGGGTGATGACGACTGCAGCAACAACACAAACACAAACACAGGCCACAACCACGGACACGATGATCAGAGTGAAATCTGTAAGAAAAGAGGGAAATTAGTGACACTCATTCATAAAGCAACTACAGATCAAATGGTATTATTGATCTGAGACCACCTAAAGGTAAAATAACAGAAATCCTCACTGTTATTAGATCCAGATTCCAACAGATCTGAGCTATAGTATTTATGAATCAGGATGTTTGGAAGTGTTTCTCACCATCAGCAGACGACTGTTTGACCTCAGGAATCATCATAGACACCTCTATCTGAGGACCAGAGAGCACTCTCACTGCACATCCAACCCGTGTGCTTTTGCCATGTAGACCAGACAGCCCAGCTGTAGTGGTGACAGTGACTGTGCCGTTGGTGTTGGTGACGCTGGTAGAGTTGTAGTGAGGGACAGTCAGTGTTACTGTGGGAGCAGGTCGAGCTGTGGCTGAGCAGGACACAACTGTTGATTCTGTGATGTGAAGAAAGGGTCCATGCAGCTCTGCAGAGATAAAATATTTAAATGTTAAACATTACAGAGAAGACAGATAATTAAAGAAATGTCTATAATAAGACAACAGGTTCTCACCATAGAGCTTCAGGCAGGTTGTAGCAGTGAGAGCACCTTCAGAGAAGGTGTTAAACAAACAGCGATAGCACCCTTCATCCTCCTCCATCACCCTCCTGATAACTATGGAGCTGTTCTGCAGTCCAGCATCTTTAAACTCCAGCTTACTTTGAAAACCAGCATTCACTCTTTCACCAAATCGTTCACTGTAAGTAGCTATGTTCTTCTCTCCATCAGGTAAAATCTTCTGCCATGTGACTTGCAGAACATCTCTAGATTGCATCAGCCAACAGTTCAAGTAGGCTTCCTCTCCTACAGCTGCCTCCACAGTCTGCTGGGTTTCTATCAGAGCTGTTAGACCTGCAGGAGATGACAGCACACATTGTGTTAGGATCAGTGGCGGCTGGTGGAAATGTTTCTAGATAGGGCTGTGCCACATCGGATCAATTTCAGCAAACATCCCGGTATGATTTAATGCAAAAAAGTGAAGGTATCAAAAACACATTACTACTTTGCAGTTAAATAATCAACAATTATTTTATTCCAACAGAAGCAGTAATGAATGCTTAGAAAAACACAACACTATGACATGTACTCAGTGGTGGAAAGTAACTAAGTACATTTACTCAAGTACTGCACTTAAGTACAATTTTGAGGTACTTGTACTTTACTTACTTTACGTATTTCCATGTTCTGCTACTTTCTACTCCACTACATCTCAGAGGGAAATATTGTACTTTTTACTCCACTACATTAATTTAATAACTTTAGTTACTTTACAGATTCAGATTATGAATACAAAATATAATCAAGGAATAAATGATGTATTATTATAGATTAAACTACCCAGCAGTATATAAAGTCATTAAAATGAGCTCCACCTTTACCAGCTGCAACATTAAAGTGATGAACACATTAATGCATCAATAAGTATAATCCAATAATATACATTATTCTAAATAATGTGTACTTTTATGTTTGGTACTTGAAAGATGAAGTAGGTGAGATTGAAGCAAATATGATTAAAACAAGTTTGGGGCGATAAATAATCGCCCCTCTCATTGTGGAAAGATGTTAATAATTTTATACTATTTAACATTTTCTCAGATTTTGCACTGTACTATAGAAATATTATATTTGGTTGCTATGATTACAGTGGCAAATATAGTAATGCATTTTTTCTTATTAATTTAATTGTAAGTGTAAAATTACCCCCCAAAAAAGCCTAATTTCTTTGTATTTATGAAAGAAATGGATCTATATCTGTCAACAATTTCTTCCTCACATAACAAAAAAAACAATGAAAACAATGAATGTATGCAATAAACTTAAAGTTTTTAAGTGAAATAATTTTTTTTATTATCTACTTATTTATTTTTGAGTGTTTTTTTTTTTATTTTATGTTTGTTTTGTTTCATTTCTGTTGTCCTTTTATGTTTGTCATAGCTCTTTGTTTATGTTTTCTGCTGTTACAATGGATACTGTCATTTTGAAATAATAAAAAAAACAATACTCGCCCCTCTCTTATCAGATTTGAGGACGCTGATTGGCTAAATTTAATGTCAATCATTCATAGCTTGAATCAGTTATTGGCTAAACTGCTAAGTAGACCCGCCTGCTCGGAGCTGAACTTCAGACATACAGAGAGGAGGGGAGTCAGGGGACCTGCAGGAAAACCATACATTTTGCACGGATGATTTTCTGTCATATTTAGCACATATTACTGGGAGCAATCCATATTTTAAACACACAAATATTGACAATTTGTATAATTTATTATTATTATTATCATCATTATTAATAGTAGTAGTAGTAGTAATGTTTTTGTTGTGTGTGGCTGCCCCTGTGACCATGATATTAATAATGAATTAACCAATGCAAAATCATTAACCGCCAAAACCATGCGTAATTACGCAGCAACATCAGACTAAACATGCAGGAATCACACAGCTGAGCTTTCAGATTATCAGAATAATAAATGACATAATGGCTAGACCTTTATAACATTGCTGTATCATCTCTTTCTCACCTTTCTGAAAGACTCCCAACACACAAAGGACATGTAAGACTGCACGGTGCGCCATCCTGATACTGAACTGAATCTACCGCCAAATCTACAGAAAGTGAAAGTATCTGTACAACCAGGCCGTGGACCAATCAGGGAGAAGGAAGGACACTTCAACCCAATGAATCATTACCAGACTGCTGTTCAGCTACTCAGTACACTGAACTAATGATTCAAATCAACAGTTGTCTAATGTCATAGCAGAGGATGATAATTACAACCACAGGCTATGAGCTGTTAAAGTCCAGGTTTATAAATGAATTAAAATGCATTAATGTAGGTCTATCATTGACATGATGAACATACACATTTAAAGAGGTTACTTTGCCAAACAAAACAGGAGGGATAAATCCTGCCTACATGTGTGTTGACTCAGCAGAGATCACATTCAATGAGAAAAGTTGATCTACAGGAGAACAGATTAAATATCTGAAAGCAATACAGAATACCTGAGAGCCTTACTGCATTATGTTCTTATATTTTGTCACCTGCCATCTGAATTTTGTGTTTTCCTTTACATAAATAAAAGACAGTTTCACCATAAAAAGATGAAGAAAAATTCACCAGAACGCAGGACATTAAGTGTCTTAACCCCTAAAAACTTTACATTAAAGTACAAAAATACCAACACACTTAGAATATATATAATATACAGTATATATAATATATACAATTTTGAATAAAAACACCTGAGTGCTTTACATAAATAGTTCTGATTTGCTGTGCAAAAAATTAACAGATTGAAATTTCTATTATGTTTCTTGGAGACCTATTTGGCTTCTTGTGATCTTCTTCTTTCTAAATTTAAACCACATTTCTCTCTCTCCTTTCTCTTTTTCTCCAACAAGCACACTAGATGGTGCTATCGCCTCACAGGACACTTCCTTGTTTTAACTCTCCAAAGTTCTATGTCTTGGTTTTTGAACTTTGTTTCTGTGTCCCATGATGTATATTTACAGATAATTAAATGGCCGTAGAACTATCCATATGTATACATACATACACATATAGATATACATATATATGTGTGTATATATATACATATATACACATACTGTAGATATACATATATACACATATAGTATATGTATACATATATGCACATATATATACACACATACTGTATGTGTATATATGTATGTATAAGTGTGTGTATATACTGTATGTATACATACATACTGTATATGCTGTATATACATATATAAACACATATACAAACACACGTATATGTTATTATTATATACTTATATACATACATATAAACACACATATATATATATATATATAACAAAAACATGTAGTGAACATTAGTGAAATCACTTATAACATTAAAACATCATTGCTTTAATAACCAAACAAATACAAATTAATATATGAAATGAATAAGAGAATAAATTATATTTATATTTATAAAATATATTTATTTTTTTATTATTTTTAGTTTATGTTCAAAATATAAAAAAAACTAAAAGTAGCAGCAGAAAATGTATATAAAAAAGACGTACAAAACAAAGGATGCTTCATCTGGATGCAACAGTGAATTAAAACTATCACCTAAATTATATTTCAAAATCAAAACTACTGATCTGCTGGAATCAATGAACTGGTGCAGACATGTTCTCTGTGTTGTGGCATTAACAGTTTTTATTCTGTTATACTAATTAGTTAACTGAGTTAATAAGATAATTTTTTTCTTGCCTTCCCAGATGATGCTTTTGGGGGGTCGTGTTTTTTATTTCTCCCAGTAGGTGTCCGTAGCCGCAGCTCGTTCTCTTCCTTCTTTAAAGGTGTTATGAACCTTCATATAAAAACGAGATATTAATCAGTTTCCAAATCATTCAGAACAACAGTGATGTGGATAAACATGCAGACTATGAATACACAGTGTATCGTAAGTTGGTAGCCTGGTTCACCTCCAACATCTCCCATTTGATCAGTGATTCCTCCAAAAAGTCTGATTATCAAGCTAGTTACATGCTAGGTACGTTCAGCCTCCATTTGGTAAAGAGGACCTATTGTGGTCAGTTTCAGGTGCATACTTGTATTTTAGGTTTCTACTAGAACATGTTTACATACTTTAATGCTCAAAAAATGCTTAATTTTTCTCATACCGGATGTGCTGCAGCACCTCTTTTCACCCTCTGTCTGAAACGCTCTGTTTGAGCTCCCCTCCCTCCCTTGAAGCCCAGTCTCCCCTTATTGGTCAACTGGACCAAACTCTTCGGGATCTGCTCCAGCTCCGCATTAACTAGCTTTGTTTGAGGGCGTGCCAAACTAGCAGTTATGCAAACGTGTTACTTAGTGACATCACCACGTTACGGAAGAAAAGTTGGGGCTTCAAACAAGGTGTTTCAGGCAGTTCAGGAGCAGTGTTTCTCTCTTTTTAGGATGTACTTTGGGCTTTGTCACTTTGCAGACCTTTTACATGCACAAAAAACTATAACACACTAAAGGAGAGATGAAAAGCACATAAGCATAATAGGTCCCCTTTAAATCATTTTTGCAAAAAAGCATAAATATGTACAAGTGAAAAATGAATAAATTGACTCACTCATCCGTGTCTTTGATTGATTTTTGTGGTGTCTTGTTCTACTCAGAGTCCCTGTGTGACCGACTGAAAGATTTGAGAAAAGTCAAAGATTTATTTTTAGTTTTTGTCTGAAAAGATCTCAATCAATCATGAGCATAATAACTGTGAGACAGCGGTATTATAACAAGACAGGTGTTCAGTGCTTCCTGAAGTGAAAAACATAAGTACCAGTACTCTCTTATTCACATGTCTCACAGTAATAAGTTTATAATTACCGGTTCTGGTGTTTCCGTTTAAGCAGGGCGATGACGACTGCAGCAACAACACAAACACAAACACAGGCCACAACCACGGACACGATGATCAGAGTGAAATCTGAAAGAAAAGAGGGAAATTAGTGACACTAATACATAAAGCAACTACAGATCAAATGGTATTATTGATCTGAGACCACCTAAAGGTAAAATAACAGAAATCCTCACTGTTATTAGATCCAGATTCCAACAGACCTGAGCTATAGAGTATTTATGAATCAGGATGTTTGGAAGTGTTTCTCACCATCATCAGACGACTGTTTGACCTCAGGAATCATCATAGACACCTCTATCTGAGGGCCAGAGAGCACTCTCACTGCACATCCAACCTGTGTGCTGTTGCCATGGACACCAGACAGCCCAGCTGTAGTGGTGACAGTGACTGTGCCGTTGGTGTTGGTGACGCTGGTAGAGTTGTAGTGAGGGACAGTCAGTGTTACTGTGGGAGCAGGTCGAGCTGTGGCTGAGCAGGACACAACTGTTGATTCTCTGACATGAAGAAAGGGTCCATGCAGCTCTGCAAAGATAAAATATGATATAACATTACAGAGAAGACAGAGAGTTATGGAAATGTCTCTAATAACACAACAGGTTCTCACCATAGAGCTGCAGGCAGGTTGTAGCAATGAGAGCACCTTCAGAGAAAGTGTTAAACATACAGCGATAGCACCCTTCATCCTCCTCCATCACCCTCCTGATAACTATGGAGCTGTTCTGCAGTCCAGCATATCTAAACTCCAGCTTACTCTGAAAACCAGCATTCACTCTTTGACCAAATCGTTCACTGTAAGTAGCCATGTTCTTCTCCCCCTCAGGTAAAATCTTCTGCCATGTGACTTGCAGAACATCTCTAGATTGCATCAGGTGACAGGTTAAGTAGGCTTCCTCTCCTACAGCTGCCTCCACAGTGTGCTGGGTTTCTATCAGAGCTGTTAGACCTGCAGGAGATGACAGCTCACATTGTGTTAGGATGTATTTTTCCCTTTGCAAAATATGATATAAATAATAAATTAACCAATGCAAAATCATTAGCCACCAAAACGATGTGCAACAGACAATAAACATGCAGGAATCACACAGCTGTGCTTTCAGATTATCAGAATAATAAATGACATAATGTCTAGACCTTTATAACATTGCTGTATCATCTCTTTCTCACCTTTCTGAAAGACTCCCAACACACAAAGGACATGTAAGACTGCACGGTAGGCCATTATTGTTCCACACTGTACTGAAACTACCACCAAACTTTAGTGGAAGTGAGAGTTTATGTAGATCTAGGCCGCGGATCAGTCAGGAAGAAGGAATGACCTTTTCTCCTTTCTTTTTTTCTCCAACAAGCACACTAGATGGTGCTATCACCTCACAGGACATTTCCTTGTTTTAACTCTCCAAAGTTCTATGTCTTGGTTTTTTAAATTTGTGTCTGTGTCCCATGATGTATATTTACAGATAATTAAATGGCCCTAGAACTATCCATATGTATACATACATATAAATATATACACATATAGATATACATATATATATGTGGTATACAGTATATATGTATATATCTACACATACTGTAGATATACATATATACACACATATATATGTATACATATATGCACATATATATACACACACACACGTACTGTATCTGTATATATGTGTATACTGTATATATGTATGTATAAGTGTGTGTATATACTGTATGTACTGTATACATATATACACAGTATATACTGTATATACATATATAAACACATACTGTATACATATATAAACATATATACAAACATACTTATATGTTATTATTATATACTTATATACATACATATAAACACACATATACTGTATATATATATATATCTATATAACAAAAACATGTAGTGAACATAAGTGAAATCACTTATAACATTAAAACATCATTGCTTTAATAACCAAACAAATACAAATTAATATATGAAATGAATAAGAGAATAAATTATATTTATATTTATAAAATATATTTATTTTTTTATCTTCATATGAAGTTTATATTCTAAATATAAAAATACAAAAAGTAGCAGCAGAAAATGTATGTATAAAAAGACGTACAAAACAAAGGATGCTTCATCTGGATGCAACAGTGAATTAAAACTATCACCTAAATTATATTTCAAAATCAAAACTACTGATCTGCTGGAATCAATGAACTGGTGCAGACATGTTCTCTGTGTTGTGGCACTAACAGTCTTGTGGGTTATACTGTGGTACTACTTAGTTAAAAGATAACTTTCTTCCTTTCCCAGATGATGCTTTTGGGTGGTCAGGTTTTTGTTTTCTCCCAGTGGACGTCCGTGGCCGCAGCTCGTACTCTTCATTCATTAAAGGTGTTGTCCTTCAGAGAAAAACAAGATATTAGTCAGTTTCCAAATCATTCAGAACAACAGTGATGTGGATAAACATGCAGACTATGAACACACAATGTATCGCAAGTTGGTAGCCTGGTTCACCTCCAACATCTCCCATTTGATTAGTGATTCCTCCAATTCAGTCTGATTATCAAACTAGTTACATGCTAGGTACGTTCAGCCTCCATTTGGTAAAGTGGACCTATTGTGCTCATTTTCAGGTGCATACTTGTATTTTGGGTTTCTACTAGAACATGTTTACATATTTTAAAGTTCAAAAAAAGCTTTATTTTTCTCATACCGGATGTGCTGCAGCACCTCTTTTCACCCTCTGTCTGAAACGCTCTGTTTGAGCGCTTCAGGCAGTTCTCTCTTTGGCGTGGACTTTGGGCTTTGTAACTTTGCAGACATTTTACATGCACAAAAAACTTTATAACACACTAAAGGAGAGATGAAAAGCACAAAAGCATAATAGGTCCCCTTTAAATCATTTTTGCAAAGAAGCATAAATATGTATGTGTAAGTGTAAAATGAATAAATTGACTCACTCATGAGTGTCTTTGATTGCTTTTTGTGGTGTCTTGTTCTCCTCAGAGTCCCTGTGTGACCGACTGAAGAATTTAAGAAAAGTCAAAGATTAATTTGTGGGTTTTGTCTGAAAAGATCTCAATCAATCATGAGCATAATAACAGCAGTATTATAACAAGACAGGTGTTCAGTGCTTCTTAAAGTGAAAAACATAAGTGCCAGTACTCTCTTATTCACATGTCTCACAGTAATAAGTTTATAATTACCAGTTCCGATGGTCCCGTATAAGCAGGGCGGTGACGATTGCAGCAACGCCACAAACACAAGCAAACACAAACACAAACACAAACACAAACACAAACACAGGCCACAACCACAGACACGATGATCAGAGTGAAATCTGAAAGAAAAGAGGGAAATTATTGGTGACACTCATTCATAAAGCAACTACAGATCAAATGGTATTATTAATCTGAGACCACCTAAAGGTAGAATGATAGAAATCCTCACTGTTATTAGATCCAGATTCCTCATCAAAACCTGGAAAATAGAAACAACAGACATGAGCTATAGAGTATTTATGAATCAGGATGTTTGGAAGTGTTTCTCACCATCATCAGACGACTGTTTGACCTCAGGAATCATCATAGACACCTCTATCTGAGGGCCAGAGAGCACTCTCACTGCACATCCAACCTGTGTGCTTTTGCCATGTAGACCAGACAGCCCAGCTGTAGTGGTGACAGTGACTGTGTCATTGGTGTTGGTGATGCTGGTAGAGTTGTAGTGAGGGACAGTCAGTGTTACTGTGGGAGCAGGTCGAGCTGTGGCTGAGCAGGACACAACTGTTGATTCACTGACGTGAAGAAAGGGTCCATGCAGCTCTGCAAAGATAAAATATTTGAATGTTAAACATTACAGAGAAGACAGAGAGTTATGGAAATGTCTCTAATAACACAGCAGGTTCTCACCATAGAGCTGCAGGCAGGTTGTAGCAATGAGAGCACCTTCAGAGAAGGTGTTAAACATACAGCGATAGCACCCTTCATCCTCCTCCATCACCCTCCTGATAACTATGGAGCTGTTTTGCAGTCCAGCATATCTAAACTCCAGCTTACTCTGAAAACCAGCAAGCACTCTTTCACCAAATCTTTTGCTGTAAGTAGCCATGTTCTTCTCCCCCTCTGGTAAAATCTTCTGCCATGTGACTTGCAGAACATCTCTAGATTGCATCAGGCAACAGTTCAAGCAGGCTTCATCTCCTACAGCTGCCTCCACAGTCTGCTGGGTCTCTATCAGAGCTGTTAGACCTGCAGGAGATGACAGCACACATTGAGTTAGGATGTATTTTTCCCTTTGCAAAATATGATATAAATAATGAATAAATGCAAAATCATTAGCCGCCAAAACGATGCGTAATTATGCAGCAACAACAGACAATAAACATGCAGGAATCACACAGCTGCACTTTCAGATTATCAGAATAATAAATGACATAATGGCTAGACCTTTATAACATTGCTGTATCATCTCTTTCTCACCTTTCTGAAAGACTCCCAACACACAAAGGACATGTAAGACTGCACGGTGCGCCATCCTGATACTGTACTGAATCTACCGCCAAATCTACATAAAGGGAAAGTTTGAATAAAGTCTTCCTCCCTGTAATGATACATCCAGGCAGCAGACCAATCAGGGAGAAGGAAGGACACCTCAATCAATCAATCATTAACAGACTGCTGTTCAGCTACTCATTACACTGAACTACTGATTCAACAGTTGTGTTTAATATCATGGAAGATATATAGCTAAATTATTAGTCTATATTTATCCATTAGGTGTTATTAATTCTAAGGTCTCAGGTCTTTCTGACAGGTGAAGAGGAAGACAAAAGGTTTCTGTAAACTAGTCTCATATATTTTCACACATATATATTTTGGAGGGAAGATGGACTTTGTTTCTGTGTCCTATGATGTATATTTACAGATAATTAAATGGTCCTATAACTATCCATATGTATACATACACATATAATGTATATACACATATAGATACATACATATAAACACATATACTGTATACATATATTTAAACAAATATACATATATATATATAAATAAATATACATATATATACACACACTTATATGTTATTATATAGTTACATATATACATATAAACACATATAAGTGCTGTAATGATACAATATGTGACAAGGTCTGCATCAGTTCACAACTTCTCACACTACTGTGAGGGAAACATAAAATAACAATGTAAAATAAATGCAAAATGAACTAAATGTGCTCTGCCTCACATGTCAATGCAATTACAGGGTAAACACAGTGACTCCACGCATGTACACACACAACATTAGAAGAGTAACAACACACACATTAGTTTTATGCAAATCCCACAAGAAAACTACATTACCCATAATGCCACGGGGCAGGAGGCGCGACTCTTAAACCAGCGGCGGCACTTCAAACGAACACAGTAGGCAACAATGCGATGCTAACTCTGCAATAACTTTAAAACACCTTGCAGTACAGACTTCCTCTTTGTACATTACAACTGTCTTCTATCATTCTTTCAGAATATAGTCACGGTATCGTGAATTAACACTGAAATGACATTTATAAACGTGATTCTCCGTCAACATACCTGTTTCTGTATCAGGTCCAAACACACACTGACAGACACCTTCTCACATCTCGCATGTACCACAGTTCAACTGAGGGGTTCAACAATGAAAATACCAAAATACTTACATGAAAATAAAGGGTAGATTATATATTACCCCTTTTGTTTGTGTTGAAAAAAAACTCACGACATTGTTAAGATTAATCTAATACAATCATTCAATATTAAACAAAATTGTAAGAGTACTAGAAATCCGTACCCCCCCTCTCAATCATTGGCAGATGGAATATCCTCTTTTTGAGACGATACCATTTCACACACAGTGTAAGGGGAGTTAAAAAAACAAACAAAAACATGTAGTGAACATCAGTGAAATCACTTATAATATTAAAACAGCATTGCTTTAATAACCAAACAAGTACAAATGAATATATGGAACGAATCAGAGAATAAATTATTAAAAACACATAAACGATTAGAAACTCCTTGTACACTACAGGTTATTAATCCAGTGTTTGACAGGGATCAGTTAAAACAATATTAACACACTTAATATAGTAAGATCTTTACTACAGTTACAGCCATAAATTTAATGTGCATCAGAGGTTCATTGAGAAATAAATAACATAAGAACACAAACATCAAACATTAAAGTGAAAAGAAAAGTGCAACACATTTATATATTATGTCTATTTTGTAATATATTGTGAATAAGTTATCGCTACATATATAGCTAGATATAAATAATCTGTATTTGGAATAAAACAGTCACCTGATTGCTTCACACAACTTTCACAATTAATTAATTCATAAGTAGATTTAAACATATTTAAATTTTTAGTACAGGTCACTGAAACAGATATATGAGTTTATTATAAGAGTATTCTAAAAAAAAGTGCATGTTATTATCAGTAAAACATCTATATCTTCATAGACAGGTCCTGGAGAGTTTCACCATAAAAAGTTAGACAAACTAATTTAGATATCCTGACATTCCTGGATTAAGTAAACCAACTACTACCATTTCAAGTTATTCCAAATCAAGTTTGCTGCAACTAAAAGACATGAAACTTACCAGCTGACAGATGAAAGTCCACAAAGACAAAGTGAGCTCCCTGTGCTTGAGGTGCTCTCTGTGCTACAGGTAATGTGAGACTGGAGCAGGAGAACTGAACTGTTTCCAGTTTCCTGCTGCTGATTTTCAGCCCCTGATCTGTCTGAACAGCCTCAACTCTCCTGCAGTACATGAGAGGAAAGCAGGACCTCTACTGGCCATGTTGTGAACCTGCTGCTAAAAATATGCAGCAGACATTCAATGCAAACTCTTTCAGTGTTTCAACTCCTACTCTATATTTTTGATCTTCATATGAAGTTTATATTCTAAATATGAAAAAACAAAAAGCAGCAGCAGATAATGGATATATAAAGATGTACAAAACAAAGGATGCTTCATCTGGATGCAACAGTGAATTAAAACTATCACCTAAATTATATTTCAAAATCAAAACTACTGATCTGCTGAAATCAATGAACTGGTGCAGACATGTTCTCTGTGTTGTGGCACTAACAGTCTTGTGGGTTATTCTGTGGTACTAATTAGTTAACTGAGTTAAAAGATAAATTTCTTCTTCCTTCCAGAGATGATGGTTTTGGGTTGTCGTTGTTTTGATTTCTCTCAGTAGGCGTCCGTTGCCGCAGCTCGTTCTCTTCCTTCATTAAAGGTGTTTTGGTCCTTCAGATAAAAACAAGATATTAGTCAGTTTTCAAATCATTCAGAACAACAGTGATGTGGATAAACATGCAGACTGTGAATACACAATGTATCGCAAATTGGTAGCCTGGTTCACCTCCAACATCTCCCATTTGATCAGTGATTCCTCCAATTCAGTCTGATTATGAAGCTAGTTGGTGGGTAGGAAAGTGAAGCCCCCAAATAGACAGAGTGAAGACGGATTAAAGAGGACCTATTGTGCTCATTTTCAGGTGCATACTTGTATTTTGGGTTTCTACTAGAACATGTTTACATATTTTAAAGTTCAAAAAACGCTTTATTTTTCAGCCGCACCTCAAGCACAAAAGCATAATAGGTCCTCTTTAAATCATTTTTGCAAAGAAGCATAAATATGTACAAGTGAAAAATGAATAAATTGACTCACTCATGAGTGTCTTTGATTGCTTTTTGTGGTGTCTTGTTCTCCTCAGAGTCCCTGTGTGACCGACTGAAGGATTTAAGAAAAGTCAAAGATTAATTTGTGGGTTTTGTCTGAAAAGATCTCAATCAATCATGAGCATAATAACTGTGAGACAGCGGTATTATAACAAGACAGGTGTTCAGTGCTTCTTGAAGTGAAAAACATAAGTACCAGTACTCTCTTATTCACATGTCTCACAGTAATAAGTTTATAATTACCGGTTCCGGTGTTTCCGTTTAAGCAGGGTGATGACGACTGCAGCAACAACACAAACACAAACACAGGCCACAACCACGGACACGATGATCAGAGTGAAATCTGTAAGAAAAGAGGGAAATTAGTGACACTCATTCATAAAGCAACTACAGATCAAATGGTATTATTGATCTGAGACCACCTAAAGGTAAAATTATAGAAATCCTCACTGTTATTAGATCCAGATTCCTCATCAAAACCTGGAAAATAAAAACAACAGACATGAGCTATAGAGTATTTATGAATCTGGATGTTTGGAAGTGTTTCTCACCATCATCAGACGACTGTTTGACCTCAGGAATCATCGTAAACACCTCTATCTGAGGACGAGAGAGCACTCTCACTGCACATCCAACCTGTGTGCTTTTGCTATGGAGACCAGACAGCCCAGCTGTAGTGGTGACAGTGACTGTGCCGTTGGTGTTGGTGACGCTGGTAGAGTTGTAGTGAGGGACAGTCAGTGTTACTGTGGGAGCAGGTCGAGCTGTGGCTGAGCAGGACACAACTGTTGATTCTCTGACGTGAAGAAAGGGTCCATGCAGCTCTGCAAAGATAAAATATTTAAATGTTAAAACATTACAGAGAAGACAGAGAGTTATGGAAATGTCTCTAATAACACAGCAGGTTCTCACCATAGAGCTGCAGGCAGGTTGTAGCAGTGAGAGCACCTTCAGAGAAGGTGTTAAACATACAGCGATAGCACCCTTCATCCTCCTCCATCACCCTCCTGATAACTATGGAGCTGTTCTGCAGTCCAGCATCTTTAAACTCCAGCTTACTTTGAAAACCAGCAAACACTCTTTCACCAAATCGTTCACTGTAAGTAGCCATGTTCTTCTCCCCCTCAGGTAAAATCTTCTGCCATGTGACTTGCAGAACATCTCTAGGTTGCATCAGGTGACAGGTTAAGTAGGCTTCCTCTCCTACAGCTGCCTCCACAGTGTGCTAGGTTTCTATCAGAGCTGTTAGACCTGCAGGAGATGACAGCACACATTGTGTTAGGATGTATTTTTCCCTTTGCAAAATATGATATAAATAAGAATTAAACAATGCAAAATCATTAGCCACCAAAACAATGTGCAACAGACAATAAACATGCAGGAATCACACAGCTGCACTTTCAGATTATCAGAATAATAAATGACATAATGGCTAGACCTTTATAACATTGCTGTATCATCTCTTTCTCACCTTTCTGAAAGACTCCCAACACACAAAGGAAATGTAAGACTGCACGGTGCGGCATTATTGTTCCACGCTGTACTGAATCTACAGTCAAACTTTAGTGGAAGTGAAAGTTTATGTAGATTTAGGCCGCGGATCAGTCAGGGAGAAGGAATGACCTTTTCTCCTTTCTTTTTTTCTCCAACAAGCACACTAGATGGTGCTATCACCTCACAGGACATTTCCTTGTTTTAACTCTCCAAAGTTCTATGTCTTGGTTTTTTAAATTTGTGTCTGTGTCCCATGATGTATATTTACAGATAATTAAATGGCCCTAGAACTATCCATATGTATACATACATACACATATAGATATACATATATATGTGTGTGTATATATATATATATATATACACATACTGTAGATATTCATATATACACATATAGTATATGTATACATATATGCACATATATATACACACATACTGTATGTGTATATATGTGTATACTGTATATATGTATGTATAAGTGTGTGTATATACTGTATGTATACATACATACAGTATATGCTGTATATACATATATAAACACATATACAAACACACGTATATGTTATTATTATATACTTATATACATACATATAAACACACATATACTGTATATATATATATATATATATATATAACAAAAACATGTAGTGAACATAAGTGAAATCACTTATAACATTAAACCATCATTGCTTTAATAACCAAACAAATACAAATTAATATATGAAATGAATAAGAGAATAAATTATATTTATATTTATAAAATATATTTATTTTTTTTTCTTCATATGAAGTTTATATTCTAAATATAAAAATACAAAAAGTAGCAGCAGAAAATGTATGTATAAAAAGACGTACAAAACAAAGGATGCTTCATCTGGATGCAACAGTGAATTAAAACTATCACCTAAATTATATTTCAAAATGAAAACTACTGATCTGCTGGAATCAATGAACTGGTGCAGACATGTTCTCTGTGTTGTGGCACTAACAGTCTTGTGGGTTATACTGTGGTACTACTTAGTTAAAAGATAATTTTCTTCCTTTCCCAGATGATGCTTTTGGGTGGTCAGGTTTTTGTTTTCTCCCAGTGGACGTCCGTGGCCGCAGCTCGTACTCTTCATTCATTAAAGGTGTTGTCCTTCAGAGAAAAACAAGATATTAGTCAGTTTCCAAATCATTCAGAACAACAGTGATGTGGATAAACATGCAGACTATGAACACACAATGTATCGCAAGTTGGTAGCCTGGTTCACCTCCAACATCTCCCATTTGATCAGTGATTCCTCCAAAAAGTCTGATTATCAAGCTAGTTACATGCTAGGTACGTTCAGCCTCCATTTGGTAAAGTGGACCTATTGTGCTCATTTTCCATGCATACTTATATTTTAGGTTTCTACTAGAATGTGTTTACATACTTTAAAGTTAAAAAAATGCTTTATTTTTGTCATACCGGATGTGCTGCAGCACCTCTTTTCACCCTCTGTCTGAAACGCTCTGTTTGAGCGTTTCAGGAGCAGTGTTTCTCTCTTTGGCGTGGACTTTGGGCTTTATAACTTTGCAGACATTTTACATGCACAAAAAACTTTATAACACACTAAAGGAGAGATGAAAAGCACAAAAGCATAATAGGTCCCCTTTAAATCATTTTTGCAAAGAAGCATAAATATGTATGTGTAAGTGTAAAATGAATAAATTGACTCACTCATGAGTGTCTTTGATTGCTTTTTGTGATGTCTTGTTCTACTCAGAGTCCCTGTGTGACCGACTGAAGAATTTAAGAAAAGTCAAAGATTAATTTGTGGGTTTTGTCTGAAAAGATCTCAATCAATCATGAGCATAATAACTGTGAGACAGCGGTATTATAACAAGACATGTGTTCAGTGCTTCTTAAAGTGGAAAACATAAGTGCCAGTACTCTGTTATTCACATGTCTCACAGTAATAAGTTTATAATTACCAGTTCCAATGGTCCCGTATAAGCAGGGCGGTGACGATTGCAGCAACGCCACAAACACAAGCAAACACAAACACAAACACAAACACAGGCCACAACCACGGACACGATGATCAGAGTGAAATCTGTAAGAAAAGAGGGAAATTATTGGTGACACTCATTCATAAAGCAACTACAGATCAAATGGTATTATTGATCTGAGACCACCTAAAGGTAAAATTATAGAAATCCTCACTGTTATTAGATCCAGATTCCAACAGACCTGAGCTATAGAGTATTTATGAATCAGGATGTTTGGAAGTGTTTCTCACCATCATCAGACGACTGTTTGACCTCAGGAATCATCACAGACACTTCTATCTGAGGACCAGAGAGCACTCTCACTGCACATCCAACCTGTGTGATGTTGCCATGTAGACCAGACAGCCCAGCTGTAGTGGTGACAGTGACTGTGCCGTTGGTGTTGGTGACGCTGGTAGAGTTGTAGTGAGGGACAGTCAGTGTTACTGTGGGAGCAGGTCGAGCTGTGGCTGAGCAGGACACAACTGTTGATTCTCTGACGTGAAGAAAGGGTCCATGCAGCTCTGCAAAGATAAAATATTGAAATGATAAAACATTACAGAGAAGACAGAGAGTTATGGAAATGTCTCTAATAACACAGCAGGTTCTCACCATAGAGCTGCAGGCAGGTTGTAGCATTGAGGTCACCTTCAGAGAAGGTGTTAAACAAACAGCGATAGCACCCTTCATCCTCCTCCATCACCCTCCTGATAACTATGGAGGTGATCTGCAGTCCAGCATAATTAAACTCCATTTTATCTGTAAAGTCAGGATTCACTCTTTGACCGTGCATTATGTGGTAATAAGCAAGATTCTTCTCCCCCTCAGGTAAAATCTTCAGCCATGTGACTTGCAGAACATCTCTAGATTGCATCAGGTGACAGTTTAAGCAGGCTTCGTCTCCTACAGCTGCATCCACAGTGTGCTGGGTTTCTATCAGAGCTGTTAGACCTGCAGGAGACACAACTCATATAAATTATTATAAGATACACCATAGAAATCAATTCAAGACATGTTTAAAATGTGATCAGAAATCTGTCTGTATTATAACTATGCACACCCATTAGACACTGAATGTATGTACAGTATATAGTAGTCTATTGTTATGATGACCCCAGTTAGGTCCACTCATTGCCACACCATGTTCTTTAAATATTCAGTTTTCTCTTTAATCTGACTTAATTTACTTTGTTTAAATATAGCTAATATCTTTTGTTAAACTTTCAAAATGATAAAATATGAATTAACCAATGCAAAAGTATTAACAAAGCGTAATGAAGCAGTTGCCATAAATAATAAACATACTGTAGTCACACAGCTACACTTGGAGTTACTTACAGAACTTACATAATAAAAACATTTAGTGAACATAAATTATAACATTAAAACATCTTTGCTTTATTAACCAAACAACTATAAATTAATATGTGTAACGAATCAGAGAATAAATGATTAAAACACATCAACTATACTACTATGATATAATTACTGAATTAACCAATGCAAAATCATTAACCGCCAAAACCATGTGCAACAGACAATAAACATGCAGGAATCACACAGCTGTGCTTTCAGATTATCAGAATAATAAATGACATAATGTCTAGACCTTTATAACATTGCTGTATCATCTCTTTCTCACCTTTCTGAAAGACTCCCAACACACAAAGGACATGTAAGACTGCACGGTGCGCCATCCTGATACTGAACTGAATCTACCGCCACAACTACAGAAAGTGAAAGTATCTGTAAGTACATCCGGGTCGCAGACCAAGAGAGAGAATGAATGACACCTCAACTCCAGCGGTTTATAAATGAATTAAAATGCATTAATGTAGGTCTATCATTGACATGAACAGGTGCCACATGCACATTTAAAGAGGTAACTTTGCCAAACAAAACAGGAGGGATAAATCCTGCCTACATGTGTGTTGACTCAGCAGAGATCACATTCAATGAGAAAAGTTGATCTACAGGAGAACAGATTAAATAGAGAGAGCCTTACTGCATTATATTCCATTATATTTTGTCACTTGCCACCTGAATTTTGTGTTTTCCTTTACACAAATAAAAGACATTTCCACCACAAAAGGATGCAGATGTGCACGAGACATTTTCGCCACAGCTGGTGCAGTCCCAGAGGACAGATGTTATGTTATTTATTCTCATAATCATGTCAATTATGTGGATGTAAATCTTTCTCTTGCAACGTTTAACACATCAAAGTCATAAAACAATTAATTGATAAAACACTATAGTAACACATATAACAACTCAACCCAAAAATAAGTATTAAAAAATATTCTACAGTCAGGAACACTAAGAAAAATATCAACTGCTTCAGAAATATTTATTAAAAAAATAGAACAAGTTTAATATTTTGTGGCAAAGTTACAGGTTAATTAATGCATACATGGATTTAAAGTTAAGTCGCTGACACAGATATGAGTTCATGATGAGGGAACAAAACTACTATAAAAAAAGCACATCTTCACCATAAAAAGTTAGACAAACTAATTTAGATATGTTGACATTCCTGGATTAAGTAAACCAACTACTACCATTTCAAGTTATTCCAAATCAAGTTTGTTGCAACTAAAAGACATGAAACTTACCAGCTGGCAGATGAAAGTCCACAAAGACAAAGTGAGCTCCCTGTGCTTGAGGTGCTCTCTGTGCTACAGGTAATGTGAGACTGGAGCAGGAGAATCCATGCTTCAGAGATTTAACTACGACTGAACTGTTTCCAGTTTCCTGCTGCTGACTTTCAGCCCCTGATCTGTCTGAACAGCCTCAACTCTACTGCAGCACATGAGAGGAAAGCAGGACCTCTACTGGCCATGTTGTGCACCTGTTGCTAAGAATATGCAGCAGACATTCAATGCAAACTCTGTTAGTGTTTCAACTCCTACTCTATATATTTTGATCTTCATATGAAGTTTATAGTCTAAATATGAAAAAAACAAAAAGCAGCAGCAGAAAATGTATGTATAAAAAGACGTACAAAACAAAGGATGCTTCATCTGGATGCAACAGTGAATTAAAACTATCACCTAAATTATATTTCAAAATCAAAACTGCTGATCTGCTGGAATCAATGAACTGGTGCAGACATGTTCTCTGTGTTGTGGCACTAACAGTCTTGTGGGTTATTCTGTGGTACTAATTAGTTAACTGAGTTGAAAGATAACTTTCTTCCTTTCAGAGATGATGGTTTTGGGTGGTTGTGGTTTATATCTTTCTCAGTAGGCGTCCGTTGCCGCAGCTCGTTCACTTGCTTCATTAAAGGTGTTTTGGGCCTTCCGATAAAAACAAGATATTAGTCAGTTTCCAAATCATTCAGAACAACAGTGATGTGGATAAACATGCAGACTGTGAATACACAATGTATTGCAAGTTGGTAGCCTGGTTCACCACCAACATCTTCCATTTGATCAGTGATTCCTCCAATTCAGTCTGATTATCAAGCTAGTTGGTAGGTAGGAAAGTGAAGCCCCCAAATAGACAGAGTGAACTTGGATTAAAGAGGACCTATTGTGCTCATTTTCAGGTGCATACTGTATTTTAGGTTTCTACTAGAACATGTTTACATATATTAAAGTTCAAAAAACGCTTTATTTTTCTCATACCGGATGTGCTACAGCACCTCTTTTCACCCTCTGTCTGAAACGCTCTGTTTGAGCTCCCCTCCCTCCCAAGAAGCCCAGTCTGCTCTGATTGGTCAACTGGACCAAACTCTTCGGGATCTGCTCCAGCTCCGCATTAACTAGCTTTGTTTAAGGGCGTACCAAACTAGCAGTTATGCAAACGTATTACTTAGTTACCTCACCACGTTACGGAAGAAAAGGTGGGACTTCAAACAAGGTGTTTCAGGCAGCTCAGGAGCAGAGTTTCTCTCTTTTTAGCATGGACTTTGGGCTTTGTAACTTTGCAGACCTTTTACATGCACAAAAAACTATATAACACACTAAAGTAAAAAGGAAAAAGCATAATAGCTCCTCTTTAAATCATTTTTGCAAAGAAACAAAAATATGTACAAGTGAAAAATGAATAAATTGACTCACTCATCAGTGTCTTTGATTGCTTTTTGTGATGTCTTGTTCTCCTCAGAGTCCCTGTGTGACCGACTGAAGGATTTAAGAAAAGTCAAAGATTAATTTGTGGGTTTTGTCTGAAAAGATCTCAATCAATCATGAGCATAATAACTGTGAGACAGCGGTATTATAACAAGACAGGTGTTCAGTGCTTCTTGAAGTGAAAAAACATAAGTGCCAGTTCTCTCTTATTCACATGTCTCACAGTAATAAGTTTATAATTACCGGTTCCGGTGTTTCCGTTTAAGCAGGGTGATGACGACTGCAACAACAACACAAAACACAACCACGGACACGATGATCAGAGTGAAATCTGTAAGAAAAGAGGGAAATTAGTGACACTCATTCATAAAGCAACTACAGATCAAATGGTATTATTGATCTGAGACCACCTAAAGGTAAAATGATAGAAATCCTCACTGTTATTAGATCCAGATTCATCATCAAAACCTGGAAAATAGAAACAACAGACATGAGCTATAGAGCATTTATGAATCAGGATGTTTGGAAGTGTTTCTCACCATCATCAGACGACTGTTTGACCTCAGGAATCATCATAGACACCTCTATCTGAGGACCAGAGAGCACTCTCACTGCACATCCAACCCGTGTGCTTTTGCCATGGAGACCAGACAGCCCAGCTGTAGTGGTGACAGTGACTGTGCCGTTGGTGTTGGTGATGCTGGTAGAGTTGTAGTGAGGGACAGTCAGTGTTACTGTGGGAGCAGGTCGAGCTGTGGCTGAGCAGGACACAACTGTTGATTCACTGACGTGAAGAAAGGGCCCATGCAGCTCTGCAAAGATAAAATATTTGAATGTTAAACATTACAGAGAAGACAGAGAGTTATGGAAATGTCTCTTATAACACAGCAGGTTCTCACCATAGAGCTGCAGGCAGGTTGTAGCAATGAGAGCACCTTCAGAGAAGGTGTTAAACATACAGCGATAGCACCCTTCATCCTCCTCCATCACCCTCCTGATAACTATGGAGGTGTTCTGCAGTCCAGCATATCTAAACTCCAGCTTACTCTGAAAACCAGCATTCACTGTTTCACCAAATCTTTTGCTGTAAGTAGCCATGTTCTTCTCTCCATCAGGTAAAATCTTCTGCCATGTGACTTGCAGAACATCTCTAGATTGCATCAGGCAACAGTTCAAGCAGGCTTCGTCTCCTACAGCTGCCTCCACAGTGTGCTGGGTTTCTATCAGAGCTGTTAGACCTGCAGGAGATGACAGCACACATTGAGTTAGGATGTATTTTTCCCTTTGCAAAATATGATATAAATAATGAATAAATGCAAAATCATTAGCCGCCAAAACGATGCGTAATTACGCAGCAACAACAGACAATAAACATGCAGGAATCACACAGCTGAGCTTTCAGATTATCAGAATAATAAATGACATAATGTCTAGACCTTTATAACATTGCTGTATCATCTCTTTCTCACCTTTCTGAAAGACTCCCAACACACAAAGGACATGTAAGACTGCACGGTGCGCCATCCTGATACTGTACTGAATCTACCGCCAAAACTACAGAAAGGGAAAGTTTGAAGAAAGTCTTCCTCCCTGTAATGATACATCCAGGCAGCAGACCAATCAGGGAGAAGGAAGGACACCTCAATCAATCAATCATTAACAGACTGCTGTTCAGCTACTCATTACACTGAACTACTGATTCAACAGTTGTTTCTAATATCCTGGAAGATATATAGCTAAATTATTAGTCTATATTTATCCATTAGGTGTTATTAATTCTAAGGTCTCAGGTCTTTCTGACAGGTGAAGAGGAAGATAAAAGGTTTCTGTAAACTAGTCTCATATATTTCCACACATATATATTTTGGAAGGAAGATGGACTTTGTTTCTGTGTCCCATGATGTATATTTACAGATAATTAAATGGTCCTATAACTATCCATATGTATACATACATATATAATGTATATACACATATAGATACATACATATAAACACATATACTGTATACATATATTTAAACAAATATACATATATATATATATATAAATAAATATACATATATATACACACACTTATATGTTATTATATAGTTACATATATACATATAAACACATATAAGTGCTGTAATGATACAATATGTGACAAGGTCTGCATCAGTTCACAACTTCTCACACTACTGTGAGGGAAACATAAAATAACAATGTAAAATAAATGCAAAATGAACTAAATGTGCTCTGCCTCACATGTCAATGCAATTACAGGGTAAACACAGTGACTCCACGCATGTACACACACAACATTAGAAGAGTAACAACACACACATTAGTTTTATGCAAATCCCACAAGAAAACTACATTACCCATAATGCCACGGGGCAGGAGGCGCGACTCTTAAACCAGCGGCGGCACTTCAAACGAACACAGTAGGCAACAATGCGATGCTAACTCTGCAATAACTTTAAAACACCTTGCAGTACAGACTTCCTCTTTGTACATTACAACTGTCTTCTATCATTCTTTCAGAATATAGTCACGGTATCGTCAATTGACACTGAAATGACATTTAGAAACGTGATTCTCCGTCAACATACCTGTTTCTGTATCAGGTCCAAACACACACTGACAGACACCTTCTCACATCTCGCATGTACCACAGTTCAACAGAGGGGTTCAACAATGAAAATACCAAAATACTTACATGAAAATAAAGGATAAATTATATATTACCCCTTTTGTTTGTGTTGAAAACAATCGCACGACATTGTTAAGATTAATCTAGCATAATCATTCAATATTAAACAAAATTGTAAGAGTACTAGAAATCTGTCCCCCCCTCTCAATCATTGGCAGATGGAATATCCCCTTTTTGAGACGATACCATTTCACACAGTGTAAGGGGAGATAAAATTAGCTGGAATACCAAAACACACCATTACATATATAAAACAAACAAGTGAAATCACTTATAATATTAAAACAGCATTGCTTTAATAACCAAACAAGTACAAATTAATATATGAAATGAATCAGAGAATACATTATTAAAAACACATCAACTATTAGAAACTCCTTGTGCACTACACATTATTAATCCAGAGTTTGACAGGGATGAGTTAAAACAATATTAACACACTTAATATAGTAAGATCTTTACTACAGTTACAGCCATAAAGTTAATGTGCATCAGAGGTTAATTGAGAAATAAATAACATGAGAACACAAACATCAAACATTAAAGTGCAAAGAAAAGTGCAACACATTTATATATTATGTCTATTTTGTAATATATATGAATACATTATCGATACATATATAGCTAGATATAAATATGCTGGATTTAGAATAAAACAATCACCTGATTGCTTCACACAACTTTCACAATTAATTAATTAATTCATAAATAGATTTAAACATATTTACATTTTTAGTACAGGTCACTGAAACAGATATATGAGTTATGAGTATAAGAGTATTCTAAAAAAAAAGTGCATGTTATTATCAGTAAAACATTTATATCTTCAGACAGGTCGTGGAGAGTTTCACCATTAAAAGTTAGGCAAAATAATTTAGATATGTTGACATTCCTGGATTAAGTAAACCAACTAGTACCATTTCAAGTTATTCCAAATCAAGTTTGCTGCAACTAAAAGACATGAAACTTACCAGCTGACAGATGAAAGTCCACAAAGACAAAGTGAGCTCCCTGTGCTTGAGGTGCTCTCTGTGCTACAGGTAATGTGAGACTGGAGCAGGAGAATCCATGCTTCAGAGATTTAACTACGACTGAACTGTTTCCAGTTTCCTGCTGCTGACTTTCAGCCCCTGATCTGTCTGAACAGCCTCAACTCTACTGCAGCACATGAGAGGAAAGCAGGACCTCTAGTGGCCATGTTGTGCACCTGCTGCTAAAAATATACAGCAGACATTCAATGCAAACTCTGTTAGTGTTTCAACTCCTACTCTATATATCTTGATCTTCATATGAAGTTTAATGAAGTTTATAGTCTAAATATGAAAAAAACAAAAAGCAGCAGCAGAAAATGTATGTATAAAAAGACGTACAAAACAAAGGATGCTTCATCTGGATGCAACAGTGAATTAAAACTATCACCTAAATTATATTTCAAAATCAAAACTACTGATCTGCTGGAATCAATGAACTGGTGCAGACATGTTCTCTGTGTTGTGGCACTAACAGTCTTGTGGGTTATTCTGTGGTATTAATTAGTTAACTGAGTTGAAAGATAACTTTCTTCCTTTCAGAGATGATGGTTTTGGGTGGTTACGGTTTTTATCTTTCTCAGTAGACGTCTGTAGCCGCAGCTCGTTCTCTTCCTTCATTAAAGGTATTTTGGGCCTTCAGATAAAAAACAAGATATTAATCAGTTTCCAAATCATTCAGAACAACAGTGATGTGGATAAACATGCACACTATGAATACACAATGTATCGCAAGTTGGTAGCCTGGTTCACCTCCAACATCTTTGATTTAATCAGTGATTCCTCCAAAAAGTCTGATTATCAAGCTAGTTACATGATAGGTAGGTTCAGCCTTCATTTGGTAAAGAGAACCTATTGTGCTCATTTTCAGGTGCATACTTGTATTTTAGGTTTCTACTAGAACATGTTTACAAGCTTTAAAGTTCAAAACACGCTTTATTTTTCCTCATACCGTCTGTGCTGCAACACCTCTTTTCACCCTCTGTCTGAAACGCTCTGTTTGAGCTCCTGCCCCCTTCCCAAAAAAAGCCCAGTCTGCTCTGATTGGTCAGCTGGCCCACTGTTGTGATTGGTCAACCAAACCAAAGTCTTTGGACTCCCCTCCAGCTCCACTCAATCTAGATTTGTTTGACAGCGTGCCAAATATCCGTTATGCAAACGTATTACTTGGTGACATCACCACGTTACGGAAGAAAAGGCCAGAATTCGAACAAGGTGTTTCAGGCAGTTCAGGAGTAGTGTTACTCCCTTTGGCGTGGACTTTGGGCTTTGTAACTTTGCATACTATATAACACAAATTATATAACACACTAAAGCAGAGAGGAAAAGCACAAAAGCATAATAGGTCCTCTTTAAATAATTTTTGCAAAGAACCAATGTAGGATAAATACGTATAAGTGAAAAATGAATAAATTGACTCACTCATGAGTGTCTTTGATTGCTTTTTGTGGTGTGTTCTTCTTCTCATAGTCCCCGTGTGAACGACTGAAGGATTTAAGAAAAGTCAAAGATGTATTTGTGGGTTTTGTCTGAAAAGATCTCAATCAATCATGAGCATAATAACTGTTATACAGCGGTGTTACAACAAGACAGGTGTTCAGTGCTTCTTGAAGTGAAAAAACATAAGTGCCAGTTCTCTCTTATTCACATGTCTCACAGTAATAAGTTTATAATTACCGGTTCCGGTGTTTCCGTTTAAGCAGGGTGATGACGACTGCAACAACAACACAAAACACAACCACGGACACGATGATCAGAGTGAAATCTGTAAGAAAAGAGGGAAATTAGTGACACTCATTCATAAAGCAACTACAGATCAAATGGTATTATTGATCTGAGACCACCTAAAGGTAAAAGGTAAAAATAAATCCTCACTGTTATTAGATCCAGATTCCTCATCAAAACCTGGAAAATAGAAACAACAGACCTGAGCTATAGAGTATTTATGAATCAGGATGTTTGGAAGTGTTTCTCACCATCATCAGACGACTGTTTGACCTCAGGAATCATCATAGACACCTCTATCTGAGGACCAGAGAGCACTCTCACTGCACATCCAACCTGTGTGATGTTGCCATGTAGACCAGACAGCCCAGCTGTAGCGGTGACAGTGACTGTGCCGTTGGTGTTGGTGACGCTGGTAGAGTTGTAGTGAGGGACAGTCAGTGTTACTGTGGGAGCAGGTCGAGCTGTGGCTGAGCAGGACACAACTGTTGATTCACTGACGTGAAGAAAGGGTCCATGCAGCTCTGCAAAGATAAAATATTTGAATGTTAAACATTACAGAGACCATAGAGAGTTATGGAAATGACCCTTATAAAACATCAGGTTATCACCATAGAGCTGCAGGCAGGTTGTAGCAGTGAGAGCACCTTCAGAGAAGGTGTTAAACATACAGCGATAGCACCCTTCATCCTCCTCCATCACCCTCCTGATAACTATGGAGGTGTTCTGCAGTCCAGCATATCTAAACTCCAGTTTACTCTGAAAACCAGCATTCACTCTTTCACCAAATCGTTCACTGTAAGTAGCCATGTTCTTCTCTCCATCAGGTAAAATCTTCTGCCATGTGACTTGCAGAACATCTCTAGATTGCATCAGGCAACAGTATAAACAGGCTTCCTCTCCTACAGCTGCATGCACAGTCTGCTGGGTTTCTATCAGAGCTGTTAGACCTGCAGGAGATGACAGCACACATTGAGTTAGGATGTATTTTTCCCTTTGCAAAATATGATATAAATAATAAATTAACCAATGCAAAATCATTAGCCACCAAAACAATGTGCAACAGACTAAACATGCAGGAATCACACAGCTGCACTTTCAGATTATCAGAATAATAAATGACATAATGGCTAGACCTTTATAACATTGCTGTATCATCTCTTTCTCACCATTCTGAAAGACTCCCAACACACAAAGGACATGTAAGACTGCACGGTAGGCCATCATTGTTCCACACTGTACTGAATCTACAGTCAAACCTACAGATAGTCAAAGTTGTCATTACGTAGCCTGCAGGTGCACGCAGGTAACGTCCAGGTAAGTTGATCTCGGTGGGTGCCAAATAAACACCTATTGACCAACAATGTAGCAACTAATCCTTACCAAATAAATAAGGGCTTAAAATATAATCATAACAAAAGTGTTATTTATTAATAAATGGCAAATTAGCTCTTTAAAATGTGATAGAAAGAGCTCCTATTGCCCCCCATGCCACTGCAATGGTACATCCAAGCCTCGGACCAATCAGGGAGAAGGAAGGACACCTCAACTCAATGAATCATTACCAGACTGCTGTTCAGCTACTCAGTACACTGAACTAATGATTCAAATCAACAGTTGTCTAATGTCATGGCAGAGGATGATAATTACAACCACAGGCTATGAGCTATTAAAGTCCAGGTTTATAAATGAATTAAAATGCATTAATGTAGGTCTATCATTGACATGAACAGGTGCCACATGCACATTTAAAGAGGTTACTTTGCCAAACAAAACAGGAGGGATTTGTTATTTTTTCACATAATCAAGCCAATTATGTGGATGTAAATCTTTCTCTTGCCACATTTACCATATGAAAATCATAAAACAATTGATTGATAGAACACTATAGTAACACATATAACAACTCAACCCAAAAATAAATATTAAAGATATTATACAGCCAGGAACACTAAGAAAAATATCAACTGCTTCAGAAATATTCATTAAGAAAAGGTATAACAAGTTTAATATTTTGTGGCAAAGTTACAAGTTAATTAACGTATAAATTGATATAAACCTAAGTCACTGATACAGATATATGAGTTCATAATGAGGAAACAACACTACTATAAAAATATATATATATATATATATCTTCACCATAAAAAGTGAAACAAAATAATTTAGATATCCTGACATTCCTGGATTAAGTAAACCAACTAATACCATTTCAAGATATTCCAAATCAAGTTTGCTGCAACTAAAAGACATGAAACTTACCAGCTGACAGATGAAAGTCCACAAAGACAAAGTGAGCCCCCTGTGCTTGAGGTGCTCTCTGTGCTACAGGTAATGTGAGACTGGAGCAGGAGAATCCATGCTTCAGAGATTTAACTACGACTGAACTGTTCCCAGTTTCCTGCTGCTGACTTTCAGCCCCTGATCTGTCTGAACAGCCTCAACTCTCCTGCAGCACATGAGAGGAAAGCAGGACCTCTAGTGACCATGTTGTGCACCTGCTGCTAAGAATATGCAGCAAACATTCAATGTAAACTCTGTTAGTGTTTCAACTCCTACTCTATATATTTTGATCTTCATATGAAGTTTATAGTCTAAATATGAAAAAAAGCAGCAGCAGAAAATGTATGTATAAAAAAAACGTACAAAACAAAGGATGCTTCATCTGGATGCAACAGTGAATTAAAACTATCACCTAAATTATATTTCGAAATCAAAACTACTGATCTGCTGGAATCAATGAACTGGTGCAGACATGTTCTCTGTGTTGTGGCACTAACAGTCTTGTGGGTTATTCTACTAATTAGTTAACTGAGTTAAAAGATAATTTTTTTCTTGCTTTCCCAGGTGATGCTTTTGGGTGGTCGTGGGGTTTTTTTCTCCCAGTAGGCGTCCGTTTCCGCGTCTCGTTCTCTTCATTCATTAAAGGTGTAGTCCTTCAGATAACAACAAGATATTAGTCAGTTTCCAAATGATTCAGAACAACAGTGATGTGGATAAACATGCAGACTGTGAATACACAATGTATCTCAAGTTGGTAGCCTGGTTCACCTCCAACATCTCCCATTTGATCAGTGATTCCTCCAATTAAGTTTGATTATCAAACTAGTTACATGATAGGTACATTCAGCCTCCATTTGGTAAAGAGGACCTATTGTGCTCATTTTCAGGTGCTTACTTATATTTTCGGTTTCTACTAGAATGTGTTTACATACTTTAAAGTTCAAAAAACGCTTTATTTCCCTCATACCAGATGTGCTGCAGCACCTCTGTCTGAAAAGCTGTTTGAGCGTTTCAGGAGCAGTGTTTCTCTCTTTGGCGTGGACTTTGGGCTTTATAACTTTGCAGACATTTTACATGCACAAAAAACTATAAAACACAATAAAGGAGAGATGAAAAGCACAAAAGCATAATAGGTCCCCTTTACATCATTTTTGCAATGAAGCATAAATATGTACAAGTGTAAAATGAATAAATTGACTCACTCATCAATGTCTTTGATTGCTTTTTGTGGTGTCTTGATCTCCTCAGGGTCCCTGTGTGGCCGACTGAAGGATTTAAGAAAAGTCAAAGATTAATTTGTGGGTTTTGTCTGAAAAGATCTCAATCAATCATGAGCATAATAACTGTGAGACAGCGGTATTATAACAATACAGGTGTTCAGTGCTTCTTGAAGTGGAAAACATAAGTGCCAGTACTCTCTTATTCACATGTCTCACAGTAATAAGTTTATAATTACCAGTTCCAATGTTTCCGTATAAGCAGGGCGGTGACGACTGCAGCAGCAACACAAACACAAACACAGGCCACAACCACGGACAACACGATGATCAGAGTGAAATCTGTAAGAAAAGAGGGAAATTAGTGACACTCATTCATAAAGCAACTACAGATCAAATGGTATTATTGATCTGAGACCACCTAAAGGTTAAATTATAGAAATCCTCACTGTTAATAGATCCAGATTCCAACAGACATGAGCTATAGAGTATTTATGAATCAGGATGTTTGGAAGTGTTTCTCACCATCATCAGACGACTGTTTGACCTCAGGAATCATCATAGACACCTCTATCTGAGGACCAGAGAGCACTCTCACTGCACATCCAACCTGTGTGCTGTTGCCATGTAGACCAGACAGCCCAGCTGTAGTGGTGACAGTGACTGTGCCGTTGGTGTTGGTGACGCTGGTAGAGTTGTAGTGAGGGACAGTCAGTGTTACTGTGGGAGCAGGTCGAGCTGTGGCTGAGCAGGACACAACTGTTGATTCTGTGACGTGAAGAAAGGGTCCATGCAGCTCTGCAAAGATAAAACATGATATAAAATTACAGAGAAGACAGAGAGTTATAGAAATGTCTCTAATAAGACAACAGGTTCTCACCATAGAGCTGCAGGCAGGTTGTAGCATTGAGAGCACCTTCAGAGAAGGTGTTAAACAAACAGCGATAGCACCCTTCATCCTCCTCCATCACCCTCCTGATAACTATGGAGGTGTTTTGCAGTCCAGCATATCTAAACTCCATTTTATCTGTAAATTCAGGATTCACTTTTTGACCGTAGATTTTGTGGCTAGAAGCAAGGTTCTTCTCCCCCTCAGGTAAAATCTTCAGCCATGTGACTTTCTCAACATCTCCAGATTGCATCAGGCAACAGTATAAACAGGCTTCGTCTCCTACAGCTGCCTCCACAGTGTGCTGGGTTTCTATCAGAGCTGTTAGACCTGCAGGAGACACAACTCATATATTATAACATACACCATAGAATTAAATTCAAAACATCTTTAAAATGTGATCAGAAATCTGTCTGTATTATAACTATGCTCACCCATTAGACATTTTTGTAAATAAATCACTATCCCTCTGAACTGGAGATCACAGAACTCCATTACACAGTGGAAAAGATCTCCTTGGAAAATGAATACTATCCAACTCTACAACTGAATGTACAGCATATATGAATGTACAGTATATAGTAGCCTATTGTTATGATGACCCCAGTTAGGTCCACTCATTGCCACACCCCGTTCTTTATATATTCAGTTTTCTCTTTAATCTGACTTAATTTACTTTGTTTAAATATAGCAAATATCTTTTGTTAAACTTTCAAAATGATAAAATATGAATTAACCAATGCAAAAGTATTAACAAAGCGTAATGAAGCAGTTGCCATAAACAATAAACATACTGTAGTCACACAGCTACGCTTGCAGCTAAATAAAAATAAATCACAGTCCTATATAGGTTAAAGTTCTGGAAACACACTGTATCATCTCTTTCTCACCTTTTTGAAAGACTCCCAACACACAAAGGAAATGTAAGACTACACGGTGCGCCATCTTAGCCTTTCTGACAGGCTGGTGCAGTGAAGTAGAGGAAGATAAAAAGTTTCTGCACTCTAGTCTCATGGACTTTGATCTGAGATGGATTTCCAGATAATTAAAGGGCCCTTTAACTATCCAGAGACACACCTCACTGAACAAACAACACCTCACTGTCATGCTGGTTACTTACAGAACTGACATAATAAAAACATGTAGTGAACATAAATTATAACATTAAAACATCATTGCTTTATTAACCAAACAAGTACAAATTACAGATTATTAATCCAGTGTTTGACAAGGAACAGTTAAAACAATACTAACACACATACAGTAGGATCTTTACTACAGTTACAGCCATACAGTTACATCAGAGTAGAGGTTAATTGAGATATAAATAACATGAGAACACAAACATCGAACATTAAAGTGCAAAGAAAAGTGCAACATATTTTTATATTATGTCTATTTTGTAATATCTTATGAATAAATTATCGATACATAGAAAACTAGATATAAATATGCTGGATTTGGAATAAAACAATCACCTGATTGCTTCACACAACTTTCACAATTAATTAATTCATAAGTAGATTTAAACATATTTCAATTTTTAGTACAGGTGACTGATACAGATATATGAGTTTATTATAAGAGTATTCTAAAAAAAAAAGTGCATGTTATTATCAGTAAAACATCTATATGTTCATAGACAGGTCCTGGAGAGTTTCACCATAAAAAGTTAGACAAACTAATTTAGATATGTTGACATTCCTGGATTAAGTAAACCAACTACTACCATTTCAAGATATTCCAAATCAAGTTTGCTGCAACTAAAAGACATGAAACTTACCAGCTGACAGATGAAAGTCCACAAAGACAAAGTGAGCTCCCTGTGCTTGAGGTGCTCTCTGTGCTACAGGTAATGTGAGACTGGAGCAGGAGAATCCATGCTTCAGAGATTTAACTACGACTGAACTGTTTCCAGTTTCCTGCTGCTGACTTTCAGCCCCTGATCTGTCTGAACAGCCTCAACTCTCCTGCAGAACATGAGAGGAAAGCAGGACGTCTACTGGCCATGTTGTGCACCTGCTGCTAAAAATATGCAGCAGACATTCAATGTAAACTCTGTTAGTGTTTCAACTCCTACTCTATATTCTTTGATCTTCATATGAAGTTTATATTCTAAGTATAAAGAGCAGCAGCAGAAAATGTATGTATAAAGAGACGTACAAAACAAAGGATGCTTCATCTGGATGCAACAGTGAATTAAAACTATCACCTAAATTATATTTCAAAATCAAAACTACTGATCTGCTGGAATCAATGAACTGGTGCAGACATGTTCTCTGTGTTGTGGCACTAACAGTCTTGTGGGTTATTCTGTGGTACTAATTAGTTGACTGAGTTAAAGAAATAATTTTCTTCTTCCTTTCAGAGATGATGGTTTTGGGCGGTTGTGGTTTCCATTTCTCCCAGTAGGCGTCTGTGGCCGCAGCTCGTTCAGTTCTGTCTTTAAAGGTGTTTTGAACCTTCAGATAAAAACAAGATATTAGTCAGTTTCCAAATCATTCAGAACAACAGTGAAGTGGATAAACATGCAGACTATGAATACACAATGTATCGCAAGTTGGTAGCCTGATTCACCTCCGACATCTCCCATTTGGATTCCTCCAATTCAGTCTGATTATCAAGCTAGTTGGTAGGTAGGAAAGTGAAGCCCGCAAATAGACAGAGTGAACACTGATTAAAGAGGACCTATTGTGTTCATTTTCAGGTGCATACTTGTATTTCGGGTTTCTACTAGAACATTTTTACATATTTTAAAGTTCAAAAAACACTTTATTTTTCTCATACCGGCTGTGCTGCAGCACCTCTTTACACCCTCTGTCTGAAACGCTCTGTTTGAGCTCCCCTCCCTCCCAAGAAGCCCAGTCTGCTCGGATTGGTCAGCTGGTCCACTCTGTTGTGATTGGTCAACCGAACCAAACTCTTTGGACTCCGCTCCAACTCCGCTCTAACCAGATTTGTTTGAGAGCGAGCCAAACTAGCCGTTATGCAAACGTGTTACTTGGTGACATCACCACGTTACGGAAGAAAAGGCGGGACTTCAAGCGAGGTGTTTCAGGCAGTTCAGGAGCAGTGTTTCTCTCTCTGGCGTGGACTTTGGGCATTGTAACTTTGCAGACATTTTACATGCACAGAAAACTATATAACACACTAAAGGAAAAAGCACAAAAGCATAATAGCTCCTCTTTAAATCATTTTTGCAAAGAAGCATAAATATGTACAAGTGAAAAATGAATAAATTGACTCACTCATCAGTGTCTTTGATTGCTTTTTGTGGTGTCTTGTTGTCCTCAGAGTCCCTGTCTGACAGACTGAAGGATTTAAGAAAAGTCAAAGATTAATTTGTGGGTTTTGTCTGAAAAGATCTCAATCAATCATGAGCATAATAACTGTGAAACAGCGGTATTATAACAAGACAGGTGTTCAGTGCTTGAAGTGGAAAAACACAAGTGCCAGTACTCTCTTATTCTCATGTTGGCATGTGTATTATTTTTTTAAGCATGTTATACTGTCAGTCATAATCGGCTGTGATTATTATACCTCGGCTGTGCATCTTCCATAGTAGGCCTATAATACTCCAATAATATTCCAACTGGAACATTATAGGGTTAAGGTGGTGTGTTTAGTGTTAATAGTTGAAGTGTTTTCCTGTTATTTGTAGCCTATAGTAGGGTATCATTCAGGTTTTTGGAGCAGTACCCCGGTCAAGATGCTCCCCCCCTCCCAAAAAGCCCAGTCTGCTCTGATTGGTCAGCTGGTCCACTCTGTTGTGATTGGTCAACCGGACCAAACTCTTCGGACTCCGCTCCAGCTCCACTCTAACTAGCTTTGTTTGAGGGCGTGCCAAACTAGCTGTTATGCAAACGTGTGACTTCAAGCGAGGCTTTTCAGGCTGTTCTCTCTTTGGTGTGGACTTTGGGCTTTTTAACTTTGCAGACATTTTACATGCACAAAAATAATACTCAAAAGCATAATAGGTCCCCTTTAAATCATTTTTGCAAAGAGGCATAATTATGTACAAGTGAAAAATGAATAAATTGACTCACTCATCAGTGTCTTTGATTGCTTTTTGTGATGTCTCGTTGTCCTCAGAGTCCCAGTGTGACTGACTGAAGGATTTAAGAAAAGTCAAAGATTTATTTATGGGTTTTGTCTGAAAAGATCTCAATCAATCATGAGCATAATAACTGTGAGACAGCAGTATTATAACAAGACAGGTGCACAGTGCTTCTTGAAGTGGAAAAACATAAGTGTCAGTACTCTCTTATTCTCATGTTGGCGTGTGTATCGGCCGTTATCAGCAATCTGTTGCGACTATTCCTATTTATTCATTATTTCTTTAAAGGGACTGTTTGTAACTTCTTACACTTGCACTCTTATAAATCATTGCGGGTTCCAAAACAAACTACACAGAAGCACCAAAACCACAAAGTTATATCTAGTGAAGCCCGTCTTGCAAAACAGTGTCAACTAATCCTGCTCCAGCCCCGGACCACAGCCAGAAGACACAGGTGAGACTGTAACCCTGGTCTCCAGGGCCGGAGTCGACACTGCACTCTGCTCCTCTGCTCCTCTGCCTGCCTGCCTGCCTGCCTGCCTTCCCTCACACACTGCGCTCGTTCTCACTTGCTCCACCTCTCACGTGCATGCGCGCACACTACACACTGCAGAAGAGTTACGTTATTGTCTCTGACCAAAACTCCGATGTCTCCCCTGTTTCTTCTGAACACAGTCGGGAGGCTGAAGCAGGAAACACAGTATCAGCATTGATTCATGGAGAGACCTTTGTCTGGTCAGCTAACATTACTGCCAAGCAGCTGAAATATAGTGATATTGTCCATTTAGCTGATGTGTGTCGCCTCACTGTTTTGACCGATGCTCGTTCATGTCTATGTAGAGTGAGCACAATTGCGAGCGCGAGCAACAGGACGCTGACTTTCGTTGACTTAACAGCCACAGGTGTCGCTGTCAACAAGCAGTTTCTGATTCTTAAAAACAGTCCCTTTAAGCATGTTATACTGTGTCAGTCATAATCAGCTGTGATTATTATACCTGGGCTGTGCATCTTCCATAGTAGGCCTATAATACTCCAATAATATTCCAACTGGAACATTACAGGGTTAAGGTGGTGTGTTTTGTATATTTACCCGTGGTGTTAATCGTTAAAGTGCTTTCCTATGTTATTTGTAACCTATAGTAGGGTATCATTCAGGTTTTTGGAGCAGTGTCCCAGTCAGGATGCCACACCCTCCCAAAAAGCCCAGTCTGCTCTGATTGGTCAACCGAACCAAACTCTTTGGACTCCGCTCCAGCTCCGCTCTAACTAGCTTTGTTTGACGGTGTGCCAAACGAGCCGTTATGCAAACGTGTTACTTGGTGACATCACAATGTTACGGAAGAAAAGGCGGGACTTCAAACAAGGCGTTTCAGGCAGTTCAGGGGCAGTGTTTCTCTCTTTGGCGTGGGCTTTGGGTTTTGTAACTTTGCAGACATCTTACATGCACAAAAAACTATATAACACACTAAAGTAAAAAGCACAAAAGCGTAATAGGTCCCCTTTAAATCATTTTTGCAAAAAAAAATGGATAAATTGACTCACTCATCAGTGTCTTTGATTGCTTTTTGTAGTGTGTTTTTCTTCTCAGTTCTTCTCAGACTGAAGGATTTAAGAAAAGTCAAAGATGAATTTGTGGGTTTTGTCTGAAAAGATCTCAATCAATCATGAGCATAATAACTGTTAGACAGCGGTATTATAACAATACAGGTGTTCAGTGCTTCTTGAAGTGAAAAACACAAGTGCCAGTACTCTCTTATTCACATGTCTCACAGTAATAAGTTTATATTTACCGGTTCCGATGTTTCCGTATAAGCAGGGTGATGACGACTGCAGCAACACAAACACAAACACAGGCCACAACCACGAACACGATGATCAGAGTGAAATCTGTAAGAAAATAGGGAAATTAGTGACACTCATTCATAAAGCAACTACAGATCAAATGGTATTATTGATCTGAGACCACCTAAAGGTAAAATTATAGAAATCATCACTGTTATTAGATCCAGATTCCTCATCAAAACCTGGAAAATAAAAACAACAGACATGAGCTATAGAGTATTTATGAATCAGGATGTTTGGAAGTGTTTCTCACCATAATCAGACGACTGTTTGACCTCAGGAATCATCATAGACACCTCTATCTGAGGACCAGAGAGCACTCTCACTGCACATCCAACCTGTGTGCTGTTGCCATGTAGACCAGACAGCCCAGCTGTAGCGGTGACAGTGACTGTGCCGTTGGTGTTGGTGACGCTGGTAGAGTTGTAGTGAGGGACAGTCAGTGTTACTGTGGGAGCAGGTCGAGCTGTGGCTGAGCAGGACACAACTGTTGATTCTGTGACGTGAAGAAAGGGTCCATGCAGCTCTGCAAAGATAAAATATGATATAAAATTACAGAGAAGACAGAGAGTTATAGAAATGTCTCTAATAAGACAGCAGGTTCTCACCATAGAGCTTCAGGCAGGTTGTAGCATTGAGAGCACCTTCAGAGAAGGTGTTAAACAAACAGCGATAGCACCCTTCATCCTCCTCCATCACCCTCCTGATAACTATGGAGGTGTTTTGCAGTCCAGCATATTTAAACTCCATTTTATCTGTAAAGTCAGGATTCACTTTTTGACCGAAGTCTTTGTGGCTAGCAGCAAGGTTCTTCTCCCCCTCAGGTAAAATCTTCAGCCATGTGACTTGCTCAACATCTCTAGATTGTATCAGGTGACAGTATAAGCAGGCTTCATCTCCTACAGCTGCCACCACAGTGTGCTGGGTTTCTATCAGAGCTGTTAGACCTGCAGGAGACACAACTCATATAAATTATTATAAGATACACCATAGAAATCAATTCAAGACATGTTTAAAATGGGATTAGAAATCTGTCTGTATTGTAACTATGCTCACCCATTAGACATTTTTGTAAAGAGATCACTATCCCTCTGAACTGGAGATCACAGAACTCCATTACACAGTGGAAAAGATCTCCTTGGAAAATGTACTATCCAACTCTACAACTGAATGTATGTACAGTATATAGTAGCCTATTGTTATGATGACCCCAGTTAGGTCCACTCATTGCCACACCCCGTTCTTTAAATATTCAGTTTTCTCTTTAATCTGACTTAATTTACTTTGTTTAAATATAGCTAATATCTTTTGTTAAACTTTGAAAATGATAAAATATGAATTAACCAATGCAAAAGTATTAACAAAGCGTAATGAAACAGTTGCCATAAACAATAAACATACTGTAGTCACACAGCTACGCTTGGAGTTACTTACAGAACTTACATAATAAAAACATTTAGTGAACATAAATTATAACATTAAAACATCATTGCTTTATTAACCAAACAACTATAAATTAATATGTGTAACGAATCAGAGAATAAATTATTAACAACACATCAAATACTACTATGATATAATTACTGAATTAACCAATGCAAAATCATTAGCCACCGAAACGATGCTTAATTAGGCAGCAACAACAGAATAAACATGCAGGAATCACACAGCTGCACTTTCAGATTATCAGAATAATAAATGACATAATGGCTAGACCTTTATAACATTGCTGTATCATCTCTTTCTCACCTTTCTGAAAGACTCCCAACACACAAAGGAAATGTATAACTGCACGGTGCGCCATCCTGATACTGAACTGAATCTACCGCCAAAACTACATAAAGGGAAAGTTTGAATAGTCTTCCTCCCTGTAATGATACATCCAGGCAGCAGACCAATCAGGGAGAAGGAAGGACACCTCAATCAATCAATCATTAACAGACTGCTGTTCAGCTACTCATTACACTGAACTAATGATTCAACAGTTGTTTCTAATATCCTGGAAGATATATAGCTAAATTATTAGTCTATATTTATCCATTAGGTGTTATTAATTCTAAGGTCTCAGGTCTTTCTGACAGGTGAAGAGGAAGATAAAAGGTTTATGTAAACTAGTCTCATATATTTCCACACATATATATTTTGGAGGGAAGATGGACTTTGTTTCTGTGTCCCATGATGTATATTTACAGATAATTAAATGGTCCTATAACTATCCATATGTATACATACACATATAATGTATATACACATATAGATACATACATATAAACACATATACTGTATACATATATTTAAACAAATATACATATATATATAAATAAATATACATATATATACACACACTTATATGTTATTATATAGTTACATATATACATATAAACACATATAAGTGCTGTAATGATACAATATGTGACAAGGTCTGCATCAGTTCACAACTTCTCACACTACTGTGAGGGAAACATAAAATAACAATGTAAAATAAATGCAAAATGAACTAAATGTGCTCTGCCTCACATGTCAATGCAATTACAGGGTAAACACAGTGACTCCACGCATGTACACACACAACATTAGAAGAGTAACAACACACACATTAGTTTTATGCAAATCCCACAAGCAAACTACATTACCCATAATGCCACGGGGCAGGAGGCGCGACTCTTAAACCAGCGGCGGCACTTCAAACGAACACAGTAGGCAACAATGCGATGCTAACTCTGCAATAACTTTAAAACACCTTGCAGTACAGACTTCCTCTTTGTACATTACAACTGTCTTCTATCATTCTTTCAGAATATAGTCACGGTATCGTGAATTAACACTGAAATTACATTTAGAAACGTGATTCTCCGTCAACATACCTGTTTCTGTATCAGGTCCAAATACACACTGATAGACACCTTCTCACATCTCGCATGTACCACAGTTCAACTGAGGGGTTCAACAATGAAAATACCAAAATACTTACATGAAAATAAAAGATAGATTATATATTACCCCTTTTGTTTGTGTTGAAAACAATCTCACGACATTGTTAAGATTAATCTAATACAATCATTCAATATTAAACAAAATTGTAAGAGTACTAGAAATCTGTCCCCCCCTCTCAATCATTGGCAGATGGAATATCCCCTTTTTGAGACGATACCATTTCACACACAGTGTAAGGGGAGTTAAAAAAACAAACAAAAACATGTAATGAACATCAGTAAAATCACTTATAATATTAAAACAGCATTGCTTTAATAACCAAACAAGTACAAATGAATATATGGAACGAATCAGAGAATACATTATTAAAAACACATCAACGATTAGAAACTCCTTGTACACTACAGATTATTAATCCAGTGTTTGACAGGGATCAGTTAAAACAATATTAACACACTTAATATAGTAAGATCTTTACTACAGTTACAGCCATAAATGTAACGTGCATCAGAGGTTAATTGAGAAATAAATAACATGAGAACACAAACATCAAACATTAAAGTGCAAAGAAAAGTGCAACACATTTATATATTATGTCTATTTTGTAATATATTGTGAATAAATTATCGCTACATATATAGCTAGATATAAATACTCTGTATTTGAAATAAAACAATCACCTGATTGCTTCACACAACTTTCACAATTAATTAATTCATAAGTAGATTTAAACATATTTACATTTTTAGTACAGGTCACTGATACAGATATATGAGTTTATTATAAGAGTATTCTGAAAGAAAAAAGTGCATGTTATTATCAGTAAAACATCTATATCTTCATAGACAGGTCGTGGAGAGTTTCACCATAAAAAGTTAGACAAAATAATTTAGATATCTTGACATTCCTGGATTAAGTAAACCAACTACTACCATTTCAAGATATTCCAAATCAAGTTTGCTGCAACTAAAAGACATCAAATTTACCAGCTGACAGATGAAAGTCCACAAAGACAAAGTGAGTTCCCTGTGCTTGAGGTGCTCTCTGTGCTACAGGTAATGTGAGACTGGAGCAGGAGAATCCATGCTTCAGAGATTTAACTACGACTGAACTGTTTCCAGTTTCCTGCTGCTGACTTTCAGCCCCTGATCTGTCTGAACAGCCTCAACTCTACTGCAGAACATGAGAGGAAAGCAGGACCTCTAGTGACCATTGTTGTGCACCTGCTGCTAAAAATATGCAGCAGACATTCAATGTAAACTCTGTTAGTGTTTCAACTCCTACTCTATATTCATTGATCTTCATATGAAGTTTAATGAAGTTTATAGTCTAAATATGAAAAAACGAAAAGCAGCAGCAGAAAATGTATGTATAAAAAGACGTACAAAACAAAGGATGCTTCATCTGGATGCAACAGTGAATTAAAACTATCACCTAAATTATATTTCAAAATCAAAACTACTGATCTGCTGGAATCAATGAACTGGTGCAGACATGTTCTCTGTGTTGTGGCATTAACAGTCTTGTGGGTTATTCTGTGGTACTAATTAGTTAACTGAGTTAAAAGATAATTTTCTTCTTCCTTCCAGAGATGATGGTTTTGGGTGGTCGTGGTTTTTATCTTTCTCAGTAGACGTCCGTTGCCGCAGCTCGTTCTCTTCCTTCTTTAAAGGTGTTTTGGTCCTTCAGATAAAAACAAGATATTATTCAGTTTCCAAATCATTCAGAACAACAGTGATGTGGATAAACATGCAGACTATGAATACACAATGTATCGCAAATTGGTAGCCTGGTTCACCTCCAACATCTCCCATTTGATCAGTGATTCCTCCAATTCAGTCTGATTATCAAGCTAGTTGGTGGGTAGGAAAGTGAAGCCCCCAAATAAACAGAGTGAACACGGATTAAAGAGGACCTATTGTGCTCATTTTCAGGTGCATACTTGTATTTTGGGTTTCTACTAGAACATGTTTACATATTTTAAAGTTCAAAAAAACGCTTTATTTTTCAGCCGCACCTCAAGCACAAAAGCATAAAAGGTCCTCTTTAAATCATTTTTGCAAAGAAGCATAAATATGTACAAGTGAAAAATGAATAAATTGACTCACTCATCAGTGTCTTTGATTGCTTTTTGTGGTGTCTCCTCCTCCTCAGAGTCCTTGTCTGACCGACTGAAGGATTTAAGAAAAGTCAAAGATTAATTTGTGGGTTTTGTCTGAAAAGATCTCAATCAATCATGAGCATAATAACTGTGAGACAGCGGTATTATAACAAGACAGGTGTTCAGTGCTTCTTGAAGTGAAAAACATAAGTGCCAGTACTCTCTTATTCACATGTCTCACAGTAATAAGTTTATAATTACCGGTTCCGGTGTTTCCGTTTAAGCAGGGTGATGACGACTGCAGCAACAACACAAACACAAACACAGGCCACAACCACGGACACGATGATCAGAGTGAAATCTGAAAGAAAAGAGGGAAATTAGTGACACTCATTCATAAAGCAACTACAGATCAAATGGTATTATTGATCTGAGACCACCTAAAGGTAAAATTATAGAAATCATCACTGTTATTAGATCCAGATTCTTCATCAAAACCTGGAAAATAAAAACAACAGACATGAGCTATAGAGCATTTATGAATCAGGATGTTTGGAAATGTGTCTCACCATAATCAGGAATCATCATAGACACCTCTATCTGAGGACCAGAGAGCACTCTCACTGCACATCCAACCTGTGTGTTTTTGCTACGGAGACGAGACAGCCCAGCTGTAGTGGTGACAGTGACTGTGCCGTTGGTGTTGGTGACGCTGGTAGAGTCGTAGTGAGGGACAGTCAGTGTTACTGTGGGAGCAGGTCGAGCTGTGGCTGAGCAGGACACAACTGTTGATTCTCTGACGTGAAGAAAGGGTCCATGCAGCTCTGTAAAGATAAAATATTGAAATGATAAAACATTACAGAGAAGACAGAGAGTTATGGAAATGTCTCTAATAACACAGCAGGTTCTCACCATAGAGCTGCAGGCAGATTGTAGCATTATAAGCACCTTCAGAGAAGGTGTTAAACATACAGCGATAGCACCCTTCATCCTCCTCCATCACCCTCCTGATAACTATGGAGCTGTTCTGCAGTCCAGCATATCTAAACTCCATTTTATCTGTAAAGTCAGAATTCACTTTTTGACCGAAGTCTTTGTGGCAATAAGCAAGATTCTTTACCCCCTCAGGTAAAATCTTCAGCCATGTGACTTGCAGAACATCTCCAGATTGTATCAGGTGACAGTTTAAGCAGGCTTTATCTCCTACAGCTGCCTCCACAGTGTGCTGGGTTTCTATCAGAGCTGTTAGACCTGCAGGAGACACAACTCATATAAATTATTATAAGATACACCATAGAATTCAATTCAAGACATGTTTAAAATGGGATCAGACATCTGTCTGTATTGTAACTATGCTCACCCATTAGACATTTTTGTAAAGAGATCACTATCCCTCTGAACTGGAGATCACAGAACTCCATTACACAGTGGAAAAGATCTCCTTGGAAAATGTACTATCCAACTCTACAACTGAATGTATGTACAGTATATAGTAGCCTATTGTTATGATGACCCCAGTTAGGTCCACTCATTGCCACACCATGTTCTTTAAATATTCAGTTTTCTCTTTAATCTGACTTAATTTACTTTGTTTAAATATAGCTAATATATTTTGTTAAACTTTCAAAATGATAAAATATGAATTAACCAATGCAAAAGTATTAACAAAGCGTAATGACACAGTTGCCATAAACAATAAACATACTGTAGTCACACAGCTACACTTGGAGTTACTTACAGAACTTACATAATAAAAACATTTAGTGAACATAAATTATAACATTAAAACATCCTTGCTTTATTAACCAAACAAATATAAATTAATGTGTAACGAATCAGAGAATAAATTATTAACAACACATCAACAATACTACTATGATATTAATAATGAATTAACCAATGCAAAATCATTAACCGCCAAAACCATGCGTAATTACGCAGCAACATCAGACTAAACATGCAGGAATCACACAGCTGAGCTTTCAGATTATCAGAATAATAAATGACATAATGTCTAGACCTTTATAACATTGCTGTATCATCTCTTTCTCACCTTTCTGAAAGACTCCTAACACACAAAGGACATGTAAGACTGCACGGTGCGCCATCCTGATACTGAACTGAATCTACCGCCAAATCTACAGAAAGTGAAAGTATCTGTAAGTACATCCGGGTCGCAGACCAAGAGAGAGAATGAATGACACCTCAACTCCAGCGGTTCATAAATGAATTAAAATGCATGAATGTAGGTCTATCATTGACATGAACAGGTACCACATGCACATTTAAAGAGGTTACTTTGCCAAACAAAACAGGAGGGATACATCCTGCCTACATGTGTGTTGACTCAGCAGAGATCACATTAAATGAGAAAAGTTGATCAACAGGAGAACAGATTAAATATCTGAAAGCAATACAGAATACCTGAGAGCCTTACTGCATTATATTCCATTATATTCTTATATTTTTTCACCTGCCATCTGAATTTTGTGTTTTCCTTTACATAAATAAAAGACAGTTTCACCATAAAAAGATGAAGAAAAATTCACCAGAACGCAGGACATTAAGTGTCTTAACCCCTAAAAACTTTACATTAAAGTACAAAAATACCAACACACTTAGAATATATGTAACATACAGTATATATAATATATACAATTTTGAATAAAAACACCTGAGTACTTTACATAAATAGTTCTGATTTGCTGTGCAAAAAATGTAAACCACATTTCTCTCTCTCCTTTCTTTTTTTCTCCAACAAGCACACTAGATGGTGCTATCGCCTCACAGGACACTTCCTTGTTTTAACTCTGAATGAGTTCACTGCTTCAAAGTTCTACATGTGATTAATTAAGATCAACTGTAAACTCTTTATAAACCACATATTTGTCTGCTCACACAGCAACTCTTGTAATATTCTTATGAAACACTGGTCACGGTTGCTGGTCATTGCGCTGAAGATGACGGCTTTGGGTTGTTTCTTGTCTGATTTGTCTCAGGAGGTGTCAGGTGTCTGATCTGCTTGTTCTTCTGCTTGACTAAAAGTGTTTGGGACCCTGAGGAAGAAAAAGACTCAAATTATTACATTATACTATACATATTTCTACATTCCTCTAATCAACAGATGAATAAACATGCTGACTATGAGTACACAACGATGGTTTCATGTACAAACAATGTATAGAGACGGATTGGTACAGGAAAATAAATTCAAAAATAGACAGTGCAGAAATAATTTAGTAAAGTAACAAATATGTGTAAACTAATAACAGTAGGAAAGTGTCTTACTCAGGAGTGTCTCTGATTGTTTCATCCGTTCTTGTTCTCCTCAGTCCCTGTAGCAGACTGAAGGATTTAAGAAAAGTCAGTGCTGGACACACAATTATCAATTATTTATTTATGAGTTTTGTCTGAAAAGATCTCAATCAACCATTATTAACTATGAGACAGTGTTATTATAACAAGACAGGTGTTGAGTTAAAAGTTTAAAAGTTACCGGTTGCAATGTTTCTGTGTAAGCGCGGCGATGACGATTAAAACAGCAACACAAACAAAGGCAGCCGTGATCATCAGAAAGTTCCAAGTGAAATCTGTGAGAAAAAAGGGAAATTAATAACACTTAACATTCATAAAGCAACAACAGATCAAATGGTAATACTGACTTGAGACATGAGCTATAGTGTATTTATGAATCAGGATGTTTGGAAGAGTTTCTCACCATCATCAGGAATCATCATAGACACCTCTATCTGAGGACCAGAGAGCACTCTCACTGCACATCCAACCTGTGTGCTTTTGCTATGGAGACGAGACAGCCCAGCTGTAGTGGTGACAGTGACTGTGCCGTTGGTGTTGGTGACGCTGGTAGAGTCGTAGTGAGGGACAGTCAGTGTTACTGTGGGAGCAGGTCGAGCTGTGGCTGAGCAGGACACAACTGTTGATTCTCTGACGTGAATAAAGGGTCCATGCAGCTCTGCAAAGATGAAATATTGAAATGTTAAAACATTACAGAGAAGATAAAGAGTTATAGAAATGTCTCTAATAACACAGCAGGTTCTCACCATAGAGCTGCAGGCAGGTTGTAGCATTGAGAGCACCTTCAGAGAGGGTGTTAAACAAACAGCGATAGCACCCTTCATCCTCCTCCATCACCCTCCTGATAACTATTGAGGTGTTCTGCAGTCCAGCATATTTAAACTCCATTTTATCTCTAAAGTCAGGATTCACTTGTTGACCAGAGTCTTTGTGGCTAGAAGCAAGGTTCTTCTCCATCTCAGGTAAAATCTTCAGCCATGTGACTTTCTCAACATCTCCAGATTGTATCAGGCAACAGTATAAACAGGCTTCGTCTCCTACAGCTGCCTCCACAGTGTGCTGGGTTTCAATCAGAGCTGTTAGACCTGCAGGAGACACAACTCATATAAATTATTATAAGATACACCATAGAAATCAATTCAAAACATGTTTAAAATGGGATCAGACATCTGTCCGTATTATAACTATGCTCACACCACCTGTGTGGCAGTGCACACCCATTAGACATTTTTGTAAAGAGATCACTATCCCTCTGAACTGGAGATCACAGAACTCCATTACACAGTGGAAAAGATCTCCTTGGAAAATGTACTATCCACCTCTACAACTGAATGTATGTACAGTATATAGTAGCCTATTGTTATGATGACCCCAGTTAGGTCCACTCATTGCCACACCCCGTTCTTTAAATATTCAGTTTTCTCTTTAATCTGACTTAATTTACTTTGTTTAAATATAGCAAATATCTTTTGTTAAACTTTGAAAATTATAAAATATGAATTAACCAATGCAAAAGTATTAACGAAGCGTAATGAAGCAGTTGTCATAAATAATAAACATACTGTAGTCACACAGCTACTTGCAGTTACTTACAGAACTTACATAATAAAAACATGTAGTGAACATAAATTATAACATTAAAACATCATTGCTTTATTAACCAAACAAATATAAATGAATATGTGTGCCCTGTTCCAACCAAGCCAACACTGTGCTAATGTCTGTGTCCTCGCGCTGCAAGGGCAGCAGCTCTGAGTCCCTGATGGAGAGAGTACACAGAAACACAGAGAGTCTCTCTCTGTGTTTCTGTGTCTGTCTGTCTGCCAGGGGCGGGGCCAAAGTGGGGGCCGGGGCTGGCACTGGCCCCCCCATCAGAGTCTGAATGTGATAGGTCCAATAAGACTGTCAAATTTACTTTTTTTAACCTGTTTCTGGCACTGTACAGCATGTATAATCCTAAAAAGGGACAGCAGGGGCAAACAAATGAATTATAACTGATGAATATTAGTTTATGCTAGATATTCACACGCAAAGTTTACGCCAGAGGGGCGAATTATTCAGTTTTCTTTCCTGAGATTTGAAGGTAAAATTAGAAGTTTAACATAAAAATGCTGTTGCAGTGTACTTATTATTTTGTTATTTTTTTATTGTTTTAAAGTCACCAGAATTCAGGAAACAAAGTCTCTGAAACTCAAATTTTTTGTTGAGGTCTCAAGATTGGCAAGTATGCAAAACAACCACATTTTGAGTTATTTCCTCGAACAGAGCATTCAACAAAACGTGGTACACACAGCACAAATGACAGGTGATGGGGCCAGTCTGGACCATGGATCTATTAAAGTTCCACACCACAACAACAACCCACAGAGGAAGCTCCTCCAACTCCTCTTCCTGCCCTACAGCACCAGAAAAGGACCAACCATCTTCTTCGCCATAATACAGTTTTAAACCATGAAATAGTATAGAAGAGTCTGTTACACTATGATATAAATAATGAGTTAACCAATGCAAAATCAGCCACCAAAACGATGCGTAATTACGCAGTAACAACAAACTAAACATGCAGGAATCACACAGCTGAGCTTTCAGATTAAGACAAATAAATGTGACCTGCTCCATCATTATGAGTCACATTGACCCCGAAACACATTTGTTTGCAGATTGATTGGCTACAAGTGAAATTTGTTTGCCTCTCCTAAATAAAAATAACTTGAGTGTTTGACTTCTGTGTTGTTGTCTGGGTCAATTCTCAATCCAGTGCCTTTTTGGTTTGAAAACATTTTCTTTATGGTGCAGCTGATGCGAGATCTTCAAACTTCAATATTTCCACGTGAATACAACAACAACAACATAAACAGACACTTATTTGTGTTGTAAATCAGATGGTGTGAAGTACACGGACAGTGTGGTCACAAGTTAATCTGGCTGCCTTCTGCGTCTCAGAGCGACTACTTAGCGGATGATATTTGAGATGAATATGACATTCACCTGTGACCACCCCAATGACATTCACCTGTGACCATCCCAATGACATTCACCTGTGACCATCCCAGTGACATTCACCTGTGACCATCCCAATGACATTCACCTGTGACCATCCCAATGACATTCACCTGTGACCATCCCAATGACATTCACCTGTGACCATCCCAATGACATTCACCTGTGACCACCCCAATGACATTCACCTGTGACCATCCCAATGACATTCACCTGTGACCATCCCAATGACATTCACCTGTGACCATCCCAATGACATTCACCTGTGACCATCCCAATGACATTCACCTGTGACCACCCCAATGACATTCACCTGTGACCATCCCAATGACATTCACCTGTGACCATCCCAATGACATTCACCTGTGACCACCCCAATGACATTCACCTGTGACCACCCCAATGACATTCACCTGTGACCACCCCAATGACATTCACCTGTGACCATCCCAATGACATTCACCTGTGACCATCCCAATGACATTCACCTGTGACCACCCCAATGACATTCACCTGTGACCATCCCAATGACATTCACCTGTGACCATCCCAATGACATTCACCTGTGACCATCCCAATGACATTCACCTGTGACCATCCCAATGACATTCACCTGTGACCACCCCAATGACATTCACCTGTGACCATCCCAATGACATTCACCTGTGACCATCCCAATGACATTCACCTGTGACCACCCCAATGACATTCACCTGTGACCACCCCAATGACATTCACCTGTGACCACCCCAATGACATTCACCTGTGACCACCCCAATGACATTCACCTGTGACCATCCCAATGACATTCACCTGTGACCACCCCAATGACATTCACCTGTGACCATCCCAATGACATTCACCTGTGACCATCCCAATGACATTCACCTGTGACCATCCCAATGACATTCACCTGTGACCATCCCAATGACATTCACCTGTGACCATCCCAATGACATTCACCTGTGACCACCCCAATGACATTCACCTGTGACCATCCCAGTGCTGGTGGCGCATTGGAGGAAACCTCCGTCTGTCTCACAAGCTGTGATTTTGGTATGAGTTCAAATCCCGTAAAACCTGACATTTTTATTCATTTTTGTTTTCTTAAAGGGATGAAGAGTTCTTCTACGTGACACATGTTTACTACAACAAGCTCCAAAGACGAATATGTGTATTTAGAAACTTGTATTAGCTTACAGGAAGAGCGACGCTGCTCTTAATGTTTTCAACATATTCATCATAACAAGCAACGTTTCAAACGCGAGCAGAATATAATAATAATATAAGACTCCAAAGCTCCAAAGACCAATCCGGTATGTTTAAACATTGTAATGAAATACTAAACAAAGAGGCATTCACGAGGACAGCTACGTATTCTCTTCCTGCTTTCAACAGCTGCCGTAACCACGACAACCACAGACTCATTCGGATGAAAGTCGCCAGTTAAACCGTAACTCCGGTGTAGAGAGCGGCGCTGTTGTACAGTTTGCAGCTACACTGGTACTCCCGGCTGGGCGATCTCAGTCTCTATAACACTGCCCTGATTTAATAACTATAATCAGAGAGATTTCGTGCCATCATCGGCTCAGCCATGAGCGGAATATCTTCCTCCTCGCCTTCCTCCAACTCTCTCTCTCCGTCCTGATCAGCGGATTGAGAGCTAGCCTAGCCTCTAGCCTCTAGCCTTAGCAGGGCGTCCAACCCGACCCGGCGCATCCGCTGTCCTCAATACCCGGTGCGGTGAAATAATCTGAATTTAAGTCGGTCCAGTTGTCTTCAGATGTAGCACCTCTAACAGGAATTTAATTTAAAAGTCGAGCGATGTGTTCCTCACGTGATTTCATCTCTGTCAACCACAATCTGTCAAGCAGCTCTATTGAGCCGAGTCAACACACAGCGGACTTCCGGTAAAAACTTTACGACAACGTTATGTTTATCACAAGTTGGTAGCCTGGTTCACCTCCAACATCTCCCATTTGATCAGTGATTCCTCCAATTCAGTCTGTTTATCAAGCTAGTTGGTAGGTAGGAAAGTGAAGCCCCCAAATAAACAGAGTGAACACGGATTAAAGAGGACCTATTGTGATCAGTTTCAGGTGCATACTTGTATTTTAGGTTTCTACTAGAACATGTTTACATATTTTAAAGTTCAAAAAACGCTTTATTTTTCTCATACCGGATGTGCTGCAGCACCTCTTTTCACCCTCTGTCTGAAACGCTCTGTTTGAGCCCCCCCCCGTCCCAAAAAGCCCAGTCTGCTCTGATTGGTCAACTGGACCAAACTCTTCGGGATCTGCTCCAGCTCCGCATTAACTTGCTTTGTTTAAGGGCGTACCAAACTAGCAGTTATGCAAACGTGTTACTTAGTGACATCACCACGTTACGGAAGAAAAGGTGGGGCTTCAAACAAGGTGTTTCAGGAGCAGTGTTTCTCTCTTTTTAGCATGGACTTTGGGCTTTGTAACTTTGCAGACCTTTTACATGCACAAAAAACTATATAACACACTAAAGTAAAAAGCACAAAAGCATAATAGGTCCTCTTTAAATCATTTTTGCAAAGAAACAAAAATATGTATAAGTGAAAAATGAATAAATTGACTCACTCATGAGTGTCTTTGATTTCTTTTTGTGGTGTCTTCTTCTACTCAGAGTCCCTGTGTGACCGACTGAAGGATTTAAGAAAAGTCAAAGATCAATTTGTGGGTTTTATCTAAAAAGATCTCAATCAATCATGAGCATAATAACTGTTAGACAGCGGTATTATAACAAGACAGGTGTTCAGTGCTTCTTGAAGTGAAAAACATAAGTGCCAGTACTCTCTTATTCACATGTCTCACAGTAATAAATTTATAATTACCGGTTCCGATGTTTCCGCATAAGCAGGGTGATGACGACTGCAGCAACAACACAAACACCGGCCACAACCACGGACACGATGATCAGAGTGAAATCTGAAATAAAATAGGGAAATTAATGACACTCATTCATAAAGCAACTACAGATCAAATGGTATTATTGATCTGAGACCACCTAAAGGTAAAATTATAGAAATCCTCATTGTTATTAGATCCAGATTCCTCATCAAAACCTGGAAAATAAAAACAACAGACATGAACTATAGAGTATTTAGGAATCAGGATGTTTGGAAGTGTTTCTCACCATCATCAGACGACTGTTTGACCTCAGGAATCATCATAGACACCTCTATCTGAGGACCAGAGAGCACTCTCACTGCACATCCAACCTGTGTGCTGTTGCCATGGAGACGAGACAGCCCAGCTGTAGTGGTGACAGTGACTGTGCCGTTGGTGTTGGTGACGCTGGTAGAGTCGTAGTGAGGGACAGTCATTGTTACTGTGGGAGCAGGTCGAGCTGTGGCTGAGCAGGACACAACTGTTGATTCTGTGACGTGAAGAAAGGGTCCATGCAGCTCTGCAAAGATAAAATATGATATAACATTACAGAGAAGACAGAGAGTTATGGAAATGTCTCTAATAAGACAGCAGGTTCTCACCATAGAGCTTCAGGCAGGTTGTAGCAATGAAATCACCTTCAGAGAAGGTGTTAAACATACAGCGATAGCACCCTTCATCCTCCTCCATCACCCTCCTGATAACTATGGAGGTGTTCTGCAGTCCAGCATATCTAAACTCCATTTTATCTGTAAAGTCAGGATTCACTTGTTGACCAGAGTCTTTGCGGCTAGCAGCAAGGTTCTTCTCCCCCCCAGGTAAAATCTTCAGCCATGTGACTTTCTCAACATCTCTAGATTGCATCAGGTGACAGTTTAAGTAGGCCTCATCTCCTACAGCTGCCTCCACAGTGTGCTGGGTTTCTATCAGCGCGGTTAGACCTGCAGGAGATGACAGCACACATTGTAGTTAGGATGTATTTTTCCCTTTGCAAAATATGATATAAGTAATGAATTAACCAATGTAACATCATTTGCCACCAAAACGATGTGCAACAGACAATAAACATGCAGGAATCACACAGCTGTGCTTTCAGATTATCAGAATAATAAATGACATAATGTCTAGACCTTTATAACATTGCTGTATCATCTCTTTCTCACCTTTCTGAAAGACTCCCAACACACAAAGGAAATGTAAGACTGCACGGTGCGCCATCATGATACTGAACTGAATCTACCGCCAAAACTACAGAAAGTGAAAGTCAAAGTTGTCATTACGTAGGCTGCAGGTGCACGCAGGTAAAGTCCAGGTAAATTGATCTCGGTGGGTGCCAAATAAACACCTATTGACCAACAATGTAGCAACGAATCCTTACAAAATAAATAAGGGCTTAAAATATAATCATAACAAAAGTGTTATTTATTAATAAATGGCAAATTAGCTCTTCAAAATGTGATAGAAAGAGCTCCTATTGCCCCCCATGCCACTGCAATGGTACAACCAGGCCGTGGACCAATCAGGGAGAAGGAAGGACACCTCATCTCAATGAATCATTACCAGACTGCTGTTCAGCTACTCAGTACACTGAACTATGATTCAAATCAACAGTTGTCTAATGTCATAGCAGAGGATGATAATTACAACCACAGGCTATGAGCTGTTAAAGTCCAGGTTTATAAATGAATTAAAATGCATTAATGTAGTTATTGACATGAACAGGTGCCACATGCACATTTAAAGAGGTTATTTTGCCAAACAAAACAGGAGGGATTTGTTATTTTTTCACATAATCAAGCCAATTATGTGGATGTAAATCTTTCTCTTGCCACATTTACCATATGAAAATCATAAAACAATTAATTGATAAAACACTATAGTAACACATATAACAACTTAACCCAAAAATAAATATTAAAGATATTATACAGCCAGGAACACTAAGAAAAATATCAACTGCTTCAGAAATATTCATTAAGAAAAGGTATAACAAGTTTAATATTTTGTGGCAAAGTTACAAGTTAATTAACATATAAATTGATATAAACCTAAGTCACTGATACAGATATATGAGTTCATAATGAGGAAACAAAACTATTATAAAAAAATATATATATATCTTCACCATAAAAAGTTAGACAAACTAATTTAGATATGTTGACATTCCTGAATTAAGTAAACCAACTACTACCATTTCAAGTTATTCCAAATCAAGTTTGCTGCAACTAAAAGACATCAAATTTACCAGCTGACAGATGAAAGTCCACAAAGCCAAAGTGAGCTCCCTGTGCTTGAGGTGCTCTCTGTGCTACAGGTAATGTGAGACTGGAGCAGGAGAATCCATGCTTCAGAGATTTAACTACGACTGAACTGTTTCCAGTTTCCTGCTGCTGACTTTCAGCCCCTGATCTGTCTGAACAGCCTCAACTCTCCTGCAGCACATGAGAGGAAAGCAGGACCTCTAGTGACCATGTTGTGCACCTGCTGCTAAAAATATGCAGCAGACATTTAATGCAAACTCTGTCAGTGTTTCAACTCCTACTCTATATATTTTTATCTTCATATGAAGTTTATATTCTAAATATAAAGAGCAGCAGCAGAAAATGTATTTAAAAAGTCGTACAAAACAAAGGATGCTTTATCTGGATGCAACAGTGAATTAAAACTATCACCTAAATTATATTTCAAAATCAAAACTACTGATCTGCTGGAATCAATGAACTGGTGCAGCTCGTTCAGTTCTGTCTTTAAAGGCGTTTTGAACATTCAGATAAAAACAAGATATTAGTCAGTTTCCAAATCATTCAGAACAACAGTGATGTGGATAAACATGCAGACTATGAATACACAATGTATCGCAAATTGGTAGCCTGGTTCACCTCCAACATCTCCCATTTGGATTCCTCCAATTCAGTCTGATTATCAAGCTAGTTGGTAGGTAGGAAAGTGAAGCCCCCGAATAGACAGAGGGAACACGGATTAAAGAGGACCTATTGTGTTCATTTTCAGGTGCATACTTGTACTTTAGGTTTCTACTAGAACATGTTTACATATTTTAAAGTTCAAAAAACGCTTTATTTTTCTCATACCGGCTGTGCTGCAGCACCTCGTTTCACTCTCTGTCTGAAACGCTCTGTTTGAGCCCCCCCCCCTCCCAAAAAGCCCAGTCTGCTCTGATTGGTCAGCTGGTCCACTTTGTTGTGATTGGTCAACCGAACCAAACTCTTTGGACTTCGCTCTAGTTCCACTCTAACTAGCTTTGTTTGAGGGCGTGCCAAACAAGCCGTTATGCAAACGTGTTACGTGGTGACATCCCCATGTTACGGAAGAGAAGGCAGGACTTGTTACAACCCGGCTCTTAGGTTGCAACAAAAATGGGAGTGGAGACGAGGTAAATGCAAAAAGTAACAAAGTTTATTACAAAACACTAATTCATGAATAAATGTAAAGATCAGTATCAGTAATCAGTGGTGTAGGAGTGCATGGATGCGTGTGTGTGTGGGTGCATGGAGAAAAAGAGGAAGAATAGCCGCGCCGCGATGTCCACACAAATGGAGTGATGTCATCATGTCCCCGCCTCAACCAGAGCCTGCAAGAAACAAAGAGACCAGCGAGCCAACACACACCTAGTGGGGGGAGGGGTCGTCACACTCCCCCCCATCAAAAAAGGAGTTCCAATAAGAACACTGCAACCGCTATTCACTAAATCAACTACAAAACAATTTACTTTACCTACGATTGATGTTTTTCATTTGTAATATCATTTCTAAACTATAGTTGTAACACTATACTTAAAACTATATCAAAATCCATACTGACCGTTTGTAGTTTATTCCCCAGCAGCCAACCAACCTCCACTCAGCAACTCCGGCGCCTCAAGAAACATTTAAGGTGACAGAACCTGGACATAGCAGACCAGAGGGGTTAACAATTCAGTCAGACAAATATTTAAGAGCTAGGCGCTCTAGATAAGGCATCGACCACAACATTATCAGAGCCTTTGATGTGGCGAATGTCCAAACAATAAGCTTGCAAATACAACATCCATCGCATCAACCTGCGATTTGGGCAATGTACTGAGTGCAAAAAAATTATGGGATTATGATCTGTGTACGCAACCAGAGGAACACTAGAGCCTACAGAAACATCAAAATGCTGTAAGGCCCAGATGAGTGCCAGGGTCTCTTTCTCAATCACCGAGTAGTTCAACTGAAATGAGTTCAACTTTTTTGAGTAGAAACTCACGGGACGATCCACACCACTACCATCCGTCTGGAACAGCACCGCCCCTGCCCCCACATCACTTGCATCCACCTGCAGTTTGAAAGGTTGATCCATGCAAGGAGCTGCGAGAACAGGAGGTTAACACAAAACAGACTTAACATTGTCAAAAGCCTGCTGACACGAGGCTGACCACACAAATCGAGCTTTTCCTTTCAGCAAATCAGTCAGAGGGGCTACCACAGTCGAAAAGTTTTTACAGAAGCTGCGATAGTACCCGACTAGGCCAAGGAAACGCTGAAGTTCTTTTTTCGTGGTGGGAACTGGATATTTCCAAGATACCTCCAACCTGCACGGCTCTCCAATGTTAACCTGTCGAAAGGGAGAGACAACAGGGACAGGTTCCACAGATACAGCACAAGCACCAGAGTTCATCCAACCCCCGCTATACCCTCTTCCAGCATTTGCTCTGGGACAGTCAGTTTTCCAGTGCCCTCTACCCTTGCAAAAGTTACATACTCTTGAAGAGTCAAAATGCGTCTGACCTCGTGTACAGTGTTCCAACCTACCAAGGCGTGGATGAGGTTTCTCCTCTCGTCTACCCGAGGCCCGATACATACCACCTCCGTCTGGGACCCTGAAGTTGCGTTCACCTCTGTGCGTCAGCACGTAGTCATCAGCCAGGGTGGCGGCCTCAGCAGCAGTCTTCACTTTATACTCACCGATGTAAACTGGGTCTCGCTCACTAAATTGAGGAACTAACCGCAGATTACTGGCAACATCAAATGACGAAGTCGATCTACCAGAGAAATCAGAGGCACGGCTAGCACCTCCAGCAGGTAAACTCAACCTGTGCTCTATCTCCAGCCTTTTAAGTTCTGCCTCTCTCCTCAGTTTCTCCACTGCCAGCTTCTCCATCTCTGTCTGCAGTAGCAACAGCTCTCTCCTCTGCTCAAAAGTCAAACCTGCATCTCTGCAGCCAGACACATCAACACTGTCCACCTCAGGACCAACAGTATACATTTTACCTCTGAAAATACCCCTATCAGTGAGATTTGCTTTAACAATACCTTTAATGTTGTCCTTCATCCTCTTATCACCAACATCTAAATTAAAATGTTCGGCAATACGGATTAACTGTTCACGTGAGCAGCTGTCCAGCAGCTCCTCCGATGGCGCTCTCAAAAACTCCTCTACACTCGCCATAACTCACTAGCACTCACTTACCTACACGCACAATCCTCTACTGACGCGACAAAAACACACCCGGCACGCTGAGCTCACACAGCCCGCACAGCCGTGACGTCGCCGTGCACCGTCCCTCTAACTGCCTGACAGAGAACTAGGTAAACTCCCCCCTAGTCTTCAGGTGCTAGTTGCGGTGGGTATTTATGCACTCTCTACCGCAAACCCGGCGAAGCAACCGGCAACCGGCGACTTCCCCCGCAGCCTCAGCCGTGCTCCCGAGCTGACAGCAGCACTAACCGCGTTCACACCACACTAACACCCCCCAATGAACTTCAAAGGGAGTCCGCACTGAAGCCTACCAGGGACAGAAACACCGGTAACTTACAGTGGCTGGACCTGACTGCTGAACTCACTGCCAAACATCACCAGCACATCAAACCTGGCGAAGCTAACAAACAACCAGCGGCTTCACTGAAATGACCACAAACAGCACTTACCCTCGTCAACGCTACTCCCAAACATTTATCTGAGCGCTCATTGACAAAAAACGCTCCTGAAATTAGCAACAGCTGTGTCGACGTCACACTACAACCGGTCCTTCTTACTAACTCCGCCCAACAGACCTCTTACTACCTGAGAAACTAGGTCCACCAAAATAGACGAGCCCCCATTTGTTGCAACAAAAATGGGAGTGGAGATGAGGTAAATGCAAAAAGTAACAAAGATTATTTACAAAACACTAATTCATGAATAAATGTAAAGATCAGTATCAGTAATCAGTGGTGTAGGAGTGAATGGATGCGTGTGTGTGGGTGCATGGAGAAAAAGAGGAAGAATAGCCGCGCCGCGATGTCCACACAAATGGAGTGATGTGCGTGCATGGAGCGAGAGCGTTCTGAATGGCGAAGAGGGTTTTATAGTCAGCGCTACACCGGGCCCAGGTGTAGCTCATCAACCCATCATGTCCTCATGTCCCCGCCTCAACCAGAGCCTGCAAGAAACAAAGAGACCAGCGAGCCAACACACACCTAGTGGTGGGGAGGGGTCGTCACACTTCAACGAGGCGTTTCAGGCAGTTCAGGAGCAGTGTTTTTCTCTTTGGCGTGGGCTTCGGGCTTTGTACCTTTGCAGACCTTTGACATGCACAAAAAACTATATAACACTCTAAAGGAGAGATGAAAAGCACAAAAGCATAATAGGTCCCCTTTAAATAATTTTTGCAAAGAAGCATAAATATGTACAAGTGAAAAATTAATAAATTGACTCACTCATCAGTGTCTTTGATTTCTTTTTGTGATGTCTTGTTCTACTCAGAGTCCCTGTGTGACCGACTGGAGGATTTAAGAAAAGTCGAAGATTTATTTGTGGGTTTTGTCTGAAAAGATCTCAATCAATCATGAGCATAATAACTGTGAGACAGCGGTATTATAACAAGACAGGTGTTCAGTGCTTCTTGAAGTGAAAAACAAAAGTGCCAGTACTCTCTTATTCACATGTCTCACAGTAATAAGTTTATAATTACCGGTTCCAAGGTTTCTGTTTAAGCAGGACGACTGCAGCAACACAAACACAGGCCACAACCACGGACAACACGATGATCATGTTGGTGAAATCTGTAAGAAAAGAGGGAAATTATTAATGACACTCATTCATAAAGCAACTACAGATCACATGGTATTATTGATCTGAGACCACCTAAAGGTTAAATTATATAAATCCTCACTGTTATTAGATCCAGATTCCTCATCAAAACCTGGAAAATAAAAACAACAGACCTGAGCTATAGAGTATTTATGAATCAGGATGTTTGGAAGTGTTTCTCACCATCATCAGACGACTGTTTGACCTCAGGAATCATCATAGACACCTCTATCTGAGGGCCAGAGAGCACTCTCACTGCACATCCAACCTGTGTGCTTTTGCCGTGGAGACCAGACAGCCCAGCTGTAGTGGTGACAGTGACTGTGTCATTGGTGTTGGTGACGCTGGTAGAGTTGTAGTGAGGGACAGTCAGTGTTACTGTGGGAGCAGGTCGAGCTGTGGCTGAGCAGGACACACCTGTTGATTCTCTGACGTGAAGAAAGGGTCCATGCAGCTCTGCAAAGATAAAATATTTAAATGATAAAACATTACAGAGAAGACAGATAATTAAAGAAATGTCTCTAATAAGACAGCAGGTACTCACCATAGAGCTTCAGGCAGGTTGTAGCAGTGAGAGCACCTTCAGAGAAGGTGTTAAACATACAGCGATAGCACCCTTCATCCTCCTCCATCACCCTCCTGATAACTATGGAGGTGTTCTGCAGTCCAGCATCTTTAAACGCCAGCTTACTTTGAAAACCAGCATTCACTCTTTCACCAAATCGTTCACTGTAAGTAGCCATGTTCTTCTCTCCATCAGGTAAAATCTTCTGCCATGTGACTTGCAGAACATCTCTAGATTGCATCAGGCAACATTTCAAGCATGCTTCCTCTCCTACAGCTGCATGCACAGTGTGCTGGGTTTCTATCAGAGCTGTTAGACCTGCAGGAGATGACAGCACACATTGAGTTAGGATGTATTTTTCCCTTTGCAAAATATGATATAAATAATGAATTAACCAATGCAAAATCATTAGCCACCAAAACCATGTGCAACAGACAATAAACATGCAGGAATCACACAGCTGTGCTTTCAGATTATCAGAATAATAAATGACATAATGGCTAGACCTTTATAACATTGCTGTATCATCTCTTTCTCACCTTTCTGAAAGACTCCCAACACACAAAGGAAATGTAAGACTGCACGCTGCGCCATCCTGATACTGAACTGAATCTACCACCAAATCTACAGAAATTAAAGTATCTGTAAGTACATCCGGGTCGCGGACAAAGAGAGAGAAGAAAAGGACACCGCGACTCCAGCGGTTTATAAATGAATTAAAATGCATGAATGTAGGTCTATCATTGACATGAACAGGTGCCACATGCACATTTAAAGAGGTAACTTTGCCAAACAAAACAGGAGGAATAAATCCTGCCTACATGTGTGTTGACTCAGCAGAGATCACATTCAATGAGAAAAGTTGATCTACAGGAGAACAGATTAAATAGAGAGAGCCTTACTGCATTATATTCCATTATATTTTGTCACTTGCCACCTGAATTTTGTGTTTTCCTTTACATAAATAAAAGACATTTCCACCACAAAAGGATGCAGATGTGCACGGGACATTTTCGCCACAGCTGGTTCAATCCCAAAGGACAGATGTTATGTTATTTTTTTCACATAATCAAGCCACTTATGTGGATGTAAATCTTTCTCTTGCCACATTTACCATATGAAAATCATAAAACAATTGATTGATAAAACACTATAGTAACACATATAACAACTCAACCCAAAAATAAATATTAAAAAATATTCTACAGTCAGGGACACTAAGAAAAATATCAACTGCTTCAGAAATATTTATTAAGAAAAGTAAAACAAGTTTAATATTTTGTGGCAAAGTTACAAGTTAATTAATGCATACATGGATTTAAACTTAAGTCACTGATACAGATATGAGTTCATGAGGGAACAAAACTACTATTAAAAAAAGCATATCGTCACAATAAAACGTTAGACAAACTAATTTAGATATGTTGACATTCCTGGATTAAGTAAACCAACTACTACCATTTCAACATATTCCATATCAAGTTTGCTGCAACTAAAAGACATGAAACTTACCAGCTGGCAGATGAAAGTCCACAAAGACAAAGTGAGCTCCCTGTGCTTGAGGTGCTCTCTGTGCTACAGGTAATGTGAGACTGGAGCAGGAGAATCCATGCTTCAGAGATTTAACTACGACTGAACTGTTTCCAGTTTCCTGCTGCTGACTTTCAGCCCCTGATCTGTCTGAACAGCCTCAACTCTCCTGCAGAACATGAGAGGAAAGCAGGACCTCTAGTGGCCATGTTGTGCACCTGTTGCTAAAAATATGCAGCAGACATTCAATGCAAACTCTGTTAGTGTTTCAACTCCTACTCTATATATTTTGATCTTCATATGAAGTTTATATTCTAAGTATAAAGAGCAGCAGCAGAAAATGTATGTATAAAAAGACGTACAAAACAAAGGATGCTTCATCTGGATGCAACAGTGAATTAAAACTATCACCTAAATTATATTTCAAAATCAAAACTGCTGATCTGCTGAAATCAATGAACTGGTGCAGACATGTTCTCTGTGTTGTGGCATTAACAGTCTTGTGGGTTATTCTGTGGTATTAATTAGTTAACTGAGTTGAAAGATAACTTTCTTCCTTTCAGAGATGATTGTTTTGGGTGGTTGTGGTTTATATCTTTCTCAGTAGGCGTCCGTTGCCGCAGCTCGTTCACTTGCTTCATTAAAGGTGTTTTGGGCCTTCCGATAAAAACAAGATATTAGTCAGTTTCCAAATCATTCAGAACAACAGTGATGTGGATAAACATGCAGACTGTGAATACACAATGTATCGCAAGTTGGTAGCTTGGTTCACCTCCAACATCTCCCATTTGATCAGTGATTCCTCCAAAAAGTCTGATTATCAAACTAGTTGGTAGGTAGGAAAGTGAAGCCCCCAAATAGACAGAGTGAACACGGATTAAAGAGGACCTATTGTGCTCATTTTCAAGTGCATACTGTATTTTAGGTTTCTACTAGAACATGTTTACATATATTAAAGTTCAAAAAACGCTTTATTTTTCTCATACCGGATGTGCTACAGCACCTCTTTTCACCCTCTGTCTGAAACGCTCTGTTTGAGCCCCCCCCCCTCCCAAGAAGCCCAGTCTGCTCTGATTGGTCAACTGGACCAAAACTCTATCGGGATCTGCTCCAGCTCCGCATTAACTTGCTAGGTTTAAGGGCGTACCAAACTAGCTGTTATGCAAACATGTTACTTAGTGACATCACCATGTTGCGGAAGAAAAGGTGGGGCTTCAAACAAGATGTTTCAGGAGCAGTGTTTCTCTCTTTTTAGCATGGACTTTGGGCTTTGTAACTTTGCAGACATTTTACTTACACAAAAAACTATATAACACACTAAAGGAGAGAGGAAAAGCACAAAAGCATAAAAGGTCCCTTTAAATAATTTTTGCAAAGAAGCATAAATATGTACAAGTGAAAAATTAATAAATTGACTCACTCATCAGTGTCTTTGGTTTCTTTTTGTGGTGTCTTGTTCTACTCAGAGTCCCCGTGTGACCGACTGAAGGATTTAAGAAAAGTCAAAGATTAATTTGTGGGTTTTGTCTGAAAAGATCTCAATCAATCATGAGCATAATAACAGTGAGACAGCAGTATTATAACAAGACAGGTGTTCAGGGCTTCTTGAAGTGGAAAACACAAGTGCCAGTACTCTCTTATTCACATGTCTCACAGTAATAAGTTTATAATTACCGGTTCCAAGGTTTCTGTTTAAGCAGGGCGATGACGACTGCAGCAACAACACAAACACAAACCACAACCACGGACACGATGATCAGAGCGAAATCTGTAAGAAAAGAGGGAAATTAGTGACACTCATTCATAAAGCAACTACAGATCAAATGGTATTACTGATCTGAGACCACCTAAAGGTAAAATTATAGAAATCCTCATTGTTATTAGATCCAGATTCCTCATCAAAACCTGGAAAATAAAAAACAACAGACCTGAGCTATAGAGTATTTATGAATCTGGATGTTTGGAAGTGTTTCTCACCATCATCAGACGACTGTTTGACCTCAGGAATCATCATAGACACCTCTATCTGAGGACCAGAGAGCACTCTCACTGCACATCCAACCTGTGTGATGTTGCTATGGAGACCAGACAGCCCAGCTGTAGCGGTGACAGTGACTGTGCCGTTGGTGTTGGTGACACTGGTAGAGTTGTAGTGAGGGACAGTCAGTGTTACTGTGGGAGCAGGTCGAGCTGTGGCTGAGCAGGACACACCTGTTGATTCTGTGACGTGAAGAAAGGGTCCATGCAGCTCTGCAAAGATAAAATATGATATAACATTACAGAGAAGACAGAGAGTTATGGAAATGTCTCTAATAAGACAGCAGGTTCTCACCATAGACCTGCAGGCAGGTTGTAGCACTGAGAGCACCTTCAGAGAAGGTGTTAAACAAACAGCGATAGCACCCTTCATCCTCCTCCATCACCCTCCTGATAACTATTGAGCTGTTCTGCAGTCCAGCATCTTTAAACTCCAGCTTACTTTGAAAACCAGCAAGCACTCTTTCACCAAATCGTTCACTGTAAGTAGCCATGTTCTTCTCTCCCTCTGGTAAAATCTTCTGCCATGTGACTTGCAGAACATCTCTAGGTTGCATCAGGTGACAGTATAAACAGGCTTCGTCTCCTACAGCTGCCTCCACAGTGTGCTGGGTTTCTATCAGAGCTGTTAGACCTGCAGGAGATGACAGCTAAACATTGTATTAGGATGTATTTTTCCCTTTGCAAAATATGATATAAATAATGAATAAATGCAAAATCATTAGCCGCCAAAACTATGCGTAATTACGCAGCAACAACAGAATAAACATGCAGGAATCACACAGCTGAGCTTTCAGATTATCAGAATAATAAATGACATAATGTCTAGACCTTTATAACATTGCTGTATCATCTCTTTCTCACCTTTCTGAAAGACTCCCAACACACAAAGGAAATGTATAACTGCACGGTGCGCCATCCTGATACTGTTTTGAATCTACCGCCAAAACTACATAAAGGGAAAGTTTGAATAAAGTCTTCCTCCCTGTAATGATACATCCAGGCAGCAGACCAATCAGGGAGAAGGAAGGACACCTCAATCAATCAATCATTAACAGACTGCTGTTCAGCTACTCATTACACTGAACTACTGATTCAACAGTTGTTTCTAATATCCTGGAAGATATATAGCTAAATTATTAGTCTATATTTATCCATTAGGTGTTATTAATTCTAAGGTCTCAGGTCTTTCTGACAGGTGAAGAGGAAGATAAAAGGTTTATGTACACTAGTCTCATATATTTTCACATATATATATTTTGGAAGGAAGATGGACTTTGTTTCTGTGTCCTATGATGTATATTTACAGATAATTAAATGGTCCTATAACTATCCATATGTATACATACACATATAATGTATATACACATATAGATACATACATATAAACACATATACTGTATACATATATTTAAACAAATATACATATATATATAAATAAATATACATATATATACACACACTTATATGTTATTATATAGTTACATATATACATATAAACACATATAAGTGCTGTAATGATACAATATGTGACAAGGTCTGCATCAGTTCACAACTTCTCACACTACTGTGAGGGAAACATAAAATAACAATGTAAAATAAATGCAAAATGAACTAAATGTGCTCTGCCTCACATGTCAATGCAATTACAGGGTAAACACAGTGACTCCACGCATGTACACACACAACATTAGAAGAGTAACAACACACACATTAGTTTTATGCAAATCCCACAAGAAAACTACATTACCCATAATGCCACGGGGCAGGAGGCGCGACTCTTAAACCAGCGGCGGCACTTCAAACGAACACAGTAGGCAACAATGCGATGCTAACTCTGCAATAACTTTAAAACACCTTGCAGTACAGACTTCCTCTTTGTACATTACAACTGTCTTCTATCATTCTTTCAGAATATAGTCACGGTATCGTGAATTAACACTGAAATTACATTTAGAAACGTGATTCTCCGTCAACATACCTGTTTCTGTATCAGGTCCAAACACACACTGACAGACACCTTCTCACATCTCGCATGTACCACAGTTCAACAGAGGGGTTCAACAATGAAAATACCAAAATACTTACATGAAAATAAAGGGTAGATTATATATTACCCCTTTTGTTTGTGTTGAAAACAATCGCACGACATTGTTAAGATTAATCTAATACAATCATTCAATATTAAATAAAATTGTAAGAGTACTAGAAATCTGTACCCCCCTCTCAATCATTGGCAGATGGAATATCCCCTTTTTGAGACGATACCATTTCACACAGTGTAAGGGGAGTTAAAATTAGCTGGAATACCAAAACACACCATTACATATATAAAACAAACAAGTGAAATCACTTATAATATTAAAACAGCATTGCTTTAATAACCAAACAAGTACAAATTAATATATGAAATGAATCAGAGAATACATTATTAAAAACACATCAACTATTAGAAACTCCTTGTACACTACACATTATTAATCCAGTGTTTGACAGGGATCAGTTAAAACAATATTAACACACTTAATATAGTAAGATCTTTACTACAGTTACAGCCATAAAGTTAATGTGCATCAGAGGTTCATTGAGAAATAAATAACATAAGAACACAAACATCAAACATTAAAGTGAAAAGAAAAGTGCAACACATTTATATATTATGTCTATTTTGTAATATATTGTGAATAAGTTATCGCTACATATATAGCTAGATATAAATAATCTGTATTTGGAATAAAACAGTCACCTGATTGCTTCACACAACTTTCACAATTAATTAATTCATAAGTAGATTTAAACATATTTAAATTTTTAGTACAGGTCACTGAAACAGATATATGAGTTTATTATAAGAGTATTCTAAAAAAAAGTGCATGTTATTATCAGTAAAACATCTATATCTTCATAGACAGGTCCTGGAGAGTTTCACCATAAAAAGTTAGACAAACTAATTTAGATATCCTGACATTCCTGGATTAAGTAAACCAACTACTACCATTTCAAGTTATTCCAAATCAAGTTTGCTGCAACTAAAAGACATCAAACTTACCAGCTGACAGATTAAAGTCCACAAAGACAAAGTGAGCTCCCTGTGCTTGAGGTGCTACAGGTAATGTGAGACTGGAGCAGGAGAACTGAACTGTTTCCAGTTTCCTGCTGCTGATTTTCAGCCCCTGATCTGTCTGAACAGCCTCAACTCTCCTGCAGAACATGAGAGGAAAGCAGGACCTCTACTGGCCATGTTGTGCACCTGCTGCTAAAAATATGCAGCAGACATTCAATGCAAACTCTTTCAGTGTTTCAACTCCTACTCTATATTTTTGATCTTCATATGAAGTTTATATTCTAAATATGAAAAAACAAAAAGCAGCAGCAGATAATGTATGTATAAAGAGACGTACAAAACAAAGGATGCTTCATCTGGATGCAACAGTGAATTAAAACTATCACCTAAATTATATTTCAAAATCAAAACTACTGATCTGCTGAAATCAATGAACTGGTGCAGACATGTTCTCTGTGTTGTGGCACTAACAGTCTTGTGGGTTATTCTGTGGTATTAATTAGTTAACTGAGTTGAAAGATAACTTTCTTCCTTTCAGAGATGATGGTTTTGGGTGGTCGTGGTTTTTATCTTTCTCAGTAGGCGTCCGTTGCCGCAGCTCGTTCACTTGCTTCATTAAAGGTGTTTTGGGCCTTCCGATAAAAACAAGATATTAGTCAGTTTCCAAATCATTCAGAACAACAGTGATGTGGATAAACATGCAGACTGCGAATACACAATGTATTGCAAGTTGGTAGCTTGGTTCACCTCCAACATCTCCCATTTGATCAGTGATTCTTCCAATTCAGTCTGATTATCAAGCTAGTTGGTGGGTAGGAAAGTGAAGCCCCCAAATAAACAGAGTGAAGACGGATTAAAGAGGACCTATTGTGCTCATTTTCAGGTGCATACTGTATTTTGGGTTTCTACTAGAACATGTTTACATATTTTAAAGTTCAAAAAACGCTTTATTTTTCAGCCGCACCTCAAGCACAAAAGCATAATAGGTCCTCTTTAAATCATTTTTGCAAAGAAGCATAAATATGTACAAGTGAAAAATGAATAAATTGACTCACTCATGAGTGTCTTTGATTGCTTTTTGTGGTGTCTTGTTCTACTCAGAGTCCCTGTGTGAACGACTGAAGGATTTAAGAAAAGTCAAAGATTAATTTGTGGGTTTTGTCTGAAAAGATCTCAATCAATCATGAGCATAATAACTGTGAGACAGCGGTATTATAACAATACAGGTGTTCAGTGATTCTTGAAGTGAAAAACATAAGTGCCAGTACTCTCTTATTCACATGTCTCACAGTAATAAGTTTATAATTACCGGTTCCGATGTTTCCGTATAAGCAGGGTGATGACGACTGCAGCAACAACACAAACACCGGCCACAACCACGAACACGATGATCAGAGGGAAATCTGAAAGAAAGGAGGGAATTTATTATTGACACTAATTCATAAAGCAACTACAGATCACATGGTATTATTGAATTGAGACCACCTAAAGGTAAAATTATAGAAATCCTCACTGTTAGTAGATCCAGATTCCTCATCAAAACCTGGAAAATAAAAACAACAGACATGAGCTATAGAGTATTTATGAATCAGGATGTTTGGAAGTGTTTCTCACCATCATCAGACGACTGTTTGACCTCAGGAATCATCATAAACACCTCTATCTGAGGACCAGAGAGCACTCTCACTGCACATCCAACCCGTGTGCTGTTGCCATGGAGACCAGACAGCCCAGCTGTAGCGGTGACAGTGACTGTGCCGTTGGTGTTGGTGACGCTGGTAGAGTTGTAGTGAGGGACAGTCAGTGTTACTGTGGGAGCAGGTCGAGCTGTGGCTGAGCAGGACACAACTGTTGATTCTGTGATGTGAAGAAAGGGTCCATGCAGCTCTGCAAAGATAACATATGATATAACATTACAGAGAAGACAGAGAGTTATAGAAATGTCTCTAATAACACAGCAGGTTCTCACCATAGAGCTGCAGGCAGGTTGTAGCAGTGAGAGCACCTTCAGAGAAGGTGTTAAACATACAACGATAGCACCCTTCATCCTCCTCCATCACCCTCCTGATAACTATGGAGCTGTTCTGCAGTCCAGCATATCTAAACTCCATCTTACTCTGAAAACCAGCATTCACTGTTTCACCAAATCGTTCACTGTAAGTAGCCATGTTCTTCTCTCCCTCAGGTAAAATCTTCTGCCATGTAACTTGCAGATCTCTAGATTGCATCAGGTGACAGTTCAAGCATGCTTCATCTCCTACAGCTGCCTCCACAGTGTGCTGGGTTTCTATCAGAGCTGTTAGACCTGCAGGAGATGACAGCACACATTGTGTTAGGATGTATTTTTCCCTTTGCAAAATATGATATAAATAATAAATTAACTAATGCAAAATCATTAGCCACCAAAACCATGTGCAACAGACAATAAACATGCAGGAATCACACAGCTGCACTTTCAGATTATCAGACAAATAAATGACATAATGGCTAGACATTTATAACATTGCTGTATCATCTCTTTCTCACCTTTCTGAAAGACTCCAAACACACAAAGGAAATGTAAGACTGCACGCTGCGCCATTATTGTTCCACGATGTACTGAATCTACCACCAAAGTTTAGTGGAAGTGAGAGTTTATGTAGATCTAGGATCTGTCAAGGGCAAGGAATGATCATTTCTCCTTTCTTTTTTCTCTGTTCTCTGTCTTGGTTTTTGAAATTTGTTTCTGTGTTCCATGATGTCTATTTACAGATAATTAAATGGCCCTAAAACTATCCATATGTCCACATACATACATATATAGATATACATATATATTGTTAAGTTTACTTACATTTTGTTGTAATTACTTAACTTTCTGAAGTTGTTCCAACTTAAAAATGGCGCGTGAAATTAGCTTGTACTTTGCGGCGGGGTTGCTAGGCAATCAGAGGGCTGACACACAGAGATAGACAACCACCCACGCTCACATTCAGACCTACAGGAAACCTAGGGTCAGATCAAAGGATATGACTCATGAAATATTTCTCATACCAGACGGGGTTGCTAACTGGTTATTGGTAAGACAAGAGGAACTAGATAAACAGTCAGTGATGGTGGCATTCAGATGTTTATCAAATCAGTAGGGCTCACCCATTATTAACTATTATGTATCAATAATAAGTGTTAAATCCTTCTTAAAGTGACCCTTAATTCTTTCTTCCAGACACAACTGGACTCTGTAATCAGTATATAAGATTGTATATTTCACAACAAACCTACAGAGGCATGATGGGGGCATGTGTTTACCACACCATCCTGGGTTCACAACCCCTGCTGTCTCATGTGATCCCACTCTTATTCTTTCCTGTTGCGCTGTGCTGTGATGTGATATATCCTTCTTCTAGCCAAGACAATAGCAAGAATGTTCTCTTTACAGATGTCCTGGAGATAAAGTTTAACTATTACAAGAAGTTCCTTGTAAAGGTGTGGACATTATCAGGAATGTCTTAGGAGGATTACTGAACATGACATCATACAGTTAAAGGAGACGCGGCATGCTCATTTTAGGGTTCATATTTGTATTTTGGGTTACTATTAGAAGCTTTTTTTTTATTACTGTCTGTCTGAATATACCTGTATTCACCCTCCGTCTGAAATGCTCCATTTTAGCACAGGTCCCTTTAAGACCTCCTTCCGAGAAAGCCCAGTCTGCTCTCTGATTGGTCAGCGTTTTCCGGTCTTCCGCATCTGCGTTGAAATTGTGACATCACAACGTTACAGAACAGGTACAGTTTCTGTGGCTGAGCAGGACACAACTGTTGTTTCTCTGACGTGAAGAAAGGGTCCATGCAGCTCTGCAAAGATAAAATATGATATAAAATTACAGTGCTGCGTGCATTTCTCCGTGGGTTGAGCGTTTTGATCCCTGGACAGTATTTATGTAGCGCCTAGACCTGCTTTATAATAAACAGAAAGATATAATAAACAATATGGGACCTAAGGGAATACATTTTTTTTTTTTTTTTAAATGTCCATGAGACATTAGGGGATATTTACATTTTCAAGACATTTTCTCTGTCTTAGAGATTTGTTAAATCTTTGTCATCTTTGTGACGCAGAAGTACTATCTTCTCATCAGGGTGGAATTCCCGGATCAGTTCAAGTCGACTTGAGCAACAAATGTCAGGCATCACATGTTGTGAGAATTTCAATATGATCACACGCCTTGTGGGAAATAGAGTTAAAACCTCGAAACACCAGCGGCCACGGATGGTGTTATCGCCCAGCAGGACATTTCCTTGTTTTAACTCTGAATGAGTTCACTGCTTCAAAGTTCTGTCTTGGTTTTAGAACTTTGTTTCTGACTAAACATTTCATTGTATAATTTAATTATTAATATTGTTAGTCTGTATGTGTATATATGTCTAAATGTAAATTCAATAAAAATATTGTTTAAAAAAAAAGAATATGTTTTGATAGTCCAGCATCATGAATGTAGTCCATTTTCATGTCATGTAAATATATAATCAACTACAGCCTCATACTTTTCTCTGTTGTTAATAACAGGATTAATTCATTATGGGGAAAACCACTCCTTCTTTCACTCCTCACTTTCACTTTTAGTGACACAGTTAAAAGGCTGCTCAGAAGCTGAACTGAAAGTGTTCTGCTCACGACAGTGAAGAAGATGTTGTGGATCCTGATATTTACGAGTTTGCTGTTTAAAGGTAAGAGATTATTAAGCGATTATTATCATTATTAAAATTAAATGATCAAAGTGGGCTATTTATGTTAAAGGGGCTTGGAAGGACATTGTATTTTATTCATAAAGTCAAAGTTTATCCAACTTTTTAATCCTTTTGTAACAAATGGATATGTTTCTTTAAGTCTGCATTTCACAGATCACTGGTTATGGAAATAAAACAATAGTAATAGTGAATAGTTAATTCATTAAATACATCATAGTAGTATAGTTGATGTGTTTTTTTATCATTTATTCTCTGATTTGTTACACATTAATATATATATGTTTGGTTAATAAAGCAATGATGTTTTAATGTTATAATTTATGTTCACTACATGTTTTTATTATGTAAATTCTGTAAGTAACTGCAATCGTACCTGTGTGACTACAGTATGTTTATTGTTTATGGCAACTGCGTCATTACGCTTTGTTAATACTTTTGCATTGGTTAATTCATATTTTATCATTTTGAAAGTTTAACAAAATATATTAGCTATATTTAAACAAAGTAAATTAAGTCAGATTAAAGAGAAAACTGAATATTTAAAGAACGGGGTGTTGCAATGAGTGGACCTAACTGGGGTCATCATAACAATAGGCTACTATATACTGTACATACATTCAGTTGTAGAGTTGGATAGCATTCATTTTCCAAGGAGATCTTTTCCACTGTGTAATGGAGTTCTGTGATCTCCAGTTCAGAGGGATAATGATCTATTTACAAAAATGTTTAATGGGTGTGCATGATTATAATACAGACCGATTTCTGATCCTATTTCAAACACGTCTTGAATTGATTTCTATGGTGTATCTTATAATATATGAGTTGTGTCTCCTGCAGGTCTAACAGCTCTGATAGAAACCCAGCACACTGTGGAGGCAGCTGTAGGAGACGAAGCCTGCTTATACTGTCACCTGATGCAATCTAGAGATGTTCTGCAAGTCACATGGCTGAAGATTTTACCCGAGGGAGAGAAGAACCTTGCTGCTAGCCACAAAGACTTTGGTCAAAAAGTGAATCCTGACTTTACAGATAAAATGGAGTTTAAATATGCTGGACTGCAAAACACCTCAATAGTTATCAGGAGGGTGATGGAGGAGGATGAAGGGTGCTATCGCTGTTTGTTTAACACCTTCTCTGAAGGTGACCTCACTGCTACAACCTGTCTGCAGCTCTATGGTAAGAAACTGAGACATTTCCATAACTCTCTGTCTTCTCTGTAATGTTTTAACATCCAAATATTTCCTCTTTACAGAGCTGCATGGACCCTTTCTTCACGTCACAGAATCAACAGTTGTGTCCTGCTCAGCCACAGCTCGACCTGCTCCCACAGTAACACTGACTGTCCCTCACTACAACTCTACCAGCGTCACCAACACCAACGGCACAGTCACTGTCACCACTACAGCTGGGCTGTCTCGTCTCCATAGCAAAAACACACAGGTTGGATGTGCAGTGAGAGTGCTCTCTGGTCCTCAGATAGAGGTGTCTATGATGATTCCTGAGGTCAAACAGTCGTCTGATGATGGTGAGAAACACTTCCAAACATCCTGATTCATAAATACTCTATAGCTCATGTCTGTTGTTTCTATTTTCCAGGTTTTGATGAGGAATCTGGATCTATTAACAGTGAGGATTTCTGTAATTTTACCTTTAGGTGGTCTCAGATCAATAATACCATTTGATCTGTAGTTGCTTTATGAATGAGTGTCACTAATTTCCATCTTTTCTTACAGTTATCACTCAGATCATCACGTTCGTGGTTGTGAACTGTGTTTGTTTTGTTTGCTTGTGTTTGTGTTATTGCTGCAATCGTCACTGCCCTGCTTGTACGAGACCATTGGAACTGGTAATTATAAACTTATTACTGTGAGACGTGAATAAGAGAGTACTGGCACTTATGTTTTTCACTTTAAGAAGCACTGAACACCTGTCTTGTTATTATACTGCTGTTATTATGCTCATGATTGATTGAGATCTTTTCAGACAAAACCCACAAATTAATCTTTGACTTTTCTTAAATTCTTCAGTCGGTCATACAGGGACTCTGAGGAGAACAAGACATCACAAAAAGCAATCAAAGACACTCATGAGTGAGTCAATTTATTCATTTTTCACTTACGTACATATTTATGCTACTTTGCAAATGATTTAAAGAGGACCTATTATGCTTTTGTGCTTTTCCTCTCTCCTTTAGTGTGTTATATTTTTTTGTGAAAGTAAAATGTCTGCAAAGTTACAAAGCCCAACGTCCACGCCAAAGAGAGAAACACTGCTCCTGAACTGCCTGAAACACCTCGCTTGAAGTCCCGCTTCCTCTTCCGTAACATGGTGATGTCACCAAGTAACACGTTTGCATAAAATCTAGTTTGCCACGCCCTCAAACAAAGCTAGATTGAGTGGAGCTGGAGCGAAGTCCAAAAAGTTTGGTTCGGTTGACCAATCACAACAGAGTGGGCCAGCTGACCAATCAGAGCAGACTGGGCTTTTTTTGGAGGGGGGGCTACCAACTTGAGATACATTGTGTATTCATAGTCTGCATGTTTATCCACATCACTGTTGTTCTGAATGATTTGGAAACTGACTAATATCTTGTTTTTATCTGAAGGTTCAAAACACCTTTAAAGAAGGAAGAGAACGAGCTGCGGAAACGGATGCCTACTGGGAGAAATAAAAACAACGACCACCCAAAACCACCATCTCTGAAAGGAAGAAAAAAAGTATCTTTTAACTCAGTTAACTAATTAATACCACAGAATAACCCGCAAGACTGTTAGTGCCCCAACACAGAGAACATGTCTGCACCAGTTCATTGATTCCAGCAGATCAGTAGTTTTGATTTTGAAATATAATTTAGGTGATAGTTTTAATTCACTGTTGCATCCAGATGAAGCATCCTTTGTTTTGTACATCTTTATATATACATTATCTGCTGCTGCTTTTTTTTTTTTTTTTAGAACATAAACTTCATATGAAGATAAAAAATAAATATATTTTATAAATATAAATATAATTTATTCTCTTATTCATTTCATATATTAATTTGTATTTGTTTGGTTATTAAAGCAATGTTGTTTTAATATTATAAGTGATTTCACTTATGTTCACTACATGTTTTTGTTATATATGTGTGTATATATGTGTTTATATGTACAGTATGTACAGTTTATAGTAGCGTATTGTTATGATGACCCCAGTTAGGTCCACTCATTGCCACACCAGGTTCTTTAAATATTCAGTTTTCTCTTTAATCTGACTTAATTTACTTTGTTTAAATATAGTGAATATCTTTTGTTAAACTTTGAAAATGATGAAATATGAATTAACCAATGCAAAAGTATTAACGAAGCGTAATGACACAGTTGCCATAAACAAACATACTGTAGTCACACAGCTACACTTGCATTTAAATAAAAATAAATCACATAGTTCTAATAATCCCATAATCCTATATAGGTTAAAGTTTGGGAAACACACTGTATCATCTCTTTCTCACCTTTTTGAAAGACTCCCAACACACACAAAGGAAATGTAAGACTACACGGTGCGCCATTTTAGTCTTTCTGACAGGCTGGTGCAGTGAACTAGAGGAAGATAAAAAGTTTCTGCACTCTAGTCTCATGGACTTTGATCTGAGATGGATTTTCTGATAACTAAAGGGCCCTATAACTATCCAGAAACACACCTCACTGGACAAACAACACCTCACTGTCTTATCACATCACAGGACAAACAACACCTCACATACCGTAGTATGTGAGGTACCTCATATATATATATATATATATATATTTGCTGGTTACCTACAGAACTTACATAATAAAAACATGTAGTGAACATAAATTATAACATTAAAACATCATTGCTTTATTAACCAAACAAATATAAATTAATATGTGTAACGAATCAGAGAATAAATGATTAAAAACACATCAACTATACTACTATGATATAAATAATGAATTAACCAATGCAAAATCATTAGCCGCCAAAACGATGATTAATTACGCAGTAACAACAGACAATAAACATGCAGGAGTCACACAGCTGCGCTTTCAGATTATCAGAAAAATAAATTACAGGCTAGATAACATTGCTGTATCATCTCTTTCTCACCTTTCTAAAAGACTCCCAACACACAAAGGAAATGTAAGACTGCACAGTGCGCCATCCTGATACTGTACTGAATCTACCGCCAAAACTACATAAAGTGAAAATTGTCACTACTAGACTGCAGGTGTACCCAGGTAACGTCCACGTATGTAGATAATGGTACATCCTGACCAATCAGGGAAAAGGAAGGACACCTCCACTCAATCATTAACAGATTGCTGTTCAGCTACTCAGTACACTGAACTAATGATTCAACAGTTGTGTTTAATATCATGGCAGAGATATGGCTAAATTATTAGGCTATATTTATCCATTAGCTGTTATTAATTCTAAGGTCTAAGACCTTTCTGACAGGTGAAGAGGAAGATAAAAGGTTTCTGTACACAGGTCTCATATATTTTCACACATATATATTTTGGAGGGAAGATGGACTTTGTTTCTGTGTCCCATGATGTATATTTACAGATAATTAAATGGCCCTAGAACTATTCATATGTATACATACACATATATATACACATATAATGTATATACACATATAGATACATACATATAAACACATATACTGTATACATATATATATATAAACATATATATATAAATAAATATATATACATATATACACACACTTATGTTATTATTATATAGTTACATATATTGTTGGATTTATTATGTACAAAAGTGCTTACAATGACCTGCAATAACCTGACTGTTGGATTTGTTGTGAATGGAGTGATTGCGAGGAAAGGGAGGCAGGTGCTGTTCTTCTTTTGCAAGGTCAAAGAGAGGAAGGAGCCAGAAGGAGATAACAAAGAAGAAGACATGCAGCAGAAACATCACGTGCCATAAGCTCATGAATATTAATATTGTGTAAACCATGAATAGGCTGGATCAGGGATATCTCGGGGTTCAGACTTCGCGAACTGACCCATGCACTGTATGTTGTCAGGGACACGTAGGTTGGATCCAGATATCTGTAAACTCTTTTATTTTACTTATGCAACATTGATTGTTCGGAATAAATTGTATTATTATGCTTTAACCCGTCTGTTTGGAAAATCTCTGTCACACAAGATTAACCAACACGTAACTGGGCCTTGACCTCTTGGAGGTAGAAGGCCAGTTCCTTCAATATACATATAAACGAATATATATACACCCACACACACAGATACTGTATATATGTAGCGTATTTGGGACACACCGCAAAATCACCACAACTTTCTTTGGGGTCTTTTTTTACTGTAGTGATGTAATGATACAACATGTGACAGGGACTGCATCAGTTCACAACTTCTCCTCACACTACTGTGAGGGAAACATAAAATAACAATGTAAAATAAATGCAAAATAAACTAAATATGCTCTGCCTCGCATGTCAATGCAATTACAGGGTAAACACAGTGACTCCACGCATGTACACACACATTAGAAGAGTAACGACACACATTAGTTTTATGCAAATCCCACAAGAAACTACATTACCCATAATGCCACGGGGCAGGAGGCGCGACTCTTAAACCAGCGGCGGCACTTCAAACGAACACAGTAGGCAACAATGCGATGCTAACTCTGCAATAACTTTAAAACACCTTTTAGTACAGACTTCCACTTTATACATTACAACTGTCTTCTATCATTCTTTCAGAATATAGTCACGGTATCGTGAATTAACACTGAAATGACATTTAGAAACGTGATTCTCCGTCAACATACCTGTTTCTGTATCAGGTCCAAACACACACTGACAGACACCTTCTCACATCTCGCATGTACCACAGTTCAACAGAGGGGTTCAACAATGAAAATACCAACATACTTACATGAAAATAAAGGATAGATTATATATTACCCCTTTTGTTTGTGTTGAAAACAATCTCACGACATTGTTAAGATTAATCTAATACAATCATTCAATATTAAACAAAATTGTAAGAGTACTAGAAATCCGTACCCCCACCCCCTCATCATTGGCAGATGGAATATCCCCTTTTTGAGACGATACCATTTCACACAGTGTAAGGGGAGTTAAAGTTAGCTGGAATACCAAAACACACCATTACATATATAAAACAAACAAAAACATGTAGTGAATATAAGTGAAATCACTTATAATATTAAAACAGCATTGCTTTAATAACCAAACAAGTACACATTAATATATGGAACGAATCAGAGAATAAATGATTAAAAACACATCAACTATTAGAAACTCCTTGTACACTACAGGTTATTAATCCAGTGTTTGAAAGGGATGAGTTAAAACAATATTAACACACTTAATATAGTAAGATCTTTACTACAGTTACAGCCATAAAGTTAATGTGCATCAGAGGTTCATTGAGAAATAAATAACATAAAAACACAAACATCAAACATTAAAGTGCAAAGAAATGTGCAACACATTTATATATTATGTCTATTTTGTAATATATTGTGAATAAATTATCGCTACATATATAGCTAGATATAAATAATCTGTATTTGAAATAAAACAATCACCTGATTGCTTCACACAACTGTCACAATTAATTAATTCATAAGTAGATTTAAACATATTTACATTTTTAGTATAGGTCACTGATAAAGGTATGATTTTTTATAAGAGTATTCTTAAAAAAAAAAAGTGCATGTTATTATCAGTAAAACATCTATATCTTCAGACAGGTCCTGGAGAGTTTCACCATAAAAAGTTAGACAAACTAATTTAGATATCCTGACATTCCTGGATTAAGTAAACCAACTACTACCATTTCAAGTTATTCCAAATCAAGTTTGCTGCAACTAAAAGACATCAAATTTACCAGCTGACAGATGAAAGTCCACAAAGACAAAGTAAGCTCCCTGTGCTTGAGGTGCTCTCTGTGCTACAGGTAATGTGAGACTGGAGCAGGAGAATCCATGCTTCAGAGATTTAACTACGACTGAACTGTTTCCAGTTTCCTGCTGTTGACTTTCAGAAAATGTATATATAAAGACGTACAAAACAAAGGATGCTTCATCTGGATGCAACAGTGAATTAAATCCATCACCTAAATTAAATTTCAAAATCAAAACTACTGATCTGCTGGAATCAATGAACTGGTGCAGACATGTTCTCTGTGTTGTGGCATTAACAGTCTTGTGGGTTATTCTGTGGAACTAATTAGTTAACAGAGTTCAAATCATTTTCTTCTTCCTTTCAGAGATGATGGTTTTGGGTTGTCGTGGTTTTTATCTTTCTCAGTAGACGTCTGTAGCCGCAGCTCGTTCTCTTCCTTCATTAAGTGTTTTGAACCTTCAGATAGAAACAAGATATTAGTCAGTTTCCAAATCATTCAGAACAACAGTGATGTGGATAAACATGCAGACTGTGAATACACAATGTATCGTAAGTTGGTAGCCTGGTTCACCACCAACATCTTCGATTTAATCAGTGAGTCCGCCAATTCAGTCTGATTATCAAGCTAGTTACATGCTAAGTACATTCAGCCTCCATTTGGTAAAGAGGACCTATTGTGGTCAGTTTCAGGTGCATACTTGTATTTTAGGTTTCTACTAGAATGTGTTTACATACTTTAAAGTTAAAAAAATGCTTTATTTTCCCTCATACCGTCTGTGCTGCAGCACCTCTTTTCACCCTCTGTCTGAAACGCTCTGTTTGAGCTCCCCCCCTCCCAAAAAAAGCCCAGTCTGTTCTGATTGGTCAGCCGGCCCACTGTTGTGATTGGTCAACCAAACCAAACTCTTTGGACTCCCCTCCAGCTCCACTTAATCTAGATTTGTTTGACAGCGTGCCAAACTAGCCGTTATGCAAACGTATTACTTGGTGACATCACCACGTTACGGAAGAAAAGGCCGGAATTCGAACAAGGTGTTTCAGGCAGTTCAGGAGTAGTGTTACTCCCTTTGGCGTGGACTTTGGGCTTTGTAACTTTGCATACTATATAACACAAACTATATAACACACTAAAGCAGAGAGGAAAAGCACAAAAGCATAATAGGTCCTCTTTAAATCATTTTTGCAAAGAACCAATGTAGGATAAATACGTATAAGTGAAAAATGAATAAATTGACTCACTCATGAGTGTCTTTGATTGCTTTTTGTGGTGTGTTCTTCTTCTCAGAGTCCCTGTGTGAACGACTGAAGGATTTAAGAAAAGTCAAAGATGTATTTGTGGGTTTTGTCTGAAAAGATCTCAATCAATCATGAGCATAATAACTGTGAGACAGCGGTATTATAACAATACAGGTGTTCAGTGCTTCTTGAAGTGAAAAAACATAAGTGCCAGTTCTCTCTTATTCACGTCTCACAGTAATAAATTTATAATTACCGGTTCTGATGTTTCCGTATAAGCAGGGCGATGACGACTGCAGCAACACAAACACAAACACAGGCCACAACCACGGACACGATGATCAGAGTGAAATCTGTAAGAAAAGATGGAAATTAGTGACACTCATTCATAAAGCAACTACAGATCAAATGGTATTATTGATCTGAGACCACCTAAAGGTAAAAGGTAAAAATAAATCCTCACTGTTATTAGATCCAGATTCCTCATCAAAACCTGGAAAATAGAAACAACAGACATGAGCTATAGAGTATTTATGAATCAGGATGTTTGGAAGTGTTTCTCACCATGAGCAGACGACTGTTTGACCTCAGGAATCATCGTAAACACCTCAATCTGAGGACCAGAGAGCACTCTCACTGCACATCCAACCTGTGTGCTGTTGCTATGAAGACCAGACAGCCCAGCTGTAGTGGTGACAGTGACTGTGCCGTTGGTGTTGGTGACGCTGGTAGAGTTGTAGTGAGGGACAGTCAGTGTTACTGTGGGAGCAGGTCGAGCTGTGGCTGAGCAGGACACAACTGTTGATTCACTGACGTGAAGAAAGGGTCCATGCAGCTCTGCAAAGATAAAATATTTGAATGTTAAACATTACAGAGAAGACAGAGAGTTATGGAAATGACCCTTATAAAACAGCAGGTTCTCACCATAGAGCTGCAGGCAGGTTGTAGCAATGAGAGCACCTTCAGAGAGGGTGTTAAACAAACAGCGATAGCACCCTTCATCCTCCTCCATCACCCTCCTGATAACTATGGAGGTGATCTGCAGTCCAGCATAATTAAACTCCATTTTATCTGTAAAGTCAGGATTCACTCTTTGACCGTGCATTCTGTGGTAATAAGCAAGGTTCTTCTCCCCCTCAGGTAAAATCTTCTGCCATGTGACTTGCAGAACATCTCTAGATTGCATCAGGTGACAGTTTAAGCAGGCTTCGTCTCCTACAGCTGCATCCACAGTGTGCTGGGTTTCTATCAGAGCTGTTAGACCTGCAGGAGACACAACTCATATAAATTATTATAAGATACACCATAGAAATCAATTCAAGACATGTTTAAAATGGGATTAGAAATCTGTCTGTATTGTAACTATGCTCACCCATTAGACATTTTTGTAAAGAGATCACTATCCCTCTGAACTGGAGATCACAGAACTCCATTACACAGTGGAAAAGATCTCCTTGGAAAATGTACTATCCACCTCTACAACTGAATGTATGTACAGTATATAGTAGCCTATTGTTATGATGACCCCAGTTAGGTCCACTCATTGCCACACCCCGTTCTTTAAATATTCAGTTTTCTCTTTAATCTGACTTAATTTACTTTGTTTAAATATAGCAAATATCTTTTGTTAAACTTTGAAAATTATAAAATATGAATTAACCAATGCAAAAGTATTAACGAAGCGTAATGAAGCAGTTGTCATAAATAATAAACATACTGTAGTCACACAGCTACTTGCAGTTACTTACAGAACTTACATAATAAAAACATGTAGTGAACATAAATTATAACATTAAAACATCATTGCTTTATTAACCAAACAAATATAAATGAATATGTGTGCCCTGTTCCAACCAAGCCAACACTGTGCTAATGTCTGTGTCCTCGCGCTGCAAGGGCAGCAGCTCTGAGTCCCTGATGGAGAGAGTACACAGAAACACAGAGAGTCTCTCTCTGTGTTTCTGTGTCTGTCTGTCTGCCAGGGGCGGGGCCAAAGTGGGGGCCGGGGCTGGCACTGGCCCCCCCATCAGAGTCTGAATGTGATAGGTCCAATAAGACTGTCAAATTTACTTTTTTTAACCTGTTTCTGGCACTGTACAGCATGTATAATCCTAAAAAGGGACAGCAGGGGCAAACAAATGAATTATAACTGATGAATATTAGTTTATGCTAGATATTCACACGCAAAGTTTACGCCAGAGGGGCGAATTATTCAGTTTTCTTTCCTGAGATTTGAAGGTAAAATTAGAAGTTTAACATAAAAATGCTGTTGCAGTGTACTTATTATTTTGTTATTTTTTTATTGTTTTAAAGTCACCAGAATTCAGGAAACAAAGTCTCTGAAACTCAAATTTTTTGTTGAGGTCTCAAGATTGGCAAGTATGCAAAACAACCACATTTTGAGTTATTTCCTCGAACAGAGCATTCAACAAAACGTGGTACACACAGCACAAATGACAGGTGATGGGGCCAGTCTGGACCATGGATCTATTAAAGTTCCACACCACAACAACAACCCACAGAGGAAGCTCCTCCAACTCCTCTTCCTGCCCTACAGCACCAGAAAAGGACCAACCATCTTCTTCGCCATAATACAGTTTTAAACCATGAAATAGTATAGAAGAGTCTGTTACACTATGATATAAATAATGAGTTAACCAATGCAAAATCAGCCACCAAAACGATGCGTAATTACGCAGTAACAACAAACTAAACATGCAGGAATCACACAGCTGAGCTTTCAGATTAAGACAAATAAATGTGACCTGCTCCATCATTATGAGTCACATTGACCCCGAAACACATTTGTTTGCAGATTGATTGGCTACAAGTGAAATTTGTTTGCCTCTCCTAAATAAAAATAACTTGAGTGTTTGACTTCTGTGTTGTTGTCTGGGTCAATTCTCAATCCAGTGCCTTTTTGGTTTGAAAACATTTTCTTTATGGTGCAGCTGATGCGAGATCTTCAAACTTCAATATTTCCACGTGAATACAACAACAACAACATAAACAGACACTTATTTGTGTTGTAAATCAGATGGTGTGAAGTACACGGACAGTGTGGTCACAAGTTAATCTGGCTGCCTTCTGCGTCTCAGAGCGACTACTTAGCGGATGATATTTGAGATGAATATGACATTCACCTGTGACCACCCCAATGACATTCACCTGTGACCATCCCAATGACATTCACCTGTGACCATCCCAGTGACATTCACCTGTGACCATCCCAATGACATTCACCTGTGACCATCCCAATGACATTCACCTGTGACCATCCCAATGACATTCACCTGTGACCATCCCAATGACATTCACCTGTGACCATCCCAATGACATTCACCTGTGACCATCCCAATGACATTCACCTGTGACCATCCCAATGACATTCACCTGTGACCATCCCAATGACATTCACCTGTGACCATCCCAATGACATTCACCTGTGACCACCCCAATGACATTCACCTGTGACCATCCCAATGACATTCACCTGTGACCACCCCAATGACATTCACCTGTGACCATCCCAATGACATTCACCTGTGACCATCCCAATGACATTCACCTGTGACCACCCCAATGACATTCACCTGTGACCATCCCAATGACATTCACCTGTGACCATCCCAATGACATTCACCTGTGACCATCCCAATGACATTCACCTGTGACCATCCCAGTGACATTCACCTGTGACCATCCCAATGACATTCACCTGTGACCACCCCAATGACATTCACCTGTGACCATCCCAATGACATTCACCTGTGACCACCCCAATGACATTCACCTGTGACCACCCCAATGACATTCACCTGTGACCATCCCAATGACATTCACCTGTGACCATCCCAATGACATTCACCTGTGACCATCCCAATGACATTCACCTGTGACCATCCCAATGACATTCACCTGTGACCATCCCAATGACATTCACCTGTGACCACCCCAGTGCTGGTGGCGCATTGGAGGAAACCTCCGTCTGTCTCACAAGCTGTGATTTTGGTATGAGTTCAAATCCCGTAAAACCTGACATTTTTATTCATTTTTGTTTTCTTAAAGGGATGAAGAGTTCTTCTACGTGACACATGTTTACTACAACAAGCTCCAAAGACGAATATGTGTATTTAGAAACTTGTATTAGCTTACAGGAAGAGCGACGCTGCTCTTAATGTTTTCAACATATTCATCATAACAAGCAACGTTTCAAACGCGAGCAGAATATAATAATAATATAAGACTCCAAAGCTCCAAAGACCAATCCGGTATGTTTAAACATTGTAATGAAATACTAAACAAAGAGGCATTCACGAGGACAGCTACGTATTCTCTTCCTGCTTTCAACAGCTGCCGTAACCACGACAACCACAGACTCATTCGGATGAAAGTCGCCAGTTAAACCGTAACTCCGGTGTAGAGAGCGGCGCTGTTGTACAGTTTGCAGCTACACTGGTACTCCCGGCTGGGCGATCTCAGTCTCTATAACACTGCCCTGATTTAATAACTATAATCAGAGAGATTTCGTGCCATCATCGGCTCAGCCATGAGCGGAATATCTTCCTCCTCGCCTTCCTCCAACTCTCTCTCTCCGTCCTGATCAGCGGATTGAGAGCTAGCCTAGCCTCTAGCCTCTAGCCTTAGCAGGGCGTCCAACCCGACCCGGCGCATCCGCTGTCCTCAATACCCGGTGCGGTGAAATAATCTGAATTTAAGTCGGTCCAGTTGTCGTCAGATGTAGCACCTCTAACAGGAATTTAATTTAAAAGTCGAGCGATGTGTTCCTCACGTGATTTCATCTCTGTCAACCACAATCTGTCAAGCAGCTCTATTGAGCCGGGTCAACACACAGCGGACTTCCGGTAAAAACTTTACGACAACGTTATGTTTATCACAAGTTGGTAGCCTGGTTCACCTCCAACATCTCCCATTTGATCAGTGATTCCTCCAATTCAGTCTGTTTATCAAGCTAGTTGGTAGGTAGGAAAGTGAAGCCCCCAAATAAACAGAGTGAACACGGATTAAAGAGGACCTATTGTGATCAGTTTCAGGTGCATACTTGTATTTTAGGTTTCTACTAGAACATGTTTACATATTTTAAAGTTCAAAAAACGCTTTATTTTTCTCATACCGGATGTGCTGCAGCACCTCTTTTCACCCTCTGTCTGAAACGCTCTGTTTGAGCCGCCCCCCCCTCCCATGAAGCCCAGTCTGCTCTGATTGGTCAACTGGACCAAACTCTTCGGGATCTGCTCCAGCTCCGCATTAACTTGCTTTGTTTAAGGGCGTACCAAACTAGCAGTTATGCAAACGTGTTACTTAGTGACATCACCACGTTACGGAAGAAAAGGTGGGGCTTCAAACAAGGTGTTTCAGGAGCAGTGTTTCTCTCTTTTTAGCATGGACTTTGGGCTTTGTAACTTTGCAGACCTTTTACATGCACAAAAAACTATATAACACACTAAAGTAAAAAGCACAAAAGCATAATAGGTCCTCTTTAAATCATTTTTGCAAAGAAACAAAAATATGTATAAGTGAAAAATGAATAAATTGACTCACTCATGAGTGTCTTTGATTTCTTTTTGTGGTGTCTTCTTCTACTCAGAGTCCCTGTGTGACCGACTGAAGGATTTAAGAAAAGTCAAAGATCAATTTGTGGGTTTTATCTAAAAAGATCTCAATCAATCATGAGCATAATAACTGTTAGACAGCGGTATTATAACAAGACAGGTGTTCAGTGCTTCTTGAAGTGAAAAACATAAGTGCCAGTACTCTCTTATTCACATGTCTCACAGTAATAAATTTATAATTACCGGTTCCGATGTTTCCGCATAAGCAGGGTGATGACGACTGCAGCAACAACACAAACACCGGCCACAACCACGGACACGATGATCAGAGTGAAATCTGAAATAAAATAGGGAAATTAATGACACTCATTCATAAAGCAACTACAGATCAAATGGTATTATTGATCTGAGACCACCTAAAGGTAAAATTATAGAAATCCTCATTGTTATTAGATCCAGATTCCTCATCAAAACCTGGAAAATAAAAACAACAGACATGAACTATAGAGTATTTAGGAATCAGGATGTTTGGAAGTGTTTCTCACCATCATCAGACGACTGTTTGACCTCAGGAATCATCATAGACACCTCTATCTGAGGACCAGAGAGCACTCTCACTGCACATCCAACCTGTGTGCTGTTGCCATGGAGACGAGACAGCTCAGCTGTAGTGGTGACAGTGACTGTGCCGTTGGTGTTGGTGACGCTGGTAGAGTTGTAGTGAGGGACAGTCATTGTTACTGTGGGAGCAGGTCGAGCTGTGGCTGAGCAGGACACAACTGTTGATTCTGTGACGTGAAGAAAGGGTCCATGCAGCTCTGCAAAGATAAAATATGATATAACATTACAGAGAAGACAGAGAGTTATGGAAATGTCTCTAATAAGACAGCAGGTTCTCACCATAGAGCTTCAGGCAGGTTGTAGCAATGAAATCACCTTCAGAGAAGGTGTTAAACATACAGCGATAGCACCCTTCATCCTCCTCCATCACCCTCCTGATAACTATGGAGGTGTTCTGCAGTCCAGCATATCTAAACTCCATTTTATCTGTAAAGTCAGGATTCACTTGTTGACCAGAGTCTTTGCGGCTAGCAGCAAGGTTCTTCTCCCCCCCAGGTAAAATCTTCAGCCATGTGACTTTCTCAACATCTCTAGATTGCATCAGGTGACAGTTTAAGTAGGCCTCATCTCCTACAGCTGCCTCCACAGTGTGCTGGGTTTCTATCAGCGCGGTTAGACCTGCAGGAGATGACAGCACACATTGTAGTTAGGATGTATTTTTCCCTTTGCAAAATATGATATAAGTAATGAATTAACCAATGTAACATCATTTGCCACCAAAACGATGTGCAACAGACAATAAACATGCAGGAATCACACAGCTGTGCTTTCAGATTATCAGAATAATAAATGACATAATGTCTAGACCTTTATAACATTGCTGTATCATCTCTTTCTCACCTTTCTGAAAGACTCCCAACACACAAAGGAAATGTAAGACTGCACGGTGCGCCATCATGATACTGAACTGAATCTACCGCCAAAACTACAGAAAGTGAAAGTCAAAGTTGTCATTACGTAGGCTGCAGGTGCACGCAGGTAAAGTCCAGGTAAATTGATCTCGGTGGGTGCCAAATAAACACCTATTGACCAACAATGTAGCAACGAATCCTTACAAAATAAATAAGGGCTTAAAATATAATCATAACAAAAGTGTTATTTATTAATAAATGGCAAATTAGCTCTTCAAAATGTGATAGAAAGAGCTCCTATTGCCCCCCATGCCACTGCAATGGTACAACCAGGCCGTGGACCAATCAGGGAGAAGGAAGGACACCTCATCTCAATGAATCATTACCAGACTGCTGTTCAGCTACTCAGTACACTGAACTGATGATTCAAATCAACAGTTGTCTAATGTCATAGCAGAGGATGATAATTACAACCACAGGCTATGAGCTGTTAAAGTCCAGGTTTATAAATGAATTAAAATGCATTAATGTAGTTATTGACATGAACAGGTGCCACATGCACATTTAAAGAGGTTATTTTGCCAAACAAAACAGGAGGGATTTGTTATTTTTTCACATAATCAAGCCAATTATGTGGATGTAAATCTTTCTCTTGCCACATTTACCATATGAAAATCATAAAACAATTAATTGATAAAACACTATAGTAACACATATAACAACTTAACCCAAAAATAAATATTAAAGATATTATACAGCCAGGAACACTAAGAAAAATATCAACTGCTTCAGAAATATTCATTAAGAAAAGGTATAACAAGTTTAATATTTTGTGGCAAAGTTACAAGTTAATTAACATATAAATTGATATAAACCTAAGTCACTGATACAGATATATGAGTTCATAATGAGGAAACAAAACTATTATAAAAAAATATATATATATCTTCACCATAAAAAGTTAGACAAACTAATTTAGATATGTTGACATTCCTGAATTAAGTAAACCAACTACTACCATTTCAAGTTATTCCAAATCAAGTTTGCTGCAACTAAAAGACATCAAATTTACCAGCTGACAGATGAAAGTCCACAAAGCCAAAGTGAGCTCCCTGTGCTTGAGGTGCTCTCTGTGCTACAGGTAATGTGAGACTGGAGCAGGAGAATCCATGCTTCAGAGATTTAACTACGACTGAACTGTTTCCAGTTTCCTGCTGCTGACTTTCAGCCCCTGATCTGTCTGAACAGCCTCAACTCTCCTGCAGCACATGAGAGGAAAGCAGGACCTCTAGTGACCATGTTGTGCACCTGCTGCTAAAAATATGCAGCAGACATTTAATGCAAACTCTGTCAGTGTTTCAACTCCTACTCTATATATTTTTATCTTCATATGAAGTTTATATTCTAAATATAAAGAGCAGCAGCAGAAAATGTATTTAAAAAGTCGTACAAAACAAAGGATGCTTTATCTGGATGCAACAGTGAATTAAAACTATCACCTAAATTATATTTCAAAATCAAAACTACTGATCTGCTGGAATCAATGAACTGGTGCAGCTCGTTCAGTTCTGTCTTTAAAGGCGTTTTGAACATTCAGATAAAAACAAGATATTAGTCAGTTTCCAAATCATTCAGAACAACAGTGATGTGGATAAACATGCAGACTATGAATACACAATGTATCGCAAATTGGTAGCCTGGTTCACCTCCAACATCTCCCATTTGGATTCCTCCAATTCAGTCTGATTATCAAGCTAGTTGGTAGGTAGGAAAGTGAAGCCCCCGAATAGACAGAGGGAACACGGATTAAAGAGGACCTATTGTGTTCATTTTCAGGTGCATACTTGTACTTTAGGTTTCTACTAGAACATGTTTACATATTTTAAAGTTCAAAAAACGCTTTATTTTTCTCATACCGGCTGTGCTGCAGCACCTCGTTTCACTCTCTGTCTGAAACGCTCTGTTTGAGCCCCCCCCCCTCCCAAAAAGCCCAGTCTGCTCTGATTGGTCAGCTGGTCCACTTTGTTGTGATTGGTCAACCGAACCAAACTCTTTGGACTTCGCTCTAGTTCCACTCTAACTAGCTTTGTTTGAGGGCGTGCCAAACAAGCCGTTATGCAAACGTGTTACGTGGTGACATCCCCATGTTACGGAAGAGAAGGCAGGACTTGTTACAACCCGGCTCTTAGGTTGCAACAAAAATGGGAGTGGAGACGAGGTAAATGCAAAAAGTAACAAAGTTTATTACAAAACACTAATTCATGAATAAATGTAAAGATCAGTATCAGTAATCAGTGGTGTAGGAGTGCATGGATGCGTGTGTGTGTGGGTGCATGGAGAAAAAGAGGAAGAATAGCCGCGCCGCGATGTCCACACAAATGGAGTGATGTCATCATGTCCCCGCCTCAACCAGAGCCTGCAAGAAACAAAGAGACCAGCGAGCCAACACACACCTAGTGGGGGGAGGGGTCGTCACACTCCCCCCCATCAAAAAAGGAGTTCCAATAAGAACACTGCAACCGCTATTCACTAAATCAACTACAAAACAATTTACTTTACCTACGATTGATGTTTTTCATTTGTAATATCATTTCTAAACTATAGTTGTAACACTATACTTAAAACTATATCAAAATCCATACTGACCGTTTGTAGTTTATTCCCCAGCAGCCAACCAACCTCCACTCAGCAACTCCGGCGCCTCAAGAAACATTTAAGGTGACAGAACCTGGACATAGCAGACCAGAGGGGTTAACAATTCAGTCAGACAAATATTTAAGAGCTAGGCGCTCTAGATAAGGCATCGACCACAACATTATCAGAGCCTTTGATGTGGCGAATGTCCAAACAATAAGCTTGCAAATACAACATCCATCGCATCAACCTGCGATTTGGGCAATGTACTGAGTGCAAAAAAATTATGGGATTATGATCTGTGTACGCAACCAGAGGAACACTAGAGCCTACAGAAACATCAAAATGCTGTAAGGCCCAGATGAGTGCCAGGGTCTCTTTCTCAATCACCGAGTAGTTCAACTGAAATGAGTTCAACTTTTTTGAGTAGAAACTCACGGGACGATCCACACCACTACCATCCGTCTGGAACAGCACCGCCCCTGCCCCCACATCACTTGCATCCACCTGCAGTTTGAAAGGTTGATCCATGCAAGGAGCTGCGAGAACAGGAGGTTAACACAAAACAGACTTAACATTGTCAAAAGCCTGCTGACACGAGGCTGACCACACAAATCGAGCTTTTCCTTTCAGCAAATCAGTCAGAGGGGCTACCACAGTCGAAAAGTTTTTACAGAAGCTGCGATAGTACCCGACTAGGCCAAGGAAACGCTGAAGTTCTTTTTTCGTGGTGGGAACTGGATATTTCCAAGATACCTCCAACCTGCACGGCTCTCCAATGTTAACCTGTCGAAAGGGAGAGACAACAGGGACAGGTTCCACAGATACAGCACAAGCACCAGAGTTCATCCAACCCCCGCTATACCCTCTTCCAGCATTTGCTCTGGGACAGTCAGTTTTCCAGTGCCCTCTACCCTTGCAAAAGTTACATACTCTTGAAGAGTCAAAATGCGTCTGACCTCGTGTACAGTGTTCCAACCTACCAAGGCGTGGATGAGGTTTCTCCTCTCGTCTACCCGAGGCCCGATACATACCACCTCCGTCTGGGACCCTGAAGTTGCGTTCACCTCTGTGCGTCAGCACGTAGTCATCAGCCAGGGTGGCGGCCTCAGCAGCAGTCTTCACTTTATACTCACCGATGTAAACTGGGTCTCGCTCACTAAATTGAGGAACTAACCGCAGATTACTGGCAACATCAAATGACGAAGTCGATCTACCAGAGAAATCAGAGGCACGGCTAGCACCTCCAGCAGGTAAACTCAACCTGTGCTCTATCTCCAGCCTTTTAAGTTCTGCCTCTCTCCTCAGTTTCTCCACTGCCAGCTTCTCCATCTCTGTCTGCAGTAGCAACAGCTCTCTCCTCTGCTCAAAAGTCAAACCTGCATCTCTGCAGCCAGACACATCAACACTGTCCACCTCAGGACCAACAGTATACATTTTACCTCTGAAAATACCCCTATCAGTGAGATTTGCTTTAACAATACCTTTAATGTTGTCCTTCATCCTCTTATCACCAACATCTAAATTAAAATGTTCGGCAATACGGATTAACTGTTCACGTGAGCAGCTGTCCAGCAGCTCCTCCGATGGCGCTCTCAAAAACTCCTCTACACTCGCCATAACTCACTAGCACTCACTTACCTACACGCACAATCCTCTACTGACGCGACAAAAACACACCCGGCACGCTGAGCTCACACAGCCCGCACAGCCGTGACGTCGCCGTGCACCGTCCCTCTAACTGCCTGACAGAGAACTAGGTAAACTCCCCCCTAGTCTTCAGGTGCTAGTTGCGGTGGGTATTTATGCACTCTCTACCGCAAACCCGGCGAAGCAACCGGCAACCGGCGACTTCCCCCGCAGCCTCAGCCGTGCTCCCGAGCTGACAGCAGCACTAACCGCGTTCACACCACACTAACACCCCCCAATGAACTTCAAAGGGAGTCCGCACTGAAGCCTACCAGGGACAGAAACACCGGTAACTTACAGTGGCTGGACCTGACTGCTGAACTCACTGCCAAACATCACCAGCACATCAAACCTGGCGAAGCTAACAAACAACCAGCGGCTTCACTGAAATGACCACAAACAGCACTTACCCTCGTCAACGCTACTCCCAAACATTTATCTGAGCGCTCATTGACAAAAAACGCTCCTGAAATTAGCAACAGCTGTGTCGACGTCACACTACAACCGGTCCTTCTTACTAACTCCGCCCAACAGACCTCTTACTACCTGAGAAACTAGGTCCACCAAAATAGACGAGCCCCCATTTGTTGCAACAAAAATGGGAGTGGAGATGAGGTAAATGCAAAAAGTAACAAAGATTATTTACAAAACACTAATTCATGAATAAATGTAAAGATCAGTATCAGTAATCAGTGGTGTAGGAGTGAATGGATGCGTGTGTGTGGGTGCATGGAGAAAAAGAGGAAGAATAGCCGCGCCGCGATGTCCACACAAATGGAGTGATGTGCGTGCATGGAGCGAGAGCGTTCTGAATGGCGAAGAGGGTTTTATAGTCAGCGCTACACCGGGCCCAGGTGTAGCTCATCAACCCATCATGTCCTCATGTCCCCCGCCTCAACCAGAGCCTGCAAGAAACAAAGAGACCAGCGAGCCAACACACACCTAGTGGTGGGGAGGGGTCGTCACACTTCAACGAGGCGTTTCAGGCAGTTCAGGAGCAGTGTTTTTCTCTTTGGCGTGGGCTTCGGGCTTTGTACCTTTGCAGACCTTTGACATGCACAAAAAACTATATAACACTCTAAAGGAGAGATGAAAAGCACAAAAGCATAATAGGTCCCCTTTAAATAATTTTTGCAAAGAAGCATAAATATGTACAAGTGAAAAATTAATAAATTGACTCACTCATCAGTGTCTTTGATTTCTTTTTGTGATGTCTTGTTCTACTCAGAGTCCCTGTGTGACCGACTGGAGGATTTAAGAAAAGTCGAAGATTTATTTGTGGGTTTTGTCTGAAAAGATCTCAATCAATCATGAGCATAATAACTGTGAGACAGCGGTATTATAACAAGACAGGTGTTCAGTGCTTCTTGAAGTGAAAAACAAAAGTGCCAGTACTCTCTTATTCACATGTCTCACAGTAATAAGTTTATAATTACCGGTTCCAAGGTTTCTGTTTAAGCAGGACGACTGCAGCAACACAAACACAGGCCACAACCACGGACAACACGATGATCATGTTGGTGAAATCTGTAAGAAAAGAGGGAAATTATTAATGACACTCATTCATAAAGCAACTACAGATCACATGGTATTATTGATCTGAGACCACCTAAAGGTTAAATTATATAAATCCTCACTGTTATTAGATCCAGATTCCTCATCAAAACCTGGAAAATAAAAACAACAGACCTGAGCTATAGAGTATTTATGAATCAGGATGTTTGGAAGTGTTTCTCACCATCATCAGACGACTGTTTGACCTCAGGAATCATCATAGACACCTCTATCTGAGGGCCAGAGAGCACTCTCACTGCACATCCAACCTGTGTGCTTTTGCCGTGGAGACCAGACAGCCCAGCTGTAGTGGTGACAGTGACTGTGCCGTTGGTGTTGGTGATGCTGGTAGAGTTGTAGTGAGGGACAGTCAGTGTTACTGTGGGAGCAGGTCGAGCTGTGGCTGAGCAGGACACACCTGTTGATTCTCTGACGTGAAGAAAGGGTCCATGCAGCTCTGCAAAGATAAAATATTTAAATGATAAAACATTACAGAGAAGACAGATAATTAAAGAAATGTCTCTAATAAGACAGCAGGTACTCACCATAGAGCTTCAGGCAGGTTGTAGCAGTGAGAGCACCTTCAGAGAAGGTGTTAAACATACAGCGATAGCACCCTTCATCCTCCTCCATCACCCTCCTGATAACTATGGAGGTGTTCTGCAGTCCAGCATCTTTAAACGCCAGCTTACTTTGAAAACCAGCATTCACTCTTTCACCAAATCGTTCACTGTAAGTAGCTATGTTCTTCTCTCCATCAGGTAAAATCTTCTGCCATGTGACTTGCAGAACATCTCTAGATTGCATCAGGCAACATTTCAAGCATGCTTCCTCTCCTACAGCTGCATGCACAGTGTGCTGGGTTTCTATCAGAGCTGTTAGACCTGCAGGAGATGACAGCACACATTGAGTTAGGATGTATTTTTCCCTTTGCAAAATATGATATAAATAATGAATTAACCAATGCAAAATCATTAGCCACCAAAACCATGTGCAACAGACAATAAACATGCAGGAATCACACAGCTGTGCTTTCAGATTATCAGAATAATAAATGACATAATGGCTAGACCTTTATAACATTGCTGTATCATCTCTTTCTCACCTTTCTGAAAGACTCCCAACACACAAAGGACATGTAAGACTGCACGCTGCGCCATCCTGATACTGAACTGAATCTACCACCAAATCTACAGAAATTAAAGTATCTGTAAGTACATCCGGGTCGCGGACAAAGAGAGAGAAGAAAAGGACACCGCGACTCCAGCGGTTTATAAATGAATTAAAATGCATGAATGTAGGTCTATCATTGACATGAACAGGTACCACATGCACATTTAAAGAGGTAACTTTGCCAAACAAAACAGGAGGGATAAATCCTGCCTACATGTGTGTTGACTCAGCAGAGATCACATTCAATGAGAAAAGTTGATCTACAGGAGAACAGATTAAATAGAGAGAGCCTTACTGCATTATATTCCATTATATTTTGTCACTTGCCACCTGAATTTTGTGTTTTCCTTTACATAAATAAAAGACATTTCCACCATAAAAGGATGCAGATGTGCACGGGACATTTTCGCCACAGCTGGTTCAATCCCAAAGGACAGATGTTATGTTATTTTTTTTCACATAATCAAGCCACTTATGTGGATGTAAATCTTTCTCTTGCCACATTTACCATATGAAAATCATAAAACAATTGATTGATAAAACACTATAGTAACACATATAACAACTCAACCCAAAAATAAATATTAAAAAAAATTCTACAGTCAGGGACACTAAGAAAAATATCAACTGCTTCAGAAATATTTATTAAGAAAAGTAAAACAAGTTTAATATTTTGTGGCAAAGTTACAAGTTAATTAATGCATACATGGATTTAAACTTAAGTCACTGATACAGATATGAGTTCATGAGGGAACAAAACTACTATTAAAAAAAGCATATCGTCACAATAAAACGTTAGACAAACTAATTTAGATATGTTGACATTCCTGGATTAAGTAAACCAACTACTACCATTTCAACATATTCCATATCAAGTTTGCTGCAACTAAAAGACATCAAACTTACCAGCTGGCAGATGAAAGTCCACAAAGACAAAGTGAGCTCCCTGTGCTTGAGGTGCTCTCTGTGCTACAGGTAATGTGAGACTGGAGCAGGAGAATCCATGCTTCAGAGATTTAACTACGACTGAACTGTTTCCAGTTTCCTGCTGCTGACTTTCAGCCCCTGATCTGTCTGAACAGCCTCAACTCTCCTGCAGAACATGAGAGGAAAGCAGGACCTCTAGTGGCCATGTTGTGCACCTGCTGCTAAGAATATGCAGCAAACATTCAATGTAAACTCTGTTAGTGTTTCAACTCCTACTCTATATATTTTGATCTTCATATGAAGTTTATATTCTAAATATGAAAAAAAGCAGCAGCAGAAAATGTATGTATAAAAAAAACGTACAAAACAAAGGATGCTTCATCTGGATGCAACAGTGAATTAAAACTATCACCTAAATTATATTTCGAAATCAAAACTACTGATCTGCTGAAATCAATGAACTGGTGCAGACATGTTCTCTGTGTTGTGGCACTAACAGTCTTGTGGGTTATTCTACTAATTAGTTAACTGAGTTAAAAGATAATTTTTTTCTTGCTTTCCCAGGTGATGCTTTTGGGTGGTCGTGGGTTTTTTTTCTCCCAGTAGGCGTCCGTTTCCGCGTCTCGTTCTCTTCATTCATTAAAGGTGTAGTCCTTCAGATAACAACAAGATATTAGTCAGTTTCCAAATCATTCAGAACAACAGTGATGTGGATAAACATGCAGACTGTGAATACACAATGTATCTCAAGTTGGTAGCCTAGTTCACCTCCAACATCTCCCATTTGATCAGTGAGTCCTCCAAAAAGTCTGATTATCAAACTAGTTACATGCTAGGTACGTTCAGCCTACATTTGGTAAAGAGGACCTATTGTGCTCATTTTCAGGTGCTTACTTATATTTTCGGTTTCTACTAGAACGTGTTTACATATTTTAAAGTTCAAAACACGCTTTTTTTCCCCTCATACCAGATGTGCTGCAGCACCTCTGTCTGAAAAGCTGTTTGAGCGTTTCAGGAGCAGTGTTTCTCTCTTTGGTGTGGACTTTGGGCTTTATAACTTTGCAGACATTTTACATGCACCAAAAACTATAAAACACAATAAAGGAGAGATGAAAAGCACAAAAGCATAATAGGTCCCCTTTACATCATTTTTGCAATGAAGCATAAATATGTACAAGTGTAAAATGAATAAATTGACTCACTCATCAGTGTCTTTGATTGCTTTTTGTGGTGTCTTGTTCTCCTCAGGGTCCCTGTGTGACCAACTGAAGGATTTAAGAAAAGTCAAAGATTAATTTGTGGGTTTTGTCTGAAAAGATCTCAATCAATCATGAGCATAATAACTGTTAGACAGCAGTATTATAACAAGACAGGTGTTCAGTGCTTCTTGAAGTGAAAAACATAAGTGCCAGTACTCTCTTATTCACATGTCTCACAGTAATAAGTTTATAATTACCAGTTCCAATGTTTCCGTATAAGCAGGGCGATGACGACTGCAGCAACAACACAAACAAAAACACAGGCCAGAACCACGGACACGATGATCAGAATGAAATCTGTAAGAAAAGAGGGAAATTAGTGACACTCATTCATAAAGCAACTACAGATCAAATGGTATTATTGATCTGAGACCACCTAAAGGTTAAATTATAGAAATCCTCACTGTTAATAGATCCAGATTCCAACAGACATGAGCTATAGAGTATTTATGAATCAGGATGTTTGGAAGTGTTTCTCACCATCATCAGACGACTGTTTGACCTCAGGAATCATCATAGACACCTCTATCTGAGGACCAGAGAGCACTCTCACTGCACATCCAACCTGTGTGCTGTTGCCATGTAGACCAGACAGCCCAGCTGTAGTGGTGACAGTGACTGTGCCGTTGGTGTTGGTGACGCTGGTAGAGTTGTAGTGAGGGACAGTCAGTGTTACTGTGGGAGCAGGTCGAGCTGTGGCTGAGCAGGACACAACTGTTGATTCTGTGACGTGAAGAAAGGGTCCATGCAGCTCTGCAAAGATAAAACATGATATAAAATTACAGAGAAGACAGAGAGTTATAGAAATGTCTCTAATAACACAGCAGGTTCTCACCATAGAGCTGCAGGCAGGTTGTAGCATTGAGAGCACCTTCAGAGAAGGTGTTAAACAAACAGCGATAGCACCCTTCATCCTCCTCCATCACCCTCCTGATAACTATGGAGGTGTTTTGCAGTCCAGCATATTTAAACTCCATTTTATCTGTAAATTCAGGATTCACTTTTTGACCGTAGATTTTGTGGCTAGAAGCAAGGTTCTTCTCTCCCTCAGGTAAAATCTTCAGCCATGTGACTTTCTCAACATCTCCAGATTGCATCAGGCAACAGTATAAACAGGCTTCGTCTCCTACAGCTGCCTCCACAGTGTGCTGGGTTTCTATCAGAGCTGTTAGACCTGCAGGAGACACAACTCATATATTATAACATACACCATAGAATTAAATTCAAAACATCTTTAAAATGTGATCAGAAATCTGTCTGTATTATAACTATGCTCACCCATTAGACATTTTTGTAAATAAATCACTATCCCTCTGAACTGGAGATCACAGAACTCCATTACACAGTGGAAAAGATCTCCTTGGAAAATGAATACTATCCAACTCTACAACTGAATGTACAGCATATATGAATGTACAGTATATAGTAGCCTATTGTTATGATGACCCCAGTTAGGTCCACTCATTGCCACACCCCGTTCTTTATATATTCAGTTTTCTCTTTAATCTGACTTAATTTACTTTGTTTAAATATAGCAAATATCTTTTGTTAAACTTTCAAAATGATAAAATATGAATTAACCAATGCAAAAGTATTAACAAAGCGTAATGAAGCAGTTGCCATAAACAATAAACATACTGTAGTCACACAGCTACGCTTGCAGCTAAATAAAAATAAATCACAGTCCTATATAGGTTAAGGTTCTGGAAACACACTGTATCATCTCTTTCTCACCTTTTTGAAAGACTCCCAACACACAAAGGAAATGTAAGACTACACGGTGCGCCATCTTAGCCTTTCTGACAGGCTGGTGCAGTGAAGTAGAGGAAGATAAAAAGTTTCTGCACTCTAGTCTCATGGACTTTGATCTGAAATGGATTTCCAGATAATTAAAGGGCCCTTTAACTATCCAGAGACACACCTCACTGAACAAACAACACCTCACTGTCATGCTGGTTACTTACAGAACTGACATAATAAAAACATGTAGTGAACATAAATTATAACATTAAAACATCATTGCTTTATTAACCAAACAAGTACAAATTACAGATTATTAATCCAGTGTTTGACAAGGAACAGTTAAAACAATACTAACACACATACAGTAGGATCTTTACTACAGTTACAGCCATACAGTTACATCAGAGTAGAGGTTAATTGAGATATAAATAACATGAGAACACAAACATCGAACATTAAAGTGCAAAGAAAAGTGCAACATATTTTTATATTATGTCTATTTTGTAATATCTTATGAATAAATTATCGATACATAGAAAACTAGATATAAATATGCTGGATTTGGAATAAAACAATCACCTGATTGCTTCACACAACTTTCACAATTAATTAATTCATAAGTAGATTTAAACATATTTCAATTTTTAGTACAGGTGACTGATACAGATATATGAGTTTATTATAAGAGTATTCTAAAAAAAAAAGTGCATGTTATTATCAGTAAAACATCTATATGTTCATAGACAGGTCCTGGAGAGTTTCACCATAAAAAGTTAGACAAACTAATTTAGATATGTTGACATTCCTGGATTAAGTAAACCAACTACTACCATTTCAAGATATTCCAAATCAAGTTTGCTGCAACTAAAAGACATGAAACTTACCAGCTGACAGATGAAAGTCCACAAAGACAAAGTGAGCTCCCTGTGCTTGAGGTGCTCTCTGTGCTACAGGTAATGTGAGACTGGAGCAGGAGAATCCATGCTTCAGAGATTTAACTACGACTGAACTGTTTCCAGTTTCCTGCTGCTGACTTTCAGCCCCTGATCTGTCTGAACAGCCTCAACTCTACTGCAGTACATGAGAGGAAAGCAGGACGTCTACTGGCCATGTTGTGCACCTGCTGCTAAAAATATGCAGCAGACATTCAATGTAAACTCTGTTAGTGTTTCAACTCCTACTCTATATTCTTTGATCTTCATATGAAGTTTATATTCTAAGTATAAAGAGCAGCAGCAGAAAATGTATGTATAAAGAGACGTACAAAACAAAGGATGCTTCATCTGGATGCAACAGTGAATTAAAACTATCACCTAAATTATATTTCAAAATCAAAACTACTGATCTGCTGGAATCAATGAACTGGTGCAGACATGTTCTCTGTGTTGTGGCACTAACAGTCTTGTGGGTTATTCTGTGGTACTAATTAGTTGACTGAGTTAAAGAAATAATTTTCTTCTTCCTTTCAGAGATGATGGTTTTGGGCGGTTGTGGTTTCCATTTCTCCCAGTAGGCGTCTGTGGCCGCAGCTCGTTCAGTTCTGTCTTTAAAGGTGTTTTGAACCTTCAGATAAAAACAAGATATTAGTCAGTTTTCAAATCATTCAGAACAACAGTGATGTGGATAAACATGCAGACTATGAATACACAATGTATCGCAAGTTGGTAGCCTGATTCACCTCCGACATCTCCCATTTGGATTCCTCCAATTCAGTCTGATTATCAAGCTAGTTGGTAGGTAGGAAAGTGAAGCCCACAGATAGACAGAGTGAACACTGATTAAAGAGGACCTATTGTGTTCATTTTCAGGTGCATACTTGTATTTCGGGTTTCTACTAGAACATTTTTACATATTTTAAAGTTCAAAAAACACTTTATTTTTCTCATACCGGATGTGCTGCAGCACCTCTCCACCCCTCCCTCCCAAAAAGCCCAGTCTGCTCGGATTGGTCAGCTGGTCCACTCTGTTGTGATTGGTCAACCGAACCAAACTCTTTGGACTCCGCTCCAACTCCGCTCTAACCAGATTTGTTTGAGAGCGAGCCAAACTAGCCGTTATGCAAACGTGTTACTTGGTGACATCACCACGTTACGGAAGAAAAGGCGGGACTTCAAGCGAGGTGTTTCAGGCAGTTCAGGAGCAGTGTTTCTCTCTCTGGCGTGGACTTTGGGCATTGTAACTTTGCAGACATTTTACATGCACAGAAAACTATATAACACACTAAAGGAAAAAGCACAAAAGCATAATAGCTCCTCTTTAAATCATTTTTGCAAAGAAGCATAAATATGTACAAGTGAAAAATGAATAAATTAACTCACTCATCAGTGTCTTTGATTGCTTTTTGTGGTGTCTTGTTGTCCTCAGAGTCCCTGTCTGACAGACTGAAGGATTTAAGAAAAGTCAAAGATTAATTTGTGGGTTTTGTCTGAAAAGATCTCAATCAATCATGAGCATAATAACTGTGAAACAGCGGTATTATAACAAGACAGGTATTCAGTGCTTGAAGTGGAAAAACACAAGTGCCAGTACTCTCTTATTCTCATGTTGGCATGTGTATTATTTTTTTAAGCATGTTATACTGTCAGTCATAATCGGCTGTGATTATTATACCTCGGCTGTGCATCTTCCATAGTAGGCCTATAATACTCCAATAATATTCCAACTGGAACATTATAGGGTTAAGGTGGTGTGTTTAGTGTTAATAGTTGAAGTGTTTTCCTGTTATTTGTAGCCTATAGTAGGGTATCATTCAGGTTTTTGGAGCAGTACCCCGGTCAAGATGCTCCCCCCCTCCCAAAAAGCCCAGTCTGCTCTGATTGGTCAGCTGGTCCACTCTGTTGTGATTGGTCAACCGGACCAAACTCTTCGGACTCCGCTCCAGCTCCACTCTAACTAGCTTTGTTTGAGGGCGTGCCAAACTAGCTGTTATGCAAACGTGTGACTTCAAGCGAGGCTTTTCAGGCTGTTCTCTCTTTGGTGTGGACTTTGGGCTTTTTAACTTTGCAGACATTTTACATGCACAAAAATAATACTCAAAAGCATAATAGGTCCCCTTTAAATCATTTTTGCAAAGAGGCATAATTATGTACAAGTGAAAAATGAATAAACTGACTCACTCATCAGTGTCTTTGATTGCTTTTTGTGATGTCTCGTTGTCCTCAGAGTCCCAGTGTGATCGACTGAAGGATTTAAGAAAAGTCAAAGATTTATTTATGGGTTTTGTCTGAAAAGATCTCAATCAATCATGAGCATAATAACTGTGAGACAGCAGTATTATAACAAGACAGGTGCACAGTGCTTCTTGAAGTGGAAAAACATAAGTGTCAGTACTCTCTTATTCTCATGTTGGCGTGTGTATCGGCCGTTATCAGCAATCTGTTGCGACTATTCCTATTTATTCATTATTTCTTTAAAGGGACTGTTTGTAACTTCTTACACTTGCACTCTTATAAATCATTGCGGGTTCCAAAACAAACTACACAGAAGCACCAAAACCACAAAGTTATATCTAGTGAAGCCCGTCTTGCAAAACAGTGTCAACTAATCCTGCTCCAGCCCCGGACCACAGCCAGAAGACACAGGTGAGACTGTAACCCTGGTCTCCAGGGCCGGAGTCGACACTGCACTCTGCTCCTCTGCTCCTCTGCCTGCCTGCCTGCCTGCCTGCCTTCCCTCACACACTGCGCTCGTTCTCACTTGCTCCACCTCTCACGTGCATGCGCGCACACTACACACTGCAGAAGAGTTACGTTATTGTCTCTGACCAAAACTCCGATGTCTCCCCTGTTTCTTCTGAACACAGTCGGGAGGCTGAAGCAGGAAACACAGTATCAGCATTGATTCATGGAGAGACCTTTGTCTGGTCAGCTAACATTACTGCCAAGCAGCTGAAATATAGTGATATTGTCCATTTAGCTGATGTGTGTTGCCTCACTGTTTTGACCGATGCTCGTTCATGTCTATGTAGAGTGAGCACAATTGCGAGCGCGAGCAACAGGACGCTGACTTTCGTTGACTTAACAGCCACAGGTGTCGCTGTCAACAAGCAGTTTCTGATTCTTAAAAACAGTCCCTTTAAGCATGTTATACTGTGTCAGTCATAATCAGCTGTGATTATTATACCTGGGCTGTGCATCTTCCATAGTAGGCCTATAATACTCCAATAATATTCCAACTGGAACATTATAGGGTTAAGGTGGTGTGTTTTGTATATTTACCCGTGGTGTTAATCGTTAAAGTGCTTTCCTATGTTATTTGTAACCTATAGTAGGGTATCATTCAGGTTTTTGGAGCAGTGTCCCAGTCAGGATGCCACCCCCTCCCAAAAAGCCCAGTCTGCTCTGATTGGTCAACCGAACCAAACTCTTTGGACTCCGCTCCAGCTCCGCTCTAACTAGCTTTGTTTGACGGTGTGCCAAACGAGCCGTTATGCAAACGTGTTACTTGGTGACATCACAATGTTACGGAAGAAAAGGCGGGACTTCAAACAAGGCGTTTCAGGCAGTTCAGGGGCAGTGTTTCTCTCTTTGGCGTGGGCTTTGGGTTTTGTAACTTTGCAGACATCTTACATGCACAAAAAACTATATAACACACTAAAGTAAAAAGCACAAAAGCGTAATAGGTCCCCTTTAAATCATTTTTGCAAAAAAAAATGGATAAATTGACTCACTCATCAGTGTCTTTGATTGCTTTTTGTAGTGTGTTTTTCTTCTCAGTTCTTCTCAGACTGAAGGATTTAAGAAAAGTCAAAGATGAATTTGTGGGTTTTGTCTGAAAAGATCTCAATCAATCATGAGCATAATAACTGTTAGACAGCGGTATTATAACAATACAGGTGTTCAGTGCTTCTTGAAGTGAAAAAAACAAGTGCCAGTACTCTCTTATTCACATGTCTCACAGTAATAAGTTTATATTTACCGGTTCCGATGTTTCCGTATAAGCAGGGCGATGACGACTGCAGCAACAACACAAACACAGGCCACAACCACGGACACGATGATCAGAGTGAAATCTGTAAGAAAATAGGGAAATTAGTGACACTCATTCATAAAGCAACTACAGATCAAATGGTATTATTGATCTGAGACCACCTAAAGGTAAAATTATAGAAATCCTCACTGTTATTAGATCCAGATTCCTCATCAAAACCTGGAAAATAAAAACAACAGACATGAGCTATAGAGTATTTATGAATCAGGATGTTTGGAAGTGTTTCTCACCATCATCAGACGACTGTTTGACCTCAGGAATCATCATAGACACCTCTATCTGAGGACCAGAGAGCACTCTCACTGCACATCCAACCTGTGTGCTGTTGCCATGTAGACCAGACAGCCCAGCTGTAGCGGTGACAGTGACTGTGCCGTTGGTGTTGGTGACGCTGGTAGAGTTGTAGTGAGGGACAGTCAGTGTTACTGTGGGAGCAGGTCGAGCTGTGGCTGAGCAGGACACAACTGTTGATTCTGTGACGTGAAGAAAGGGTCCATGCAGCTCTGCAAAGATAAAATATGATATAAAATTACAGAGAAGACAGAGAGTTATAGAAATGTCTCTAATAAGACAGCAGGTTCTCACCATAGAGCTTCAGGCAGATTGTAGCATTGAGAGCACCTTCAGAGAAGGTGTTAAACAAACAGCGATAGCACCCTTCATCCTCCTCCATCACCCTCCTGATAACTATGGAGGTGTTCTGCAGTCCAGCATATTTAAACTCCATTTTATCTGTAAAGTCAGGATTCACTTTTTGACCGAAGTCTTTGTGGCTAGCAGCAAGGTTCTTCTCCCCCTCAGGTAAAATCTTCAGCCATGTGACTTGCTCAACATCTCCAGATTGTATCAGGTGACAGTATAAGCAGGCTTCATCTCCTACAGCTGCCACCACAGTGTGCTGGGTTTCTATCAGAGCTGTTAGACCTGCAGGAGACACAACTCATATAAATTATTATAAGATACACCATAGAAATCAATTCAAGACATGTTTAAAATGGGATTAGAAATCTGTCTGTATTGTAACTATGCTCACCCATTAGACATTTTTGTAAAGAGATCACTATCCCTCTGAACTGGAGATCACAGAACTCCATTACACAGTGGAAAAGATCTCCTTGGAAAATGTACTATCCAACTCTACAACTGAATGTATGTACAGTATATAGTAGCCTATTGTTATGATGACCCCAGTTAGGTCCACTCATTGCCACACCCCGTTCTTTAAATATTCAGTTTTCTCTTTAATCTGACTTAATTTACTTTGTTTAAATATAGCTAATATCTTTTGTTAAACTTTGAAAATGATAAAATATGAATTAACCAATGCAAAAGTATTAACAAAGCGTAATGAAACAGTTGCCATAAACAATAAACATACTGTAGTCACACAGCTACGCTTGGAGTTACTTACAGAACTTACATAATAAAAACATTTAGTGAACATAAATTATAACATTAAAACATCATTGCTTTATTAACCAAACAACTATAAATTAATATGTGTAACGAATCAGAGAATAAATTATTAACAACACATCAAATACTACTATGATATAATTACTGAATTAACCAATGCAAAATCATTAGCCACCGAAACGATGCTTAATTAGGCAGCAACAACAGAATAAACATGCAGGAATCACACAGCTGCACTTTCAGATTATCAGAATAATAAATGACATAATGGCTAGACCTTTATAACATTGCTGTATCATCTCTTTCTCACCTTTCTGAAAGACTCCCAACACACAAAGGAAATGTAAGACTGCACGGTGCGCCATCCTGATACTGTACTGAATCTACCGCCAAAACTACAGAAAGGGAAAGTTTGAATAAAGTCTTCCTCCCTGTAATGATACATCCAGGCAGCAGACCAATCAGGGAGAAGGAAGGACACCTCAATCAATCAATCATTAACAGACTGCTGTTCAGCTACTCATTACACTGAACTAATGATTCAACAGTTGTGTTTAATATCATGGCGGAGGTGTGGCTAAATTATTATTCTATATTTATCCATTAGGTGTTATTAATTCTAAGGTCTAAGGTCTTTCTGACAGGTGAAGAGGAAGATAAAAGGTTTCTCTAAACTAGTCTCATATATTTTCACACATATATATTTTGGAGGGAAGATGGACTTTGTTTCTGTGTCCCATGATGTATATTTACAGATAATTAAATGGCCTTAGAACTATCCATATGTATACATACACATACTGTATATATACACACATATATACTGTATACATACAGTATATATATGTGTGTGTATACACACACACATTTGTGTATATACACATATATGCACACACACACACACACACATATATACTGTATGTGTGTATGTATATACTGTATGTACATATATATGTTTGTATATGTATATATATGTATACATATATATATATACTGTATACTGTATATACATATCAACACATACTGTATACATACATATAAACACATATATACACCCACACTTACACACATATACATATATACTGTATATATAAAACAAACAAAAACATGTAGTGAACATAAGTTAAATCACTTATAACATTAAAACAGCATTGCTTTAATAACCAATCAAGTACAAATTAATATATGGAACGAATCAGAGAATAAATGAAAACATATCAACTATTAGAAACTCCTTGCACACTACACATTATTAATCCAGTGTTTGACAGGGATGAGTTAAAACAATACTAACACACTTAATATAGTAAGATCTTTACTACAGTTACAGCCATAAATTTAATGTGAATCAGCTGAACTGAAAAATAGAATGCTCTCATGCTCAAATAGAACATGAGAACACAAACATCAAACATTAAAGTGCAAAGAAAAGTGCAACACATTTATATATTATATCTATTTTGGAAGATATTATGAATAAATTATCGATACATATATAGCTAGATATAAATATGCTGGATTTGGAATAAAATAATCACCTGATTGCTTCACACACCTTTCACAATTAATTCATTCATAAGTAGATTTAAACATATTTCAATTTTTAGTACAGGTGACTGATACAGATATATGAGTTTATTATAAGAGTATTCTGAAAGAAAAAAGTTAAATGTTATTATCAGTAAAACATCTATATCTTCAGACAGGTCCTGGAGAGTTTCACCATAAAAAGTTAGACAAACTAATTTAGATAGGTTGACATTCCTGGATTAAGTAAACCAACTACTACCATTTCAAGATATTCCAAATCAAGTTTGCTGCAACTAAAAGACATCAAACTTACCAGCTGACAGATGAAAGTCCACAAAGACAAAGTGAGCTCCCTGTGCTTGAGCTGCTCTCTGTGCTACAGGTAATGTGAGACTGGAGCAGGAGAATCCATGCTTCAGAGATTTAACTACGACTGAACTGTTTCCAGTTTCCTGCTGCTGACTTTCAGCCCCTGATCTGTCTGAACAGCCTCAACTCTACTGCAGAACATGAGAGGAAAGCAGGACGTCTACTGGCCATGTTGTGCACCTGCTGCTAAAAATATGCAGCAGACATTCAATGCAAACTCTGTCAGTGTTTCAACTCCTACTCTATATTCTTTTACCTTCATATGAAGTTTATATTCTAAGTATAAAGAGCAGCAGAAGAAAATGTATGTATATAAAGACGTACTAAACAAAGGATGCTTCATCTGGATGCAACAGTGAATTAAAACTATCACCTAAATTATATTTCAAAATCAAAACTACTGATCTGCTGGAATCAATGAACTGGTGCAGACATGTTCTCTGTGTTGTGGCACTAACAGTCTTGTGGGTTATTCTGTGGAACTAATTAGTTAACTGAGTTCAAATCATTTTCTTCTTCATTTCAGAGATGATGGTTTTGGGTTGTCGTGGTTTTTATCTTATATTAGTCAGTTTCCAAATCATTCAGAACAACAGTGATGTGGATAAACATGCAGACTATGAATACACAATGTATTCAAGTTGGTAGCCTGGTTCACCTCCAACATCTCCCATTTGATCAGTGATTCCTCCAATTCAGTCTGATTATCAAGCTAGTTGGTAGGTAGGAAAGTGAAGCCCCCAAATAGACAGAGTGAACACGGATTAAAGAGGACCTATTGTGATCAGTTTCAGGTGCATACTTGTATTTTGGGTTTCTACTAGAACATGTTTACATATTTTAAAGTTAAAAAAACGCTTTATTTTTCTCATACCGCCTGTGCTGCAGCACCTCTTTTCACCCTCTTTCTGAAACGCTCTGTTTGAGCTCCCTCCCAAAAAAGCCCAGTCTGCTCTGATTGGTCAACCAAACCAAACTCTTTGGACTCCGCTCCAGCTCCACTCTACCTTGCTTTGTTTGAGGGTGTGCCAAACTAGCCGTTATGCAAACGTGTTACTTGGTGACATCACCACGTTACGGAAGAAAAGGCGGGACTTCAACGAGGCGTTTCAGGCAGTTCAGGAGCAGAGTTTCTCTCTTTGGCGTAGACTTTGGGCTGTGCAACTTTACAGACATTTTACATGCACAAAAAAAATATACAACACACTAAAGGAGAAAGCCCAAAAGCATAATAGGTCCTCTTTAAATCATTTTTGCAAAGAACCAATGAAAGATAAATACGTATAAGTGAAAAATGAATAAATTGACTCACTCATCAGTGTCTTTGATTGCTTTTTGTGGTGTCTTGTTCTCCTCAGAGTCCCTGAGTGACCGACTGAAGAATTTAAGAAAAGTCAAAGATTAATTTGTGGGTTTTGTCTGAAAAGATCTCAATCAATCATGAGCATAATAACTGTGAGACAGCGGTATTATAACAAGACAGGTGTTCAGTGCTTCTTGAAGTGAAAAACAAAAGTGCCAGTACTCTCTTATTCACATGTCTCACAGTAATAAGTTTATAATTACCGGTTCCGAATTTTCCGTATAAGCAGGGCGATGACGACTGCAGCAACAACACAAACACAAACCACGAACAACACGGTGATCAGAGTGAAATCTGTAGGAAAAGAGGGAAATTAGTGACACTCATTCATAAAGCAACTACAGATCAAATGGTATTATTGATCTGAGACCACCTAAAGGTTAAATTACAGTTAATTATTAGATCCAGATTCCTCATCAAAACCTGGAAAATAAAAACAACAGACATGAGCTATAGAGCATTATGAATCAGGATATTTGGAAGTGTTTCTCACCATCATCAGACGACTGTTTGACCTCAGGAATCATCATAGACACCTCTATCTGAGGACCAGAGAGCACTCTCACTGCACATCCAACCTGTGTGCTGTTGCCATGGACACCAGACAGCCCAGCTGTAGCGGTGACAGTGACTGTGCCGTTGATGTTGGGGACACTGATAGAGCTGTAGTTAGGGACAGTCAGTGTTACTGTGGGAGGAGGTTGAGCTGTGGCTGAGCAGGACACATCTATTGATTCTGTGACTTGAAGAAAGGGTCCATGCAGCTCTGCAAAGATAAAATATTTAAATGATAATACATTACAGAGAAGACAGAGAGTTATAGAAATGACTCCAATAACACAGCAGGTTCTCACCATAGAGCTGCAGGCAGGTTGTATCAGTGTGAGCACCTTCAGAGTAGGTGTCAAATATACAGCGATAGCACCCTTCATCCTGCACCATCACCTTCCTGATAACTATTGAGGTGTTTTGCTGTCCAGCATATTTAAACTCCATTTTATCTGTAAAGTCAGGATTCACTTTTTCACCGAAGTCTTTGTGGCTAGCAGCAAGGTTCTTCTCCCCCTCAGGTAAAATCTTCAGCCATGTGACTTTCTCAACATCTCTAGATTGCATCAGGCAACAGTTTAAGGAGGCTTCGTCTCCTACAGCTGCCTCCACAGTGTGCTGGGACTCTATCAGAGCCATTAGACCTGCAGAAGACACAACTCATATAAACTTGGAAAAAAAAGTTTGGAAACTTGTGTTTGATGGATTATTTCTTTGTTGTTACAATGGTAATTGGCATTGTATTTTACATGGTTGGAAAGCCTGTTTATTTACCTTCACATTGATGTCCAACTTGTAAGGATCATGCATTTGTGGGATGAGCAGCACAGCTGGTTATGTGGGTAGCACCCAAGAAAAATTTGCCAAAATGCTCTGCCAATGGTAAACAATGTATTCTCTTAAGGCAGCCAGGAAGCCTGCAATGACTGCCCTTCACCGTCAGGCCCGTTTGCGCTGGTGTCGACAACACAGACAATGGAACCTGAACATGTGGGGGAAATGTCATGTTCAGTGATGAGTCCAGGTTCTGTCTGTGAAAGTTGGACGGCAGGGTCAAAGTATGGAGACGACGTGGAGAACGCTATGCTGATTGTAGCACCGATGGAGTAACAGCTTTTGGTGGGGGCAGTGTCATGGTGTGGGGCGGCATCTCCCTCACTGGCAAAACAAGGCTCGTCATCATTGAAGGTCATCTCAATGCAGGGAGATATCGGGATGAGATTTTGCAGCCAGTGGCGATCCCATATCTCCACAATCTGGGACCTAACTTCATCCTCCAAGAAACAACGCTCGCCCCCACAGAGCCATGGTTATCACAGACTACCTCCACAATGTGGGAGTAGAGAGAATGGAATGGCCTGCCAAGAGTCCACACCTCAACCCAATTCAACATGTGGGATCAGCTTGGGCGTGCTGTACGTGTTAGAGTGACCAACACAACCACGCTGGCTGACCTGCAACGAATCCTGTTTGAGGAATGGAACGCCATCCCACAGCAACGTGTGACCAGGTTGGTGACCAGCATGAGGAGGAGGTGCCAGGCTGTTGTGGCTGCCTATGGATCTTTCACCGCTACTGAGGCTCTTGACGGTGTATTAAATTAATAAAGTGTACAATTGCCAATATGTCTTGTTTGTTCCTTGTTACTGATAGAGAGTTCAATCATCCAATCCACCAAACAACTCAAAACAAGACTCAACACCAACAGGAGAATACACTGTTTACCATTGACGGAGCATTTTGGCAAATTTTTCTTGGGCGCTACCCACATAATCAGCTGTGCTGCTCATCCCACAAATGCATGATCCTTACAAGTTGGACATCATTGTGAAGGTAAATAAACAGGCTTTCCAACCATGTAAAATACAAGGACTATTAGCATTGGAACAACAGAGAAGTATTCGACCAAACACAAGTTTCCCAATTTTTTTTTCTCAGTTTATTATAAGATACACCATAGAATTCAATTCAAGACGTGTTTAAAATGGGATCAGAAATCTGTCTGTATTATATTTATGCTCACCCATTAGACATTTTTGTAAAGAGATCACTATCCCTCTGAACTGGAGATCACAGAACTCCATTACACAGTGGAAAAGATCTCCTTGGAAAATGTACTATCCAACTCTACAACTGAATGTATGTACAGTATATAGTAGTCTATTGTTATAATGACCCCAGTTAGGTCCACTGATTGCCACACCCCGTTCTTTAAATATTCAGTTTTCTCTTTAATCTGACTTAATTTGGGTTACTTTGTTTAAATATAGTGAATATCTTTTGTTAAATTTTCAAAATGATAAAATATGAATTAACCGATGCAAAAATATTAACGAAGCGTAATAACGCAGTTGCCATAAACAATAAACATACTGTAGTCACACAGCTACGCTTGCAGTTAAATAAAAATAAATCACATAGTCCTAATAATCCCATAATCCTATATAGGTTAAAGTTTGGGAAACACACTGTATCATCTCTTTCTCACCTTTTTGAAAGACTCCCAACACACAAAGGAAATGTAAGACTTCGAGTAGAGGAAGATAAAAAGTTTCTGTACTCTAGTCTCATGGACTTTGATCTGAGATGGATTTCCAGATGATGTAAGGGCCCTATAACTATCCAGAGACACACCTCAATGGACAAACAACACCTCACTGTCATATATATATACAGACATGGACAAAATTGTTGGTACTCTTCCGTTAAAGAAAGAAAAACCCACAATGGTCACTGAAATAACTTGAAACTAACAAAAGTAATAATAAATAAAAATTTACTGAAAATTAACTAATGAAAATCAGATATTGCTTTTAAATTGTGGTTCAACAGAATCATTTTAAAAAACAAACTAATGAAACTGGCCTGGACAAAAATGATGGTACCCTTAACTTAATATTTTGTTGCACAACCTTTTGAGGCAATCACTGCAATCAAGCGATTTCTGTAACTCTCAATGAGACTTCTGCACCTGTCGACAGGTATGTTGGCCTACTCCTCGTGAGCAAACTGCTCCAGCTGTCTCAGGTTTGAAGGGTGCCTTCTCCAGACTGCATGTTTCAGCTCCTTCCACAGATGTTCAATAGGATTTAGATCAGGGCTCATAGAAGGCCACTTCAGAATAGTCCAATGTTTTGTTCTTAGCCATTCTTGGGTGTTTTTTGGGTCATTATCCTGTTTGAGGACCCATGACCTGCAACTGAGACCAAGCTTTCTGACACTGGGCAGCACATTTCGCTCCAGAATGCCTTGATAGTCTTGAGATTTCATTGTACCCTGCACAGATTCAAGACACCCTGTGCCAGATGCAGCAAAGCAGCCCCAGAACATAACCGAACCTCCTCCATGTTTCACATTAGGTACAGTGTTCTTTTCTTTGTATGCTTCATTTTTGCGTCTGTGAACATAGAGCTGATGTGACTTGCCAAAAAGCTCCAGTTTTGTCTCATCTGTCCAAAGGACATTCTCCCAGAAGCTTTGTGGCTTGTCAATATGCATTTTGGCAAATTCCAGTCTCACTTTTTTATGATTTGCGTCCTCCTGGGTCGTCTTCCATTAAGTCCACTTTGGCTCAAACAGTGATGGATGGTGCAATCTGACACTGATGTACCTTGACCTTGGAGTTCACCTCTAATCTCTTTGGAAGTTGTTCTGGGCTCTTTGGTTACCATTCGTATTATCCGTCTCTTCAATTTGTCATCAATTTTCCTCTTGCGGCCACGTCCAGCGAGGTTGGCTACAGTCCCATGGACCTTAAACTTCTGAATAATATGAGCAGCTGTAGTCACAGGAACATCAAGCTGCTTGGAGATGGTCTTATAGCCTTTACCGTTAACATGCTTGTCTATAATTTTCTTTCTGATCTCCTGAGACAACTCTCTCCTTAGCTTTCTGTGGTCCATGTTCAGTGTGGTACACACCATGATACCAAACAGCACAGTGACTACTTTTCACCCTTTAAATAGGCAGACTGACTGATTACAAGTTTGAAGATACCTGTGATGCTATTTACAGGACACACCTTAGTTTAACATGTCCCTATGGTCACATTATTTTACATCTTTTCTAGGGGTACCATCATTTTTGTCCAGGCCAGTTTCATTAGTTTGTTTTTTAAAATGATTCTGTTGAGCCACAATTCAAAAGCAATGTCTGATTTTCATTAGTTAATTTTCAGTAAATTTTTATTTATTATTACTTTTGTCAGTTTCAAGTTATTTCAGTGACCATTGTGGGTTTTTCTTTCTTTAACGGAAGGGTACCAACAATTTTGCCTACGTGTGTATATATACACTGTATACTGTATATAGATATCAACACATATACTGTATACATATATATAAACACATATATACACCCACACTTACACACATATACATATATACTGTATATATAAAACAAACAAAAACATGTAGTGAACATAAGTGAAATCACTTATAACATTAAAACATCATTGCTTTAATAACAATAAGTACAAATTAATATATAGAACGAATCAGAGAATACATTATTAAAAACACATCAACTATTAGAAACTCCTTGCACCTCACACATTATTAATCCAGTGTTTGACAGGGATGAGTTAAAACAATACTAACACACTAAATATAGTAAGATCCTTACTACAGTTACAGCCATACAATTAATGTGAATCAGAGGTTAATTGAGAAATAAATAACATGAGAACACAAACATCGAACATTAAAGTGCAAAGAAAAGTGCAACACATTTATATATTATGTCTATTTTGTAATTGATATGAATAAATTAGTGATACATATGTAGCTAGATATAGATATTTTAATTTGGAATAAAATAATCACCTGATTGCTTCACACAACTTTAAAGATCACTTAGTACCAAAAAGCTGCAGAAAATGAACTATTGAAATCTATTCCTTAGTAAGACGCACTTGGTACTTCTTCCTACTTTTTGTTTTTCTCCACAAAGCACACTAGATGGTGCTATCACCTCACAGGACATTTCCTTGTTTTCACCAGACACAGCTTGTTCTGCTGGTAAGCTGCCTTAAAAGTAAACCTTTACTATTGCACTATGTCGCATTCACTGTAACTGTGAAAAAGAGTGAAGTTAACAGCTTTAAAGTTCTACATGAGACTCGTTTGAAACCACATAACACATGAAACATTGGTCACTGCGTTTTTACATTCTACAAAGCCAGATTAACTGCTTTGCTTGCAGCTCCATGAACACATTTAAAGTGCTAAAGTGAATATTGAAATTAAAAAGAAATGGTAGTTTTGAAAACCACCTGCTGGAAATGGATCTTAGATAGCATCATTTAGCTTAACTCACTGTTCAACCTCTAAAGTTGAATGCAAAAACATGTAGATTTTTGTAATGCTTGCATTCATGACAGTCTAATAGGCAGCCGTGCGAAAGGCTCAGATCATATTTTCATCTCTTCCGGTGCACTTTAACCTGCCAGGACAAAAGAAAAGTTTATTATGAGGAGAATTACACCACATGTACATTTTGAAATGTCTTACATTGTGTCAAATATCTCACCTTTTTCGCTTCATTGCAGCAGCAGCACCACCACCAACGATGAGTAAAATAAACACAACAGCGATTACAACTGCAATCCCTGATGAAGACAGCCCCGTCCCTGGTGACAAACAGCACAAGGTTAGTCTCTACGGGAATAAGTTTCAATGACATTTCCCTAGAAGAGGAAGGTGGGGAATTTTAGATGCTGAGAATGAGTCAGAGATGACCTCACCAGGGAGCAACTGACACAAATCATTGTGCTGTGACAGGTTCTTCTTCATAGTGAAAGCTAGTTGGAAGTGAAAGTGAAATTACTGTAATTAGATGAGTCACTGCACAGCTGATGCTTTTTACAGTATACACTTAGTCACACTGAGTTCATTCACATTTAAAGCACTTCCCCGACTACCATGATGACATATCCTAACCTTAACTGTTCGAGGTCAGTGCCCAACCTTAACTGTTCGAGGTCAATGCCCAACCTTAACTATTAGAGGCCAATGCCTAACCTTAACTATGAGAGGTCAATGCCTAACCTTAACCATCTCGTCAGAGTTTACTTTATTGAGTTCCTGGTTCAGTGAACAATGGGAAACGGAAGTGTTAGTGAACTGTGACACAACTAGGCAACTCATCTCACAATGATGTCACTTCAACCACATATTTCTCAGGAGTTTGACTACAAAGTGAAACATAAGGAAATGACTAATGGGTACTTAGTGGGCAAACTGGCACATTAAAATCAAATGTATAAACTTATGTTGATCCCAATATGGCACTGTGGGAAGGGATAAATAAGCAAATTGCTGGGAATTTTCCAGGAAGCTGATCTTCCTGTAGAACAACAAAATGATTGGGACTATCTACATGTAGGTAGGCCATTTTCTAAAGAGCGCACTGCTGGTCTGTACAAAATAATTGACATGCATACCCTTGTCATTTTTCTCTCCGACAGGTAAAGAAAAAGGAATCCTCTCCCGTCTTTGTCCCGCCACTCCGCTGTTCAGCAGACAGTCCGCATGTCCCTTCCACTCTGGATGTACTCGCAGAGTGATGTTGCTGCTGCTGGTAAATGTGTGGTCACTGTTTGTTACCGTCGCAGTCTGTGTTTGGTCTGTGAGGGTGGCATCAGGTGAGAATTCCCACTTAATGGTTGGAGCTGGTTTACCGGTAGCAGAGCAACTGAACACCACCGCCACGTCGCTGGGAGCTTGCACTTCAGTTTTCACCTCGGATATCCCTTCACAGAGGAAGAAAACTGGTCATTTTGAGGGCTGAAGCCATTCGGACAAAGATAATTTGATCACTTGAATGCTTTGGTCAATCAATGTTACGACTTAACGACTGTATTATGACTTTTCCCCCTCAGAATTCATGTATGAATCTGCTGCAATTTACCTCGCACCGTGAGGCAAATCTGCGTTCTTTTGGACCCATCAGGATACACGTTGAAAGAGCAAATGTAACAGCTTTCATCATCCCACGTAACGTTCCTCAGAGTGATGGATGACGACCCGAGAGACGCCTCTGTGAAGATCACTTTCCCCTTGTAAGGATCATTTACTTGTTGTCCAAACCGCGTGCTGTAGGTTGCCAAATTCTCAATGGAATCGTCCTTGAAGAGCCTCTGCCATGTCACCTGGCGCACACCTGTTGGGAATGGTAATCCTCCAATCAATACATTTATTCAAGTGCTTAGGTACACATTTGAGCTACTTATAATTAACTTTAATAAGTATTTGTTGTTGTAATACTAATTTTTTACTGACAATAGCTGTTTGCACTGCAGCCACTTGTGGCCAAAATGAGTATTACAACAACAAACACTGTTTTGTTTTTCACATGCCAAAGCTTTTTTTTCACCCATTTTCACAGATGAAAAAAAGAGGAACTTAGAAAAATGATTCTGCAAAACTTTAAGAAAGAAAATTTAAGGAACTTAGTGAGATTATCCTGACAATGCCTTTTTTCAAAAAATGTTTTACCTATTCTTAAGTCATAAGCAAAGGAGAGAAAACTATTTAGATCAGACTTAGAAGATGGATCACCAGATTTTTATTTCTCACTGGCCTCTCAGGGCTTCCGTACTGTTACATTTCAGAGGGAAATATTGCACTTTTTACTTCACTACAAGTATTTGACAGATTTAGTTACTTTACAAATTACGCTTTTTGCATAGGCTACAAAACATATGAAGAGCTTATAAAATAGTATGCCTTGCTATACATTGAGCTACTCAATAGTATATATAAGTCTTTCTGGAATTATAGCAAAAATGTAAAAACATTTCATGGTTCACGGCTTCTCAAATGTGAGGATTTACTTCTTTTACTTTGAATAATTGTAATAATTTTCATTTATTTTTGATAATATTGAGGTTAAGATGTGACTTTGGGTTAATTGTGGTGGCATTTTCCACTATTTTCTGAATTTTTACTAACCAAACAATCAATTAATCGAAAAATAATTAGCAGATCCAATACAGAAGAGTTAAAATTAGCTCCAAATCAAGCTGTTACAACAGTAACAAAATCTAATGATATAATACATATTGACAAATTAGGGCATTTTTCTGTATTGAATAATTTTACTTTTAATACTTTAAGTACATTATCCTGATTATACTACATTATTCAGTTAAGTCACATTTTCAATACTTTAGTTTTTAGTAATAGAGAATTTTTATAGTGTGGTTTTAGTGCTTCAAGTAAAGCTTCTGAATACTTCCTCCACAACTGGTCACATCTTCACTATAAAACTGACATTAAAAAACAACAACAACAACAACAACAAAAAGAACCCACATACCTCTCGGGTTGGTTACTGCACACCTGTAGTGCACAGCCCCGCTGTAGTCAGCTGTTGTATTTCCATAACCAGTGATCTGTGAAATGCAGACTTAAAGAAACATATCCATTTGTTACAAAAGGATCAAATAAAATTTACTTTATGAATAAAATACAATGTCCTTCCAAGCCCCTTTAACATAAATAGCCCACTTTGATCATTTAATTTTAATAATGATAATAATCGCTTAATAATCTCTTACCTTTAAACAGCAAACTCGTAAATATCAGGATCCACAACATCTTCTTCACTGTCGTGAGCAGAACACTTTCAGTTCAGCTTCTGAGCAGCCTTTTAACTGTGTCACTAAAAGTGAAAGTGAGGAGTGAAAGAAGGAGTGGTTTTCCCCATAATGAATTAATCCTGTTATTAACAACAGAGAAAAGTATGAGGCTGTAGTTGATTATATATTTACATGACATGAAAATGGACTACATTCATGATGCTGGACTATTAAGGTAAAACATATTTCTATTGAATATTCACAAGATAGCTAATGTTTTTAATGAAATCACTTAAACTACAGGAGATAAATTAAAGGGTGAGGTCACATTTAATGAGTCAGTCGGATTTATTTCAACATTATAACACGCTGCTTTTCTTGGTAATTGGTAATACTACTGCCAGTAAATCATATACTTACTGTGCAGCTGTTGTATTATCAAGTCCAGTAACCACAAGTGGTCAAAAAAGTCCAGAGCAGAAGTCCCTGCTGCGTAGACCGTGGCCGCTGGTGTTTCGAGGTTTTAACTCTATTTCCCACAAGGCGTGTGATCATATTGAAATTCTCACAAGTGATGCCTGACATTTGTTGCTCAAGTCGACTTGAACTGATCCGGGAATTCCACCCTGATGAGAAGATAGTACTTCTGCGTCACAAAGATGACAAAGATTTAACAAATCTCTAAGACAGAGAAAATGTCTTGAAAATGTAAATATCCCATAATGTCTCATGGACATTTAAAAAAAAAAAAAAAATAAACAATTTTATTCCCTTAGGTCCCATATTGTTTATTATATCTTTCTGTTTATTATAAAGCAAGTCTAGGTGCTACATAAATACTGTCCAGGGATCAAAACGCTCAACCCACGGAGAAATGCACGCAGCCCGTATTCAGAGACTGTGCCTGTTCTGTAACGTTGTGATGTCACAATTTCAACGCAGATGCGGAAGACCGGAAAACGCTGACCAATCAGAGAGCTGACTGGGCTTTCTCGGAAGCAGGTCTTAAAGGGACCTGTGCTAAAATGGAGCGTTTCAGACGGAGGGTGAATACAGGTATATTCAGACAGACAGTAATAAAAAAAAAGCTTCTAGTAGTAACCCAAAATACAAATATGAACCCTAAAATGAGCATGCTATGTCTCCTTTAATTGTATGATGTCATGTTCAGTAATCCTCCTAAGACATTCCTGATAATGTCCACACCTTTACAAGGAACTTCTTGTAATAGTGAAACTTTATGTCCAGGACATCTGTAAAGAGAACATTCTTGCTATTGTCTTGGCTACAAGCAGGATATATCACATCACAGCACAGCGTAACAGGAAAGAATAAGAGTGGGATCACATGAGACAGCAGGGGTTGTGAATCCAGGATGGTGTGGTAAACGCATGCCCCCATCATGCCTCTGTAGGTTTGTTGTGAAATATACAATTTCATATGATTAAATCTCTTGTGTAACATTGTTTACAAAATAGCACGGAGGGGAAGTCCATGTATAATTCCTCTTAAGTGTTTATATTCCTTCTTGGAAAGAACCTAACATGCTCTGCGGAAGGGCAGTCACACAGCCTCAGGACAAAAACACTTCAATTTGTTGACACACAATATTGTTTTTTAGTAATGAACATCCAGAGAACTCTCCTCAATCATTAATCATTTTCATTTTCAATATTACATTTATTTATGCTATAAAACCCAATTAATTAAGATTGCATAACTCAAAGGTAGCACAGTTCCAGGTTTGATTGTACCTACATTTTGTATATAGGTGTGTAACAGGGTCATGTCTAGAAGGGAACCAGCAAACTGCAAGATGCCTAAGGTTAGGCATTGATCTCTAATAGTTAAGGTTAGGCATTGATCTCTAATAGTTAAGGTTTGGCATTGATCTCTAATAGTTAAGGTTAGGCATTGATCTCTAATAGTTAAGGTAAGGCATTAATCTTTAATAGTTAAGGTTAGACACTGATCTCTAATAGTTAAGGTTAGGCATTGATCTCTAATAGTTAAGGTTAGGCTTTGACCTCTAATAGTTCAGGTTAGTATAGGCCGTTATGTTTCCTGGATATTAAGAACTCCTCTGCAACAGACCATTGTATTTGGGAAAATTAAAAAAATCCATTCCAAACTATTATTTGCTTCTGGAAAATACCTACGCTTACCTAGCAGCTGACACCTGTAATCTTAAACCAGGATGCGACGCCAAAACATAGCTAGCGGCTTGCGGTTCACCACCCAAAATTACCATGTGCCAATATCAAAGCTCAGGCCATGTGATCTAGATATAAGCAGAACATGTCTATTATTATTTTGTTCCACTTCTCTCATTTTCAAACTTATCTCTGTACAGCAGTTGTCACAGTCAGCCAGTCAGTCAGTCAGCCAGTCAGTCGCAAAACAACTTCAGTTTTCTTGGTTTTAAAAGTTATATTTTCCTGATTACAGAGTCCAGTTATGTCTGGAAGAAAGAATTAAGGGTCACTTTAAGAAGGATTTAACACTTATTATTAATACATAATAGTTAATAATGGGTGAGCCCTACTGATTTGATAAACATCTGAATGCCACCGTCATTGACTGTTTATCTAGTTCCTCTTGTCTTACCAATATCCACGAGTTAGCAACCCCGTCTGGTATGAGAAATATTTCATGAGTCATATCCTTTGATCTGACCCTAGGTTTCCTGTAGGTCTGAATGTGAGCGTGGGTGGTTGTCTATCTCTGTGTGTCAGCCCTCTGATTGCCTGGCAACCCCCCAGCAAAGTACAAGCTAATTTCACGTGCTATTTTTAAGTTGGAACAACTTCAGAAAGTTAAGTAATTACAACAAAATGTAAGTAAACTTAACAAATAGATATAATGTAATCATAATTTAAGACTAATAGTTATATTTAATTACCTTTTTCAAGGCAATAGGTTTCGTAGATTTTTTAAGGTCAGATTAACTTGTCAGATTTTACAATGTATTTTTTAAAGGAGCAATATTTCTTCCCTTAATTGAGTGTACAGTGTGTACATTTGTGCCATAATCCAAGATCAGCATTCATATAGAAACCACATTAATCCTTCTAAACAATGCTATAAATAAAAGATGGTAACAATCAGAGGCTTATAATTATAATTTCTTTAATTCATGCACTGTAAAGCAGCTATGTTGAGCAAATGTTTAAGGATTTATTATCCATAACAATCATAAAAGTCTTTCTTGCATTGGCAGAAGATGCATAACACACAAAAACAAAGCAAGCGTATTATTGTGAATAATAGTTAAAAGCATCACTACCCTGCTACAATGATAACTATATTATATTACTTTAATTAAAAATAACGGTCACATCACATAGAATGAAATACACAAGTTGTCACAAAGCAAAAGAGTGCCACCTTGTGGACAACAGGTCCCATTTCAGTTATACAGTATTATTGGATCTCTTCAACAACTTCCTTCAATGTGTGGCCACTGTGGTAGACATGCTTGAATTATCAGTGTTAGTGTTACAGACATGCACTCTGGTAGTTGAATAAAGCCCATTGTCTCTCTGTATGAAGATGCTGTACGGCTCGATGTCTTCTGGCTCCTGCAGAAAGACATTTTTATATTTAGTATTAAGTAGTAAGTTAAATGAACCACATAAATGAATAAGATGTTTCTGTACCGTGTTTGGAAGACTGCTCGGTGGCTTTGGTTGTCTGTTGGGTCAAACAACAATATCATTAGTAATGAATCTTAATGCGTGTTCACTCTGTATTGTCTATTGTTAGAGATAGGACAGGAAATGAAAGGCAGTGTCTTCCTTCTTTACTTCATATGGAACTGAAAGTCAAGATCTTCATATTTACGACTGCCTTTTTAAGTCATTTAAACATATAAATAATATCATTTCACTTATGAAGCATTCCTAAAAATAGTTATGAATATTATAGCAGTCTCTCACCCTTGACGTATACTTATGTAGATAAACCCGAAGATAACTGCAGCTACCATGATGACTATAGTTACACCGATTAAAACATTTGGAATCGGCATTTGTGTTGAACTGCTGGTGTCTTCCTCCTCTGAAACATCTAAAAGAAATAATCAGAAAAATGACAGGTGCTTGCTCTGTTTGTAAAGCAGCTATAAGAGGCTGCTGTCTGCTGTACATAGGAAATATTGTATTACTAAAATCTGCAAATCAAAGACAAACAAACAGACTTTTGTAAGCTTAATTAATGCATGCTTTTATGAACCTTTAAACTATAAGTAAAGGCATCATACTACTATGTTAACAATACAAATAGTTATAGCACGGTAGCTTAAATTTAGCTAAAGTATGAGAGAAAAATGCATTATTTACCTTCCACAGTGATATTAAGATGGAGAATATCTGTTCCATCACGATGTGAACACTCACAGGTGTAGGTCCCACTATCCACTGGTGTTAAACTGGTCAGGTGGAGGAACACAGTCTGATTCTCCATCATTAGTGTGAATCTGTAGTCACATTCGTGCACAAAGTCCCGTCCATGTCCATACTGCAGAAGACACTCTACTCCACTCTTTTCTGGTCTGATCTTGCACACTATAAGTATGATGGTACTCAGTGTTGCATTGCTGCATATTGGAGTGGCATCTGGTTCCCTCCCAATGGTTTTCACTAGAGTGACTGAAAACAATACAGTCTGAGATAGCGATTACTGTATTTTTTCATTTTGTGAATATTAAATCACATTTTAATGACACTAAAAAATTACAGAAATTGTTTAAAAACAACTAGCATGAATTTCACATTATGTGAATTAGTTTCTGTACATTACCTTTGTCTGCAAAACACACAGTCAGCATCAGAAGCAGAACAAAGCACAGTTTCCATTTTGCCATATTGGTCAAGAAGCAACTGCTGCCGGCAGTGAGAAGTATATCCTGTACTGAAGGAAGGAGGACACACTCTGGCTACCTAAACCTGAAACTCTCATAGAGGTGCAGTACGAGCTGGTGTGAACAAGGAAGTGCTGCTACAGGAGCTTCTGCATTCGTATTAACACTCATATCATCAAAAACTTCTCATATGCCTGTGTTATACGTGTCCACAATAAGGTGTCAAATCATGAAGCATGAGGTCAGTTTGAGCTGCAACCAAAATTAAGTATTGCACTAGTCGTACGTCACACAACATGCTGAAAGTGGTAATCACATATTTAGAGACCTGAGCCGTGAATAGAAAGCCGCAGGGTCTCAACAGCTCTCTCGCCTCGTTCATACGGGAAATACTGTGTCGTCTGCATACGGTATAGCACTGTTCTAAGTGACAAAAACACACTGTATCTTGCGTCATGCAAATTAAATTATGCAATTATGCAGTTGCAATGACTGCATTTTATTGTGAAATTCTCATCTGTAATAAACATTGTACAAATTGTGGCCAAAAGACCATCTCTTGTATAGTTTTAAGGACATTATCTTGACATTATTGTGACAATCAGAAAGGCCTCAACTCAAAACTAATTATGTGTGTTCAAAAATAAAATCGCAGCATGGTCTCAGCAGCTCTCTCACCTCTTTCACAAGGAAACCACTGTGTCGTCAGCGTAAAGCACTGTTGTAAGTGACAAAAACACATCTCACTTCATGCAAGTGAATTAGCTCTGTTCACGTGAAGAACCAAACTGTAGACTAGTTCATGTGACTGTAAGTATTACAAGCTTTTGGGATATTGAATCTTTGATTACAGTTATGCAGTTGTAATGACTGGATTTTCCAATAATTAATCACTTATAATCAATATTGTAGAAATCATGGCCAAAAGACCCCAAACCTTTCTCTTGTATAGTTTTAAGGACGTTATCTTGACATTATTGTGACAATCAGAAAGACCAAACAAAAACGTGTGTTAAAAGAAATGAAATAGTCCTACAAGAGGATTTATATTTTGAAAAACGTTATTGCATTTCTTGACAGAGCATTTATGAACAAACTAGCCACACCCAGCAAAAATTTAAAAGAAATGGGAGTGTTGAGGCTAAAAATTATCAGGATATACCTATCTGACAGATGACACATGTAATAATGATCCATATTGAACAAACTGACAAGAAAAGTATAACTATTAGCTTTTGCTTTAAGCTAAAATCTTTACATAAATATTTATTAATTTGGATATTTCAAAGAAATGAAGGCTAAATATGCTCAGTAGCCTATGGATTACATTTGCATCTTTATTGTGCAATCAAATAGAATACGTCTGAGAGCAAAAGTTGCCCCACTTCAATCAAAACATTTTTTTTGCAAATAAAATAAGATTTGTGATTAAAAAAGTATTATTCAAATCAAAAACTTTTGTTTGCGAATCAAAAACTTTTGCAAATCCAAAAGTTTTGTTTGCTAATCTTAAAGTTTTGTTTGTATATCCAAAAGTTTTGTTTGCAAATCTAAAGGTCCTGCACATGTCCTAAGCTCAGCAGCAAACAAAACTTTTGGATTTGCATCAATACATTTTATTTTACTTGCAATAAAACATCTTTTGATTACAGTGTGGCAAGTTCTGCTGCCAAACCTGTTCTGTTTGATTGCATAACAAAGACACAAAAGTAGCCTACCATCTCAGTAAGTCGAGAACATCCACATATTACAGTTATATTATCTTGATATTTGGTTTAAATGTTTTAATAGATTTCACAACTTGGATCGGCCTCTCTTCCATCTATTTCCTGGTTGTTCAAGCAGGCCGTCACGATAGGCCTGCTGCTGGCTCAATTTGAGATAGTTTGGTAGAGATCACTCTCTGGATGCTGGAGGCTTGTGTAAGGGTCATAAGGGTCATCAGGGTCATCAGGGTCATCAGGGTCATCTTTGTCCTATAAAAAAATAAATCATGATGCATCATGTTTTTAAACTAAATTATGTTGAACAATAGTTGAGATATGTGTATGTATGATTGCAAGCATTAAACTGTGTTCTTTCGGAGTTTAAAGGTGCAGAACATAAGATTACATTACTCACCAAAGAGCCAGGAGTTTCACATACAGATGATCCAGATGCGGTCGGCCTTGAGCAGCTTTAAATAAGAAGAGTGATCAGAGTTAGTGGATCACCAAATACAACACATACATAGAAAAATAAAGGTAGGACTAAGCTTATCTTCTAGAAATCTTCTTAATATAATCGCTCACCCATGACGTATTCTTCAGCAGACAAACCCGAAGATAACTCCAGTTATAACAATAGTTACTATAGTTACAACGATCCAAAAAGAATAGATGTCTACTATTGTAGATGTGCTGTTGACTTCCTCCTCTAAAATATCGTCAAGAAAAAAATCTAATATTAATATTTTATAACTGATAACTCCTGCAAATAGAATACATTCTAATTTATTTAAAACAATTTATATAATCACATATTTCATTTAACTTGTGAAATCTGCATTTTTACATCTACAGGCATTATCAGCACAGCTATGATTATAAAAAAACAGACTTAAAAACATAACTATTCTACACTTTGTGTTCCTTAAATTGAAAAAGCTGAAATTTCATCTACAAATTCTCGTGAAAACACAAAATAAACCAAACATTTACCTTCCACAGTGATATTAAGATGGAGTGTATCTGTTCCATCACGATGTGAACACTCACAGGTGTACGTCCCACTATCCACTGGTGTTAAACTGGTCAGGTGGAGGAACACGGTCTGATTCTCCATCATAAGTTTGAATCTGGAGTCACATTCGTGCACAAAGTCCCCTCCATATCGATACTGCAGAAGACACTCTTCTCCGCTCCTTTCTTGTCTGATCTTACACACTATAAGCAGGATGGTACTCAGATTTGCATTGCTGCATATTGGAGTGGCATCTGGTTCCCTCCCAATGGTTTTCACTAGAGTCGCTGCAAACAATACAGTCTGAGATACTGTAGCGATTGCTGTATTTTTGCATTTTGTGAATATTAAATCACATTTTAATGACACAAACAAATTACAGAAATTGTTTAAAAACAACTAGCATGAATTTCACATTATGTGAATTAGTTTCTGTACATTACCTTTGTCTGCAAAACACACAGTCAGCATCAGAAGCAGAACAAAGCACAGTTTCCATTTTGCCATATTGGTCAAGAAGCAACTGCTGCCGGCAGTGGGCAGTACTGTATATCCTGTACTGAAGGTAGGAGGACACACTCTGGCTACCTAAACCTGAAACTCTCATAGAGGTACAGTACGAGCTGGTGTGAACTACAAAGTGCTGCTACAGGAGCTTCTGCTTCCGTATTAACACTCATATCATCAAAAACTTCTCATGTGCCTGTGTTATACGTGTCCACAATAAGGTGTCAAATCATGAAGCATGAGGTCAGTTTGAGCTGCAACCAAAATTAAGTATTGCACTAGTCGTACGTCACACAACATGCTGAAACTGACATGTTTGCTTTAGTGGCAATCACATATTTAGAGACCTGAGCCATGAATAGAAAGCTGCAGGGTCTCAGCAGCTCTCTCGCCTCGTTCACACTGGAACAACTGCGTCGTCTGCATACGGTATAGCACTATTCTAAGTGACAAAAACATATTGTATCTTGCTTCATGCAAATTAAATTATGCAATTATGCAGTTGCAGTGACTGCATTTCTCATTTATAATAAACATTGTACAAATTGTGGCCAAAAGACCGTCCTCTTGTATAGTTTTAAGGACGTTATCTTGACATTATTGTGACAATCAGAAAGGCCTCAACTCAAAACTAATTATGTGTGTTCAAAAATAAAATCGCAGCAGGGCCTCAGCAGCTCTCTCGCCTCTTTCACAAGGAAACCACTGTGACGTCAGCATACAGCACTGTTGTAAGTGACAAAAACACATCTCACTTCATGCAAGTGAATTAGCTCTGTTCACGTGAAGAAACAAACTGTAGACTAGTTTATGTGACTGTAAGTATCACAAGCTTTTGGGATATTTAATCTTTGATTACAATTATGCAGTTGTAACGACTGAATATTCTGATAATTAATCACTTATAATCAATATTGTACAAATCATGGCCAAAAAGACCCCAAACCCTTCTCTTGTATAGTTTTAAGGACGTTATCTTGACATTATTGTGACAATCAGAAAGGCCAAAACAAAAATGTGTGTTAAAAGAAATGAAATAGTCCTACAAGAGGATTTATATTTCGAAAAACATTGCATTTCTTGACAGAGCATTTATGAACAAACTAACCACACCCAGCAAAAATTTAAAATAAATGGGGGTGTTGAGGCTAAATATTATCAGAATATACCTATCTGACAGATGACACATGTAATAATGATCCATCTTGAACAAACTGACAAGAAAAGTATAACTATTAGCTTTTGCTTTAAGCTAAAATCTTTACATAAAAATGTATTAATTTGGATATTTCAATGAAATGAGGGCTAAATACGCTCAGTAGCCTATGGAGTTACATTTGCGTCTTTATTATGCAATCAAATAGAATAGGTCTGAGAGCAAAAGCATCAATACATTTTTATTCACAGATTTATTTTACTTGCAATAAAACATCTTTTGATTAGAGTATGGGAAGTTTTGCTGTCAATCCTGTTCTGTTTAATTGCATAACAAAGACACAAAAGTAGCCTACCATCTCAATAAGTCGAGAACATCCACATATTAGTTATATTATCTTGATATTTGGTTTAAATGTTTTCATAGATTTCACAACTTGGATCGGCCTCTCTTCCATCTATTTCCTGGTTGTTCAAGCAGGCCGTCACGACAGGCCTGCTGCTGGCTGAATTTGAGATAGTTTGGTAGAGATCACTAGCTGGATGCTGGAGGCTTGTGTAAGGGTCATCAGGGTCATCAGGGTCATCAGGGTCATCTGGATCATCTTTGTCCTGTAAAAAAATAAATCATGATGCATCATGTTTTTAAACTAAATTATGTTGAACAATAGTTGAGATATGTGTATCTATGATTGCAAACATTAAACTGGCTTCTTTCGGAGTTTAAAGGTGCAGAACATAAGATTACATTACTCACCAAAGAGCCGGGAGTTTCACATACAGATGATCCAGATGCGTTCGGCCTTGAGCAGCTTTAAATAAGAAGAGTGATCAGTGGATCACCACATACAACACATACATGGAAAAATAAAGGTAGGACTAAGCTTATCTTCTAGAAATCTTCTTAATATACTCTCTCACCCTTGACGTATTCTTCTGCAGACGAACCCGAAGATAACTCCAGTTATGACGATAGTTACTATAGTTACTGTAGTTACAATGATCCAAAAAAAATAGATAATGAGAATTGACGTGCTGGTGACTTCCTCCTCTAAAACATTGTAAAGAAAAAAGTCGAATATTAATATTTTATAAATGATATCTCCTGCAAATAGAATACATTATAATTTATTTTAAAACAATTTATATAATCACATATTTCATTAAACTTGTGAAATCTGCATTTTTACATCTACAGGCATTAAGAACACAGCTTTGAATATAAAAAACAAACTTAAAAACATAACTATTCTACACTTTGTGTTCCTTAAATTGAAACAGCTGAAATTTCATCTATAAATTCTCGTGAAAACACAAAATTAACCAAACATTTACCTTCCACAGTGATATTAAGATGGAGAGTATCTGTTCCATCACGATGTGCACACTCACAAGTGTAGGTCCCACTATCCACTGGTGTTAAACTGGTCAGGTGGAGAAACACAGTCTGATTCTCCATCATAAGTGTGAATCTGGAGTCACATTCGTGCACAAAGTCCCATCTATGTCCATACTGCAGAAGACACTCTACTCCACTCTTTTCTGGTCTGATCTTGCACACTATAAGTATGATGGTACTCAGATTTGCATTGATGCATATTGGAGTGGCATCTGGTTCCCTCCCAATGGTTTTCTCTAGAGTCACTGCAAACAATATAGTCTGAGTTAGCAAAAAAAAATATCCCAAATTAGGAAACAGACGACTCATTATTCGAACAAACTGCAAAAACTGACTGACTTAACATAAATTATATGTAAAGAAAAGCTCCTGCACTGTACCTCCATCGTCAAAACACAAAGACAGGGGCAGAAGCAGAAAATAATACAGTGTCAATTGATCCATGATGGCCGAGCGGTCTGAACAACTGTGTTGCAGTCTGTAATCTATAGTGAAGGGGGGAGGGCAAACACTGACATCAAACCTACAATACCTTGAGCTGGTGGGAAAATGACCAAGAAAGGAAATGCAAGACAAGACTACTTCTGTTTTAAAGTTAAGACACTATTTTAACCTTATATAACCTTTGCATCATAAAAGGTTTTTGATGCTTAGTTGTTATAGTGTCTTCGGTAAAAGCAAACCACTATCTCAGTGCAGAATTCAAAGCGTCCTAGCAGAGCTTCAGCTACTATAAATATCTTATCGCCTACAATAATGACGCCAGTTAAACGTCCGCCTACAAAGTACTGTACAAAAGTAAATTATTTCTATTCTACTGTCATAAATTAAAGTCTCTATTGACATGGCCTGTGTTGAACAATAAAAAATATTATAAATTTGCATACTATTATAACTATTTACTTACTTATGGGAGTTAGAAAAATTCAGCACACAGGTTTTGAGAGCAATCTCAAACTTTTTCATGTCAAAGTCCAATAGACCCCAGACCATGGATGTATAAGAGGTTGTGTCCTACATGTTAGAAAATAGCCTACAACTACATGAAATTCTGTTGATGTCATGCTACTAGCGCTACTAGCTACCGGCCGATAGCCGGTTGAATGGGAACAGAGACGTTAATACATCCACCACGGTACAGGCTTGCAGCATATTGCCCATGGGTGTATTAAAAGATAATAAAAGTGGTGAATTACAACCAATATATCCATTATTACAGCCGCATACAGCAAGCAGGAAGCCGGATGTGCAGGGCGGTGCAGTCCCGTGGGTCTGATGCACGCTCATAATGCCGAGGAAAATAACTCTGGATTCAGCTGTTAGTGTAACTTAACACCCCCTAAAAATTTCACAACAGGTTTGAAATGTTCAACCGGCGGGCGGCAAAACACAGCTTTTCAGATCCTATAAGACACGACGTGATGCAGCATTTACACGCAAGTTAAAGCATCAGTCTTCTGTGTCTTTACCAAAAAAAATCCATCAACAAACTATAGTCCTTCTCATGAACAACTTTAAAGAATCAATGTTGTTTTGTTAACATCCAGACGTATTATTGTTGGACAATATTGTCTCAATGAAAGTAAAAAAAGTCAATTTATTTTGCAGTCATACAGTCATGTTATCTTAATTTTTTGATTCAAATGTTTTCATAGATTTCCCAACGTTCTCCACCATCTATTTCCTGATCATCCAAATGATCAGTCACTATGTTGTTGCTGGCTAAATTCCTCTTGGTGTCGTGTTGACGGTGCCCTGGGGACATAGTCTGGTAGAGATCACTCTCTGGCTGCTGAAGGCTTGTGTAGGGGTCATCTGGGACCTATGAAAACATCAAAGTCTTACTGCATCATGTTTTAAAGGGGACATATACTTGTACTTTGGGTTTCTATTAGAGCATGTTTACATGTTTTAATGTTCAAAAAACACTTTATTTTTCTCATCCTCTCTGTCTGAATATACCTGTATTCACCCTCTGTCTGAAACGCTCCGTTTTAGCGCCTGTCTCTTTAAAAAGCCCAGTCTGCTTTGATTGGCTCGCTCTGATAGTGCACCTATGCAAATGTAGTTTTCAAGCTGTGGGCGGTATATTCTAATGAGCCTGCTTGTGACATAGGAAGGGGGGTCAAACCTGAATGGCTTGTTGAATCACATGTTTTCTGATCTAAGCAGCCCACCAAAAAAACGGACTGGGTTGTTCTTATTCAAACATATTCTCATACAACGGTTCGTATGACATCATATGTAAGTTATTCCTCATTTTTCGTGCGTTCTCCTACGACTATGTCCAACAACACGTGTCAATTTATGCTCATTACAGGCATTTACGTGAGAAATAAGTCAACAATTGGGTTAAAATAACTACTGAAGTGGCGTAACTTAAGTGCGGAAATTATGTGACTCACACGGGGCACCAACAGCGGTCTCCTGGGCGAAAGTCTGCTGTTTTTTGACCCACCCATCCACCCTGACCTCCTCCTTGTACGACATTTGCCGCTCTTTATACTTCCTGGTTCACCATTATGTGGATTACATACGAATTATAGTGCATTACTTTTCGTAGGTATAGCTACGAACGGTGTTTGAGATTTCCAAATGGATGTGAACAAGCACTGAAAAAGTGAGTTTTTCATGATATGTCCCCACTAAAGTAGGCTATTCTGGAAACACAAGCACTACCTTGTACTAAACAAGTGTAATATAAGTACATTCAGTCAAATTGTACTTAAGAACAACTTTGAGGTACTTTACTTGAGTATTGTCTGTCCACTTTATACTTTTACTCCACTATAAGAGGGAAATATTGTACTTTTTCCTCTACTACGTTTATTTGACAGCTTTAGTTACTTTACAAATGAAGATTTTTGCTTAAAAACATGTGAAAAACTTAAAATAAAATATGACGCTTTGTTATAAATTACTGTGCCTCACAATATATACAATTAGAGCTGAAACAATTAGTTGATTAATTGATTTAGAAAATTTACGGCAACTATTTTGATAATTGTTTTAGTCATTTTTCATGCAAAAATGTGAGGATTTTCTCCTTTTACTTGTAATTATCTTTTAATAATTTTGAGGTCTGTACTATTGGTTGGACAAAACAAACATTGTGAAAGTGTCACTATTTTTGACTATTTTTATTAATCCATAATGAAAATAATTTTTAGTTCATTATACGTCCTCCACCACTGTGTATGTCAATTAAAGGTCACAGGACTGCAACAAAAGGCTTCTTTTACTGTTGCAAAGTGCATTATCTAACCCCCCCCATTTGCATCAGCTCAGAGGCGCTGTGGTGGCCATGTGGTTAAGACACAAACTGTATTGTATGCTGCAAACTCACTCTCATTTCCTCGTTTCCTGTCTGCATGTGACCCATTTCTTCAAATAAAATAAAAAAGCTTCAACTAAATGCCTTAAATGTAAAATTATATATCTTTTTATATTATTATATACATTTAAAAGGTACAAAATTACATGTGGCTCACCAAAGAGACGGGGGTTTCACAGACAGGTAACTCTGTTGCTCCTGACCTTGTATTGTGTCTGCAAATAAGAAGTGGAAAATACAAACACCAAAATTACAATTATTTATTCAACATTAAAACTGCATTATTTTACCAAGTTTAAAGCTCTCGGTCAGTAAGAATTTCTCACCTGCAACGTTTTTTTCTCAGGATATGTCCAAGGACAACGCCAGTTACAATGATGAACGCAAAACCAATCACAGTAGAGGTGATCAATATCCAACTGCTGGGCTCTTCAAGACAAAAAACAATACAAAACATTTATCTTCCACATTGATACTGAAGCAGAATATTTGTTCATTCAATATAAAGCCTAAATTTGACATTTTTACATTATTAAGGGGAGACAGTATGCGCAAAACATTTTGAGATTTTGGACTATTATGTTCCGTAACATGTTTTTTTTTTTCAGACTAGTGGAAAGAAAATATCCAAAATACACATTTAGGTGTTTATTTTACTACTTTGTCTATTTGTGTCTGTAGATTTCTCCTAAATTAACTAAAAGTTACCATTAGATAATGCCTCATTTGAATATTTAAACATAACATTTTAGAAAACTTGTAATACAGAAAATAATGTCCTTAATGTAAGTAATCAACTGGGGAAGTTTCATGGTGATATCTATTAGTTAAATTTTTTTTACCCTATCCACTTGTAGTGTCTTGAAAATATATGACATTTTTACAATACATATCTTTAAAGCTTTCTCAAATTTTCTCATACTGTGAGCCAGAAATCTCCACTTCAGTACCACTCATACACCAAACTTTCTACTTTCATTCCTATCTATATTCTGAAGGTTTTTACAGAGGGGTTTGTTCATATATTATTCATAGCCTAATTTATAGAACATTTAATTCCTAAAAACATGGAGAAAATAGATTTTTTTAAATAGCTGTTGACAGTATTTTCTGGAGTGATACAAAGATATGTCCAAAATTCCCACAGTAAAAACGTTTGACTCTAATATGGCAACAAGAATTGAACCTGGAAATGTATGAAAATTAGCGCGTATTTAATAAAATAATGCATAATTTGCATATTTAAATATAAAATGTCAGAAAACTTGTAATACAAAAAATAATTGTCTTAATGTAAGTAATCAACTGGAGAAGTTTCATGGTGATATCTATTAGTTAAACTGTTTACCCCAGTCACCTGTAGTGTATCTTCTTTAGTTTTAAATTCAGCTTGTATTACCAAAGTTAAACGTTTATCATGCTACTGAAATCCTTCACTTCACACTGACAGAAATGCATAAAGTTTGAAACATAAAAGCAAGAAAATAAATGTACCTTTCACAGTGATCTTGAGATAGAGAAGATCTGTTCCGTCGGGAAATGGACACCGACAGGTGTAGCTCCCACTATCCACTGGTGTTAAACTGGCCAGGTGAAGAAATACAGTCTGATTCACCGTCATAATAGTGAACCTGGGGTCACATTCAGGCACAAAGTCCCGTCCATGTTGATACATCAGTGAACAGTGTTCTCCCAGGCTCCTTTCTCTGCTGATCTTACAATAAACCAGTGCGTTCTTACGCAGGGATTCAGTGGAGCATAGTGGAGCAACATACGGCTCTCTCCCAGTGGTCATCACATGAGTCACTGCAATGGAAAAGACACTTTGAATGGCTTAGTTTTATTTACACATACAGTAAATGACTGCACTAGAATAAGAAGGATAATGTTGATACACTCATAAACTGTGTAATGAAAAGCTCCTGTACAGTACCTTCATGGTCAAAACACAAACACAGTGGCAGAAGATGAACAAGCCAGAGTTTCCACTGATCCATAATCACAGAGAGCTGTCAGTAAACTATACTGAAGACAGTAAGATTACACTGGTACCTTAACCTCAATACCTAAATATGAGCCAATGGGCTGACAAGGACGTGTCTTAATAAGGAAGTAGACTTTCTGTACGTTCAAATTAAGACTCTCTCATACAAGAGGTATAGAAGGAAAAGAATAAATTGCTCACCAAAGTGCAGGGGATTTCACACACAGATCATCCAAATGGACCTGACCTGGTATTGTCTCTGAAAATAAGATTTATATCAGTGGAGCGGTAAACACACACCAAAAAAACAAATCAAGGATGCATCTTTATTTGTACACGCACGATTAGAGCTTTTCTGAGCTTTACAACTAAACTTACAGTATCCTAAACTACAGTGTTTTTCTCAACAAAAACATCTACATTTATACGATTTTTTCACCGGCAATAATTCTTTCTCAGGATAAACCAACTCCAGTTACAATAATGAATAGCAGTGGTGCAAACAAAACTTTTGGATTTGCATTAATACATTTTTATTCACAAACTTATTTTAAGTTTTGCTCTCAAATCTATTCTCTTTGACCGCATAATAAAGACACAAAAGTAGCCCCATAGGAAATACTTCCTACTACTACTGTAATTAGTAATGAAACTCTCCTGTACTGTAGCTTCAGTGTCGAAACAACACAACTAACACTGGTTTCACTGAAAAACAGCTAAAGCCCCATTGCTAAAGGATAAACAGTGTTTATACTGCACATACAAAACCAACAGTAGCATCATAGAGAAAGAATGTGATGACAAACTTACCGAGTCAGAGGTCTTTGATTCTTCAAATTCAAGCAATTCAACGACTTTCAAGAACTTGTTTAAGGACGTACGTCGTGCCCTATAGGCGAAATTCAGATTTGGAGCCCCCAATGCCGCTTTAATGTTAGGGTACCGCAACACACATCAGACATCACAATGGTTTTAAGACAAAAATTAAGATTTTTATTTTCATAAAAAACTGTATTTATTATAATATAAATTAACATTTGGTCCCTGATATTGTTGGTTTAATTGTGTTGAGTCAGTTTCACTACGAGAGCTACAGAGGTGAAAAGTGTATTTCTTTATTTATTTGTTCATTTGATACCTCAATGCAGAAAATGAGGAAGGGCGCCCAACGGCATTTTGTATTTGAAGTTTTCTTTAAGAGGGTGACCAATGCCCCCCAGAAGGTGGCGACCTAAGCGACCACTTATATGGCCTATGCTTTAAGCCAGCCCCGAGGACGTATGACTTAGAAAATTGGTTTGAAGGAAGACTTGACACTGATCAAAATGAGATATATTACATGTGATATGAGACCAGACAGCAATTGAATGGCCAGAAGTTATTTTCCCGGGTTAAGAAATTTATGAACGAGATAGATAAATTTGACTTTATTGTCCTCAAGAGGGAAATTAGTTTCCTCTGGAGTATCTATTCATCCATAAACACCCAGACATAAAACATCCAAGTACAAATTCAAAAAATGTAAACTTCCAGGAGTCTGGGATTCATGTTGCAAGTAAAAATATGAGGCACCTCACACAAACTTTGAATATTCACATGACTAAACTGTCTCAGTGTGTAGCTGTGGTCCATTTAGAATAGCCAACAGAATAGTGGATGTAGAGAGTGATGCCCCAGAGGGCTGTCAAGATTATTACCAGGACAATAAAAAAATTCTGGATCCTCTGGCTCTGATCCAGCTTCCGCTCCAGGCGACTGCTGCGGGCCATCAGCTGCAGGAGCTGACAATGACAACAGAAGCTTTAAGAATACAGTCAGAAATATGTTCAAAACAGAGGAAAAGTCAGTTTGGATTGTTATTATCACAGTACAATTGCAGGAGAGCAGCATGAACAAGTTTGGTACAAAGCTCACAACTAACCGTGGCGTGAATCCTCTGATGATCGCTTCCGGTCGGCGGCGTGTTGTAGTTGTCGGTCGTCAGTCTGAGGGCAGAGTTCACATCCTGCAGGACGTGACACTCCAGTCTGAAAAAACATGTATTTGTATTTGTTGCCATCTTATTTTTCTTTTGGGACCAAATTAAATTGGTTTTAAAGATAAGCATTGGAACATAAATCAAAAAATATATATTAAAAAAATAAATAATTTTAATATTAACATTAATAAATGTCCCCCAAAAGAAAAAATAATGACAAAAAAATAATAATATAAAAAAACTTAATGGAGACTCCCACCTCCCAAATAAATCTCTGTTCAACACACTAGGATATATGTTATGATACAATTAAATTACATACGTTTTTGTAATTTTACTAAAGGCTTTTGTCCAGGATAAGATATGAATATGCCATCTTATTTTTTTTGTGACCAAATATTATTGGTTTTAAATATGTGCATCGGTAATTATTAACAACAACAAAAATGACATAGTTCAAAACAAACCATAAATCAAAACATATATAATACAAAATAAATAATATTAATGTCAATGTTTTTAATCAATATGAATAAATGTCCCGTAAAATAACAAATATTAATAAAAAATAAAAAAACTTAATGGCGATTCCCAACCCCCAAATAAATTAAGTTATATAATTTGTTTAAATTTACTTAAGGCTCCTGTCCAGTATAAGATAGTAATATAAACATCCCATCTTATGAATGACATATTCAACACTTTGTGTCTTTGTTAAACATGACTCAACACTCATTTTTTCACACAGAACAGATGCTTAATTCATGAAATGATAACTCCTCTTTAATATTAAACAGTTATTATCAGTCTGACCTTTGCATTGAAGGGATCTCCTCCCAGAACCTGAGCAGGTCCTGGCTGCCAACTCTGGTACTGGTCTCCATTTCAGCAACCATGACTGAAATGACTGCACAAATGAATGATGAGCTTTAAATATAAAAGGAGTATCAACAAGTTGTTGGGCCTGGCTGAGTGATGGTGCAGACCTACCTTCACACAGGAACAAACTGATCTCCACCGAGGTCCAGCTGCTGTTAAAAATAAATTTGTGAATAAAAATGTATTGATGCAAATCAAAAAGTTGAGTTTGCTGTTGAGCTTGATCTCGTCGGTGGGACCTTTATATTAACAAACACAACTTTCGGAAATACAAACAAAACTTTTGGATCTACAAACAAAACTTTTGGATTTACAAAAGTTTTTGATTCACAAACAAAAGTTCTTGATTTTCCATTAATACATTTTTAATCACAAATTTATTTTACAAATCTATTCTGTTTGATTGCATAACAAAGTCACAAATGTAACTCCATAAAATATTAGCATCTCTAATTCATTTGAACTAATACTTACTACATTTTTAATACACAGAGTTGTTTGTTTTTTTAAAGTTTAAATGCAAGGTTGTTAAAAGCATCGGCCGCATATTAAGTCTCACTTAACCTCTACTTGCTTTCACTGTAAGTTGACCACAGAGCCAGCAGAACGTCTAGAGTGTAAATGTAATGTAAGTGGGTTTGCAGAGGTGGTTTTAGAGTCACATTACGGAGGACGAGAAGACAGATTTAAATAGGTTTACAGGAAATGGACCCAGGTAGATGCACACCAACAATGACTTTTCTGTTTCCGGTTTAAATGCTGAAACACATTCAAGTGACTGGAGGATGAATCTTGGTCAAGTGTTCCTGCACCACAGTCATAAAAATCATGTGTGTATAAAGTAGTCTAATTTGTATTTTTGTGATATTGATAATATATTTATTTAATTACTTATTTAATAATGCAGCAAGAAGACGCTGAACACCATCTACTATACCGGCCACAGAGAAATAAATGGTGCTCAAAGTTATTTTACAAGCAGCTACTCTGACAAGAAAAGGAAGGAAGAGAAGTACATAAGAGAAACCACTGCGTCAATAACAGCTTGTATTCTGGGTGTGGTGGCTTTTCTTCTGCGCTGCTCACTCTTGCTTGCTTGCAATGTTGGTGATGGTGTCAAATAATAATGGGTTATACTTCTGGAGCCTAACTATTAGAAAGCAAAGAGCCAAATACGATACAGAGAAGCCTTTTTGATTTTAAGGGGTGTAAGACAACTTAAACAGCCTCGTCCTGCATTAGAAAAGTACGCAGTTAAAACAGCAAAAGAGCTAATAGAACAATGGCCAAGTGTCGGGGAGAAGAAATCATTGAATTTGTCTATTTGTCTAAGCCTATTAAGTATGCAAATTTGTAAAAAAAAAAAAAAAAAAAAAAATACATACTGTATTACATGTACATATTTCTCTATGCGTAGAGAAATGTAAAAAGAAATGTACAGACATAAATAAGTTTGGGGAAATGAATAAGGAGTGAAATGCAAAGAAGTAAATCATGCATAAATAAATAAATTGAAAAATGAATTGAAAATAAATGGAAAAGGTGCATAAATAAATAAATAAACAAATAGATAAATAATAAATGCAAAAATAAAGGAATGAATAAATACAAAATAAAAACAAAAATAAATTATTACATTTAATAATTAATTCAAATAAATACCTAAAAAAAACAGAAGAGTAAATAAATTATGGAATTAATTCAAAGATAAATAAATAAAGAAGCAAATTAAAACAGAAATGTCAATTTATGTCACATTTGATCAATTAATTAATGTCTATATTTATTTTAAATATTATTTTTCCTACATTTAATGACATTATTTATTGATTGAGTTATTTATTTATTTAATATCAGGTATCAATACATGCATCACCAATCATTGTAACATTTTTAACTACAATGGACACTCTAAAAGACGTAAAATATTTAAATATAATATACATACAAAGTGTTTTCTTATTAGTGTTAGTGCAGGAAATGACTGAACATTAATATTATTTAAATTGTAAAATTGCACGGCAGCACTATGATTAACAAATATTAAAAATATATATAAAAGATGAATAATTAATATGTTTTATGATTGTGACCAAATACAAATATATGGTGTTGGTAACTTTAGTATAACAGTCACCAACACATTCACACCATCAATACAGATTTATAGAATAAAATTACCGAAATAATATAAGAATATATAAATATAAGAATTAGGAGCAGGTATAAAATGTGAAACTACCCATCATGCAGTAGAAGATATATATATATAAAAAATAATATTTACCTCTCATGATCCATGGTATTTAATATACCTTTAGTTCAGCTGTAAATGAAAGAAGAAGGTCATTGTATACCTGGACAATTTTGAAACACATGATGAATTATTATCCACGATGCACTGGGTGTATTAATGCATACATGGACTACTATTTACACATCAATCTAAGGTAGTATTCAGGGGAGTAATACATGATATGCTTCAGAAAATCCATGTTCTGGAAACGAGAAAAGACTTATTCTATTGTGTTAACTCGTCCATTCAAACATCAGAGGAGGAGGAGATGTATTTTGAAAAGGCACATCTGTCTTTTTGCATTTCCTCTAAAAGCTTTGAAGCCTCAAGCCACAGCATGACCCAGATATACAGTCAAACATGTCTCACAGCACTCAAACACTCCCCCCCCTCCTTCCTGAAATATCACAATGTCCTTGCTCCCATAATGTTAATTCAAAACCTAAAACCAGACGTAGAAATATGTGGTGGTTTTACAAAATGTTTAGCTACAGAATCAAGAATAAAGTGCAATACACTGATAATGAAAACAGCATTTTAGAATAAAAACAATGGTGTACATGTGAAGACAAATTACATAAGAAAACTTAATTTAGACACATTTAGAGATTCACCTTTGACCCTCATGGCGTGTCCACACACGTTGACAGCTTCACCCTAAATCAGACAGAAAAAAAACATAATTAATTTTGTACATCAGAGGTAGGCACTGATATGAACAGTACTGCAAACTAAAGGCTAAAACTATCCACTGAGAAAGCAAGGTCTTTTATTATTAGACATGCTTTAAAAACTGCCAAAATGGTTAAATGTAAGATATTAAAACCTCACAATTAAAATCAATTTCCATTCGAAAAAAAAGCAATTGTATTAAACTACAACTCCCATTTATTACAACTGTATAATGACACATGTTTCACCCTTTAAAGCTATTTCTTTTTTTATTGTGTTATAAAGTTATTGCAAAAAAAGTGAAGACATGTGCAGGGACATATATATATATAAAAAAATACATTATACAGAGAAAGACAAATAACAAAGTACAAAAACAAAACAAAACAAAAACAACACAAGGGGATAAAAGCAGGTTGAAGAATGTGTATATGTGTGTGTGTGTGTGTGTGTGTGTGTGTGTGTGTGTGATGTGGATAATGGTTGTGTGTTTGGCATTGGAAGAGGCTAGATGTATATATGTATATGTATATATGTATATATATATATGACATTAATTCCCTTCTACATCCACAAGGTGGAGCCAAATAGCCTGACTATTTTGCAGTGTCTCAAAGGCTTCTGGGTAATTTGTCTCACAGGAAGCACCATGAGCTGCTAAACAAGTAGACATCACATGGCTTGGTAAAGGGTTGCTAATAAAGAGGCGTTCAGTATTGTAAATACACTTTATACTTCAGCAGGAAGATTCACTCCACTGCAGGCTTCTTCAGTCATGGTAAGGCAGCCGAGAAGGTGAACTCTTACCGTGTTTAGTTTGCTCTCTAAAGGTGAACTGGTGGTCATGATGTTACTGCAGCAGAGAGGAGCTTTTACTGAGGCGTTTAAGGACCTGTTTGGGTGTAGGAATATTTAGGTGTTGTGCAGAGTTGTGTCCTCAGGAAGTGGCACATTTGCACACCTCTGGTCTCTTTGATTCAATGCATTCATGGTTCAAATGGTCAACATGCCATGTGCAGTTTAGTGACAATATATATAATTATTTTTTGGGTCTTTTTAAGTATAAATTTACATTAATTTAAATTAATCCCACTATGAAAACACAGTAATTTATAGAATTCAAATAAACTTGTATTTTGTATTTTTTGTAGTATATACTTTCATTTTATTTGAATGTAGTATATTTGGGCAGACTAATGGATTTCTGGCGTATGAGATGTATTTCTCTCCATCAGCTAAATTGTATGACATAACAAAGTTTGATTTATGTAAACAGAAATGACCACAATCCGTTAAATTGTTCATTTGTACATGCTAAAGTTTATCAGCCTATTTTACCTGTAGTTTGGGATTTATCCTATAATTATTATTATTACTGTCAATGTGTACTTTATTTTTATTATTTATTCAATTTAATTTTTTTCCTTATTTACTTTTTCTTTTTTTGTGGGTTAGGTGGGAGGGGGCTTTGGGGGAAAAATACCAAAATATGGAGGGACAATCATTTACATTTGTGATCTATTTGTATGTTTCTGTACACCTGATGTTACTCCCAATAAATTATTATGGAAAAAACACATTGAATAATATGAAATCAAGCATAAAAACTATACTGATCTGTCTCATTGGTAGGAGGACATCAGCACTGTGAAGTCCTGGTTTTCCAGCCCCGTTTACAGCCGCTACTGGCAGCACTACGAGCAAGCTATGGCCTGGCACCAGAGACACAAGCGAGCCTACCGGAAGGCCTTGGAGGCTGCCTACGGCCACGCTTACAGCCAGGAGCATCGTCCCAGCAGCCACCAGCAGCAGCAGCAACGCTACGCAGACTGGAACGCAGGGGAGGGCGACAGCGACGACGGGGACGAGGAGAGCAGCTCGGACAGCGAGATCGAATGTGATGTCAGCAACATGGAGATCAGCGAGGAGCTTCGGCAGTACTTCGCCCAGACGGAGAAACACAGAGAGGAGCTGAGTAAGAGAAATTTGCCAATTTGTTTCTTCTCCCATCTCCATTAATGTACCAGTACATCAGCTTAGGGATGTAATCAGATATAGTTAGTGTAAGGTGAAGAGACTGGCTGCTATGTGTCTGAAAATAATCAGATTTCTTGTCCTTGCAGAGAAGCAGCAGCAGATGGAGGCCGAGCAGCACGAAAGCTACGTCCCGGCCGACCAGGACATGCGCGGCGCCTCCTGGCGAAGCAGCGCAGCCCCTCCCGCGGAGCGACCCGGCGCGAGACGTGGGGCTGAGATGAAGAAGCTATTCGGCAAGGACGCGGCCAAGATCATGGCCATGGAGGCGGCGATGCAGCTCAATTTCGACAGAAACTGTGACCTCAAACAGCCCAAGTACTGGCCCGTTATCCCGCTGAAACTGTGAAGGCTGTAAACTGTTTTGAGTTGGAGGAAATCCCTCCTCTGATCTCTTGGTGAGACAGCAGCTTTGTCGCGTAATGGATTGTGGCTGTCGACGCTGCTGATGTAGAACTAATGGTGTGGGTTCGCTGAGGGTTACAAGTTATTTTAAGCACAGAAAAAAGTTGCATTAATTAGCTGAGCTTCTGCTTAGCCGGGCGCGAATGTCACTGACCTGTCAGCTGCTGCTCTAAATGAAAACTTGTGATTTTGATGCTACACATATTGTTGTTTTTTTTACCGAAAGTTATTTTTAACTCGAGCACTACGTTTTTTTTTGTCCTTCCACCGTTGTTTTTGCTAGAATTCAGGACAAAAAACTGAAAAGCACCAAGAATAAAAAAGAGTGTCAGCTGATGTACAGTAACACTGCTCCTGTAGGTGATGTAAATATATTCAAACAACATGTGCCTGCGTGTTTCCCCCTAATCTCTCTCTGTTTACCCTCCAGCTCGGCGATGTTACATGCTGCAGTAGCTCCTCTTATGCCTGTCAACTTAGTTTAACCACAAAAACATTTTCAACCCCCGTTTCCTCTGTTTCAAATTTAGAGGCGCTCCCGCATGGCTGCGTCTGATATTCCACTTCTCAACATACACGAAGAGTGATTTGTTGTTGTTGCTTCTAAACCGCGCCTCTCTGATTCTGACATTTCATCGGCTTCAAAGCCGCTCGTGTGGTTTCTCAGGAGGGACGTCGACTATTCTCTTTTATCTTGTGCCACCACCCAGCACCCTTTTTTTTTTTTAGACTGAAGGATATGTATTTTAATATAAATTCTGTTTATAATAAAGTCTGGATTTGTCAGTGCTGATTTCTTATTTACCTCTCTCTGGTCTGGTTCTTAATTAAATTACTGCGATTAAGCTTTTGGGCTGTACATTTCTACATCCAAAATATTGTAATAAAATGAAACATTTTTGCACTTGATAAAGGAAGTGTAAAGAAAGGGGTACTCTGATACTTCATTTAAGTAAAACTATCAAAACAACAATGTAAAAATACTTCATGACAGTAAAAGTCCTGCATTCAAAATCTACTTGAATATGAAAGTACAGAAGGTTGGAAACCACTGGTTTAATCTTAAACTATGCAGTGTATTTATTAGGGCTGTCCTCGACTACAGAAATACTTAGTCGACTAACATTCGTACGATTTTGTCGACTAATTGATTTAATTGACAGATCTGTAAAGTTTCTCTTCAAAGAATAATACAAAAGCACCACTTTAAATCTCGTGTTTATCAGAGATGTGCTCAGAAGTTTCTTGGAAAATAAGTCATTCAGCATGAGAAAAGCATAAAAATCGACTAAAGAAATCATATTCGATTAAGACCAAAACAACCGTTTAGTCGACTAAGAGGGGGCAGCCCTAATATTTATAAGATCAGCATGTTTTTTAATATGAAATCTAATCAGTAACCAGTAACTATTGCTGCCAATTCATGTCGTGGGGTAAAAAGTACAATATCTCCCTCTGAAATGTACTGGAATTTAAGTATATTGAAAATAGGACTGTCAAAGCAATTCGTTTTAACGCCACACATTTTTTTAATGTATTAACGCAACTTGTGATCTTTAGGTTGTGGCTCAGTTTTAAAGTTAGAGTGAAGATACTGGTATCATGAAGCTAGAAAACCTAACTAGCTTGTTGTGAAGGAGGCTAAATAACGCTCCAAACTTGCGCTAAATTTTGGTGAGGAAAAACTGGCATGGCCATTTTCAAAGGGGTCCTTTGACCTCTGACCTCAAGATATGTGAATGTAAATGGGTTCTATGGGTTCTTAAAGTCCTAATAGTTCTCATATGGGGGTCAGGCTTGGTTGTGGAGCCTGATGGCTACCAGCATGAAGGACTGATGTTACAAATAACCCTATAGTTTGGTTAACAATGCATCTAAATAATGACATTAAGTGGTTTGTTTTTTGCATCCTTTCCTTTTTCTTTAATAACGCCTGGAGAACCAATGAGGACACTTGGAGCGGATTAGTGGAGTCTGATCCATCTCCGGACCCAGCTGTGACGTCAGCCCTCCCCCTCCACCCCCGCCATCCCCCCTGAGCCCGAGACGGGACGTCCAGTTGTTTGTATGCAGCCCCCCCTCCAAACTCCAAACAACCTGTGGACATCAGCTTGGAGCTTCGCCACATTTTTTCTCGGGGCCAGCTGCAAAATGGGTAAGTGAGCTGTTCTCTACTTCTGTTTCTGTTTTACTTTCCTCTCAACAGAAGAAGAAACTGATTCTTTTTGTTCCCTTTCTTTTTTGATGCTCTTCTTCCAGCAGCTGCTGCGACCCTTTTCTACTTTTACGCACTGCGCGTGACTCCAATTTGCATTTCTATCTGCTAATCAGTTTAAAGGCTCAAGCGGAAAAATGTTGACTTTCACCGCTTCTCTCTGCATTGATTGCAATCAGGTAATAGTAATATTATCTATCCTTTGAAGGATCTCATCTCCAGACTGTTAGTTGTGGACATCATGGGTCAGTTTGGCACTTGCGCAATTACGCATGATCACGTGTTGAGTGTAACTATGCTCTGTGTTGTTGGTTAGTGTCACACTGTGCAAACAAGCTGCAGTAAACGAAAAGGCATGTAGCCCCTGCAGTATGTTGGGTTTCTTTGTCTGTGTCTGTGTCTGTGTGTGTGTGTCTGTGTCTGTGTGTGTGTTAAGGCTTTTAAAGGTTAAGACAGGAGCAACCTAAAGATTTCCCTTTCAAAATAATCCATCACTGCATATGTTTTCCAGACTTTTCTTAAAGTGTTTGAACTTTCTTTAATGTGAGTTTAATGACTATTAACACAAATCTGTATATACATAGTGACACTTCAGTGATTTTCAGACTAACGTCTCCTCCTGCGAGGTTAAGTGTGAGCTCCTCATGTGAGAGTCCATGTTGATTGGATTAAGAGGGAGTGATCCGTTCCCTCGCTGTGGATTAAACAGGCTGGACAAGGTTGGAACACGGAAGACAATGTCTGTTGTGTACAGTACATGTGGATGCAGTTTGTTTTTAGAAGCTTTATTTAGTCAGGTAATGTCATTGAGATCTGTTTTACCAGAGAGACATGAGAGCACAGTAGGAAAAACAAGTGTACAAACAACATCAGAAACAATTAGACATCTCTTAAAAAAAAAAAGGCCCAAAATTAAAGTTTAAATTCATACTTTTATTTGTATTTATTTATTTATTCTATTCTATTCTATTTTATGTCATTGTATGTAATTTAATTTAATTTATTTGTTTATTTATTTGGGGGGTATTTGTTAATATCATTATTGGTAATACTTTTATTTTATTTATTTATTCATCTATTTATTATTTATTTTATTTTATTATTTGGGGGGTATTTGTACATATAATTATTAGTAATACTTTTACTTTATTTATTTATTATTATTATAATTATTGTTTTGTCTTTTTCAAATAATGTTTTGTTTTAAATTATGTAATTTTTTGGATTATAATTTTCAATGCATATCTTTAAAAGCAATAAAATTAGATTACAAAAAATGCTGAGATCTTTTCTAAAATACAGTAGGTTCAGTATATTGGTGTGTTATAAGTGTTTTATTTTATTTATTTATTTTTTGCTTTAGAGCAATGCTATTTGAATCATAACATCCAGAAAGTTCTCTTCCAAAAATATCTAGTTTAAGGTCAAACCAGTGCAGGAAAGGACATAACGACCTACTGTGAGGTTATATTCAGACATGTACTGTATGTGTAGTATACAGTATTAAGCACAGATAGATGTTGACATTGATAACACCAGTTCCTCGTGCATGAAAAGCCAAGCAAAACAAACCAAACAGCCGAGAAGGTGAAAACACATCAGACTTTTCTAGCACGGTTGAGATCATAGGAAACAGATTATAGATGTGGTTTCCAATTTGTTTTGGAAGAGCACAACGTGTTGGCGGACACTGAAACCAGTAGCATTCCGATTGATCTCATTGGCCCACTGATCCAACTTTTCCAAGCATTTCTCTCTTTGTCTCTCTCTCCCATTCACAACATCTGTTTCCAATAAGGCAGCAGGGCCGTTTATCGCCTCCAGGCCGGTGAGAAGTTGAGAACAGACAGGATGTAGTCCGGTGACATGATTTACTGCGATGTGGAACTGGAGCAATTTTCCTGGAGGAAGCCATCGTAAAACTTCTCTTCTTTCAGCTCCCCTTGTTTTCTTGTTATTCCCCCAAACTGCTACTTTAGTCTCATCATCGTCAGCAGCATCATCCCATCTTTCATCTCCTCCTCTCATCGTCTTCATCATTATTCTCTCCACCCCCCCCCCATCTCCCTTCTTCTTTCCTCTCCTCCCCCTCCTGTGCGTCCTCCTTTCGTGAATTCGCTCTTTGTGCTCGCTGCAGTTTTTTCGTCTCTGTGGATGTGTGCAAACTCACATCCTCTTGCATCCTCTTGCATTGCTACGCGCTGATCTGCAGAATGGATGCTGAATGTTAACAGCCGTCAAGCGGACGGACTTCAAAAACGGCTGCAGATTTTAAAGGATTGTTTTATTCTGAAGGAATAAATGATCACTCGGCTGGAAAAACAGGAGAAAGTGGAACGATCCAGTGACCTGATTAGAATAACAGTGTGCCGACACTTAAACTGCAGCAGTGGTGTCATAATAATAGTCTGGGGAAAGTCATAATCACTGTTTCATATCTGTATATAGACTGAGTTTGCAAGTTGCTGACTTTTTTGCACTTTGTTAAATCTTATATTTGACCCCTAATGGTTAGAAAACTGTATGAATGAACATACACAAGATGTGTGTCGTTATGTAATGCAGTAGATCTATAATAGATTATATGGAAATTGGTAAAATTATGTATCACAAACCTTCAGGCTCAGAACAGCAGAGCACATTTTCCAGCATTAACAAGTGTTGATTTCTCAGCGTTAATTATCAGGAGTTGACAAGTTGTTTGTTCACTCACACGGCTGAGATGACTCAGGGGGCAGCTTCTCAGAAACTATCTAAAAGTGTTAAATTAACTCTGATAGTTGTGGACTTGTATCAGAACTGGCAGAGCTGTTGATCTTTACACCCCGAGAGTCAAATTAAGACCGACAATTGGCAAATTTGGAATTGGCCGCGTTGAGTGTTTAATGATTCAGACTGAACGCCTCAGAAAGAGAATCCGTAGGTTACATGACAGATATGGATGAGTGGAAAAGCTCAGTAAAACTAGGCCAAAACGGCAATGAGCTAACTAGTTGGGAGCATGCTTTTGCTGGTCAATCTATTGTTTCTTTATTGTGCCGTTAACTCTGGACTCTTTTACAACGAAGTAGGCAACTTGTGTAGGCTACTCTTGACAGTGGAGAATTAATACAGTGAATGTTTAACACAGCTAATATGCCACAATAGTGTCCTCCATTTAGGACTCTGTTCCCACAAAAATCTGTATTGTAAAGACAACTTGCTATTGGTCAACGGCCCAAATTTGAACGTGACACTTCCATTGAAATGACTGGATTTTGCCAATGCTGGTGTGACCTGGCCTTTGAGTTTCACAAAAGACAATCTGGCAAGGAAGTGAGGAAAAAGAGCAGGTATAAATACTGAGGTGTTGATGTGGGGATTGGATGCATCCAAAGTCTCTTAAATTGCATCCAAGTTTCCCCCACTTGCGTCTCTCCATGCATCCCCGGTGGGAGGGACGCAAGGAAACGACGCAAGTGAGGGAAACACGTGGAGACTTTGGAGGCACCCAGGGAGGGAATAGCCGGCTCTGTTGTGACATGGAAGTCAGCGGCTGGCAGACAAACAGCAAAACTGTTTCAGCGACAGAGTGCTTTCTCCAGCTTTTGTACTTCATCGTCCTGTTAGTCTCACAATTGATTTTGTGGTTTTATTGATCACTTTTAGGGTGCGATGGATCCAGTATCAAACCATATGACGGAAACCTACAACCTGACGTCCAAGCAGTTTTCTCTTACACTTAAAATGTTGTTGCCTTTCTTCTATATTGACTTTGCTATTGATTTTATGTCCTCTGCTCTTTGTATAGTGGTTTATTAATGTTTTGAAAGGTCTTCTTTAGCCTTAGTAACACATATTTGTGTTGTGCCATTGATTTGGTCCTTGCATGCATCCACGTCTTCTCCACATATTTGCTCTCATATTTAGTCTGCTTGTCTTTTTCCTTATCCAGCATGTGAGCGTTTTAAGCTCAGCCCCGACGGCTACTCTGATGTGTCAGAACCGGTCGTCGTCGAGGGGACCTGTTGCCATGGCGACGCGGCGATGCACAAAGCTCCGAGGGCGGGCGTCGTCTCAAAATCCCGGCACATGCGAACGGTCATACATCTGATCACACGAGCCCACACAAAAATAGGAGGAATATGAATATATATACACACGGAGACGTTCTCCCTCCCCTCGAGTGATGATGATGATGAGGATAATGAACCCACCCTTCTTTCCTACACACGATGACTCACGGTGTGCATGCATACTGTAGACCGAAGCAGCTCCAACGCTGCTGCTGCTGCTGGCATGTTGAGTACAGTAGGTCACAGGTGCAACAGCTCGTGAGTCACATGACACTTAGAGAGGTCACGTGATGCAGGCAGGCAGCCTGGGAGTGGTGTGTGTGTGTGTGTGGCATCGGGGTGGGGTGTGCAGTTGTTGGGATGACGATGACAACATAACATCATGTGGAGCAGACTGCGGACCAAATCTGGGCCAGCGGGATTAGCGGCTCGTCGGATAAAATGCTGGACGGAGGGGGCGGTGGGGGGATGGGTGTGTGGGTGTGTGTGTGTGTGTGTGGAGGTGAGTGGAGGTGAAGCCATCCGTACTGACAGGAGTCAGATATTGTATAGGTTGCGAAGTGCTCCCTCGCTTTGATTTTTACTCCTACAGGTGGTTCTAGTAGAGGGTGGGCGTTCAGGAGTGTGTGTGTGTGTGTGTGTGTGTGTGTGTGTGTGTGTGTGTGTGTGTGAGTGTGTGTGTGAGTGTGTGTGTTTGTGATGACGTTACACATTAAAGTGAAACTTTGCAATCGCATGCAAATTGAGTGCACACAGGAGGTGCAGGTGTTTCGGGCAGCAGATGACGACGAAGGATTAGTTTACATGAATTTGCATTATGGTTGCTCATGTGCCTGCTTTTCTGTTTCGTGTGGAAGGGTGTAAAGAGAGGAAGAAACTCTGCATTTGTGCGGAAAATTCCTTTAAAATAACAATAAGGCTATGAATTAATCAACAAAAAGGTGTTATGCTGATACATTTAGATTGTGTGTGTTGGAGAGGGGACTAACCTTTGTCAGCATCCGGCGGTTCTGTTCAGGGATGAGAGGGAAGCGTCTCCTTGGCGACCGACGGCTGGGAGGGCGGGGGGTGCGAAACTGGGTCATCATCACCACCACAGATTAAGGGCCCGGATCTGAACACACACACATCAAAGAACACACACTTAGACAAACACACTATCTCTGCAGAGCGACTATATGAACTTCTCAGGTGAGGAGACAATGCAAGGTGCTTCCATGTGGCTCTCTGCCAAAGGTTTCCTTTTTAGAGGAAGCCACAAGCCCATTAAAATAGCAAGGATTAGACTAAAGCGACAGCGGGAGGCTGGCAAAGCCGTCGCTGAGACACTCCGCTTGTTTCTCTCTGTGTGTGTGTGTGTGTGTGCCGGCGTCTTTGTATGTTTATGTTTGCCAAAGTGATGCCCTGCTTCCAGCTTTTACTGATAAAACACTTCTATCGGACTAATGGAGGCAGATAAAGCCAGACAAACAGAAATATACAGGGTGACAGACAACTAAACTGTTGCATGGACAGGAGAAGATGTGACTCCTTTCATAAGAAAAAATGTACAAAATAGAGACACATTACGAAAGCATGCTTTTGTATTTCAAGGCTACATGTTTTTCACGGCTGAAAGAACCTTTGTGGACATAAGCAGATATTTTTCATGGTGATGGAGAAGAGGCGGCTTCATGACATGTACTGCAGCTAAAGTTGAGCTACGTTCAGCTTCTCCAAAATGCCTGTTTTGTACTATTAAACATATTACCTTTATTATAGGAAAAACATGAGAGCAATTATTCAACAGTGTTTATCTGCTCCAACATAAATACCAGGATGCCATTTTCAATTGAAAATAACTGGAAGACATAAAGCAGAAAACACACAGCTTCTCCAAGTCCTTAGCTGTGAGCAGGCAGCAATGTTTTTTTTGCCCGAGGCTTGGGACAACAGATACGACTACAGATAGGTCATGGCGAGGTCAACCTCCGGGATCAGAGCTCAAAGCCCGACAGTCAGTGTCAGCGCTCGACAAAAGAGATGCATAATAGTCTCGGAGCAACGTGTCAGGAAGACGGTTAAAAGGTCAATGCGATGCCTGTAGTGAGGCTCAGCGCCACACAGGAGACATTATCTAAACTGCATTAGTGCTCTTTGGAGAATCGATGTTCATTCATTTATTGGATGACTATTTATTATTTGTAGGGCTGTCAAAGTTAACGCGATAATAACGCAAATTTGTTTTAACGCCACTAAATTCTTTAACACATTAATGCAACATGCTATTTTTAGGTTGTAGCTGGCTCAGGTTTAAAGCAAGGAGGCTAAATTACGCTCCAAACTGTGGAAAAATTCATGGCAATCCGTCTAACAGTTGATATTTCAGTCTGGACCAAAGTGGTGGGCCTCTCAGAAGACATCGTGCATCTTGTTGCTGATTACTTCTTTTCACACGGGACAACTTTCTTACTTATTTACACCCCACTCTAACTGTCCACAAGAGTCTGATACTCTCAGGCAGCAACCCAGAAAAGCTTTGAACACTTTGGCTGCATGTCAACAACATGGGAGCAGAAATAATTTCACTGATGCTGCTGATATTTCTCTCAGTCCGTCCGTCTTCGTGGCTATCTTATAAATTTGGTTTCAGGCTTTTGGCAGCTGTTTTACGAGGCCACATGAGACGATTTCTAGGAACTGATAAAAGATCTGAATTAGTGCAGCCCTATTGGCGGTGTTAGACGTCTCCATGGCAACAGCAGAGCCAGTATCACTCTGAGATCAGACCGCTCTGATGTTGAGGATGTGACCATCATGAGAGCTTGTTGTGGAAATCTTTTAAAGTTTGAAATCAATGTGAAGCAGGTCTTTCCAGAGGTGTCCAGAGACTGCTGTGTCCTCCTTTTCTTCTTCTTCTTCTTCTTGATGACATAAAGGAGCGGCGATGTCCTCATTACTGTGGGACGACCCCATTTGGGCTCCACTTTTCTCGTCTCTGTCTCGCTGTAACGAGGGAAGACAGGCGTTGGACAGGCACTCACGGCTTTCTCCCTTTAATGGACGCCAAGAGGAGTCGCAGATAAGAAAGTCTGTGCAGCTGAGCAGGAGCTCTTTCTGAAGCCCAGCAATCGGCTGAAACGGCTCAAGATGCTGCGTGATTCAGTGAAGTCAGAGGGTGCACGGGTCAACGCTGAACATAAGGCTTCAAATCTGACATTTACACAGACATGCTCACGCAAACAAACACGCTGTTTAAGGTTGAAACTGCAGGCTGTGTGTATGGATTTATCTTTGGTGAACTGTGTCTGTCCTTTAAACCTCGCTTTATGTTTCTCATATATGGCTGAAGGGGATTATATGTGAATCCTGACTCCAAACACACTCGCACAATTAATATGAGGAGCTGCACAAAGTGAAATCATGTTCTCTCTTATAGATCTCTCAATCCATACATTGAATGTGAAACATTGTAGAATTGTTTAGCCACGATAACAGTGTGAGTCAATGTCCAGAATGAAATATCTCAACAACTGTTGGATGGATTGCCAACAAATTTTGCACAGACATTCATGATTCCCGGACGATGTTTCCAAATGACTTAGGCGACACAGATATTTTCCTTTAGCACCACCACCACCACTTGAATGCCAAGCATATAGGTACACAACTTCCCATGTTTCACTTAACGAGATATTCAAGATGAATTGTCTGAAAACAACTCACTGAAATGTTTCTTTTTAGTTGATTGTGTCTTATATTAAATGTGATTTTGACTAGTAATTAGCATGCTAGTGAGCTAATCTGAGATGGTAAACATGGTAAGCATCATACCTACTAAGCATCAGTATGTTGTGTGCTTTGTGAGAGCTGCTAACATCGTTGAGTGATAATTCAAGGCCGGTCTTAAAGGAGAAAAGTGATAGAGAAGAATGGAAGGAGATGGGTGCAAATGAATGAGACAGACAGGTAGAGTTGTGT